>NC_083601.1:7188516-7813516 GCF_029168945.1 Cannabis sativa | reverse complement strand
ACGTTATTTTCATATCCATCTAAGTATAATTTATAAATATTAAATTAAAAATTTATATTTGGAATTTTTCATTCTAAATTGAAAATTTTAATTAATTAAATATATATTTAAAATAAATGGATTAAAATAAATATTAGAAGAAAATACAACCCTTTATTAAATAATGAGCTTTATTATTATAAGGATATTCGATCTCCATTGTTGGTTTTACATAGCTATTGTTTTAGTGAGTAATCCTCCCTAATGGAGGAACGTTCATTAGCAAGTTAGCACCGTTTAATCTCGAAAGATAAGTAATCTTGTAAGTTTTTTTTATATAGTTTATGCTCACCCTAATGGTGGCGACTGTATAAGACTTGCAAGAATATGAAACAATGGTGGAAGCTCATAAGATAGAATAGCCTTGACTCTCGCCTAAACGGGACAACGCGGATTCACATCTTGATCGAATAAAAGGTTGCTAGAATGTTGATCATTTTAGATGAGCTGACAACTCTATTCAATGGATGATAGCTTTGACTCTCGCCTAAACGGGACACTGATATCATTTTGTTGAAAACCTTGGAAATTATTTAGGATTGTATGTTTTAGTATTTTCACTTGTCATTCCTACTTGCTATGTGCTTCATAATTTCTGAATTGTGTATGAATTTGTATTGAACCATGTTATTTTCTGTTATTAAATTGTAGTTTAATTTCGAATCTTCATTGTTGGTCTAACTTGATTTGTTTTTCTAATGAGATAAATCCCTAATGGATTTTCACCATTAGACTAACATAATAGTGTTAGATCTCGAAAGATAAATATTGTATACGCAACGTCTAGCTGTTCATCAATTGATGACACCTTAGACTAGTGTCTTACAATATGAAACAAGAAGATTGTATAAATAAGATTACTTTGACTCTCGCTAATCGGAGCATCGTTGGATTCTTATTTAAAACGAAATTATCCTAATTCCTCTTAGCTTATTCATTTCGAATTAGCTTAATAACATATCATTGGATGAATGGTCTATAAATCATATAAAGTCATATTTTCTCTTAAGAAATTAGATGACGCATATGATTATATTCCCGGAATTCTATCCCAAAATGATATAAATCCTCAATCTTAGATATCTCCTACTTGTATAGGCAAATCATAGAGTTAGATTAGTAGTGGTGGTCCAAGAAAGAGTTACTAATTATACAGTTACACTTTCACAAGTGTTTCATAACCATTTTCTTTCAATTGATTTAAACTGTATGAGTTTAGTATTCTGTGACCAGAATCCACTTGCACTATTCTAAGAACTCTTTGATGTAACTTAAGTCATCAAAAGATTCAACCACATATTTTATAAATCTATGGCATTTGTATCTTGTTCATAGTGGTTTTGACAAGATCATTCTCTGCAAAGAGTTAATATGCCTATATCCATTGAAAGTAATTTCATCTCATTCGCAGATGCATGTACATTCAGGGGTGGATATGAGTTATCGTTGTATTCTTAAAACGATCACTCTAGATTTTACCTTATGCAAAAGAAATTTGAAATGTTTGAAAAATTTCATGAATTTCTAGCAATGGTGAAGGTAAGTGGTTAAAGATCTTGCGAACTGATAGGGGTGGAGAAAAAGTTAGTAGATATGCAGTTCAAAGATCAGTTATTTGATTTTTGAATTATATCCAAACTTACCTCCCCAGAAATTCGAGTTGCATATTGATGATTAGTTACTACCCGTTGCCTAAATCCTTCTAAGGTAATATAATTTCAGAATGATGCAATGGTTGTATACTTAATGTTAATCATTACTAGATTCATGGATGACCTAATCGAAATCTTAAGAAAAGCTAGAACTGCTAACCCTGGTTTGCATGTTTGTTAGCTATTCTAAGTGATTAGGGGTGGAGCATCCCATGGTTATTAGATAAGAAAGTGTTTGTTTAAACAAATACTGCTTTTCTAAGAAAATGACTAAGTCTGAAAATAAAGTAGCAAATAAAGGAGATATTTTTTTTTCTTGATTCCATAAGTGTTCTATCATCTTATTCGTTACAAGATGATCCCACTGCCTCTGTTGTCTTAACGCAACTGAAGAGGTCTATACCTTTTAGTTTTCTTTGACATAGTTCACGATACCTTGTTGTAGTGGGAGAGTTTCTAGGAACTCACCTTCTTATGACTTGGAAGACACTAGTGATTAAAATCCATTGTGAGTTTAAACAAGTAATGGATTGTCAAGATAAGAAACTAAGAAGAAAGCCAAGAGAACTATAGTTTGATCCATTCACATGGAGTAACCTAAAGTTTTCTGTTACAAGGACATGAAAGGAAATTTTCGTTCATAAGTCTATTCAATGGACTTAACAAAACTTCCTGTTCCTAGTATTATAGGTTTGAGTTTATCTAAACCTATGGCTTGTGGTATACCTGGTAATTACTTACTCTAATGCAAGCATGAGATGCTGATGCATTTTCTTTCCAATGGAAATCTATAAAAGCTTCACAACTTCTTAGATATAGATTTGATTTATCTAAGGAAAAGTTTCAACTATTCCAGAAAAGATAAAGCCATGAAAGAATTTCTTAAATCAACAGTGAGAGGTCTCAGATATGCTTTAGTATGCCTTAGACCAGACACCTACTGTTGAGTGGGAGTAATGAGTAGGTATCAGATTAATCCAGGAGAGGAACATTGGAAGACAATCAAGTAAATCTTAAGATTAAGAAGAGGAACTATATGTTAGTCAATAAGGGTGGTTGTGAAACTCTTAGACTACACCACATCAGATTTTGGGACTTGCCTTTGTGCTAGAAAGTCTGCTGATGAGATGGTGATTACTTTGGGGGTGGAGTAGCGATTTTGGAGAAGTGTAAAAACCTATCTGAAATCTCTTGGTCTACCAGAAAGAGACTGAATGTTAAAAGTTGCAGGAAAGATACTTTTTCAGTCTAAGGAAAGTTCTATACATTTGTGGCAGTGTTCCAACTTGCCTTAATACTAGGGTTACTTCCTGAATAACGAAAGAGTAGTTGCCCAAAAGTATAGAATCCAGTATCCCAAAAGAGTAGACATATAGAGAAGAATTTCACATTATCAAGGATTTTTTGATTAAGGAAGAGTAATAGTGGAGAAGAGGTTGTGTTTAATTCAACCTATCAGATCCTATTACGAGGAGTTTACTACTATTACACTTGATTGGTATATCAAGGTGTTAATGATTATTTGAAATGCACTTTTTGTTTTATATTAGTGCAAGTGGGAGTTTGTTGGGTTTTATGCCCTAAATAAAACTCATTTCATATAATCAGATTTACTTATTAATAAAGATCAGAAATAACATTTTATGTTGCATGGTTCACATGATTTATTTCATGATTATATGTGTATATAATGTATGAATTCTTTTTAAGTCCAGAACATATGAGTTGGTTAAAGATTATAGTGTTGTCAGCACAGTGGAATATAATCTTTATTATATGTTCAAAAGTTGATTCCCTGATTTGTCAGAACACTGGATTTAGACTGACATGGTATAATCAGCGATAGGTATTCTTACACCTTGGAAAAGTGTTATGTCCTTTCCAGGGCATTGGCAAAGTTTACCAGTATCGGATGTATGGAGTATACATCGGAAGCGACCGATATTGAACATTGATTAGATATGTTAAAATTTACCGTAATATCTATTCAATTCAATATCACCTGTTGATCCTAGATCACATTATCGAAATCCTGATATGGTTAGGTTCAATCTCAAGAGTGTTATTCGTGTTCTTTGATTTGTTAGTTAAGCCTAGTTTTGTATCAGGGTGATACGTACATTTTGGGAACACGGTAGTGCAATTGAGTTGGAGCGCTAACATAAATATGGAATCTATAGCTTCTATTTGGCAAATAGAAGTAAAGGATGATTTCCTTCAAGCTTAACCAAACGAAGATAAATGGTGGAGATCTCATTTCACTTAGGTGAAATATCATTTATACAGGGTTAAGTGTTTTAAGGATAAAATACATTGTAGGGTGTTACGGTAATTTAATCATGTACAGTGTAAATCATCTATATAGAGGATCATTGATCACATTAGGGTTATAACAATGGATAACTGATGACGTGTCTATATCGTGGAACATATAGAGCGTTTCTATATGACTGACAGTGCAATTCCAAGTTCTAAGTGTGGATTCAATGAGGAATTAATAAGTTAGGGAATTTACTTGGTAAATTCGGTTCGACTTATTGGAAGCTCGGTTATATAGACCCATGGTCCCCATACTAGTTGAGACCATACTACTTGTAAGACTCAGTTAATTGATTTTAATTAATCAATTATAATTCTAAAAGTTAGACTATGTCTACTTTATGAATTCTCACAGTTTAAGGATAAAATCGTAAAGAAAAGGGTTTCTAGGTTTAATTATTAATTAAGAGACTTTGTATGTCTAATTAATAATTATTTTAAATGACAATATTATTTAATAATCTATTTTAGTTATTAAATAATTAGTTTTGGCATTTAAATGATTAGAATCGGAAAAATGGCATTTTTGGAGAAATTGAAATAAAATTGAGGAAACTGCAAAATCCAAGTGAGGTCCATTTCCTTCTATGGCCGAGCACTCCCTTTGTGTTTCCCAATTATTATTTTTATTTTTTTAATTGCCATGTAATTGCTAATCAAAGCCTAGCTATTATAGGAAAGTGGTGGATCACACTAAATAAGGCAGTTAATCAATTACACAGTAAAAGAGGAAATTGTTTATTTGGAAAGTTGTGCTCTCCCTTTTCCCTATATAAAGCAACCTTGTTCTCTTCTCTTCTATGCATGATCAGCCACAAAATTGAGAGAGAAAAAGAGAGAAAATTTCGAAATCCTTGTGAGATGAGTAGTGCCCACACACATCAAGTGGTATTTCAATCATAGTATGGAAGACTATGGAATTTCTGCATCAAAGAAGGAGAAAAGAAGGTCCAGGTTCAGATCTTGGTGATGCTCTGCTACAGAAAGGAATCAAGGGCTAGAGATCTGAACGGAAGGAGTCATATTATTCCGCTGCACCCACTGTAAGGTTTTCTAACTTTATATGTGTTTATTTTCATTGTTTTAGAATTCATATTAGGTTGTTAATCCAACATACTTGTTAGTAAATCTAGATCCTGGTAAAATAATTTCCAACAAAACATGTATACATAAATGCAACCATTATACTAGTCTTATCTCGTTTCTGAATTCAGGTGTGTCGGCCAACCTGAGTGGAAGAGCTTCTCAACGATTTATAGGCCCCTAAATCACATTATTTGTAAAATTGGCGAGTGACACGCTAAATCACTTTTGGGGGACTTAAACTTGAAACTAGAAGTTTCCCTATCGATGGACAACATGGCAATACCTTTAATATTGTCAAAACGGGAAAATTACCAAAAAATGTCCCAACTGGTAGACGGATTCCCTAACTAGAATTCTGGTTCTGTGGGATTTCCTGGGGACCAACCGGTCGACCGGTTCCTAGAGGTCCCCCTGAACCGGTCGACCGGTTCAGTGCAGGAAACACTTAAAACTCCACTACAACCTCAGTTCAATTCCAAACCACATCAAACCTTCCAGACCTGCTTAATATACCATAGAGAACATATTCCATGCAATAAAACACCACAACATAACCAGAATCAAAAATTACCATTAAAGACCAAAGTTTGAGTTCTAAAACTCAAACTTTGTCTAACAACCAAATCAAGCCACAAACTAACTTCAATTCAGCTCAATTAACCTAATTTTAACCTCAGAATATAGTCTCAAACAACATGAATCACTACAGAACCTAACTCATAAAAAATCATATAAAACTTAACTAGAAACTTAAGGAAATCAACAAGAGATGAGCTAGAACATTACTTTGAGTTTGAATACACTAATGACTTGCTAGAAATCTCTGAAATGAGGTTGGAAAATCTTAAACCCTAGCTAGTTCTAGAGAGCTCGAGAAAGAGAGATAGTTGATTTTTCTTGATTAGTGGGGCAAGATTGTATAGACATTTGGAATATCGAGTTTATGCAGGGTAAAGATTTTTTATTATTTTATTCCTAGGTAATTAGTTGCTTAAGTAGTAAGTAAAGGGGCATTATGGTATTTTTGCCTAAAGTTGACATTATTGGTTTTAAGGGATTTTCTAGAGTTCTTTTTAAGGTTATAATCCGATTATTTAATAGAAAAATAAATAAAACCTTAGTAGATAAACTTAAAATCAAAATTCAAAACACTCTCTCACCTCACTCTCTCTCTCTCTCTTTGTCTCGACAAGAACCAAACCCCAAGGACCTAGAATTTTAGACTTTAATTTGTTCATTTCAAGCTTAATTTCAGCAAGGTTTCTTAAAGGTATTGTCAAGGAAAGACCAAAGGGCCACTGTTCGTTGAGTAGCAGTTTCCACTTAGGTTGGCCAACACACTTGATTGTGGAATTGAGGTAAGATTAGAATAATAGATACACATATTTACATGTTTAGGATGCATATTTTAGCAGCCATCATATTATCATATAAGGGTATTGGTAAGGTGTATGTAACGCCCTAATGCTAAGGCACGCTACAGTGCTTTTTCAATTATGGTGCAACCTTTGCTAATCAAAGAATTTTCTCGAAAAGCGTGTCAAATTAAAACTTTTACATTAAATATTAAACTTTGTAATATAATAAAATATTTACAAGTGCCGGGATCCCGTTTTCAAACTTTTTAAAATTAATATTCCAAAATACACAAATTACAGGTCGCACAGCGACTATCCAAATACAATCCCCAGATGTCCCGAGACCGAACACTCCAGGTCGCGCTGCTTGACATGTACAATCCCATTTGAGCTCAGGTTCACTCCTGTTCAGCCTTCGCCTTTCCTTTACCTACACATGGAAGCAGAACTGTGAGTCGACAGACTCAGTAAGAAATGCATATAACATATCATATAATTTCCGACCTGTAAATAGGCGCCCATACACCTATTTACAGAGCTTAACAGATGAGTATGAACGTTCTAACTAGGATACGACCATGTACCATGTACCACATGCACTCAGTATACCATCATACTAGTGTAGGTAGGGTATGACCGCACCTTGAGTACTGTTAGTGTTGTACCACAAACACCTTGTACCTTCCCGTACAAGTGCTGGTAACACCATGACGTACTTCCAAACATCATACACCTTACCAATGCACTTTGTACCGCCACCGTACAAGTTTTGGTAGTGCATGAATCACAACAAATAAGCATGTATATACAAACACATATACATACATTCAGATAATCACATCACACATTATACACAGTTCTTACCTGTTTTTCGAATTCAAGTGTGTTGGCCGACCTGAACGGAAATCTCATGCTAGATGGATGCCCTAATCACATTTTGAAACCGGGTAAGTTACATGATTAAAACCCTAATCCCGGGAAACCCAAAACCAAAACCATAGGTTCTGCTATGCTCTTAATGGGTTATTCTAACTCTGGAAATGGGGAAACACCCAACCGAGGCATCGAAAAGGCAAAAATTGAGAAAATGAAAGGCCTGGGGAACCCTGCCAAAACCGGCTAGCCGGTTTTTGTGGCATTGCAAACCGGCTAGCCGGTTTGCACCATTTTTCCCCAAACTTTTCATTTGTTGCTCAATTCTTCACCAATTGCCACGAAACCTTCCAGAGCTCCTATTCAATGCATAAACAATAAAACCCAGCCAGTATTTCACAGAACAAATCACCAAATCTCAAATTGCCATTAAAGCTTAAAGCTTTGAACTCAATATTCAAAGTTGCATAAAACCAACCATAAACCTCAAAACCAGCTGTTATAGGCTAAACTCAACTCATACTAACCCTAGAATTCGAACCAAACAAATATCAAACCCTAATAGCTCCTATAACACAATTTCACTACTTCAACTAATTCAAAACTTGAAAATTAGAGAAGAGGATCATTAGGGCTTACCTTAGGTTGATTTCCCCCCTTGAATTCTTGCTGAAAACTCAGAAAGATGGGACAGAAAATTGGTTCTTGCCCTTGGTTTGTCCCAGCCGAAAGAAAGAGAGAGAGAGAGAGAGAGAGAGAGAGAGAGAGAGAGAGAGAGAGAGAGAGTTCAAGAGGAAATGGCTTTTTCCTTCTAATTTTCCTTTTTTCTTTTCTTTTTTGACTTTCCTAAATTGGAAAAAGAATTTGATTAAATTCTTTGCTGCCCAAAATAGCTAGGTGTCACCTACTAAGGAAGCCACCTACCTCTCACCAAGGAAATGACTAAAATGCCATTTAGTCCAATACTAAGATTTTTCAAAAGCTAGGGGTAAAATGGTCAAATTCCATAACCCCGCTCAATCCCGATAATTTATTTTCCCTAAAATATTTCCCACTAAGAAATAAGGTTCTAAACTTACCCATGTGGTCAATCTAGCCATCCATCGCATTTTCCGTTGTCGCCGAGCAAAATTACAAAAATAACATATTTCACATATAAGCTAAATAATACCCCTAGAGTCTAATAAAATCTCCGGAATTGAGAAATTATAACTCTAATATTTTTTTCTAAATATTGGGGTCCACAATTAAATTAATTCACAAATAATAATAAAATAATAAAAATTAGTGCTAATTGCCTTTATTAATTCAAATTACTAAAGCGGTCATTACAGTGTACATAGAATTTTACAGAGATACCGACAGATATATGCTAGGCTTTCAAAAAGTATGAAGTAATGCTACCAACGCCAGTACGACTATAGTACTGAGTGCGTGTGGTATTATAGTTAGTTGCAATTTGTCAAGAACGTGTGAGACTTAGTTATAGACTTTTTGATCGAGTGTATGGGCGCCTGGGTACAGGTTGGTTGTATGTTTATGTTACATGCTTTTCTTACTGAGTTTATAGACTCACATATATGTTTTTCATTTGTAGGTAAGGATAAGGCAAAGGGTGAGCAGCAGTGAGTCTTGAGCCAGATGAAGATTGTACATATCAGGGTGGTTAGACCTAGAGTGTTCAAACTTTCAGCACAACATGTGCTTAGTTTATTATTCGTTGAGTGACACTTTTTGTAATACCCAGAATTAAGAAAATGATTAGCAAAATCCTAATTAGATAATTATGAGTTAATTGAGGAATTATATTATTATATAGTTCAATATATGTGAAATTATATGAAATTTAACATGTTAAAGACCCCGTTGGTGAGCCAGGGGCATTTTGGTAATTATGACCCGAGAAGGGTAAATTGTTGAGATTAATTTAATTACATGCTTAATAGAACTATATTATTATATAGTATGCATGTGTTGTCTTTTCAGGTGTGTTCTGACAGGTTGGCGCGGTATAGTCACACCCGGGAATTTCGGGCCGAACCGGGTTCGGGCCCGAAATGTAAATTGAATTAATTATTTGGCATTTTATTTGACGTGTGATAATCTGAAATTTATTTGGCAATATTTGAATGTGAAATGGCATTTATGCCCTTGAAAGTGAATAGGTATGTTTTATAAGCCCTAGGGGCAAAATGGTCATTTGACCATATTTGGATTATATTTGATTAAAAGTGATTTTTAAGAAAAAGGATTGATTTTCTGGTTTGTTCACCCTCTCACCCGAACCCTCTCACCCTCTCTTACCCTTTTGATGTTTTCAACTTGATTTGTCAAATTAAAGCTTAAATTGTTGAGGGAAAAAGCTTGCTTTTGGCTTGAGTTTGGAGGAAAGACCAATTGCTCTTATTTTATTGTGAATTGAGGTAACTTTTTATGATTTTAATCTAGTTTTGGTTGCTGAAATATTATGTTTGGTTGAGAAATTGGAGTGAAAAGATTGGGTTTTGGGCTGAAAATTCGAAGGTTTGCCGCTGGTTTTCTGGGTTCTGCACCCAGATGTCGCGGCATGCTCTGGAGCATGCCGCGGCCCGCTCCTTTGAGTGAACCTGGGAATTTTTCCCAGGTGCCGCGGCATGGTCTGGAGCATGCCACGGCCCGCCCTCGTGTTTTTGGGCAGTTTGTGTTGAATTTTCAAAAATGCATAACTTTGTGATCCGAACTCCGATTCGGGAGTTCTTTATATCGTTGGAAAGCTCGTTCCGAGCTCTGTATGATTATCTGAGTTATAAATGCCATGTTTGAATTTTATGAGTTGAAAATCAGGGGTTAACCCTAAGTGTGAATTATCCCGGATTTGTGTGACTAGGATTACCGGCACCTGATCAGGAGCACCCGGGGATTCGGAATCTCCTTTTATAGCTGGACAACAGGTAAGACAGTAGTTTGCACGTAGAGTATGCGCAGTGGCGCTTATGTGAATATGATATGCATGAATGTTTAGTAACCGGGATTAGGGTTATTACCCTAATAGGAACGGTCTGTTAGCCTAGGGTTATTACTCTAGTGGAATATGTGTATAATGCCATGCCATGTTAAATGAAATGAAATTTAAGGATTGTGCGCTCAAGGCATAATCAGGTTGGACTCGGTACTCATAACCGAGATGAACCACTTCTAATGCCTTAATGTAATTAGACGTGTGAGAGCAACACGTGGGTCTATGTCACGTAGATTTAAATAGATGTGTGAGCGCAACACATAGGTCTACGCCACGTAGACATAAATAGGCATGTTGATATAGTGATCAGGTCTGTGCCATACAGACATATATGTGAATAAGCATAATACATGTGTTATGATTTATACTGTCTTGCTGGGCTTGGCTCACGGGTGCTCTCTTGTGCGGGGAAAGGGTAAGGCAATAGCTGATCAACCATGAGTTTCTGGAGCAGACGAAGAATGTACATGTTCACGCCACTTCAGACCAAGCGGGTTATGGGTCTAGCAGTGTTGACTTTTGTATTCTGTTTTGCCGCTTAGGTCGGCTAGTAAGAAAGAGCTTGTAATAATTTTGTAAATATTTTTGGGATCCCAACTATGTTTGAAAAAGTTTAAATATATTACAAGTTTATTTTCAGTCTGTTTAATATAAAAGTTTAAATTCTGCGCTGTTTTTAATTAGTAATCCAGGTTAGGGGATTAGGGTTTCATAATCATTTTTGGGTAGCGTGCCTAATTATTTAGGGCGTTACAATTTGGTATCAGAGCGCCAAGGTTTTTAAACTTCCTGTAGACCGGCCGAACATGTACATTCGTCGTCAGAGATAAGCTCGACTCATGGTGCAGTAAGTATTGAGAGTAAATACTTGACTGTATGTGTGATCATCTGTTTACCGCTTTCCATTTTAGGCAGTATGCAAGCATCTAGAGTATGTATGTGTTATGTGATTCCATGTTATAAATGTTAATTATTATGTGTATATGAAAGAGGTAAATAGATGAGTTAGGGTTTAAGGCAATAAGTGCGTAAGTGTGGTATCGGTGCTTAACTCGCTGGGGTTGTTGATTTCAGGGGTACTAGTAATGGACCCTCCGCAATCATCCAGACCACAGGGTGAGCAAGTAGAGCCCGGGGCTACCCAAACCGATCCACCCGCACCGCCTCCACCTCCGCAAAATCCGGGGGATAATGCGGAGGCTGTTAATGCTAATCCTCCTGCTAATTGGCAGCAGATGTTTCATGAAATGCGAAGTGTTATACTCCGTCAAGAAGAAGAGTTGCAACGTTTGAGGCAACAAGTTGTTCCAGCTAATCAAGGGTTACCACCAGCTCCTGTGCCAGTGGTGGGTAACCAAGGGTTTGTTATGCCGCATCGGGACTCTGTGTTCGAGCGGTTTGTGAAGCTGCAACCTCCGGTTTTTCTGGGAGGTATCGACATTATTAAGGCCGATCAGTGGATGAGCACTGTTACCCGGATCCTCGATAATATGGGGGTGATAGGAACTGAGAGGGTAAATTGTGCGGCCTTTATGTTTCAAGGTCATGCCCGCGTCTGGTGGGACATAGTGAATCAAACCCGAGATGTCAGTGTGATGACATGGGAGGAGTTTAAGAAACTTTTTGAAGAAAAGTTTTATAATGTGGCTGTACGGACTTCACACCAGGAAGACTTTGTGAAGTTGACTCAAGGGAAGATGTCGGTGGCTGAATATACTCTGGAATTTGACCGATTATCCAAATTTGCTGGTGATTTGGTGCCTACCGATTTTACCAGAAAACAAAAATATGTTCGAGGACTGAATGCTACAATCAGTCGAGACTTGAAAATTACCACATCCCATGACACCCTGTATAAGAGGGTGGTAGATTTGGCCTTAATTGCTGAAGAGGCTGAGCAGCAAGTGATGAAAGAGCAGGCTGTAAAGGATGCCACCATGGCATCAAACCCTCCTGCTGGTGGTAATTTCATTAAGGGGATCGACAGTAGCAACCCTGAGCACAAGCGGAAGGCTGAGGCTTCCGGAGCTTCAGGAGGAAATAGAAAGTTTCGGGGAAACAGAGGTGGCCGTCAAGGCCGCGGGTCCTCATTCCGGTCATACCCTGAGTGTCCTAAATGTAAGAAGCATCATCCTGGTGAGTGCCGAGCCAAGGCATGTTTCCAGTGTGGCGTGGTGGGCCACTTTATCAGGGATTGTCCCCAAGCTAAGAAAGAAGAGCCTAAGAAGAATGTTGCTCAGAACCCGGGGCGACTTTTCACTATAACTCAGGCAGATGCTGATGCTAGTCAGTCAATTGTGACAGGTCAGTTATCTATTAATGGTTGTGCTTATACTGTGTTATTTGATTCTGGAGCTACTCATTCATATGTATCGAGTAGAGTGATAGAAAGTTTGCATAAGCCATGTGATATTTATGCTTCGGGGTTTGGAACCCTGTTACCCTCGGGAGACCTGATAGTATCCACAAGGTGGATTCGGTCCTTATCTTTTTGGATTGACGGTTGTGAATTGACCGCCAATCTAATTGAACTGCAATTATCTGATTTTGACATAATCCTGGGAATGGATTTTCTGTCTAAGTATGGAGCAATGATCGACTGTAAACGGAAGATGGTAGTGTTTGAACCCGAGAGTGCTAACCCAGCAGTGTTCGTGGGTAAAGTTCAGGGGGCGCGCATACCAAGAATATCGTTGTTGAAAGCTAAAGACCTGATGGGTAGAGGTTGTCTAGGGTTCATAGTTACTGCAGTGGACACTAGCCAACCTGTGACATCAGGGCCTGAGGATATGAAATTGGTATGTGAGTTCCTTGATGTCTTTCCAGAATATTTGCCGGGATTGCCACCTGTTCGGGAAATTGAATTTGTTATTGAACTGGCTCCGGGAGTGGATCCAGTGTCTAAGGCACCGTACCGAATGGCTCCAGCGGAGTTGAAGGAATTGAAGATACAGTTGCAAGAATTATTGAATCTGGGATTCATTAGACCGAGCTACTCACCTTGGGGTGCTCCGGTTCTATTTGTGAAGAAGAAAGACGAAACCCTGCGAATGTGTATTGACTAGCGAGAGTTGAACAAGCTTACCATTAAGAACAAATATCCTTTACCTCGAATTGATGATCTGTTTGATCAACTGAAGGGGAAGACGGTCTTTTCTAAGATCGATCTTCGCTCAGGCTATCATCAGCTGAGAATTCGAGAGGAAGATATCCCGAAAACTGCGTTTTGTACTCGGTATGGACATTATGAATTTCTTGTGATGTCTTTTGGACTCACTAATGCCCCGGCGGCATTCATGGATTTGATGAATCGGGTGTTTAAGGATTATCTGGATAGGTTCGTGATTGTGTTTATTGACGACATTTTAGTGTACTCTGAGACGGAGCATGAATTGCATCTCAGAGCGGTTTTACAAAGGTTACGGGATCACAAGCTTTATGCTAAATTTAAAAAGTGTGAGTTCTGGTTATCTCGTGTCTCATTCTTGGGGCACATAGTGGATAAAGATGGGATCATGGTGGATCTGGCCAAGATTGAAGCTGTTCGGGATTGGCCAGCACCGAAATCAGCTACAGAGGTTAGAAGTTTTCTGGGTTTGGCTGGTTATTACCGTCGGTTCGTTGAGGGTTTTTCTAAAATTGCTGTACCCTTAACGGAGCTGACTCCAAAGAATCAGAAATTTGTTTGGACTGATCGGTGTGAGAAAAGTTTCCTAGAGTTAAAGCAATGCTTAATTACCGCTCCTGTACTAACTCTTCCTTCAGATAAGGAGAGATTTGTGGTATATTGTGATGCCTCGAGACAGGGTCTCGGTTGTGTGCTTATGCAGGCAAGGAGGGTAATAGCTTATGCTTCTCGGCAGTTAAAGGAGTACGAGCAGAGGTACCCTACTCACGATTTAGAACTCGCAGCAGTGGTATTTGCGCTAAAGATTTGGCGGCATTACCTTTATGGCGAGAAATGTGAAATATACACTGATCACAAAAGTCTGAAGTATTTCTTTACCCAGAAAGACTTGAATATGAGACAGAGGCGTTGGATAGAATTGGTGAAAGATTATGATTGTGAGATTCTTTATCACCCTGGTAAAGCCAATGTAGTTGCTGATGCCCTGAGTAGAAAAGGTCAGAGTCAGCTAAGTTCTATGAAGCAAATCTCTCAACAACTGGCAAAGGAAATGACTCGAGCTCAAATTGAGTTGGTTGTGGGGCAATTGGCTAATATTACCCTGCAATCCACTCTTCTCGAGAGAATTATAGAAGCACAAAAGCAGGATTCAGAATTGATAAAAACCCGAGCTAGGGTTTCGGCCGGGAAGGCTAGTGATTTTTCAGTGGATGAAACGGGAATGTTGAGATTTGGGAATCGAATTTGTGTGCCTATGGATGAGAACATCAAGAAAGAGATCATGGATGAGTCTCACACGACTCCTTATTCAGTTCATCCAGGGTCGACAAAGATGTACCAAGACCTAAAAGCCATGTTTTGGTGGCCAAGTATGAAGAATGACATCGCTGAGTATGTTGCAAAGTGCCTTACGTGTCAGCAAGTGAAGGCTGAACACCAGCGACTTGCAGGGTTACTGCAACCGCTGAAAATACCAGAATGGAAATGGGAAGATATAGCTATGGATTTCATGGTAGGTATGCCTAGAACCACGGAACAGTTTGACTCTGTGTGGGTCATAGTAGACAGATTTACAAAGTCTGCTCACTTTTTACCTGTTCGGACGAACTTCTCCATTGATCAGTATGCTGAGTTATATGTTAGAGAAATTGTTCGTCTGCATGGTGTCCCAAAGTCCATTGTGTCGGATAGAGATCCGAAGTTTACATCAAGATTCTGGGAAAGTCTGCATCGAGCTATGGGAACTCAGTTAAAGTTCAGCACAGCTTTTCATCCTCAGACGGATGGACAATCCGAGAGGACCATTTAGATTCTAGAAGACATGCTACGGGCATGCGTGCTTGACTTTGAAGGATCATGGGTAAAGTACCTTCCCCTGATCGAGTTTTCTTATAATAACAGCTATCAGGCAACAATCGGGATGGCTCCTTATGAACTTTTGTATGGAAGGAAATGTAGATCGCCCATTCACTGGGATGAAGTGGGTGAAAGAAAGTTCTTGGGTCCCGAAGCTGTTCAGAAAACAAGTGAGGCAGTTGACAAAATTAGAGCGTGAATGCTCGCGGCTCAGAGTAGGCAAAAGAGTTATGCCGATCCAAAGCGTCGAGACATTGATTTTCAGGTCGGAGACATGGTATTTCTCAGAATATCTCCGATGAAAGGCATAAAACGCTTTGGGAAGAAAGGAAAACTTAGCCCGAGGTTCATTGGACCTTTTGAAATCCTTGAAAAGATAGGGCAAGTGGCGTATAGATTGGCTATGCCCCCAGCGCTGGCAGCTGTACATAATGTGTTTCATGTTTCAATGCTTCGGAAGTATGTCTCAGACTCGTCCCATGTTCTGAGTTATGAAGCGTTGGAACTACAACCAGATTTATCATACGAGGAACAACCAGTGCAGATACTTGATAGAAGAGAGAAAGTCTTGAGAAGCAAGACTGTGGCACTGGTGAAAGTACTGTGGAAGAACAGTAAAATAGAAGAGGCAACCTGGGAGCTCGAGACGGATATGCAGCAGAAATATCCGGAGTTGTTCAGGTAAATTTCGGGACGAAATTTCTATAAGGAGGGGGTAATTGTAATATCCAGAATTAAGAAAAGGATTAGCAAAACCCTAATTAGATAATTATGAGTTAATTGAGGAATTATATTATTATATAGTTCAATATATGTGAAATTATATGAAATTTAACATGTTAAAGACCCCGTTGGTGAGCCAGGGGCATTTTGGTAATTATGACCCGAGAAGGGTAAATTGTTGAGATTAATTTAATTACGTGCTTAATAGAACTATATTATTATATAGTATGCCTGTGTTGTCTTTTCAGGTGTGTTCTGACAGGTTGGCGCGGTATAGTCACACCCGGGAATTTCGGGCCGAACCGGGTTCGGGCCCGAAATGTAAATTGAATTAATTATTTGGCATTTTATTTGACGTGTGATAATCTGAAATTTATTTGGCAATATTTGAATGTGAAATGGCATTTATGCCCTTGAAAGTGAATAGGTATGTTTTATAAGCCCTAGGGGCAAAATGGTCATTTGACCATATTTGGATTATATTTGATTAAAAGTGATTTTTAAGAAAAAGGATTGATTTTCTGGTTTGTTCACCCTCTCACCCGAACCCTCTCACCCTCTCTTACCCTTTTGATGTTTTCAACTTGATTTGTCAAATTAAAGCTTAAATTGTTGAGGGAAAAAGCTTGCTTTTGGCTTGAGTTTGGAGGAAAGACCAATTGCTCTTATTTTATTGTGAATTGAGGTAACTTTTTATGATTTCAATCTAGTTTTGGTTGCTGAAATATTATGTTTGGTTGAGAAATTGGAGTGAAAAGATTGGGTTTTGGGCTGAAAATTCGAAGGTTTGCTGCTGGTTTTCTGGGTTCTGCACCCAGATGCCGCGGCATGCTCTGGAGCATGCCGCGGCCCGCTCCTTTGAGTGAACCTGGGAATTTTTCCCAGGTGCCGCGGCATGGTCTGGAGCATGCCACGGCCCGCCCTCGTGTTTTTGGGCAGTTTATGTTGAATTTTCAAAAATGCATAACTTTGTGATCCGAACTCCAATTCGGGAGTTCTTTATATCGTTGGAAAGCTCGTTCCGAGCTCTGTATGATTATCTGAGTTATAAATGCCATGTTTGAATTTTATGAGTTAAAAATCAGGGGTTAACCTTAAGTGTGAATTATCCCGGATTTGTGTGACTAGGATTACCGGCACCTGATCAGGAGCACCCGGGGATTCGGAATCTCCTTTTATAGCTGGACAACAGGTAAGACAGTAGTTTGCACGTAGAGTATGCGCAGTGGCGCTTATGTGAATATGATATGCATGAATGTTTAGTAACCGGGATTAGGGTTATTACCCTAACGGTCTGTTAGCCTAGGGTTATTACTCTAGTGGAATATGTGTATAATGCCATGCCATGTTAAATGAAATGAAATTTAAGGATTGTGCGCTCAAGGCATAATCAGGTTGGACTCGGTACTCATAACCGAGATGAACCACTTCTAAGGCCTTAATGTAATTAGACGTGTGAGAGCAACACGTGGGTCTACGTCACGTAAATTTAAATAGATGTGTGAGCGCAACACATAGGTCTACGCCACGTAGACATAAATAGGCATGTTAATATAGTGATCAGGTCTGTGCCATACAGACATATATGTGAATAAGCATAATACATGTGTTATGATTTATACTGTCTTGCTGGGCTTGGCTCACGGGTGCTCTACTGTGCAGGAAAGGGTAAGGCAATAGCTGATCAACCATGAGTTTCTGGAGCAGACGAAGAATGTACATGTTCACGCCACTTCAGACCAAGCGGGTTATGGGTCTAGCAGTGTTGACTTTTGTATTCTGTTTTGCCGCTTAGCACGGCTAGTAAGAAAAAGCTTGTAATAATTTTGTAAATATTTTTGGGATCCCAACTATGTTTGAAAAAGTTTAAATATATTACAAGTTTATTTTCAGTCTGTTTAATATAAAAGTTTAAATTCTGTGCTGTTTTTAATTAGTAATCCCGGTTAGAGGATTAGGGTTTCATAATCATTTTTGGGTAGCGTGCCTAATTATTTAGGGCATTACACTTTTGTTACAGTGTGTTTTGTTACATTTGAAAGTAGTACAAGATCCCAGAATTTATAAACTCTGTATTTTAGTTATGCAAGAAAAGTTATGCTTATTATTAAAAGTTTTTGTTAATCACGTTTTTCAATAAACCCTTTGGTTAGCAAAGGCTTGCACATTAATTAGGAAAAGTATTATAGTGCACCTAAGCTAGTAAGGCGCTACAGGGTGTGTTCCGCTTACATGTCATACTCGCTACCTCAGCTTGTTGTGCTCGCATATTCTCTTGCATAATTGTGTATTATGCAACTAACAATTATACCATACCCTCAGCTGTGTGGGTAGGTGTAATTAGTGAGAAATGGCCAGTGGCCGCTATGGGAGTCGTCATGTCTCCTATGACTCTAGTGAACTGTGAGAACAAGTTAAATGGGATAGTGTTCATCCGTCTAACTCCTCCAAAAATATTATCAACAGTAGGGTTCAAACCCGAAGTTCACCATTGTTGGTTGAGTAGTGTTTTCGTTGACATTTAATGTTTTTGTTATCATTCTGGTTTGCATCCATTGTGATTTTTCTCCAAAATTGTAGAAATTTTTGTTGGAAAAACCCTCCTTCTAGTGCCAAATGTTTTCAGAGAAAAATAGACAACACTAAAAAACTACGAGTATTGGAGCTAAGAAGAACACACACGTAGAGAACTGTGAGTATTTACCTAGAATGGCGAATACTCAAAATAATAATGCAGTCATTCAAATATAAATAACAAATAACTAAAGAGCACTAGAGAGTTATAGTGGTTCAGCCAGAGCTCGGACTTCTTAGTCCACTTTAGAAAAATGATTTGTGATTAATTTTATTCAAATGGGATCATTCTTTTATATATAGAGCAAGTGATTCCTTAGTTCATAAAACTGATCAGACAAGATTATTATAATTACATTTAACTCCGATACAAATGTTTAAAAATAAATGATAAGAACAGTTTCGACCGCTATTATTTAATACCCAAACCGGTGCGACTATCAAAGTCGCACATTGACCATTCATATTCAGAGTAACACAACCTTACGTGTTCTCTACTGTTACTCGCGTATGAGGTCTATGAAGTTCTCAGGGCTCTTTATGATACAAAATGATGCGACTATCCCCCGGGAGCGTGTTGGTCATTCATACGGACAACACGCTCGTAAAGATGCGATCTTCTCATTGGGCACAGGGGAAACATTTTTTCATCACACATAATTGGTATATGCGCGACTTATGTTAACTTCTCTCAGTCCTCCTTTTACCTTACTATGCTACACATAGTGGGCGACTACACCTTGTTCTGGTTACTCCTTCTTGCAAATTTCAACCATATGAGAATAGCCCTAAAGGGGCTATTATTGACATGTCATCTTTTTTCAACTGGGAACTGGGTCTACGTGTCAATCATATATGAGTCTATGCTCGTATTTCTCTTTTCATCCTATAACAATATATGTATGTATGTATGATCCAATCTCCAATTAGCACGGCGGCCGGTGTTGATCAATGGCGGTGCATGAAGGACCCGACTAAGGGATCTGGAGGATTGCTACGAGAGGAATATTTTCTTGAAACTCGTTTGGTGCGTTGGGACTTGACGTGTGGTTGGAGTAAGGATACACACGGGGCGGGGAGTGCTCTCCCCGTCCCCATCCCCGTGAAGGATTTTAATCCCCATCCCTGCCCCATCCCCGCTTATTCCCCATCGGGGGACGGGGCGGGAAATCTCCTATTGTAAAAATAAAATTTATTTAAAAAATTAAATGTATAAAATTATTAAATTACATAAACGATAAAATATTACATATTATTTACTAATCAATATAGTAATTATTATACAAAAACACAACTTCAAAAATTGTAAAAATGATAATAATATACTAAAAAAAATACAAATGCATTTATAAAATATAAAATATTAATAAAAAATAATTAATAAATTAAACGGATCCCCGTCGGAACAGGGAGCGTCATCCCCGTCCCCGCCCCGTTTAACATTCGGGAACAAAATTTGATTCCAGTTTCCCATTTAGACGGGAAATTCTCGCCCCATTAAGGGCAGGTTCCCGCGGGCACCATTCCAATGGGAAAAATGTGCATTCCTAGGCTGGAGTGAAGCCAAGAAGCTTTGACTCCGAAAATGTATTCCACGGTCGTGATCACGAAGACGGTCAGGGACCACAACCGTGGGGATTTTGGGAACCGACGATGCGACCTCCATCTAGTCTTACGACGATCAAAGGTGGCGTGGCCTTGCTGTGAGAAATGAGAGGGAGCGAGAGAAAGTGAGACCACGAGAGGGTGAGGGAGGAGTCGGGTTTGAGTAAAAACAAAATGAAAAGTCATTAAAATTAAAAATAATCAAGTGTTTCTCACCTTAAAACAAAATTGCCAATGTGACAACTATTTATTAGCTAAAAAGGGCCCAATGTCCTAACTTAGAATTTTCCATTATCTTTATTCCTGTTTATAGACAGGCAACCCACCTTTTTGTCCACATACTAAAAAGAGAAAAACATTTGTAAAACAAAATAAAAAGGATGATCGAGAATAATAAAAGTCTGACAGCACGTAAGTCACTTTGGTCATGATTTGTATAATTGTTATCCATACTTTATTTTAAATTTAGATCCGTATGATCTTAAAATTAAGGTTAATTTGCAATTTTTTTCCCCGAATTTTGACATGTACTAAATCATGTCTCCTGAACTTTTTTACCATTAAAAATTCTCCCTAAACTATTAACATTGTTAAATTTAAGGACTTTTATTTAATTTTAGTAAAAAAATTCTAACATGGACGAAAATTCAGGGGACATGATTTAATGCATATAAAAGTTTGAGGGGCATGATTTGGTAGATATCAAAGTTTGGAGAGCATGATTTAGTACCTGAAACAGTAAAATTAAATAAAATTAGACAAAAGTCCTTAAACTTAACAATTTCAATAGTTAAGGGGAATTTTTAACGGTAAAAAAAATTCAAGGGGCATGATTTAATATATGTAAAAATTCGGGGAAAAAATTGCTAATTGGCCTAAAATTAAATTGTAAAGACTAGATGACAATACATATATACCCGTCGTTACGTACTTATAAAACCTTGTTTGACCAGTGTTTCATGTAACTATTATGACGAACCTAACCTACCTCTCATCACTTCAACCAATCATCCAATACAATATAAACAATAATCAAAGCAAAGGCTTCTCAATGGTCTCTATCTCTACTTACAAAAACCATGTGCAATTGAATTGAGCCACAGTACTGCTGCAGCAGGGCACTGATTAAGCTTCCATCTGAGTTGTATTTATATCCCTCCATTATATTAAAAAAAGAATCTGGTCCGTACTAATATCACTGTAACTTTAAATATATATATATATAGATTATATTTATATATTTGCCTTTCCTATTTGCTATTTTTCGAAAGTTACACAAGAAATGGAGGAGATGA
The DNA here is from genome assembly GCF_029168945.1 of Cannabis sativa. NCBI lineage: Eukaryota > Viridiplantae > Streptophyta > Magnoliopsida > Rosales > Cannabaceae > Cannabis > Cannabis sativa. The sequence goes on along the minus strand of NC_083601.1, from coordinate 7,792,010 downwards.
AGAGAAAAGAAAGTGAGGAGAGTCAGAAGTGGGTTTATGATTCTTCTGTGGATTATAAAGGAAAAGTTCCTCTTCGAGCTTCCACCGGCGTTTGGAAAGCCTCTCTTTTTATCATCAGTAAGTCTCTACATAATTTTATACTCTTTTTCATAAACAACAACTGTATATACATATAAATTAATCTTTAGTAAACTCCTTCATACTCTGTTTCCACTCCTTAGTTTCTCTCTCTGTCGTCAAGTTTCTAATGATGTATAACTAGTTTCAAAAACTGTACAGGCTAATTTTGCGTAGCTTCATTTAAAAATAAAAGAAAACTCTTTATGTAGCTAACGTTTCTGTATTAATAAAAAATCTTTGCATGTATTTTTTTTTTTCTTTTTTCCATGTGAAAATCTGCAAACATGATTGTTTGGGATAAGGATATCAAGTAGGAGTTTTTGTTAAAAACAATTATCCAGTTTTGGATCGCTCAAGGCCTGGCTACATGCACAGTACCAATTAAGAATATTATATGTATATTAATGTTATATAAGGTTTGTATTTGCTGTTTTGAGTAATATTTAGTTGTAAAACACTTATTGCTTTGGTACATTACGTGCAGCTATTGAGTTCAGTGAGAGACTCAATTTCTTTGGGATAGCAACTAATCTCATAACTTACCTAACTCAAATAATTCACCAAGACCTCAATACAGCTGCAAAGAATGTCAATTATTGGTCAGGATTCACCACTATTGTGCCTTTGATTGGGGGCTTCTTAGCCGATGCCTACACTGGTCGATACACTATGGTCCTATTTTCCTCTTTCGTTTATCTAATGGTATTGAAAAAAAAAAAATCAAATCAAACTTAATTAAGTCAATTCAGATTGTATTTCATGTACTGTTTCTTGCTATAGTATTTACAACTAAACTTGTTGTATTAAAAAATACAGGGCTTGAGTCTCTTGACAATGTCCCAGTTCATCCCAACTATAAAGCCATGCAAAAATACTAGTACAGAAAATTGCCAAAATCCAAGGAAGATTCACGAACTGATTTTCTTCCTTGCCTTGTATATGATCTCGATTGGAACTGGTGGGTACAAGCCCTGCCTCGAGAGCTTTGGGGCTGATCAGTTCGATGATGACCACAGCCAAGAACGACGAAAAAAGATGTCGTTTTTCAACTGGTGGAATTTTGCTCTGTGTTGTGGAATCTTTCTTGGAGTGACTGTAATCGTCTACATTCAAGACTATGTTAGCTGGGGTGTGGCTTTTCTTATTCTTACAATTACTCTGGCCATTTCTATAGTAACGTTCTATGTTGGGAGGGCTTTTTTTCGTTATAGGGTGCCCCAAGGAAGCCCCTTAACGCCATTGATACAGGTCTTGGTTGCAGCCATAAGGAAAAGAAAATTAACTACTCCTTTAGACCCTTCTCTCCTATATGAAGTTCCTAAGTCAAAAATGATCCACGGAAGGCTTCTTTATCATACAAATCGACTTGGGTAAGCCAAAAAAAGAGTATTTTATTTTGTACTCTTTACTTTTATCACATCATTCTCATCATGAATTGAAAACACACACTAAATGCCATCATTATTATTGATTTTGTCAACACAGAGCAATCTTATTCAATAGGCAACTCAATTTTTGGAACTTAAATTTCTAAAAGAAAGAGAAATGAATTATACTCTTTTGTTTGGATTCAGAAAAAGTAATCTTTTCCCAAAAGAAAAAAAAACCAAATTGAAAGTTCAGTTTTTATTTTCTTGTTTGCTGAAAAAATGTCCAACTTAATCTATCTCTTACCCTTTAAATCCCAACGTCATATTTTCTTGTATTTAAATCTCCAAACTTTAAAAATTAACATCACTAGTTATTTTCACTTTTCTATCTAAAGTTCTGTCAAAATTTAAGACTTTGTAACAAAATTCTCAAACATATATATCTGTTTGCACTTATATTAATTTTTCAGTAAAATATCTATAAATATAAACATTTTTGAAACTCATAAGTATAACATAGCTGAGTTTTTGTTCATAGGTTTCTAGACAAGGCTGCCATACTTGAAGAAAAGGATCACATTGAACTTGACCAACAAAAACAACAATACAATCCGTGGAGATTAGCAACAGTGACAAGAGTAGAAGAATTAAAGCTCATATTGAACACCATCCCCGTATGGCTAACTTCACTGGCTTTTGGAGTTACTGTGTCACAGTCCTCAACCTTCTTCGTCAAGCAGGCTGCCACTATGAACTTAAAGTTAAACGAAAGCTTCAGTATTCCTCCAGCCTCGGTATCTAGCTTCGGCGCCATTGCCATGATCATCTCTGTTACTCTATACGACAGAATCATTGTACCGTTTTTGAGGAGAACCACGGGAAATGAGAGGGGATTAAGCATTCTCAACAGGATTGGAATCGGGCTGATCTTTTCGCTTGTGGCAATGCTTGTTTCGGCCTTGGTTGAGCAAAAAAGGCGCGGTGTTGAGGCCGAGAAAGGGAAATTGAGTGTGTTTTGGTTAGTTCCGCAGTACGTAATACTTTGTGCTGGGGATGGCTTTACTCTGGTGGGCTTGCAAGAATATTTCTATGACCAAGTGCCTGATTCCATGAGAAGCTTAGGGATCGCTTTGTATCTAAGTATACTTGGAGTTGGGAGCTACTTGAGTAGCTTTTTGATTAGTGTTGTGGATCATGTAACGGAGAAAACTAGTGGGAAAGGTTGGATTGGGAAGGACATGAGTAATAGTCGTTTGGATAAGTTTTATTGGCTTTTGGTAGCCATTAATGGTGTGAATTTGTGTCTGTATGTGATAGTTACCAGGGGGTATACTTACAAAAATGTGGACAGGGACACTGAGAAGAATGGGGTTAGTGGTAGTGTTGAAAATGGGATTGAACAGATATAGTTTATAAAATATGTAATAATTTTGGTACAATGCACCAAGAACAATGTAATGTAGAATATATGACTGAACAATCACTTGGCTATTGCATTAGATCTTTAATATATTTATGCAGAGTTTAGTTAAAGAATCTGTAACTACGTGGTATAACAGCTAAACCCATTATATACAGTTATATCCTCTGCAATCTGAATCATGGAAGGGGGCATGTTTAATAACAGTTATATTGTTGTTGTTGAGTTATTGTTGTTATTGAGTGTGCAACCAAAGTCTTATCTTAACTAGAAATGGGAAGGATCGTGAATATACAAGGGTGGACAATATCTTCATTGGTACGAGGTATTTTGGGAAGGTGTCTAAAAATAAATTTGTGAAGGTTTATGCCCAAAGCGAACAATATCATACCAATGTGGAGATACATAGTGTCCCACGGTCCTAACAAATTGTATTAGAGCCGAATCCCAAAATTAACTAACTCATCTCGGTAGTGGAATCTGTGGATATGCTCTAGTAGACAGATGGTGTGCTATGGAGGAGTTGGCTAGAGAAAAGAACAAGAACTCTCGAGGTAGAGTGGATGGATGGAAGATTGTTTGAAGGGAGACAATGTGGTCCTTAGTTTGAAGGAAGAATTTGAAAAACCGTGTTTTTGCAAATGTCAGTTGTAGATAAAAAAATATAAAAACTGTACGCGTTTGCAGCAGCAGAAAGTAAGTCTGCTACAGCAAAACTGAACAGGCAGAATATAAAATATTTGCAGAAAAATAAATAACTTGACACAAGAGATTTATACGTGGTATCAGTGTTCTCCCGAACACTCCTAGTCCACGGGGCCACGCCCAGAGAATGAAATCAATTAATAAAGTATCAAATTACAAAGACAATTGACTTAAACAAGTTTAGACTCCCTCTAAAGAATTGCCGCAATCATTTGTAATCCACTTTATGAATCTGACTTCTTGAAACACCTTCAAGCCCGAACTCCCTTCGTCTTTGAAGTGTGAGTGCTTACTTCCTCCCGAAGTAAGGCTTCAACAAGTCTTCTCCCGAAGACCAAGTGCTTACTTCCTCCCGAAGTAAGGCTTTAACAAGTCTTCTCCCGAAGACCAAGTGCTTACTTCCTCCCGAAGTAAGGCTTTATCAAGTCTTCTCCCGAAGACCAATCTCTTGTTCAGTCAAGTAGTTCTTCACAACCTCTAGGATGGAGTAAGAACAGAAATAGAACAACTAGAACCTAGATGAACAACTAGGCTCTCACAAAACAAAGAAAGACTCTCTTCTCTCAAAAGATAAATGTAGAAAATGAATAATGGAAGAGGTAATCCGAATGGTTGCTCTCTAGGCTCTATTTATAGATCATAGAAACCAAAGAGGCAACCACAAGTTCGAATTAGCAGCTGTACAAAAACTTTCCAAAAGAAACACGATCTGCTACATCAGATTCGGATGCTGACGAAGCAGATACGCCAGAAACGGAAACTTACTAAAATCGGGTCCGATCTTCTTTCAATGCTTGATTCCTGCCAAAAACAGATTAGATATTCTGATTGTATCAAGATACAATCGAAATCAATAAGGAAAAGGCAATAAACAAAGTTTCCCTAAAAAAGATAACTTTCCAAAAGAGAATTCCTTCTCTTTTGAGAAGTTTTCAACAAAGGAAAGTTCAGCTGAAAGTGCAACTTTCCAAACAAGGAAAAGGGCAACTACAATCCGAATTTATAAGGTAAGAAAACGAATATGAATGCACAACAATCTTACCATAAATGGAAAAATTATTTTGTCAACTAACTTGCCAAAAAAAGACTTTACAATCTCCCCCTTTGGCACTTTAGATGAACAAAATAATTTTTAACATAAAGTACCTGCAAGGCAAAGTTAGCAAGAGCAAAAGATACTACTCCCCCTGAGTAACACAATCGAATATCACAAAGAAACTAAAAACAAGCTAACTTTAAAAGATATGTTCACTAGTACTAACCAACCACAACTCCCCTTGGAAAAAAGGTCTAGAGTTGATAAAAATAAATTGAATGGTCAATAAAATGCACATTAATTAAAAAATATTTTGACAACTAAATTGCCAAAAAAGGACCTAACAATCTCCCCCTTTGGCACTTTAGATAATCAAAATATTATTAATTAACAAACACCTACAAAACAAAGTTAGCAAAACAAACATAAAAACTCCCCCTGAGAAACACAACATTAAACCAAAATAAAAAGCTAACTTTGACCAAAGATGAACACAAACACAAACACAAACACAAACCTCAACTCCCCCTAGACAGTTGAGTATACAATTACTCCCCCTTTTTGTTTATCTATAAGGGCCAAAGACAAAAAGAAATAAAAATATAGAAATATGTCCAACAAAAATAAAAAGAAAGAAAACTTATGCCCCATAAAGCTTGATCAATGAGGACAACTGCTTGGACATCTCTTTCTGAACCTCCTTCATGGTAGCAAGACGATTGGAGCAACAAGAGGAGCATTTGAGGGGGCTTGTTCGGATTCCACCATTTTCCTTAGATGCCCTAGGTTCTTGGTTCTCACCATTTTGGAACTGAAGGAGAAGATGAATAGTGACAGACAAAGAAACAAGAATGAGGGTTCGGGTAGGTGGTGAAATAAGTGTCAAAATTTGGTTTATATAACCTTGGAATCAAAACAAGAAAAAGGAAACCAATTTTGAAAATTCAAATGGTAACCGCCAGCCCATGAACCAAAAAAGGAAACCGCCCACTTCACAACTCCTTTCCCTTTTTTAAAAAAAAAAAAATAAAAGGAAACTAGAAATGCCAACAAATTTTTCCAAAAATAAATCAATCTTTCAAGAATAAAGACACATTACCATATAAAGATTAATCTTTACTTGGAAAAATATCAAAATAAATCAAAGAAGAATGAATGTTGATACTTACCATTTATGCACAAGATTTTCTTAACCCATGAAGCAAGTCACACGCCTCCCTCTTTTTTTTATTTTTTTTATTTTTTTATATATAAATTAAAATCGAAAATAACATACAATATGCACAATAAATATATGTGATTCGAATCAAGCAAAGAAATCAAATATCATTGACAATTTGACAAAATAAAATACATGTTATGCTTTTAAGGAAAATAACTAATTAGTATCTCATGAAATAATCATACTTAATTGATGTTGAGGAAACAGATATGCATGTTACTGAAAATTGTGAACCAGGATTATCAATTTAATTTTAATAGAGGAGACTTACAGATTTGAACACACTTGTCAGACATAAGTGTGTGCAGTGAAAATAGGATCATTGTCCTTGGCAAGATTTTTCATTTTCGCCTTTTTCAAATTGATCCCGCAACTGGATGCTTTCACACCATACTGAAGGTAGCCCTTTTCTATGGTAGTGCATCCTCATCATAGTTGCTAATTACAATGTTCCAGCTTACTCATCAGATGGCTTTCACACCTCAGTATGGGTAGCTCTATTCCAGCAAGGGGCCTGACAAGACTGAACCAAAAATTGCTCAACTCTGTATAAGAACATTATTTAATCCTAGACACAAATAAAGAGTAACATGAACCTTTTAACACAACATCACAAAGTATGATTAGACTGAGATCCTAACTAATTATATTCCAAAAGCATAAACATGATTTGTCAAAAAACAATGATAGAAGATTAAGAGCTAGAGATGAATCACATAACACTATTGTACAAGAAATAAGAACAAATAAAATTAAACAATGCAAACTCCCAAAGACTTTCTGAGGGAGTCAAAGCGACTTGCATCCAGGACCTTTGTGAAAATATCAGCTAATTGTTTTTCAGTATCAACATATTCTAGTTGCAATGATTTATTTTCAACAAGTTCCCTGATAAAGTGGTGTCTTATGTCAATGTGCTTTGTTCTAGAATGTTGAACAGGATTTTTAGAAATAATTATGGCACTAGTATTGTCACAAAAAATAGTCAAAACACCCAATTCAAACCCATAATCAATCAACATTTGTTTCAACCACAATAGTTGAGTACAGCAACTGCCAGCAGCGATGTACTCAGCTTCGGCAGTGGATAAGGAGATGGAATTCTGTTTCTTGCTATGCCAAGATACTAGATTATTCCCAAGAAAGAAACACCCTCCACTTGTGCTCTTTCGATCATCAGCATTTCCTGCCCAATCTGCATCACTAAAACAAGCAAGATTTGAATTTGTATCTTTCGAGTACCAAATTCCATAATCAGGAGTGCTATTAACATATCTAATAATCCTTTTTACAGCTGATACATGAGATTCCATAGGATTACTTTGATATCTAGCACACACTCCCACACTGTAACAGATATCAGGACGACTAGCAGTTAAATACAAAAGACTTCCAATCATGCTACGATAGAGTGTAGTGTCTACCTTTACTCCATTCTCATCTTTTGTTAATTTCAGTGTGGTGCTCATAGGAGTACTTACCTGCTTAGCCGATTCAAGGCCAAATTTCTTGACAAGGTTCTTAGCATACTTGCTTTGAGATACAAATGTACCTCCTTCCATTTGTCTCACTTGAAGACCGAGAAAGAAATTAAGCTCACCAACCATGCTCATTTCAAATTCACTTTTCATTTGATCAACAAATACCTGCACTTCATGGTTAGATGTAGAACCAAAAACTATATCATCAACATAAATTTGAGCAATGATAAAATCAGATTTTATATGTTTGATGAAAAGAGTTTTATCCACACTACCTCTGTGATAGCCATGAGAGAGTAAAGATTGAGTCAACCTTTCATACCAAGCTCGAGGAGCTTGTTTCAGACCATACAAAGCTTTTTCAAGTTTGTATACATGGTCTGGAAATTGAGGATCTTCGAATCCTTTTGGTTGCTCAACATAAACTTCCTCATTCAAAATACCATTTAGGAAGGCAGATTTCACATCCATTTGAAACAATTTAATATTCAAAATACAAGCAATACACAAAAGTAAACGAATTGATTCTAATCTTGCAACAGGAGCAAAAGTTTCATCAAAATCAATACCTTCTACCTGTGTGTATCCTTGTGCCACCAAACGAGCCTTGTTTCTCACAATTGTACCGAACTTATCACTTTTATTTTTAAACAACCACTTTGTTCCAATAACATTTATACCTTTTGGTCTTCGGACCAAAATCCATACCTTGTTGCGAACAAATTGGTTGAGTTCCTCTTGCATTGCATTGAGCCATTCCTCAAAGGTCATGGCTTCCTTCACATTTTTTGGTTCATATTGAGAAACAAAGCAAAGAAAGCTGATTAAATTAATATACCTTCTGCGAGTTGCCATGCTTTCTTCAGGATTTCCAAGGATGAGATCTTTTGGATGATTCAGTTTGACTCTGGTGCTTGGTTCTTTCTGAATAGAGTCAGTGATGATGTTTGGATGAGTCAAGATAGACGATTCTGGTTCTCCAGTTTCAGTTGCAGCAGCAGATTCGTCATTTGCAGCATCAGCAATGGGTTCTGCTGCATCAGGATCTGCTGTTACAACTTCTGGAGGAGTATCCATGAGACTATCTATCTTGGCTTCTGTGGAAAACTCTGAAAAATCTCTAAAATCATCAATAACCACATTAGGTGATTCCAAAACAGTTTGAGTTAGGCATGGCAAATTGAAGCTTTTTCGCGGATCGGGTCGGGGCCCCGACCCGACGGGGCAGTCCCGCCCCGATACAATCGGGTCTCAAATCGGGTCTTTGCCCCGCCCCGCCCCGCCCCGGTTAAATTTTTTCGGGTCGGGGCTGACCCGATTCGATAATTTAAAAAAAAAAAAAAAAAAAAAAAAAAAACCAAATTTTACTATAACCCTAAATCCTTAAACGTTATTTCTCTGCCACGAACTACTTCAAGCTCTCCCTCTCAGCCTGTGAGTGAAATGGCTTAAAACTTTTGTGTGGGATTTCGGTTCTTATTGTTGTTTGGTTTATATATATCTTGGTTCCATGAACGTGTTGACTGCTTCACTTTGATGCATTATTATTATTATTATTATTATTATTATTATTATTATTAAAGGCTTACTATTAGGAAGAGGTCAACATCACATGCCATGCTTTATTTGACCTATAAGGCTTTGGTTGTTGAACACCCAATGATATATCCAACGATTGTTAATGTTAATTATTTATGTACTCTTCTTTTATGTTTTTAAGAAATTCGAATCGGCTTTCGTCTCAAATTTGATTTATTAGGATGAACATTAAATCGAAAGAAATTAAAACTCTAATTAGGAAATGGTTTTGGAAGGATAATAGATAACACCAAGATATTGGCCATAGCTCTATACTCTGTTTCAGTAGAGGGTCGGGATATGCTTTGTTGTTTTTTTGATTTCCATGAGATGAGGGAATCTCCCAAGAAAACACAATAGCTAGATATGGATCTCCTGGTGTCAAGACAAGCACCCCAGTCAGCAATCGCAAAAGCTTTGAGGGTGAGTTTTAATGGTGCTGAACCATGAAAGAAGAGGCCTTGACTAGGAGAATATAAATTTTTTATTAAAAAAACTCCTAATGTTAAATTTGATAAATTTTAAAATAATTATCAAATATAATTAAATACTTTAATTGATTCAATAAAACTTCTTATAAAATTTTAGGAAAATATTTTTCTCTTAACTTATAAAGTCACTTATAAAATAAAATTTGAAGAAGTAAATTTGCAAAAAAAAAAAAAAAAAAAAAAAAAAAAATCGGGTCAAACCCGACCCAGTTGGGTCGGGTCGGGTCAGACCCAATTAAATTTTCAAGGTAATCGGGGCGGGGCGGGGCGGGGCAATAGCTTGTCGGGGCGGGGCGGGTCAGAAGCGGGGCGGGGCAGACCCGCCCCACTTGCCATTCCTAGTTTGAGTTCTCATGTTATAAACACGATAAGCTCTACTGTTTATGGAATATCCAATAAATACACCAACATCACTTTTAGCATCAAATTTACCAATATGCTCACGATCTCTATAGACATAACACACACATCCAAAAACATGAAAATGACTTACATTGGGGCGCTTACCTTTCCAGATTTCATAAGATGTTTTTGAGGTACCTGGACGAATAAACACTCTGTTTATTATGTAGCAAGCTGTGTTAATAGCTTCAGCCCATAAGCGCTTTGTCAACTTCTTGCTATTTAACATCACTCTTGCCATTTCCTGCAAAGTTCGATTCTTCCTCTCAACAACTCCATTTTGTTGAGGAGTTTTGGGAGCTGAAAATTCATGAGTTATACCTGTAGACTTGCAAAAATCATCATATACAGAATTTTCAAACTCCTTACCATGATCACTTCGAGTTCGAACAATTTTTCCAATATTACAACCTTTCTCAACTCTTAATCTCAGACAAAGAGTTTTAAAGGCATCAAAAGTGTCAGATTTTTCTCTTAAGAAATCTACCCAAGTAAAACGAGAGAAATCATCAACACACACAAAGATATATCGTTTACCATTCAAACTTTCTACTTGGATTGGACCCATAAGATCCATGTGAAGCAATTCCAATACCTTTGAGGTATTGATATCAGACACAGGCTTGTGAGTGATTTTTAATTGCTTCCCAAGTTGACACGGTTCACACTTACCTTCACTTTCCTTACCAAACTTGGGAAGACCTCGAACAATACCTGCATTTGACAATCTTTTCAGGTTTTTAAAATTAATATGCCCAAGCTTGGCATGCCACAGATCTGTGGTGTTGTTGATAGCTGAATGACAAGTAAACACAGGGGTTAGAGTGTAACAGTTATCATTGGATCGAAATCCTTGCAAGATACATTCATTGTCATCATTCAGAACATAACAATGATCACTATCAAAAGAAACAGTAAACCCTTGATCACATATTTGACTGATGCTAAGTAAATTAGCCCTCAGTCCTTCAACTAACATCACATTTTTCAGTCTAGGTAACCCTTCAAAATTTAGAGTTCCCATACCAACAACTTTTCCAGATAGGCCATTACCAAAAGTGACTTCTCCACATTGCATAGGCCGAATGTTAGTCAAAAAGTCCTTGTCACCTGTCATATGTCTAGAGCAACCACTGTCAAAATACCACATTTGAGATACAGCAGTTTTATCAGAAAAACCAGCTAGACACTTCTTTTTCACCCATATTTGTTTCAAACCTTTATGTTTCTTTTGAGATTTTTTCAAATTATCAAAATAATTTGTTTTAAACAGATTGTTCAACGTGAAACATTTAGGTCTGATATATCCTTTTCTACCACAAAAATGACAAATGGGAACAAATCTTTTTACCTGAGATCTTACCCTTTTCGAAAATCCTAGAGATTTTGCAGCATCAGAAGCTGTTCTTGCTGCAACAAGCTGTGAAACAGTTACGGCAGAGTTTGTAGCCTCAAGGTGATTCGTTGGAACACTAGATTTTACAAACTTCGTGACTCCAGAACTTTCCATTCCATTAGAACCAAGGCCTGCGAAACCTCTCTGACCTGCATTCTGAGCTTTTTCAAAAATAGAAGATCCAGGATTAAGCATTTGAACATTTTTCTTAAAGTTTTCAAGTTCCTTCTTTAATAGAGAGATTTTTTCATCTTTATCACAAAAACTTGTCTCATATGCTTTTATTTTCAAATTACACATTTCAATCTGAAGAGACAATTTTTTATTCAATTTATTCAACTCTCTATTTTCAGAAGCAACCTGAATCCATTTTTCATACATGACTTTGTATGATTCAGCAAGAGATTCTTCACAGATTTCAGACTCATTTGAATATGATTCCTCTTGTTTGGTGGTATTATTCAGACATACCAATTTAGCTTTCACCTGTGAATCACACAACACATTAGTCATAACAGAGGTTAGGGCAACATTTTCAGCAATATCTTCATCACTTTAGGTTTCATCATCACTCCAAGTGACATTGAAACTTTTCTTATTCTTTTTCAAAGTGTTTGCACACTCAGCTTGAATATGCCCAAAACCTTCACATTCCCTGCACTGAATTCCCTTTTTGTTAAAGACAGATGGTTTAATGAAAGTATTACATTTTGAACCTTTCGAAATATTCTTTTTATTTCCCATCTTTTTCATATATTTCTGAAAATTCTTGGTTAATAAAGCAATCTCATCATCACATTCACTATCAGAATTTTCATTATAAGCAACTTTCAAAGCAATACTTTCACCTTTATCAGCAATAGATTTTGGTTTGTCCTTTTGTTTAATCTGTTGATTTAATTCAAAAGTACGTAAGGAACCCATCAATTCTTCCACTTTCATAGTGCTAAAATCTTTAGCTTCCTCCATTGCCAAAAGTTTAGTATCAAACCTTTCTGGAAGAACTCTAACAATTTTTCTCACAAGAACAGAATCATCAAGCTTTTCTCCAAGAGCAAAATATTCATTAGCAATGTCAGATAATTTTTCATAGAATTCAGTTAAAGTTTCATTATCAGACATTCTAAGCTCATCAAATTTAGTTTGAAGCATGATAAATCTAGATCTTTTCACATCAGAAGTTCCTTCAAACTGAGTTTGAAGAATCTCCCAAGCTTCCTTAGCAGAAACACAAGATGATATAAGTTTAATGTAACCCTCACCTACACCATTAAAGATAGCATGCAAGGCTTTGCTATTGTAGGCAGATAGTTTATCATCTTCAATAGACCATTCCAGTTCAGATTTTATAGTAGTATTACCTGAAGAATCCGTCTCAACTGGAGGAGACCAACCTGATAGAACCATTCTCCACGCCTTCTCATCTTGAGATTTGATGAAGGCCCTCATTCTAACTTTCCAATAAGGATAGTTAGAGTCATTAAGCAACGGTGGTCTAGAAATAGAACTTCCTTCTGCAAAAAATGACATTCTAACAAAAATGTTATAGGACCACACTAAGAGTTTAGTGTCCCGCTCTGATACCAAATGAAAAATCGTGTTTTTGCAAATGTCAGTTGTATATAAGAAAATATAAAAACTGTACGCGTTTGCGACAGAAAGAAAGTAAGTCTTACAAAGAACCGAACAGGCAGAATATAAAATATTTGCAGAAAAATAAATAACTTGACACAAGAGATTTATACGTGGTATCAGTGTTCTCCCGAACACTCCTAGTCCACGGGGCCACGCCCAGAGAATGAAATCAATTAATAAAGTATCAAATTACAAAGACAATTGACTTAAACAAGTTTAGACTCCCTCTAAAGAATTGCCGCAATCCTTTGTAATCCACTTTATGAATCTGACTTCTTGAAACACCTTCAAGCCCGAACTCCCTTCGTCTTTGAAGTGTGAGTGCTTACTTCCTCCCGAAGTAAGGCTTCAACAAGTCTTCTCCCGAAGACCAAGTGCTTACTTCCTCCCGAAGTAAGGCTTTAACAAGTCTTCTCCCGAAGACCAAGTGCTTACTTCCTCCCGAAGTAAGGCTTTATCAAGTCTTCTCCCGAAGACCAATCTCTTGTTCAGTCAAGTAGTTCTTCACAACCTCTAGGATAGAGTAAGAACAGAAATAGAACAACTAGAACCTAGATGAACAACTAGGCTCTCACAAAACAAAGAAAGACTCTCTTCTCTCAAAAGATAAATGTAGAAAATGAATAATGGAAGAGGTAATCCGAATGGTTGCTCTCTAGGCTCTATTTATAGATCATAGAAACCAAAGAGGCAACCACAAGTTCGAATTAGCAGCTGTACAAAAACTTTCCAAAAGAAACACGATCTGCTACATCAGATTCGGATGCTGACGAAGCAGATCTGCCCAGAAACGAGAAACTTACTAAAATCGGGTCCGATCTTCTTTCAATGCTTGATTCCTGCCAAAAACAGATTAGATATTCTGATTGTATCAAGATACAATCGAAATCAATAAGGAAAAGGCAATAAACAAAGTTTCCCTAAAAAAGATAACTTTCCAAAAGAGAATTCCTTCTCTTTTGAGAAGTTTTCAACAAAGGAAAGTTCAGCTGAAAGTGCAACTTTCCAAACAAGGAAAAGGGCAACTACAATCCGAATTTATAAGGTAAGAAAACGAATATGAATGCACAACAATCTTACCATAAATGGAAAAATTATTTTGTCAACTAACTTGCCAAAAAAAGACTTTACAATCTCCCCCTTTGGCACTTTAGATGAACAAAATAATTTTTAACATAAAGTACCTGCAAGGCAAAGTTAGCAAGAGCAAAAGATACTACTCCCCCTGAGTAACACAATCGAATATCACAAAGAAACTAAAAACAAGCTAACTTTAAAAGATATGTTCACTAGTACTAACCAACCACAACTCCCCTTGGAAAAAAGGTCTAGAGTTGATAAAAACAAATTGAATGCTCAATAAAATGCACATTAATTAAAAAATATTTTGACAACTAAATTGCCAAAAAAGGACCTAACAGAATTGTTGGCATAATAGTGACTTGATTTTTCTTCATTATATGTTCAGATTACAAAGGTTGTGCCCCCATTGGATGTCAAAGATGTATAATTATGTCTTAAACCTCCAACAATTTTTCGGTTAAGTTAGTTCATTAAACTAACGTAACTGTGAAATATGACGGCTAACATATTTGGTTTCTTAAACTATATAAAAAGACCTATTCTATTCATTCCAAGGAGAGAGACCATAAGACCAAGACAAAAAAGTGAGGGACTAAGAAAGTGAGAGAGAAAGTTGGGATGGGGAATTGAGTAACACTGATGTTGGGATTTGCCAGATCAATCCCTACACCAACTCAAGAACACATTAGATCATCAAGATCACTATTGACCTTCACATTCAATCAAATAATTCATGATCATGACAAACAGTTTACACAAACATGAATTCTTAATCTTTAACAGACAATCTGATTTGATTAATCTTCAAAAATCTAATTTGCAAACAACACAGTTAAGATTAACAATTCAGAGGTAAACAATCAAGATCATAGACACAAAAAGTTACAAAGAAAGTAGAAGAGAACAAACAGAGAAAATTTTCTGAGGTTCACCCTAAAACATAGAGTTACATCTCCATTAAGCTCGCCATAAGAATTGGTTTGCTCTTGCACTATAATCAATCACAGATTACATCAAATGGTGTAGAAATTATAAATTACAAGTTGACTGATAATTTTTTGATTTCACTCTTTTCCTTTCAATCTTTCTTTATTAACACTTTCTCACTTTCTCATTTTTCCTCTCTAACTCTCTTTTGTTTTCTTTCTCTTGAGATTACTTCTCTCTCTAGCTCTCTTGTAGCTCAATTCTTTGCTCTAAAGTGTGTGTTTCTAGGATACATTGAGGGAACTAAAGGTTACACAATATTAATTAGGGAGAAACCTGGTTTGAAAATTATACTTAGTAAAGATGTTATCTTTAAAGAAGATATATTTCCTTGTGTTATTAACTCCACCTCTAGTGCAGGCCTTAGTTCTAAAACTAACTATTAAACCCAAAAATTAGCACCGCTAACTCTCGATATTAGCCAATTACTGATCGAAAGATTAGCATAAACATGTCTAGAAAGTTACTTTGAAGGCTTAGTTGTATTTGCTCCTCCAAATACCCCGAAGTGATTTAGAATGCTCATAGTGGAAATCCACTCGGCATACACATGGTGAAAGCTCACTCGGCATGCATGCAATGGTGGAAAGAGTCACCCTGTATGCTTGGAAACATGTCACTCGACATGCTTGGGAACATGTCACTCGGCTTGCATGCAATAGAGAGAGCCACTCGACATGCTTGAAAACATGTCACTCGGCATGCTGAGGAACATGTCATTCAGCATGCATGCAACAGAGAAGGTCACTCGACATGCTTGGAAACATGTCACTCGGCATGCTTGAGAACATGTCACTCGACATGCATGCAATAGAGAGAGTCACTCGACATGCTGAGGAACATGTCACTCAGCATGCATGTAATAGAGAAGGTCACTCGGCATGGTGAAGAGCATGTCACTCGGCATGCATGCAACACAAAAGGTCACTCGCATACTTGGAAACATATCACTCGGCATGCTTGAGAACATGTCACTCGCCATGCATGTAATAGAGAAAGCCACTTGGCATGCACAAAGTGAAGTCACTCGGCATGCTCATCATGAAGTCAGTCGGCCATGCTCATCATGAAGTCACTTGGAATGCTAATCATGAATTCACTCGGCCACCATGCTCACCATGAAGTGACTCAGTCATTCATGTGCATGCACACTTGAGTAGCATGTTCGAGAGATACCCTATATGCACACTCAACATGCCTTCCCACAACAGCATAGTTGTACTTAGTGAAATTTTCCTAAGTGTTGAAGAAGAAGGAAATAAGGGTACGATCGCAAGGACAAGGCGTGCATGTAAGGTGGGTACAACTACATCTCCTGTAAGATTTGAGGGCCAGGAGGTACAAGTAGTGGGCGAAAAACACCTGCAAGGCCTAACAACCTGACCAAGGGTGCACAGTAGGCACTAATCTCCTGCAACTTGGGACCATGTGACACCAAACAAAGGTACAAGGCGCAAGAGTACCATCTGCAACCTGCAGCACATAAGCCATGGATTTTACCATGTCCTTGGGACCACTAGTGTACCCTAGGCCATTAGAGCCTATAAATACCCCTATCTCAAATGTAAGAAGGGTTGGAAAATCAATCTTTTAATCACATAGTTTGAACCAATACAAAGCATTATTTTCTCTCTACTCTGGATACCCACTCTAGTTTGAATTTACACTTTATCTTCATCTTATCTCTAAATTTTGAATTCAAATTTTGATTTTTTTGGCCAAAAGTTGGTTGACGGGTTTCTACCGTCAACAGTTTGGCATCGTCTGTGGGAACAACAAGCTAAGGCTACATTGTTTCCTTACATACAATCATTGCAAAATTCCTAGACGCTCTCGTCGTCTCCAAGATATGGAGGTTCACCTTGACGACACTTAACTGATCGCTCCAAGGCGTGACCCACCACCACTCGTTGTTGGAGAAGAAGGTGCGAACGGTCAAAGGCCTCAAGCAAGAGAAGAAGGTGCAAACGGTCAAAGGCCTCAAGCAAGAGAAGAAGGTGTGAACGGTCATAGGCCTCAAGCAAGAGAAGAAGGTGTGAACGGTCACAAGCCTCAAGTAAGAGAAGAAGGTGTGAACTTTTGGTGTATTATGTGAGTTACTTAGACATAATGGGAGAATAAAAGTAGATGGATTGGTGACTATAGAAGAGCAAGTATGTATTTTCTTAAATATGCTTGCTCATCATGTTAAAAATAGAACAATTCACCATAAGTTCAAGCAGTCGGGTGAAACTGTTAGTAGATACTTCAATGCGGTATTGAGTGGAGTTCTTCGATTACAAGCTAGCTTGTTAGTTGTGCCAGAACTTGTTTTAGAAAGTTGCAATGACAATAGATGGAAATGGTTCAAGGTGTATTAACAATTTTTAACTAAGAAGTTATTAGATTTTAGACCATTAAAATTTAGTTTTTACATTCAAATTAATATTTTGTTGGCTTAATTTTGTAAAGAATTATTTAGGAGCATTAGATGAGACACATATTGAGGTGCATGTTAGTCAAACTGACAAGTCGACCTATCAAAATAGAAAGGGCAAGGTTACGACCAATATGTTAGGAGTTTGCGATCGAAATATGAATTTTATATTTGTTTTGCCGAGTTAGGAAGGTTCAGCATCAGATTTAAGAGTTCTACGAGAAGCAATAACTAGAGCATACGGTTTAAGAGTTCCTGAAGGTACTAGGTAGAGTTTGTTTTGAAATGTGCAATGCACTTTAACTTATACCTTAAACCACATAGAGTCCTCAATAATATATATTTATTTTTGTTAGGTTATTATTATCTTGTGGATGCTAGTTATACCAATTGTGAAGGGCTTATTGTACCATACAGAGGAAGAAGATATCATTTTACAGAATGGCAACATGGATGTGCACCTACAAATGAGAAAGAATTTTTTAACATGAAATATTCCTCTACTAGGAATATTATAGAGCGTTGTTTCGGTTTGCTTAAGATTCGATGGGCTATATTGAGAAGTCCTTTTTTTATTTAATCAAAACTCAATGTAGAATAAGGACTGCTTGTTATCTTCTTCATAACCTTATTAGGGGAGAAATGTTATATGATCCTATGGAAGCCTAATTAGATGCACAAGATAGCTCACAAAACCAATGTAATACCCTGATACTTAGGCGTGCTACAGTAATTTTTCAATTACAATGCCACCTTCGCTAATCAAAGGATTTTTCTTAAAAATCGTGTCAAATTAAAACTTTAGATTTAATTACTAAACTTTATAAACGTTTAAACATTTATTTACAAAGGTCGGGATCCCATATTTAAACTTTTACAACATTATCCAAAATATTTAGTCTGGTCGCACAGCGACTACAAAATAAAACCCCAGATGTCCCGAGATCGAACACTCCAAGTCATGCCGCCATAACATGTGCAAACACCATCTTAGCTCAAAGCTCACTCATGTTCAACCTTTGCCTTTCCTTTACCTACACACGAAAATAGCAATTGTGAGTCGACAAACTCAGTAAGAAAAACATATAACAAATCATATAATATCGACTTGTATCTAGGCGCCCATACACCTATCTACAAGGCTTAACAAATGAGTAAGAATATTCTTTACTAGGGTACAGCACCACATACACTACGTACCGACATTGTACGAGTGTTGGTAGGGTTTGTTTTGTATCATGAGTACCACTAAGTGTTGTACCACACACATCTCGTACCTCTCCGTACTTGTGCTGGTAACACCGTAATGTACTCTTTAAACATTGCACACTATACCAATGCACTCAGTACCACTATCGTACTAGTGCTGGTAGTGTACGAATTATAACAAGCATGCATATATATATCACACATTCATACATTCATATATATATATATATCATATGTTCTACGCTATTCTTACCTCGTTTTCGAATTCAAGTGAGTTGGCTGACCTGAGCGAAAAACCTCGTGCTGGATGGATGCCCTATTCACATAACATGAATGGGTAAACGACACGTTTAAAACCCTAATCTGGGAACTCCAAACCTCCAACTTAAGGTTCTGCTATTGACAACTGAAACTACAATACCCTACACAACAAGGAATTACCCAACCAAGGCTCTGAAACTAACATGAATCGACGAAATGGATTGCTCGGGAAACTTGTCGCAGAACCGGTTAACTGGTTTGCACCAGGTTTTCCCAAGCAATCCAAAACCTGATCAAAACGTGCCCAAACCTCATTAAAACTTCCAGAACACCTTTATTGACCTCAAATAATATAAACCAAGCAATAGAATCCAGAAAAACATACAAAATCCAAAAAGTGCCATGGATGAATCAAGCTTGAGTTTTTAAACTCAAACTTGTGCATTCACCACACCACAACCCTAAACCAGCTGCAAGAACTCAAACCAAACTCAAATCAAACTTAGAATCTGATACACAAACCAACCTAACCCTAACAGCCACCAATTCATAAAAAAAATCACACTAAGATCAAGCTTACAATACAAGAAATCTTAAAATGAAGATGATTAGGGTTACCTCAAGCTAATACACAATTTTACACCTTGAAAGAGATCGTGGAATCCTGCTGAAATGAATAATTCAGCAGCAACCCTCCTTGGTTCAAGTTTGGTTTGAAGAGAGAGAATTTGTTGATTTTCTTTTATTAATTCATTTCCTTCTAATTAACCCAATATCAATCTTAGGCTGAAATAGAATTGGCCAGGTGTCACTCAACCCACCAGCCACCTATCCCCCTTTTGCCAAATGACCACATGCCCTTAGTGCTTAAACTTAAGTTAATTCAAGCCTAGGAGTAAAATGGTCAAAAACCATAACCCCGCTTAAACCTGGTATTCTATTTATTTCTATTATTAATCCCACTAACAAAAAGGTTCTAGACTTACTCATGTAACTCAAATGGCCATCCATCGCATTTTCCGTCGTTGTCGAGCAAAAATCATAGAAATTACATATTTCATATATAATACAAATAATACCTTTAGGGTTTAATAAAATCTTCGAAATTGAAAAATTATAACTATAGTGCCAGCTTCTAATAATGGAACCCACAATTAAATAAATTCATGAATAATTATAAAAATATCAATAATTAACACTAATTTACTAATCCATAATCTAAAATGCGGGCATTACAACCAAACTCTTGATGATGTAAACATTATTCCCACTATTGAATCATCTGATGCATGGACTACTTGGAGAGGTGCTTTGACAACAAACATGTTTAATGAATGGAGAGCAAGTAGAGGACGTAGATATTAGTATTTTGTTGTATTAAATGTTCTTGTCAATGTTGTTGATTAGTGTAGTTGAATTTATATGACCGCTTGTTTTAGACTTTTGTTTGAATTATGCAATAAAAATACATTTATATTTGTTAGTTGTTATATATAATTTTATAACAGGTTTCTTCAATTAGTAGATGTTGTATATCATTAGTTTTCAATATTTTGTATTATATAGGAATGGAAAGTGGAGACAACATGCAAAATACTTCCAACCCAAAGAGAGGGGGTCGTCGTACTTGGACAATTTTGGAGGAGGAAGCATTATTGGTAGTGCTAGAGTCATTTGTGTTGCGTGGCTATCGTTGTGACAATAGCTTCAAAGCTGGAACATACCCATTAATTGAAAAAGAATTACATTTTAAGTGTTCCAATTATGGATTGAAAGCAAGCCCCACATTGAGTCAAAGATAAAAATATGGAAGAAATAATATTAGTATAGTATTTGACATGCTAAATGTGAGTGGGTTTGGTTGGAACAAAATATTGAAGTGCATTCAGGTTGATAGTGATGAAGTATGGAATGCATACGTGTAGGTACCTATATTAAATTTGTTTAGTTGGTTTCAAATTGATGAACACTGCTAAACTACATTCTAATTCATCACTTATTATTTCAGAACCACAAAGAAGTTGATGGATGGAGGGGTAAACAATTTCCTATCTACAATAGATTGGCTAACATCTTTGGAGCGGATCGTGCAACTGGAAAAGTCGCTGAAACTCCAGTTGATATGGTTAAAGCAGACCATCTTGAAGATGATTATGATGGCAATGAAATGCAAGAAGAATCATCATATTCTCCAATGTCTGTCAACCAATCAAGTGGTAATCAATCCCAGTCTGGAAGAAAGAAGAGAGCTAGACCAGGTTCAGAGATTTGTGTTGGGTTAGAAAAACTAGCAAAGTCTTTGGATAAGATGATGGAGAAATCACATGAGGAAACGAAGTTGCTCATTGAAACGCTAAAAAATAAAGATAATAACAAGATGTATGACTCTGTTTGGGAAGAGATCACAAAGATGAACCTCCTTGTTGCTGATCAAATCAAGGCTCTAAAGATATTTGTTGAACAACCATGGAAGGTGAGGGCTTTGAAAACATGGATGAGGCTATCAAGATAGAGTTTGTCACGACCCTTATTAACTATGGATGAGACTATAAAGACATTAAAATATAACTTATATCTTATATGCGGTGTCAATATTTTAAAATATGTAAGCTTATATAACTACTAAATGGAGTTTATCCGGACTCTTTAGGTGGTGAGTAGCAATTAGATTAATATATATGGCTTCAATATTTAGATAGATCTCATGTTAAAGCTATCATATATTTTGTGGATGTAATTATGAATGCACAGTAGTTTTTATGAACAAGAATAGTTAGTTTTTGGCTAACCGAGCTAATTAAGTAATTATGTGTACTTTTAACTATATTTGACTTAATATAAATGTTATATTCTTACTATTTTGTTTATATATGTGTGTCAAATATTATATATTATTTAAAAATATTTTGTTGTCAAATTATTTTTTTGCTTAACTTGTTTTTAAATTATTAAAACAATAATTTAAAATAATTAATAATTCAAAAAAATATATATTATTTGTTGACGTATTTTTTTTAATAAATTAATTAGTATTTTAAAAAAAAAGATTAGCCCAGTTATGTACCAAATACATTATTATTTATAGGTTTTTTCATTTTTACACTTTAAAATATAGCTTTTTTTTTTTGTATTTTTACGAAATTCTACATAGAAACTTCTATTGCAACTAGTGCTACAACCTAAATCGCAATAAAAAATCGTATAACAACCTACATAAAAACCACTTTAGAAACTCAAACCGTAAATTTGAAGAAAAAGAAAAGTGAAAAATTTAAACTGTATTGAAAGAGAATGTAAGTACTATTTTTTTTAATTTGTTTTTTTTTTTAAATTTACGGTTTGAGTTTTTGAAGTTGTTTTTACGTAAAATTATGTAAAAATGTAAATATAGATATATATATATATTTTGAAATGTAAAAATGATTTTTTTTTTTTTTAGAAAATATGAAGAGCCCGTTCGAAATTCAGTATTTCACTACATAGAAAAATGACTCCAGGCAATCTCTCTCAGAGCTCGCCAGTTCATCGTGCTTCTTCGTCAGGTTTATCGTCAAATTCAAAATTGGTCGAGCAAACAACCGTTTCGTGTTTATGGTGATATTATATACTTTTGCCTTATTGAGCCCATGAAATTGATAGCATGCAGATATTGATCCCAAACACCAGTATGCTTAAGACATGGCTACGAAATCAACCATTTACAGGTAAGTTAGAGTAATTTCTTATCTTAATGAGCATGTTAAATTCCTTGGAAAGTTAATTTATTTCTTTTTGAGTCTCTAAAAGCTACTCTTAATTATCATAACCTTAGTGACATGTGTAATAGCTAGTGTTAGTTATTTTGACGGATCTTTGTTGGAATTATATATATAAGTGTTCTGCATTTGATGATATTAATGAATATGGAGCTTCAATCGTTTCTTAATTAAATGTGGTTTGAGCTAATCATGGCGTTGGTTGAACTGAAGTAAACATATTTATAATTGTCTTGCACACCACCTGTTTGATGAAAGTCATTGTGATATTCTATAGTTTCCCTTTGAGTATGTTTAATAGGAAGTGTGGACATCATTTTCTGACATACGCCTTCAATTATTATTATATATATATTTATATAAACACTTGTAGTGATTCTTACAATTAAGCATATGTGTATGTATGTATATTATCAGTGAAATAACTTAAGCCTGCTGATATATTTCTTTCATAAGTATACATATATCCAAATACTTCATCATTACTTCATGATTTGTTACACAAGAGCTATCTATATTAAGCATCAATTAAACTTATGATATTTTGTTAGACACTATAAATATTGTTTGGGTAAATGAGATAAGCTGTACGTGGAAAGTTTGATACAGCTAAAATTCAACATTTACTTTCATTTTGTTTATTATTAAGTTCGGCATCAATGAATTATGAATTTTTACTTTGTTTATAATAAATTATGAAAATCTAGCAATATCTTTTTGTTTTTCATTTCATTCTTGATAGTTTATGTTAATGTGTTTATAAATTTGAATTTACAGTTGTTACACCAGACGTGTCAATGTTCCTGGCAGCTCGAGTCACCAATGCTTGGCGGTTTCAGTGCCCGCTTCCCATCATCTCTCACTGTTTGAACTCCAGGCTTCCTTCATTAGTATACGATGCCAAGCTTTATAGGTTTAACAAGGTTGCTTTCCTTGTTTTGTCCCTGAGAACCCTCAAGAAAAATAAAATTCATCATTCACTTTAAAGTTTTATTCTTCTTAGTCATTTACGACTATTTTAGTCGAGTTTTGATTGTTGGTGCTCGATTTTTGATCAGCTTTCGTATAGCTTGGACAAAGAAAGTGATGATTTTCTGTTGTGGTTGGAGAGGAAAGCTGGGACCCATGTGTCATCTGTGCTCTCGATTGGAAAATCATCATATGGCAGGTTTGTGATTATATGTAGACATAAAGTTATTGCTTAAAATTGTTTTGATTGATTGGGATAAGCAATTTTAGACGTTTGAGTCTGAGATAAGGATTTCATGAATGTTTACTCTTATTGGGAAGAGCTGGCTCAATTAACTCAACTTTTGATTCCTTTCTGTTAATCTACAATTGTACTTTTACCATTCTCTTCTCTATTATTAATGATTCTATTATGTATGCAAGCATACAAAATTGTCTATTATTATTGTTGTTGTTTTTAATTGACTAAGGTAAGATTGAAATGGTAAATGTAGGGCACTGTATGCATCAAAAGTTATACGAAATGGAGATTGTATTTTGAGAGTTCCTTACAGTGTGGTAATGTTCCATTTTCCAAACATTTTGTTGAACCTTACATTTAAAAGTATTGACTTGGTTTTAGCATTTTGCAGCAACTAGCACCAGATAATCTCCCACATGAAATCAAAAGTTTGTTAACTGATGAAATTGGTCATGTTTCAAAGCTTGCTATTGTAGTTTTACTTGAGATGAAACTAGGAAAGGTGACAATAGTTTTCTTGACATGAATTTTGTCACATAAAACAATCACACATTGCTTAATGAATGTATTTGATAATTTCATTACAGCATTCTGACTGGGTCCCTTACATCAACTGTTTTCCTTGCCTTATGGAAATGCATAGCACCGTGAGTTTTTCTTTTCTATTAGATTACTTTAATGAAAAGTTATTTTGGTATTAAGTAAATATTTATTTGAACAAGTATCAAGTCATATTGTTTTTTATTTTGTTCATCTTATAAGAAATCATTATATATAATGACTCTAAAATTTTAGTGTTGAGGTTCTAGTGAAGAAGCAGAATGCTTGAAGAAAGAACTGAGAACTTCATAGCAAGTCCACAACAAAGCTCTTCATGGAATATAGCATTTTGGGATAGCCTAAAGGGCTATGATTCTTGCATACAGTAATTGTTTGTATTCCTTTTCTTTTTCTTTCTTTTTCAGATGTTTTGGAGTAATGATGAGTTGGAAATGATTCGCCAAAGTTCTTTGTATCATGAAACAATTCGTCAAAAATCTCTAGTCAAAAATGAATTTTTGACAATTAAAAATGTAAGAAATTCATTTCTCTAACTTGTTAATGATTTTGCCTATGTTTTTGTCCATTTTTCACTTAGATTGTCTATGTATGTGTTTCTTATCGTCTTTTTTACAATTCGCTTTCAGTTGTAACTGCTTTTAACTTCATAGCATTCTAATTGAGTTTATTGGACAATCAATTTAAAGCCTTCTACAATTTTATGTTTTTAAGGCTCGTTTGGTACACCATGTTGTATTATGTTGTGTTGTATTGTATTGTGTTGTGTTGGATTATATTTTATTGTATTAGTATTATCTAATACAATACTATATTTGGTATTAACTTGTATTAATAGGTTGTGTAAAATTATAATATCTTTTCAATAAATTCGACCTTGGCCTGGACTCGGACCCGGACCGCATCCCCAAACCTCGACCTCAGACTAGGGTCCAAGTTCGGGTCGTAGTCAGAAGTCCAGGTCCAAATTCGGGTCTGAGTTGGGGTCCGGGTTCGGGTCTAGGTCCCGGGTTAGTTTCGAGAGTTTGAGTCCTAGTCTGAATTCGTGTTGGGGTTCAGGTGCCAAATCTGGGTCCTAGTTAGGGGTTCGGCTCCGAGATCCGAGATCCGGGGCCGAGGCTGAGGTTGACTTTGATTCCCTTGTAAATAGAATAATACAAACTAATACGGAATTACAGATCATTTGTTATGTATTAAATAATATGATTCATATTGTACTAAAATTTTTTGTCGTAATAATTAATACGATACAATGTTTTATAGTGTTATTTGTTATCTAATACAATACGACCCTTATACGGCCTACCAAACAAGCCCTTAGTTAACGAATATATTAGATTGTGTTTCTTTAGTTTGAACATTGGTCATGATAAATAGTACATGATATACCGTAGTAAATAATCTTTGTTTATCTCCATCACCATTTGGCTGGTTGAATAGATTATTTTGTTATGGATGCTTGTTTTAGGTTTTGTTTTGAATGATTTTCTTTAGGGGGAAGTGAATGTGGTGGTTAGGCTCTTATTTTTTGAAAAAGAGAAAGAGGTTACTTGTCTTAGACTAACCCAAATTTTATTTGGGAGACTTGTGGCGGAGAAAAACCGTATTACAAACTAAATTTTAGCTACTAGTAAACTTAACTAAAACTCGGAAAAAAAAATCAAATAAATAAATGTACTCATTAGCAAGAATTACAGCTGTCTATGATTTTTAATGTAGTATAAGATTCCATTCTCTGGTCAAATCTTGAAAAGAAAATTCCTCAAACCCTTTCGACTTAAAAAACCATGTAGCCACTCAAAACATATTCAGCCCCATTCTCAGTTCCTTCAAAAATTCTCCCATTTCTTTCAAGCCAAACGCCCCAGAATACAGCCAAAACCGCTGCTGTTCACAGTTGTGTGGTTCTTCGATAGGTTCTTGTCCACATAGCAAGAACGAAATCTTAATTTCTTTTCTTTTGTTGAAATTGTTATTTTATTTAACCAATTTTAGGAACATAAAATATACAATAAGGTATAATGAAGTAGAATCATTGCAATAAATTTACTTATATAGGAAGAACTAGCAGAAAGGGTCTGAGGTAAGATTAAATTTTGGTTTGCAAGCTGGCTGTACAAAACCAAAATGCTTTGAAGTATTTTCTTTACTAGACCTTAGTAGAGAATGGGAAAGTTTCCTGTATTAGAATGTTAAATGGAAGGTTTTTTGTAAGTTTATTTCTTTGCTTTATTTTTATTATATCTTGATTGTTTTGTTACCATCATTTTTCTCCGTGATAAGTGAGGACTTTTTAATAAATTTTGGAGGTCACTTATCGACATGTGATCTTTGTCTAATGATAATAATCTTTAGTAGAATCGATATCACCACTTAAGTTATTAGTTGAATCATATACAACAATATGTAAGTGATTATAATATATGTTTGGCGAGGAGCTTTTGAATTTATGTTTTGATAGTTGTGTGGTTTGCTCATATCTAAACATTTTTTTTATTAGTATGATAATTAGAAGTAATAATAGTGATAAAATCTGTAACAAAATTTCAGGTTATTGAACCCTTTTCTGATATATTTGAAAGGATCACTTTTAAGGATTTTATGCATGCATATGCTATAGGTAAGCAATTATACTCATGACATTTACATATATATGTATATTATATTTATATATCATAATACATTTATGAGATGATTTTAATATTGTGAAGAAGTTAACCATGGATTTTACAGTTAGTTCTCGAGCATGGGGAAGCATAAGAGGTGTATCACTGGTATCAACATTATAAGAACTCATTGATTTTAATATCCACATAATGTTTCGTATTTGGTTTCGTGTTATCTATTTAGTTTGTATTCTTTGAATTAATAAATTATTTATAGATTCCATTTGCAGATTTTTTAAATCATAATGGGAATGTGAAAGAATTTCTTTTGAATGATGATGAAAAACAACTATCAGAGGTTTGTACTTTTTACTTTTCATTTAGTACCTTTATGCGGCATAGTGTATAAAAATTAAGAATAGTATTATAAAGCTCTCTCCAAAAATCAACCTTGTTACTAATCTTATAGTATTTATTAACAATTGCAAGAATTTTTCATTTTTTTTATTTGTTTTTTTATGTGTAGGTTATTGCTGCTCGTGATTATTGTCCCGGTGAACAGGTTAGTAGGTGATATTTTTTTTTTTTCTATTATTATTATTATTTTTTTTTTCTATTATTATTATTATTATTATATCAAGTCCTTATATTTCATTGAAGTTTCCATTAATTCAAATATTATTCGTTTAGATCTTTTATATTATAGAAAAAATACAATAGATCACATAATGTAGTAGAATGCTAGGCTTGGATAAGTTTTCAAGGATTTTGTTTTGCATTTAGCATAGTGTGTTATCAAAAGTGTCATTTGAGGCTAGCTCGTTGCACATGTAGAGATAGCATACTAGACCCATTTTCATCTGTTTTGTAAGCATCATACTAAAAATTAGCTTGTATCTTACATGATTTGTTAAATCATGCATTTATCTCACTTATTAATCTTGTGATAATATGATTTCAGGGGAAGAAAAAAATTGGTATATATATGTACAATATTACACGTGTAGAGATACTATGTGAGACTCTTCCCATCCCTTTCTATAAATATCAAATGAAACAGTTAGTACTTTCTATTAAATTTTGTAGGTTCTCATAAGATATGGAAAATTTTCAAATGCTACCCTGTTGTTAGATTTCGGGTTTGCTGTCCCATACAACATTCATGACGAGGTTAGTGTTATTTTCAATTTTAAAACTCTTGAATTTTAATTTTAAATGTTAATTTTTTTCTCTTTAAGATTATTTTGTAGTTGTCATATATAATTAGCAGTATTGTTATAGTTACCAAAGGTCATTTTACCTTTTGATTATATTTTTCATTAATATGTTATTAATTACATTCGCTGGGTTTTGAACCCATAATCTCCACCTCACCTAAAGCCTCCTTGTCTTCTTGAGATTAGCTCAAGTGGTAATTACTAACTTTTTTCGGTTCTTAAAGTAAAAATTTACATTTTTCTTGCTTATTCCCAATTTGCCTTTTCAATTTAATAGGGAAATTTGATGAAATGTGTTTAATGGAGCATAGAATTGAAAGGAAAAAAGAACATGCTTTTCGTTTAAATTTAGAAACTGAAACAATATGCTTCAAAAAAATTTTGGACCAAAATATCTCTCTCTCTCTCTCTCTCTCTCTCTCTCTCTCTCTCTCTCTCTCTCTCTCTCTCTCTCTCTCTCTCTCTCTCTCTCTCTCTCTCTCTCTCTCTCTTATATGGTTCAATGTGTAGAAAATCAATCGCGCCGTAAATGAGGTGCTTTTGGCTTCACGCCCCATCCTTCATAATTATGATTGGGGGTCTCAATTTCTTGAGCCAGACGATGAAAAACCCCAGGTTCCCGAGGCATGATCCTATTCTCATCAACAATCGTTCCTAAGTGATGAACGCATCTGATAGATGAGTGTAAGTGGACATAGTTGGGGACCAGGATTGAACCTCGTATCACCATCGACAAAGGCACTGCGGGATACCATGGGACCACTGCTTGAGAGGAAGAAGTGGTTGGAGCTTTAGGGTTTGGCTTCTTAGTTTCGGAGTGGAGTTCCGGAATTTCTCTGTCAAACGTGTGGAAACCGTATTTATGTAAGTCCCTCAAGATATGTTGCTCATCTGAAAAGCAAGAATACACTTAGCAGTTAGCCCTCATATCAAACCCTAACAAATAATGGAACGAAAGTCCCTTAACCGCTGAGAAGAGGCCCCCTCCGGATGCTAGCATATTTAGAAATTGGAAATTTCCTGTGCTAAGCATCGGGTGCAAATTGCACCATGTCCAAGAACAATGGTACAGGGGACAAAAGGAAAGAAAATGGCGAGTCCTATAAATCCTAAACATGGAAGCCCCGACCTGAGATGAAAACTAGAGATGGCTGGGGAAAATACCCAAATCACAGCTAGAGTGTAAATATCACATTTATGCAAACAAGCCACCAAATAAAGCAACAATTCTGAAGATAAATGCATATAGCAGGTGACTTACAAATAAAAAAAGCTCGAATGGTTGTTGGTTCTAGTGCATGACGTCGGTAAAACTGAGCTTGGCAACATTGGAGAAAAAGTGGGATTTGGTGGGAGAGGATGTATACAAAGCAGTTACCTCATTCCTCAGCTCAGGCAGGATTCTCAAGGAGATTAATACGACAGTTCTCACAATGGTACCAAAGATGAAATGTCCAAACACCGTCAAGGATTTTAGGCCAATTGCCTGTTGCAATGTCATTTATAAGATTGCAACTAAGCTATTGTGTTCTAGAATCAAATGCATCCTTCCTGAATTGGTTTCACAATCACAAGGGGGCTTCATTCAGGAAAGATTCATTAGACATAACATTATGTAGTTTTGGTGAATATTTTTTCTTATCATTGATTGAATAGCCAAACGGCTTTTATAACTTACAACTGTAACAACTCAGAATAAAAATATCTAAAAAATAGGAAACTAACTAACAACTTATCCCTAGATATAATGTAACAAACTAAGACTAAGTTAAATATATTTTTACACGTTATTTTACACTCCCCCTCAAGTTGGCGTATAGATATCAATCATACCCAACTTGTGTACAAGACACTCAAATACTGGTTTAAATAAACCTTTAGTCAAAATATCTGCGGTTTGATCCTCAGATTTCACAAAAGGGATACAAATGACTCCCATTTCCAAGTTTTCTTTTATGAAATGTCGATCAACCTCTATATGCTTGGTTCTATCGTGTTGCACCGGGTTATGTGCAATACTTATAGCAGCCTTGTTATCACAAAACAACTTCATAGGATAATTAACTTTCAGCTTCAGCTCATGTAGAACTCGTCTTATCCACAAGATCTCATACACCCCATTGGCCATAGCCCTATACTCAGCTTCAGCACTACTCCTTGCAACTACATTTTGTTTTTTGCTTCTCCAAGTCACCAAATTTCCCCATACATAAGTACAATACCCAGAGGTAGATTTTCTATCAGTGATCGAGCCTGCCCAATCTGCATCAGTAAATGCTTCAACACTTCTGTTGTCTCCCTTTTTGAAAAGAAGACCTTTACCTGGACTACTCTTTAGATACCTCAGAATTCGATAAGCAGCTTCAAGATGTTCTTTATAAGGACGATGCATAAATTGGCTCACCATACTTACTGCAAACGCAATATCAGGACGAGTGTGAGACACATAGATAAGTCTCCCAACTAATCGTTGGTATTGTTGCACATCCACTAGTGTTCCTTGTTGAATGTCACCAAGTTTCTTGTTCGGATCAATAGGAGTATCCATAGGACAACACTCACTCATTCCTGTATCCTTTAGAAGATCAAGAATGTATTTTCTTTGGGAAATGAAAATCCCTTTTTTTGACCGCGCAACCTCCATAGCTAAGAAATACTTCATCTCACCTAGATCTTTGATTTCAAATTCCTTGGAAAGCTTATTTTTCATTGCCTCTAATTCTTCTAGATCATCTCCTGTAAGAAGTATATCATCAACATAAACAATTAAAGTTGCAATCTTTCCATTAGTTGAATGTCGGGTGAATAAGGTATGGTCAGCTTGTGCTTGTATATAGCCTTGTTTCTTCACCACTTGAGTGAACCTTTCAACCCAAGCTCGCGGTGACTGTTTCAAGCCATAAAGAGCCTTTTCCAACCTGCACACTTTGTTTTCAAACTTATGTTCAAAGCCAGGTGGTGGGAGCATGTACACTTCTTCCTCCAATCTTCCATTTAAGAAAGCATTCTTCACATCAAACTGTCTCAAAGGGCAAACTAAATTAGCTGCAATAGACAACAAGATTCGAACAGTATTAAGTTTGGCTACTGGAGCAAAGGTCTCAGTGTAATCAATACCATAGGTTTGTGTAAACCCTTTGGCAACCAACCGAGCTTTGTGCCTCTCTAGAGTGCCATCTCCATTGAATTTGGGCGTAAAAACCCACTTACAGCCAACTATTGGAGCACCTTTTGGGTAGATCTTCAACTCTCCATGTCTGATTTTTCTCCAAAGCACTCATTTCCTCAAGAACAGCCTTCTTCCACTCTGGAACATTTAGGGCTTCCTGTATACTATTTGGAATCTGAACATTTGACACATTGGTGGTGAAAGTGATAAAAGAAGATGAAAGTTTTGAGTTAGAGACAACAAGAGACATGGGATATTTGACACATGATCGTTTTCCTTTCCTAATAGCTATGGGAAGATCAGATTCGGGACTACGATTAGAAGAAATAGAAGAATTACCTGATTCATTTTCTGATCTTGGTTCAGACTCTTGGCATGGCTGGACAGTGGTGACTTCAGTTCTTTGATGAGGAAGCCTTCGTGTATAAACACGGCCAAACTTGGTCCCATTCTGCTCATTGCATACTGTTTGTTGCTGAGATTTATTTTGTAAACCATTTTCTACCTCACAAATATTTTTTTCAGCATTTTCACCACCATTTTGTTCAGTATTTTTGGAATTATTTACTTCCAGACTTTCCCTACTGCTACCAATCTCTTCAATCTGCCTTTCATTATGTCCTAAATCATAGCCTAAAAAATTCAGATCTAATGTATGATCATTAAAAACATTTTTGGCAATATTTTTGAGGTTGTAATGAGGATTATATCTATTATTTGTTATTCCAAAATCCAAATCTTTAACTTGATTCTCCCCCTCAAGATGAGGATTAAAAAATGGGATGTTTTCAAAAAAATTTACATCCATGGTTACAAAAGTTTTTTGAAGCGTAGGATCAAAACATTTGTACCCTTTTTGGTTTGAAGCAACACCAATAAAAACACACTTTTTTGTTCTAGGGTCGAGTTTACTAGCATTTTTAAGTGGATTTTTATAAAAACAGTACAGCCAAAAAATTTTATAGACATGTCAGAAAACAAACGAGATTTAAGAAAGTAGTTTTTAAGAACAGATATGGGCGTTTTGAAGCTTAGTATTTTTGAAGGGAGTCTATTCATTAAATATGTAGCATGTAAAACAGCATCACCCCAAAGATATTTAGGAACATTATTTGAAAAAAGTAAAGCACGACTTATCTCAAGAAGATGTCTATTTTTTCTTTCGGCAATACCATTTTGTTGAGGTGTGTCATTACAAGAACTTTGTTGAACAATTCCTTTCTCTGCAAAGAAAGTACCTAAGACTTGTGCAAAATATTCACGCCCATTATCACTCCTTAAAATTTTGATACTCGTTTGAAATTGATTTTGAATCATGTTATAAAAATTTTTGAAAACACTTCCTACTTCTGATTTTTCTTTTAGCAAATAAACCCATGTTACCCTAGTATGATCATCAATAGAGGTAATAAACCAGCGTTTACCCTTGCATGTGGAGACCCTAGATGGTCCCCATAAGTCACTGTGCACCAAAGCAAATGGTTGTGAAGGTGTATAAACATGTGGAGAATATGTACTCCGATGGTGTTCAGACAAAACACATATTTCACACTGAAAAGAAGAGGGATTTTTATTGTGAAATAAAATCGGAAATAAATACTTTAAATAATGAAAGTTTGCATGTCCAAGTCTAAAATGCCATAAATAAATCTCATCATTTTTAAAGTCAGATGCAACTTGCAGGCAAGAACTTTGTTGAGCCCCTTTATTCATGAACGCCCCCTCATCTAGAACGTAAAGACCACCACACTCCCTAGGACTGCCAATCATCGTCCCCAAGGCTGGATTCTGAAACAGACAATAAGAAGAAAAAAAAATTGCAGTACAATTTAGTGTGGCTGTTAGTTTACTAACAGAGATGAGATTGCATGATAATTTAGGAACATGAAGGACGTTAAATAATGTTAGATTATTGGAGAGCTTTACATCTCCTATACCAGCAATAGCAGAAAGAGACCCATCTGCTATACGAATTTTATTATTTCCTGCACAAGGCTTATAAGAATAAAAAGAACTAGAACAACTAGTCATATGATTGGAGGCTCCTGAATCAATAATCCAAGTAGTCTTAGGCTGAGTACAAACAAAGGTGGACAAAAAATTAGAATTACCATGTTGCACCAAATAACATGACGGCTTTTCAGAGTTGGAATGTAAGAGTTTCAACAGTTGCTCCATTTGTTCCTTTGTGAAAGGAGACTGTCCAGGATTGAGTGACTCTGGAGAGGAATCAGTAATAGATTGTAAAGCTCTCTCAGGTCGAATTGGCTTTTCACCAGGTGGTTTACCATGTATTTTCCAGCAAGTGTCACAAGTATGCCAATATTTTTTGCAGAAATCACACCACAACTTCTTTTTCTTGTCACTGTTGGACTCGGTTCCTTTGACAAACAAAGCAGAGGTGTCATTATTTAAAATAGGGGCTGGTTCATTACTGGACATTACCTTTTTACGACTTTCCTCCACCCGAATTTCAGAGAAAACTTCACGAATTGAAGGTAAGGGTCGGCGGCCAAGAATTCTGCCCTTAACTTCATCCATGTTTTGATTAATTCCAGCAAGAAGCATGAAAACTCTGCCATTTTCCTCACGTTTCTTGTGCTGGAGGAAATCTGCTTGGCTCTCCCAAACATCGTCATTATACTGGTCCAGTTCTTGCCACCATGCCACCATCTCATTATAGTAGTTGGTAACACTCCGCTGCCCTTGTTTGGATTGCCATAGTCGAGTTTTTAACTCGAAAATCTGAGAAAAATTTTCTAGGTCAGAATAAGTTTCACGAACAGAATCCCATACCTCCTTAGCTGTCATCATAAACATATGAGGCTTGGCAATTGAGGCATCCATGGAGTTTAACAACCACGCCATGACAAGAGAGTTTTCTGATCGCCACTGTTCGTATCTTGCCTCCTCTGTTTTTGGCTGTTTTTTTTTCTCCAGTCAGAAATCCCAATTTCCCACGGCCATCAATCGCAAATTTCACGGACTAAGACCATTCGAGGTAGTTCTGTCCATTCAATCCATGCACAGTTATTTGCATAGTTGAATGGACAATATCGATGGCAGTAGAGGTCTGTGAACCAAAAGCGGCAGCAGCATTTCTTTGGAGCCATTTAGAAGAAGAAGAAGACAAAATAGAAGAAAAAAAAAAAAAAGAGCGTTCAGGGTCAGGGTATTACCAACTCTGATACCATGTAGTTTTGGTGAATATTTTTTCTTATCATTGATTGAATAGCCAAACGGCTTTTATAACTTACAGCTGTAACAACTCAGAATAAAAATATCTAAAAAATAGGAAACTAACAACTTATCCCTAGATATAATATAACAAACTAAGACTAAGTTAAATATATTTTTACACGTTATTTTACACATTATGATCTGTCAAGATTTAGTGAGGCACTATGGAAGGAAGACAAACAAGGCTAACTGCATGATCAAGCTTGATCTCCAGAAAGCATATGATACCATTGAGTGGGACTTCATTGAGGAGATGCTAGCAGGATTACAATTCCCCTCTCAGTTCATTCAGACTGTAATGAATTGTGTCAGAACACCGAGATTTTCTATCATGTTCAATGGATCTACTCATGGATTCTTTGAATCAAGACGGGGTCTAAGACAAGGAGATCCAATATCTCCACTACTCTTTGTCATTGAAATGGAATACCTGACCAGAATCCTCAAGAAAGTGGGGGACAAGAAGGACTTCAAGTACCATGAAAGATGCTCTGCTATGAAACTAAATCACCTAGCCTTTGCAGATGATGTCTTGTTATTCTGCAAAGGGGAGTTCAAAAGTATCCATTACATGCTGCAGGGTTTGAAGCTATTCACTATGACATCTGGCTTGCAACCCAGTCCCCAGAAATCGGCAATGTACTGTAGCAATATGCCTCAGGAGGAGGTGAACAGAATACAAAGAGCGTCTGGTTTTACTCTAAAGGATATGCCTTTTACATATTTGGGGATGCCAATATGTGCTAAAAGGAAATCTGGGAATGAGTGCACTGCATTGGCTGAAAAAATGACTGCAAGAATAAGAACATGGAGTTCAAGAAACCTATCATTTGCAGCAAGCGTGGTTCTAATTAACTCTGTGATGATGGCTATTCATACATATTGGTGCCAAGTAATGATTTTGCCCAAGAAAGTGGTGAGGCAACTTGAATCAATTTGTAGGGCTTTCCTATGGAAAGGCCAAGCTCAATCAACAGGCCCTGGTTTAGTAGCATGGGAATCAGTGTGTCAATCTAAAAATGCTGGTGGCATTGGATTTAGGAAAATACAAGAATGGAACCGAGCTGCAATGGGAAAGTATATTTGGGCAATTGCTCAAAAACAAGATAGCTTATGGATGAGGTGGATACATAGTGTCTATATCAAGGATAGAGATTGGTGGAGTTACAAAGCTTCAGATCATAGTAGTTGGTATTGGAGAAATCTGGTCAATTTGAAAGAACACTTTAAAGAAACAGCTGGACAGCAACTATTTACTCAACAATATCAGATTGAGGAAGGCTACAAGGTGTTTTGTCCAACCCAAAACAAAGTCTCCTGGGCTCAGCAGGTATGGGGGAGGTTAAAAACTCCTAAACACTGCTTTATTATGTGGTTGGCAATCCAAAAAAGGCTTAGAACAAAGGACAGGTTGAAAGCAATGGGAATGGCAACAGGAGAACAATGTGAACTCTGTGAGAGTCACTGTGAGAATGCAGAACACTTATTCTTTACCTGCAGGTTCACTGCAGCATGTTTGCAAGGAATAAAAACCTGGCTGTCTTGGAACATAGCAGCAGGCTCTTTGAGTGCTTTAACCAGGTGGATTGGAAGATCAAAACTCAGCAAATTTAAGAAAAATGTGTTAGCTGCTGCCATAAGTTGTCTGGTTTATACAGTTTGGAGAGCTCGAAACCTTTCTGTGTGGGAAAGCACAAAGCCGGATATAGAGAAGGTCATAACAGGAGTAAAACAAGATGTGATCTATAGAATTAATGCAATATGGCCAAGGAAAGTCTCTGTCGAAGATACTGAATGGTTCCATAGCTTGTAAAGAACACAAAAAGTGTTTGGTAAAGAGAGGATCAAGAAATAGAAATAATTGTACAGATTTTATTATATTAGGCCCTGTTTTTAGGGTGCTATTGTTTGTAAAAAATTGTTGTGAGCAATACAAACTTCCTGATTCATCAAAAAAAGAAAAAAAAACATTGGAGAAAAAGTAGAAGAAATGGGGTGTTTGGAATTTTGGCTAGCCCGAGTTCTGAGAAATATGGGGATAATTTTTTTTTTTTTTGGAACAAGAGAAATGAATTTTATTCCACCAACTACTTAATTCTGGTGGGTTTTATGGATATTCGGTCCAATTTAATAGACACTGTTCATGATTACTTATTGAAAGAGTAGTATCTTGTCCTACTAGTCCTTGATCCTTTTTATGGGTGATTTTAATGAGGTGCTTTTTGTTTATTTAATTAAATTAGAGCATTCTTTATTTTTGATAATTATGCCAATTGGAATAAAATTCTTAGCCCGAAACTGATTGTTACTCTATATTTTGATCTCATATTTTCAGATTCATATCCAGTTTGAAATACCTTATCATGATCCTCTTCGAAGAATGAAGCTGGAAATAATGCAAAGACACCATGTTGTGGTAAAAAAGGATGTTAATGCTTCTTCTCCTTCCATGGATTCATTCACTATCAAGTTAGTGATGATGTCATCTACTTATTCATATATGCAAAATTAATTGAGCTTTGTGATAGTGAGTTGAGATATAAATGAAGCTAGATTAAAATTATTTGCAAAATGGTAATGACTCTAAATTAGAGATATTTTTTCTAAGAGTTTCAAAACACATCTAAGACTGATGCTAGATGATATTTATGATTAACCATGCTTTATTTCATTTCTTAGGCTTACTACTAATGAGATTAGACTGTAAAAAACATAAAATAAGACATTAGTTCATATAGGTAGAAATATAATAGGGGTTGAAAAATTTCTTTGAAAAAGAATCAGGCTCTTAAATTTTCATGTACATTCTATCTAGCATGTATTTGCATTTATTTTAGAAAGAATTTTATCATAGGCTTCCCAATTATTTAGGGAAGTAAAGGCAAGTAGTAAGAAAGGGAGAGGTCTTCCACAATCACTTCGAGCATTTGCTCGTGTCATATGTTGTTGCTCTCCTCAAGGTATTTTTCAGATTATATATTCTCTCTTTCCATATTCCTTTCCTACATATTATGATAGTTTTGGAAATAATATGGTCATTACTTTTGAATATTTAGAACTTAATGATTTGGCCATCGAAGCTAAACAAACGGATGGTCGCCTTGCTCGTCGTCCTTTAAGAAATATTGACAAAGAAATTAAAGCACATCAGATTTTATTGGCACAAATATCTCATTTAATTGAGGACTACGAATCATCTATTAAGGTGAAGTTGCATTCTACTTTTATCTTGTTAATAATTTTGGCCTTCAATTTTATTCACCATAAATTATTGTTATTGAATGTGTTATACTCATTCATAACTATTATAAACTACAATAAGAAAGGTTTCAAGAGTTTTCACACACACATAAAATTGCTTTGTTAATGAAAAATAATAATAAATAAAAAAACTGACTTAAGAACAATAAAAAATTACCGAAGTATAAAGTAGCATGTAGAAAAAGAAAAAAACAAAAAAATTAATTAAAATATTAAGAGAAATCAAATAGAGAGAAAAGTCTTTAAACTCTAGTGATATAAATTATCATTAAAAAAGAGTGAAAATTGCTATTTTATGCGTTCATTTTTGTTATAATATGTATACTTAACTAATTTGTTGCACTCATATTAAAAGTTTCTTTCAATTTGTCTTTCTTCATACATATGTAGTCACTGGAAGCCAGTAACTCCTCTTCTCCCGTAGATAGGGAAACAGTTGGTATCCGAAGGCAAATGGCACATGATCTTCTCAATGGTGAGCTCCGCGTCCTCATGTCTGCTTCAACATGGCTAAAAAATTATTGCACAAGTTTGATTAATACAACCAGTTAGCATAGATGATTAGAGATAGAAATTTAAGTAGTGGAAATAGGCCCCCGGGGTACTGCGCCTAATAGGGCAAGGATTCCATGCCTAAATAGGGAGTAGAGTGAGAATAGAAACAATTTTCTATCCCCGAATGTCAACTGGGACGGGAATGAGATAATACTCTTGCTGCGACAAGGGCTCGTTTAATTTTTTTATTTATTTTATAATATTATTTTTAATTATTATACATATATTATTATGTGTTTTTGTAGTTTATCGGTAAATTTTTAAATATTTTTATTTTAGTTTACATAATTTTTTTATATTTTAAATTATTAACATAATAAAATATGTTAATTTTTATATAATTTATCTTTTTTATTTAATTGTTTAAAATTATTTTCTCAATCTATGTTCAAATGAAATAAAATATTTATATTTAAATAAATATAAGTTAATAAAAATTAATCTTATTTTATTTTCTATTTGATTAAAATAATATATTTAAATAAGATATTTATTTAAGTCTCTTTTTAATAATTTAAATAAAGTAAATAATAGTATTTTTAACTAATACAATGTTTTAATAAATAAATATAAATAATTAAAATTTATTAATTCATAATTAATTAAATAATAATAATTATCTCATAATTATCATTTTACCCTTAAGAATAAAATCTTTCACAAACTAATCATTTCTTCCACTGATCTTTTTTTAGTCAATACAGAGTTGACTTGGCTTATAATTCTAAGATAAATTAGATTATTAATTAAACTATCAATGTAATAATTTTATTTATTAATTCTAATATAACTTCATTATATAAAATTTATTTTTATAAATTATAGAATTATAATTACTAAATTTTAACTAAGAGTAGTCTATTGATATAATAAATATAATTTTTTTTTTCTAATTTATTAATTTATAATTAGAGATTGTCAAAAATAATGTTTTACTTATTTAATTATCTCTTTGATTCTTTATATGTATCATTAATTCCTAATGAATTATTAATTTATAATCCAATTGTAGACTTGAGCTAAATATATAACTAAATTCACTCCCACAATTAACTCTCAAGTGAACTAATATATGATCAGTTACGGAAAATTTAAATTTCACTATTGTATGACATGCTTCGAGCCACATTATATTAAGTTCTCAAACCAAAAGTTATTGATATCCTTATATTAAAATACCTAAACAAGTGAATGAAAAAACTTAATAACTACAAACAGGATTTCATGAATAATCAGAATTTAGAATTTAAACTAATCTATTAATGAGCATCTTTGTGACATAAATTCAATCTTTTATGATAACTACACCTTAATAAAAGATGTTAGTTTACATTAGTCCACTTATGTGTAATCACTATTATACACAATACTTTTACTAAATTGTCTATCCACGTTAGTGACCTAAATCAAAATCACATATGCACCACTAAGTAGTGCTTAATAAATTATACTAGTAATCCTTAATTAAAGATTACATATTTTAATATGTTATGTTGTCTCGATTTTTTGAGGGTCACGTGTTACCACCACAAGAGACATGTAGGAAAGACATGTCGTCCTTGGAATAAGTCAGCACAACTCGTGAAATGAGGTCTTGAAGATTATACTAGATGTATAAGTCTTGGCATACCACGGGAAGGTATCACATGAAGATGCCCTCAACTTGCCTACATACAACGCGCCATAGAAAGGAGTATGTTCTGGGTCTAAAGGAACCCAGACATGCCAATGATCGAGAGTTTCCTCGATCTTGAAGACCTTGTTGACAGATCATATTCCAAATGTTTTTGTGTCACTTAATCTCGGATGTCATTCCACCCATAATGACAAGGATGTGTATTCAATATGTTTTCCTAATTTGGAAGGATATTGTAGCGTATCTATATCGTACATCAGATAAAGGTAAGACCTTTACCCAAAGTTGAGACCTTTAGAGAGAGAGAGGGAGTATAAATCTTGAGATACGCACACCCACTATTCTTTGACATTGCCCTTTTCCCACACTAAAAGTGGCGACTTGATTCTGCATCACATCAATAGAGTATTGGTTTTGTGGTACTAAATTAGGTACGTAGTAGAATAATAGTAAATTAAAAAAAAAACGAAAAAGTAAATTTACCTCTTGAAGCCTATCAGGGCATCCTTGTTTCTTTTTGTTAGTTGTATCCTTGGATGATGATGTAGAACTCACACTGTAGTTTTCCAGATCTTCCACCACACATAAAGACTAGTATGGGCTAGTAAGATATAGTGTATACGGAGTTCTTAGTTTAATTCTACACACGAGAAGAACTCTTTTTGAAGTGATGGTGGAAAAGAGATTAATCTGATTAATTATTTTTTGGCTTACCCGAAAATGATACGTATTTGTTTTTTGTTTATACAGTATTATTTCAATCAAAACCAATAAATATTTTATTTAATTAAACATTTAAATTCAAATCAATTATTAAATCATATTTAATTATTTGAATAAAGATTTATAATTGATTCTGTTATAGATATTTATTTATTATAACCGATTGAAGAAATCTCTCAACTACTTGAGAGAATATCTCAACCACTTAGAGAGAATCTCTCAACTAATTTAAAGAAATATCTCAACCAATTAAATATCTATAACTACTTTTCAAATTCAAATTCAAATAAATAGTTATCTTTTGAATTAATAAATTAACCCCAAAAACAAATCCAGTGGGGACATCCCTACAATAGGGACGTCTGTTACTGTGTCCTAAAACAATGCAGGTGGTTCCGCCTATGTCTTAACAAGAAATTGTGGTGTCTTTTGTCCAGATAACTTTTATCTTTTTCAAACTTCCATATATAACCTTTATCCCTACCCTTGATGGTGTTTTAAGGTGGTGATTTGGACACCATGGATCTATAATTTTAAGCTTCAATAAACTAGATTATTTATTGAATCTCATCAATTAAATAATTTTGTTTATTAATTCTATGATTACTTAACTATAAATATGGAATTGAACTCTTAGTAATTATAGAATTATATTTACTGAATTTTATTGCATTGCCCATTGATATAATCAATCTTAGTTATTAGCCCTGCTTGTGTCTGTTCATAAGTAGTGTTGGTTAAATTACTGTTTTACCCTTCTAATTACTTTTTTATCCTTTAGTACCGTTAATTCACTAGTGAACTGCACTAGCAATCGTTTATTAAAGATTCTATAACTTTAATATATTACTGACTGTTTTATTCATGGTTAAGTGATCTTCATTCTTTGTACAATACAAGTCACAACTTCATATATGAATAAGAAATTTTTCGATATTTATGTATAAATTATTTAATATTAAATATTAATAATTTAACATTCAAGTATATATGAAAATGTTCAACTCTTATTTATAAACAGAAATGTCTTTATAGGATTTCAGAACATAAACTCTAACAATCTCCCACTTACCCCTAAAAGAAAATTTGGCATATCTTTTTGTCCCACATTAGTTATGTGACCCATAAAACATTTCGCTGGTAGCGTCTTTGTGAATAGATTTGTCAAGTTATGTTCCGACGCAATCTTCAAGACTGTTACATCATCTCTTTCTACTATATCTCTTAGTAGATGGTACTTCCTCTCAATGTGATTGCCTCTCTTGCGTCTTGGTTCCTTGGAGTTGGTCACCGCTCCACTGTTGTCATGGTAGAGCACTAGTGGTTTTTCTACTTTTGGAACTACTTTCAGATCAATGTAGAACTTCTTCAACCAAATCGCTTCCTTAGCTACTTCATAAGCTACTATATATTTAACTTCCATGGTTGAATCTGTAATATTGGTTTGCTTAATGCTTCTCCAAACTACAGCTCCACCACCAAGAGTGAATACTGACCTAGATGTCAACTTTTAACTATCTTTATTTGATTGTTATCTGAATTAGTATATCCAGTAGGATTTAACTCTCCTCCAAAATGTACAGGCATGAGATCTCTCATTCTCCGAAGATACTCAAGAATGTGTTTCACAACTATCCAGTGTTTCAAACTTGGATTCGATTGGTAGCGACTAATAATTCGAACAACATAGCATATGTAAGGCCTTGTACACAACATTGCATACTTTAAGCTCCCAATTAATGATGCATAATGATATTTTCTCATGTCCTCCATTTCCTGAGGAGTCTTTAGACATTGATCCTTGCATAAAGAAATTCCATGTCTAGACGATAACTACCATTTCTTGGAATTCTCCGTTGAGAATCTTTCTAACACCTTATCTATATAAGTTGCTTGAGAAAGTTCTAATGTTATGTTGGGTTTTATGCCCTAAATAAAACTCATTTCAATATAATCAGATTTACTTATTAATATAGATCAGAAATAACATTTAATGTTGCATGGTTCACATGATTTATTTCATGATTATATGTACATAATGTATGAATTCTATATAAGTCCATAACATATCAATTTGTTAATGATTATAGTGTTGTCCACACAGTGGAATATAATCTTAATTATATGTTCGAAAGTTTATTCCCTGATTTGTCAGAACACTGGATTAAGACTGACATGGTATAATCAGCGATAGGTATTCTTACACCTTGGATAAGTGTTATGTCCTTTCCAGGACATTGGCAAAGTTTACCAGCATCGGATGTATGGAGTATACATCGGAAGGGACCGATATTGAACTTTGATTAGATATATTAGAATTTACCGTAATATCTATTCAATTCAATATCACATGTTGATCCTAGATCAAATGATCTTAATTTTTGATATGATTAGGTTCAATCTCAAGAGTGTTATTCGTGTTCTTTGATTTGTTAGTTAAGCCTACTTTTGGGTCAGGGTGATACGTACATTTTGGGAACACGGTAGTGCAATTGAGTGGAAGCGCTAACATAAATATGGAATCTATAGCTTCTATCTGGCGAATAGAAAGTAAAGGATGATTTCCTTCGAGCTTAGCCAAACGAAAATAAATGGTGGAGATCTCATTTCACTTAGCTGAAATATCATTTATACAGGGTTAAGTGTTTTAAGGATAAAATACATTGTAGGGTGTTACGGTAATTTAATCCCTTTACAGTGTAAATCATCTATATAGAGGATCATTTATCACATTAGGGTTATAACAATTGATAACTAATGACGTGTCTATATCGTGGAACATATAGAGCGTTCTATATATTGAGAGTGCAATTCTAAGTTCTATGCATGGATTCAACGAAGAATTAATAAGTCAGTGAATTTAAGATATAAATTCTTGATCTACTTATTGGAAGCTCGGATATATAGACTCATGGTCCCCATACTAGTTGAGACCATACTGCTTGTAAGACTCAGTTAATTGATTTTGATTAATCAATTATAATTCTAAAGTTAGACTATGTCTACTTTGTGAATTTTCACTAAGCAAGGGCGAAATTGTAAAGAAAAGATATTCTAGGTTTATTTATTAATTAAGAGACTTTATATGTCTAATTAATAAATATATTAAATGACAATATTATTTAATAATTAATTTTTAGTTATTAAATAATTAGAATTGGCATTTAAATGGTTGAATTTGAAACTTGGCATTTTTGAGAAAATCAGATGCAGGAATGATAAAACAGCAAAATTGCATAAGTGAGGCCCATTATCCAAGGCCCATGGCCGGCCACACTTATAGGGTTTTATCATTTATGTTTTCATTATTTTAATGCCAAATAATTCTAATTTAAACCTAGGTGGTTACCTATAAATAGATAGTGA
This sequence comes from Cannabis sativa, assembly GCF_029168945.1. Lineage (NCBI taxonomy): Eukaryota > Viridiplantae > Streptophyta > Magnoliopsida > Rosales > Cannabaceae > Cannabis > Cannabis sativa. The sequence goes on along the minus strand of NC_083601.1, from coordinate 7,747,902 downwards.
TGGCTCTCATTCACACTTAACTTTGTCATATGAAATTGAGCCTCCTATTCTCTATAGCCGAAATCACCTTCTCTCTTCTTTTCTTCTCTAAATTTCGAATTCCTTGAGTGAATGAGTGAGTGCCCACACACATCAAGTGGTATCTCAATCATAGTGTGTAAGACTGTGGAAAATCAACCAACAAGAAGGAGATTCAGCATCAAAAGAAAGAGAGAAAGAGATCCAGGTTCAGATCTTGGTGATGCTCTGCTACAGAAAGGAATCAAGGGCTAGAGATCTGAACTGAAAGAGTCATTATATTCCGCTGCACCTAATGTAAGGTTTTCTAAACTTTATTTGTGTTTATTTCATTGTTTTAGAATTCATATTAGGATGTTAATGAAACATACTTGTTAGTAAATCTAGATCCTGGTAAAATATATCCAACATGTTATCCTCTTTCTATCTCTATATATTTTGATACCGAGAAGATAGCTTGCTTCTCCCAAATCTTTCATTTGAAATTGTTCAGCTAACCACTTCTTTGTCTGATAGCCTTCTTACATTGTTTCCAATAAGTAGAATGTCATCAACATAAAGAACCAAGAATACCACTACATTGCCCTTAATGTATTTGTATACACAAGCTTCATCTTCATACTTTTTAATAGTTTTATTAAGTGATATTCTAAGATCTAGAGGCTTGCTTCAATCCATAAATGGATTTAAGAAATTTACAAACCTTTTGATCTTCAACTTGTTGCACATACCCTTCAGGTTGTTTTATATAAATAATTTTGTCACGATTTCCATTTAGAAAAGCAGCCTTGACTTCCACTTTCTATATCTCATAATCATAAGTGGTAGCTGTGGACAGAAAAATGCAAATGGATTTAAGAATCTCCACAAGAGAGAAGGTTTCTTCATAATTAATGCCTTCTTGTTGTGTGTAGGCTTTTGCTACGACCCTATCTTTAAAGGTCTCTACCTTCCTTTCAATATTTCTCTTCTTCTTGTAAATCCATTTGCATCCTATAGGTGTTATACCTTCAAATAGGATTTCATAATCCCAAACTTTGTCGCTGCACATGGAATCAATTTCTTGATCCATGCCATCATTCTATTTGTCTGAGTCAGGGTTATCCATTGCTTTCTGGTAAGTCGATGGAATATCCGTGTTTGTGTCGGAGACAAGAACAGGTGCCTCGTGTTCATAGTAGAGAGGTTGTCTCACAACCCTCCCACTACGATGATATATCGAGGTTTCCTTTTCAAGAACTGTGGCAACCACTGTTGGTTGTTCAACTGATGGTACTAAAGTTGATGGTTCAAAAATCTGCTCATTTCTAAATTCTTCGATAACCACTTGACTGTGTGGTTTGTGACCTTTTCATGTAGTCATGTTCTAGAAAGATAACACTTGTGGATACAAACACTTTATTGTCTTCATGACTATAGAAGTATGCAACTCAAGTTTCCTTTGAATAATCTACAAACATACACACTTTCGTTCTTGGAGCAAGTTTTCAAGTCTTGGGTCAAGAATGGGATGCATTTGTCAGTGGATTTGACGATATAATGGCTCAGGGTTGTTATCTTTTGTGCCAAGCTTTGCACATCCTTATGCTTCCTGGGGTATATATATCTAGAAAAGCTTGTATCTTCTTGGGGTTAGCTTCTATCCCTCACTGGCTGACTATGAATCTTAAAAACATTCTTGACCTAACTCTGAAAATGAACTTTTTTGGATTTAGCTTCGTCCCGTACTTTCTTACTACTTCAAAACATTCTTTGAGGTTGTCAGAATGGTTCTTACAAGTTTTAGACTTGACCATCATGTCATCTACATAAACCTCCATGTTTCTTCTCAGTAGATTTTTGAACATCTAATCGAGCAACTATTGGTAAGTTGCTCCCACATTCTTTAGCCCAAAAGGCACGACAAGGTAACAATATACACCTTTATTCATTTGGAAGCTAGTACATTCTTGATCAGCCAGGTGCATTTTAATGTGGTTGTAACTAGAGTAAACGTCCATGAAAGATAACAACTCGTAACCAGATGTGGCATCTACCATTTCGTCTATTCGGGATAAAGGGAAGCAATCTTTAGGACAGGCCTTGTTCAAGTTTGTGAAGTCAATGCACACTCACCACGTCTTGTTGGGTTTTGGTACTTGAACCGGGTTAGCCAACCACTCTAGGTAATAGACATCATAGATGAAGATATGTTCGACAACATTTTTCCCACTTCTTGTTTTAACGCCTCTGATTTTACCAGGTCAAAATGGGATGCCAAATCTACTGCACAACTAGTACATTTTTGTTAACGTTTAGAACATGGCAGATGATGTTTAAACTGATGCCAGTCATGTCCTCGTGACTCGATGCAAAGATATTTGTCGAATCAATCTTTGATGGTTTCCACTATTTTAGTTCTTTCGCTGGGATCAATGCCCTTCCCAACATGGATCACCTTTGTCGAAACTTGTCACAAATTTGTATGTCTTCCAATTCCTCCATAGGTTCGAGCACACTCTTAGCTCCTATTTGAGGATCTAACTCGTCTTGTACCCCTACTAGATTTCTCTCTTCAGTTTGCTGAGCCATTAGGACAGCCTGCTTGGTAGCCACATTATAAAACTTTCTAGCTTCCCCTTGGTTTCATTGGAAAGTTCCCACACCTACCGTATGGGTAGAAAACTTGAGGCATAAGTGCCTAATGGAGGTTATGGCTTCAAAATCCACCAAAGTCGGACATCCCATTATAGCATTTTAAGTTGTTGGGCAATCCACCACAACGAAGGTACAATATTTGAATGTGCTTTGAGGAGTCTCAGGGCACAAAGTCATTGGGAGCCTTATTTTTCCCATGGGAATGAGGGAATTTCCATTGAACCCCATGAGCTAGAACCACTTGGAGACAAGTCTTAGTCCGTGAGGCCAATGGCAAGGAAAGCTTCTTTGAACGGGAAATTTATAGAACTCCAATTCTCCACCATAATTCGGTTGACTATCTTGTTGGCAATGGGAGTTTCAATCACCATCAGGTCATGGTGTGGAAAATGCACCGTTCAGGCATCTTCTTCAACAAACATTATAGGCTGGTCCATGAGACGAGGTCTTTGCACTGGCAGTGAGCCTACTTCCCATACCTCTTCATTGTGATCCAAGGCTCTGCCGCAGCATTTTAACTCATTAATTGCGGGTTGAACCCCGATATGGGGGCCTCCGGAGATCATAGTCACTCTCACATTTGGCCTAGGCGGCTGTTCAAGTAGATCCCCTTAATTTGGTGGATTGCTACTAAAGAAGCCTGTACCACTCCTCCGAGTGGTGCTTGAGCTCTGGCTTGCCCTTCTCTCATGTGTGGCAAATGATTTCTTATCTACTTATACAAGTGGCCTAGCCGTATTAAGCTCTCAATTTCATCTTTTAAATGTTTGCATCCATTGATTGTATGCCCAATGTCATTATAATACTTGCATCGTTTGTTGTGATCCCTCCGAGAACTATCTCAAAACAAAGGAGGAGCCCTCTGGTAATGAACATTTTATCATGTAGATAAATATACGTGTTCTTTAGTGTCCACCAAATTGGTATACTGAGTATACTGGGGGTTGTATCCAGACCCCCTCTTTGGCTTCTTGTTCTCACTCCAGGTGCTTCCTTTTGATGACCTTTTACTCCAAAAGGCTTGGGGAGTCGTAGCTGTACTTGCCGCAAGTGAAGCGGGCTGAGTGGGGTACTGCAAACATGCTCTTGGAGCGGGGCCACTGTTTGGCAACCCATAATTAGAATGGGCTAGTGCTAAAGCGAGATTTTGTGCATATCTTGGCATTTCCTGGAACTACACACTAGGCATTCCACTCATTTGAGGAGTGGCAAGAAGTACTCCCCCGGGGAATTGCACCCCAAAAGCATACCCAGGGCCTCCAATAGGGTAATACCCTCCAAAAGCTGTTATTTGGGCCTCTTCCATATTGATGTATTTCTGAGATCTTTTCTAAAAATCTTGAAGGCTAGCCACCCCTTCTTGTTGTAGTTCATTTCAGAAGTGAGTTTCCATCCAGATACCAGCTTGTAACAAGGCTAAATGTTTTCCATCATCAACCTTCTTTCTTTTGGAAGCCACCTCTTTGAACCTCTTAATGAAGTTCTTCAAGGTTTCCACAGGTAGTTGCTTAATGTTAGTCGGGGTACTAACTTCGTGGTTTATCTTTCTGGCTGTAATGAACTACCTTTTAAAATTAGTTTGCAACTTATTCCAACAATCCACATACTTAGGTTTTAACTTTTTAACCCATTCTTCTAAGATCCCCCCAAAGTTAGTGGAAAGCACAAGCACTTGGTGTCATTGCTGACTCTCAAGACTGTCATGACTCAGATGAATCGAGACAAGTGATCACTTGGATCTGTGTCACCGATGTACAGAGTCATCTCAGGCATTTTAAAGTTTTTTGGGAGTTCTGCCTTTAGTACATTTCTGGCACAAGGCTCTCGATCTTCATAGTCAGATTATGAGTTATCTCCCTTTTGCCTCTGGGAGACCATTTCTATGTTTTTTTGGAGGATAGCGAGTTCAGCCAGAATCCCAACATTTAGAATACTCTCTAAGACCAGATCAATCACCATTTTCTAGTCAAGACGTGCCCTGAGGTCTTCGTGTTTTGCATTGAGCTTTTGTCGTAAGTCAACCAAGGGGTCTTTCCTAGCGGACCCCCTCTTCTCCCCTAGTTCTTGGTGTACAGACACGCTCCTCCAATCTCCACGGTCCTGGGGGCCATTTTTCCCTTGGAAAACCTACCCCCTTGTGGATCTTTTGTCTTTTGAGAGATCAGAATGAAATTTTCATGGATCCTAGGCTATTTTGTTCCTTTTAGTTACAATTGTAGGGTTCCCCTTAGGGGGTGGTCTTTCAAAGGGGTGCCTTATTGGGCTAGGCTCCTTTTCCTTCTACTTTTGGCTTTTCATGGGCTGAGAGGGTCCTTCCCCCATCTTTTCTTGGCTTCTCGCGAGATGAAAGGGTCCTTCCCCCATCTTTTCTTGCATGGACGAGACTGCAGTTGGATAGACATGAATGACATCGCTTTTTTCATAACGATCAAAATTTCTTGCATTCTTTTATTTTGTTCTTTCTGCTCTACCAACTCAGCCTCATGGTCAGCAACTTTTTGTCTTAATGCCACTAATTTTGTGTAATTGTCTTCATCAATAGTTTCAAACTCATCTTGGTTTGTATACTCAGGATTATTGGTATCTCCTATTCCTTCAAAATCCACCCGAGAAGCCTTCTTCTGGACCTTTTGGGTCATTAGGGGTGGACGTGAAGTGTTCTTTGTTAACACCATTATGCCATGAGACTTTTTATATTTCCTCTTTTAGAAAGCTTCCTACAACTCTCAATGAAAGCACCAAAATGTTAGCCGAAGTTTTCGACAATTATTAATTAAAGTTATTTGTAGTAATTAATGGAAGATAAAGAAGAGAATAGTTATACCTTAAATTTTGGCTAGCAATAAGAAGTTGACATGTGTATCAAAATTGGAATATGAACCAACCCAAACAGTGCATTATTAAATGCACATTAAAAGACTCGCCTCAAAAAGTACATTTAATAGAAATATCCAAACTCGTTGCCACAAAGGCAATAGCGAGTGTGAGTAAAAACTATTAAATGATAAGACCAGCAAGATAAATAAGTCCATCTCACGATAAATAGAAAACATAATTAATGAAGGTTATTTAAGACGGGTAAATAATGAGCTTCCAACTCATTAAACTACATACTCGTGAGTAAGAGCTTACAACTCATTGATTCACATACTCGTGAGTAAGATCTTGTAGCTCATTGATCCACATACTCGTGAGTATGCTTTAGGAATAAAAATGGTTAAGAAAGATAACATACAATCAACGAGAATTATCCAACACAGTCAGCATAAATGTCTATGGATAAGGACAAAAAGCGATTGAACAGTTACTTAATATTATCCCATGTGCATATAGATGAAACGTGGGTAATATCCACGTTTCATTAACGATGACGAATAAGTAAATCTCAAGAGAATAACTCACCCTATACATCAATAAATAAGGACAGCACCCAAGGTAATATCCACGTTTCATGATCAACAGTTACTTATTGCTAATGACATCATTGTTTTACTTATCCAAATATATTTATCCTTAATAGGATAGACTCGTGGACTATGGAGATTTTATTTCTAAACCACGTTAAAATCTTCTTGTTATTTATTATTTAATAGATAATTAATTGCTATATAATCAAATCTGTAGTTAATTTATTACAAAAAGCTAATGTTTTTGTTAACAAAAATATGTGTTAACAAATTTTTTTTTACATGGTTGGGTAATTAATGTGTCTTAGTCCACGAGTCACTATTATTAACAAGTACTTTCTTACAAAGATTTTTTAAGAGTCCCCTCTTCCATACATCATTGAGGTATTTATAAGCTCATAATGGTAGTAAAAAGGCCACCACTATCGTGTTTGTATGAGTCATGCCTTGCACAGTTTCTTATTTGATCATAGGGCATGGTCGCCTACTTTTTTATGATGTACATAGGCTTTTTATAGGCGTTTGGTGAGACTAGACTTGTCTCTAGCTTGCTAATGATTTGATAGCTCATAATGTAGCTGTCAAATAATATATGGGGCATCATGAAATCAAGAAATTATAGGTTTAAACCCTTGAGCACGTCTTTTAAGAGTAATGTGTATGATATTGTTCCCCATGGCATTAAATGCACGTATAGTAACTTAACATCAAGCAGTGCACCGTGCTCCGTCTATCCATATCTCTTCTCTAGCTAAGTTGAGTTCACTCATAGAGAAGGAGAGACAAAATTGTTATCCTCCCATGGTGGACCCTCTCGGAGATGACAAATATAATATGCAATTCTCGCAAATTATCACTCCAAAAGTGGTCTAATATGGCATGTCCCGTAATGTGGGTCTCATTGCCACCTGACTCACTCCTAATCAGCCATGTATTTTGGGAGAAATTTTAGGCAACAACGCTCTTAATTACGTAGAACGTTTTATATACCAAATATAGATGCACTATAAATTATTTATTGTTTTATTCGAAATAATTAATGATATTCTCTACAGATGGTCTACAACGAGTAGGAATAAATTTATCATTTTATCTTTTGATAGTTTTTATCCTTGAAACACTTAGCTCATATGACTTTTTTTTATATGAACAGCTCATATATTTATAAAGACTAAATTATACCATTAAATTTAAAGACACATCTATATAAATTATTTTTATTTTATTCTTACTTCTTATATTGGTAACACATTTTTATTATTATTGTTATATATAATATTATATTATATGTGTTATAAATATTAATAATTATGTGGATGTCCAAGTCTTTTATTTATTACTATTAATTGTAATCAACATTCCTCTTTTTTCTGGTTTCCCTTTTTCTTAGTTTCTTAATATCTCACTCTTGTATTTGTATAAATAGGGGTTCACCCCATTGGAATAAACAACTTAGAATTTTTCATTCACTTTCTCTTTCTCTCTTCATCTTCTTCTTCTTTCTTCTCATCTATTCTATATTATGTTATATTATTTTATAACACGTTATCAGCACGAGTCTCTGCCCAAGCTTCAAGCATGAGTCTCTGCCCAAGTCCCAATAGATGGAAATTTATACCGCGGGGATGGGTAACCGCGGGGACCCGCCCCTAATGGGGTGGGGATTCTCCATAGGCTATGATATGATAGAGAAAATCTATATAAATTATACATATATCCAGAAGATTATGTATCATCGATAAAATATTGTTGGAAATTATTTTACCAGGATCTTAGATCTACTCACAAGTATGTTTATTAACATCCTAAATATGAACTTTCTAAAACGATAAATTAAACACATATAAAGTTTAGGAAACCTTACATTGGGTGTAGCGGAATATAATGACTCCTTCCGTTCAGATATCTAGCCCTTGATTCCTTTCTGTAGCAGAGCATTATCAATATCTGAACCTGGATCTCTTTCTCTGAATCTTTGATGCTGAAACTCCTTTGCTGATGATCTTTCTTCACGATCTTCCTCACTATGATTGAGGTATTGCTTGATGTGTGTGGGCACTACTCTAATCACTAAGGATTTCGAAATATTGAACAAGAAGAGAGGGAGTGGTCAGCCAGATAGGGAGAGAGAAGGCTCAGGTTTTTCTGATTCAGAAAGTGTCAGGAAAAAGTCTAATTTTCCTGAAGCCTTCACTATCTATTTATAGCATTCCACTAGGGTTAGGTTTGAATTATTTGGCATTAAAATAATGAAAAAATCAACTTAAAATACCTACAATAGGTGGCCGGCCATACACTTAGTGGATTGGGCCTTGCTTTTTGCAATTTTGCAATTTTAACACCTTTTGTATCTGATTTTCTCAAAAATGCCAATTTCCTAATTCAACCATTTAAATGCCAATTCTAACTATTTAATAACTATAAATAATTATTAAATAATATTGTCATTTATCATATTTATTAATTGAACCATACAAAGTATCATAATTAACAAATATGCCCCTATTACTCTTTCTTTACAATTTCACCCTTACTTAGTGAAAAATTCACAAATAGACATAGTCTAATTTGAGAATTATAATTGATTAATCAAAACCAATTACATAAGTCTTACAAGCAATATTATCTCAACTAGTGGGGGGACCATGGGTCTATATAACCGAGCTTCCAATAAGTAGATCAAGAATTTAGCACTAAAATTCACTAACTTATTAATTCTTCGTTAAATCCACGCATAGAACTTAGAATTGCACTCTCAGTATATAGAATGCTCTATATGTTCCACCATATAGACACATCATTAGTTATCCATTGTTATAATCCTAATGTGATCAATTATCCTCTATATGAATGATCTACACAGTAAAGGGATTAAATTACCGTAACACCCTACTATGTATTTTATCCTTAAAACACTTGACCCCGTATAAATGATATTTCAGCTTATGTGAAATGAGATCTCCACCATTTATTTTTCGTTTGGTCAAGCTCGAAGGTGATCATCCTTTGCTTACTATTCGCCAGATAGAAGCTATAGATTCCATGTTTATGCTAGCGCTCCCACTCAATTGCACTACCGTGTTCCCAAAAAGTACGTATCACCCTGACCTAAAAGTAGGCTTAACTAACAATTCAAGGAACACGAATAGCCTTTCAAGATTGAGCCTAATCATAACAGGATTAAGATCATTTGATTTAGGATCAACTAGGCGATATTGACTTGAATAGATTTTACGGTAAGTTTAATTAAATCTAAGTCAAAGTTCAATATCGGTCCCTTCCGATGCATACTCCATGCATCCAACTCCGAGCTTTACTTTAACCAATGTTCGGAAAGAACATAGTATTTCTCCAAATACAAGTAAACTCTTGTTGTAGATTATCATATCGGTAAAACCCTGTGTCTGATAAATCTAGGAAACTTTATTCACATAGTCATGTTTACTTTCCAATGTGTTGACGGCACAGTAAACAGGATCAAGTATGTGAAAAGGGTTTAAGATGAATCTATACATTATGTACATATAATCATGAAATAAATCATGTGAACAATGCAACATTAAATGTTATTTCTGATCTATATTAATAAGTAAATCTGATTATATTGAAATGAGTTTTATTTAGGGCATAAAACCCAACAAACTCCCACTTGCACTAATATAAAACAAAAAGTGCGTTTCAAATAATCTCAACACCTTGATATACAAATCAAGTGTAGTAGTAGTAAACTCCTCGTAATAGGATCTGAAAGGTTGAATTAACCACAACCTTTTCTCCACTATTACTCTTCCTTAATCACAAAATCATTGATAATGTGAAATTCCTCTCTATATGTCTACTCTCTTGGGATACTGGATTCTATATCTTTGGCAACTGCTTTTGGTTAATCAGGAAATTAACACTAGTAGTTTAAGGCAATTTGGAATGCTGCCAAAAATGTATAGAACTTTCCTTAGACTGAATAAGTACCTTTCCTGCAACCTTAACATTCAGTCCCTCTCTCGGTAGACCTAGAGACTTCAGATAGGTTTTTACACTTCTCCAAAATCACTATTCCACCCGGCAGTAACCACCATGTTATCAGAAATATTTACTAGCACATAGGCAAATTTCGAAATCTGATATGGTGTAGTCTAAGAGTTTTAAACACACCCTTATAGACTAACATAGAGTTCCTCTTCTTAATCTTAAGATTTACATGATTGTGTTCCAATGTTCTTCTCCTGGATTAATCTGATACCTACTCATTACTCCCACTCAACAGCAGGTGTCTGGTCTAAGGCATACAAAAGCATATCTAAGACCTCTCACTGTTGATATAAGAAATTCTTTCATGGTTTTATCTTTTCTGGAATAGTTGAGACTTTTCCTTAGATAAATAAAATCTATACCTAAGAAGTTGTGAAGCTTCTATAGATTGCCATTAGAAAGAAAATGCTTCAGCATCTTACTAAAGTAAGTTGCTTGCATTAGAGTAAGTAATTACCAGGTATACCACAAGCCATAGGTTTAGATAAACTCAAACCTATAATACTAGGAACAGGAAGTTTTGTTAAGTCCATTGAATGGACTTATAAACGAAAATTTCCTTTTATGTCCTTGTAATAGAAAACTTTAGGTTACTCCATGTGAATGGATTAAACCATAGTTCTATTGGCTTTCTTCTTAGTTTCTTATCTTGACAATCCATTACTTGTTTAAACTCACAATGGATTTTAATCACTAGTGTCTCCCAAGTCATAAGAAGGTGAGTTCCTAGAAACTCTCCCACTACGACAAGGTACCGTGAATTATGTCTAAGAAAATGGTATTAACCTCTTTGGTTGTGACAAGACAACAGAGGCAGTGGGATCATCATATGTTATATAAGATGATAGAACACTTTTAGAATCAAGAAAAAAATATCTCCTTTATTTGCTACTTGTTTTCAGACTTAGTCATTATCTTAGAAAAGTAGTATTTGTTTGAACAAACACTTTCTTATCTATTGACAATGGGATGGTCCACCCCTAATCACTTAGAATAGCTAAGAAACCATGGTTAACAATTCTAACTTTTCTTAAGATTTTGATTAGGTCATCCATGAATCTAGTAATGATTTACATTAAGTATACAACCATTACATCATTCTGAAATTGTATTACCATAGAAGGAATTAGGCAACGACTACTAACTAATCATCAGCATGCAACTCGAAATTTCTGGGGAGGTAAGTTTGGATATAATTCAAAAATCAATTTAATAATCTTTGAACTGCATATCTACTAACTATTTCTCCACCCCTATCAGTTCGCAAGATCTTAAACCGCTTACCTTAATGGTTTTAACCATTGCTAGAATTTAATGAAATTTTTCAAACATTTCAAATTTCTTAGCTAAAAGGTATAATCTAGAGTTATCGTTTTAAGAATACAACGAAAAACTCATATCCACCCCTGAATGTACATCCATCTGCGAATGAGATGAACTACTTTCAGTGGATATAGGCATATTAACTCTTTGCGGAGGTTGATCTTGTCAAATCCACTATGAACAAGATACAAATGCCATAGATTAAAAAAAATGTGGTAGTGTCTATGATGACATAGGTTTAGTTACATCAAAGAGTTCTTAGAATACTGCAAGTGGATCCTGGTCACAGAATACCTAACTCATATTCCATACAGTTTGAATCCATTAATAAAAGATGGATATTAAACACTTGAGAAAGTGTAACTGTATTGTATCTACAATTAGAAATATAAGAAAATTTCTGTTTGGATTCTAAAATTAAAGTCAAAGACTTAAATTCAACCAAATATAATGAGTAATTCTTTCTTGGACCACCACTACTATTACAAACTCTAAGTCAGATTTGCCCATACAAGTATGAGATTTCTAAGATTGAGATTTTATATCAATTGGGAATAGAATTTCGGGATTATAATCATATGCGTCATTTAATTTCTTAAGAGAAAATATAGAATGACATGAAATGATTTATAGACCATTCATCCAATGATATGTTTTGAAGCTAATTCGAAATGAATAAGCTAAGAGGAATTAGGATAATTTCGTTTATAAATAAGAATCCAACGATGCTTCGATTAGCGAAAGACAAAGTAATCTTATTTATGTAATCTTCTTGTTTCATATTGTAAAAATACTAGTCTAAGGTGTCATCAATTGATGAGCAGCTAGATGTTGCATATACAATATTTATCTTTCGAGATCTTACACTATTATGTATGTCTAATGGTGAAAATCCACTAGGGATTTATCTCATTAGATAAGCAAACATGTTGGACCAACAATGAAGATTCGAAATTAAACTACAACTTAATAACAGAAAATAACATGGTTCAATATAAATTCATACACAATTCAGAAATTATAAACATATAGCAAGTAGGAATGACTAGTGAAATACTAAAACATACAATCCTAAATAACTTCCAAGGTTTTCAACAAACTGATACAGTGTCCCGGTAGGCGAGAGTCAAAGCATCATTTATTGAATAGAGTTGTCAGCTCTTCTAAAATAGAAACCATTCTAGCAACCTTTTATTCGATCAAAATAAGAATCCAACGTTGTCTCGGTAGGCGAGAGTCAAGGTTATTCTCATTTTATGAGCTTCCACCATTGTTTCATGTTTCATAAGTTTATCTCTAAGTAGTCAACGTAGGGGAGAGTCTAATAGAGACAAAAACTTACAAAACACTTATCAAATGAAATATTACGGTGTTAAATGCGTTCAACAAATAACCATCCATAGGGGGATGAAGTCTAGCGTCTCGAGGTTATATTGAAAACATTTAACTTTTGTAAGACCAACAATGGAGATCGAATATCTTAATAATAATCAAGCTCATTATTTAAAGTGAGTTGTATTTTCTTTGATTCTCTTAATTTAATTTATTTATTTTAAATATATATTTATTTAAAATTTCCAATTTAAAATGAAAAATTCTAAATATAAATTTTAATTTAATATTTATAAATTTTACTTAGATGGATATGAAAATAACATGAATTATTTCCATCTTAGTAATAATTTCCAATAAATATTTAGAAAAATAATCAATTTAAGTTGTTACAAAATTAATTTAAATTAATTTACAACTCAAATTTAATTTTCTATAAATATATATTGCATTTCGAAAAATTAAAGTATTTAAGAATACAATTTTCGAAAATGCATGTTAAAATAAAAAATTAATTCTGGAAAAATTATTCTAATTTAATGTTGGCCCAAAATTAATTAATAAAATTAATTTACAACAAAAAATATAATTTTCCTATTTAATTAAATATATAAGAAAAATTTCAAATATTTAAGTATGATGATGAAAATTAACTTAAATATTAATTTTCTATTTAATTAAATACACTAGAAATATACTTCAAGCAAAAATATCATCTATCTAGATTTTCCTTTGACTAATTAATTCAATTTCTAATAATATACTTTAATTCAATTTATTTTGAATTAATCAATAAATGAAAAAATCATTGATTTAAGTTGATCCAAGAATTAATTAAAATAAATAATTAATTTACAGCTTAATCTATTTTTCAAGATAAAATTCGAAATTCTAGCATTTAAGAAATGCAATTTCGAAAATTGATTGATAAAATAAAGAAAAAATATATTTTGAAAATTATTTAAATTTAGTTGAAAAAAAAAATAAATTTCAACTAAAAATAATTTTCTATTTAATTAAATGTCATAAAAAAGAAATATTTAAGTATGATGATAAAAATCAACTTAGATATTTAATTTTCAAATTAATTAAATGTATTAAATTCAAGAAATAAATAATTAAGTGTAGAGAATGCTTAATTATTAATTTCTAGTTTAATACTAGGAAAAAATATACTTAAAATAAATTGTACCAAAATTAATTATATATAAATAATTAATTTCACAATGTATAATATTTTCCTATTTAATATTAGAAATAATAAGTAGTCTACAAATAACTATCTAGAAAATATCTTATTTGACTAAGTATCTTTCCACAAAATTTGAAAAAATATCTAATTTAAGTTGTGTTAGAAAAAATCTAGAACTTAAACATTTTTCAAATTTAAATTTAATTAAATATCAAAAATTAAGTTGTAACCACTTAATTTGAAAATATTCCATTTTAAGTTAATATTCGAAAAGATATTAACTTAAAAAAAATATCTAAAGAATCTTAATAACCAATGCCTAAAATTCCTCAACTTAATTTTGAAATTTGAAATTCAAAAGATATTCAGATTTAAGTTAATTAGTTGTAGATAACTAAATATCAACTTAAATAAGAATATTTAATGAAAAATTTAAATTAAGTTCCAGAAAGAATCTAGATGGTTATAATTCTATATTTAATTAAATACAAGAAAATACATATAGTTTAGCTTAGAATAAAAAATTCTTTAAACTATAATTTTCTTAAATTAATTTCAAAATAAATGAAATTAATTATGTTGCTAATCAATTTTATTAGGTTAAACTAGTGTAATTAACCTAGTACAGTTGTTCAAATCAGGCAAATGAGCTTTCACAATTGGGGTGGTTCATGTGAGGGGGTGCTGGGTTCAGTATGTCGTACCCACTTCTATGGCTCCCAACTCTCACACAAGGCCCAAAAGAGAGGAATTTAACCTTAATAAGAACAACTGTTATTAATTGAATAGGCCCAAAAACTAAATGGGCCTAAATAAATTCTATCAAGAACTATGATAATTTATTTTAGCAACAACAACCTATATGTATCTATAATCAAATTAAACACATAGCCTCACACAGGCACACTTTGGATGGGTCCTATCATGTTGCTAGGTCATACACAGATGAAAGAAGATTGTAAATATACATGTTACAAATTATTAACTTGACCAAGGGAGCCATCAGATCATTAGATCTGGCAAAAAGTAACCATGGCTATTTGTAATCAAGTAATAATAGGTTTTGAAAACTTACACATAAGCTAAAACACATACTCCTGCAACAAGGTTAGTTGGATAGTTGGATGTAGGATTTATTTAATTTTAAATTAAATATTTAATTTCGAAAATAATTAATTAAATAATAAAAAAAAAATCGAAAATTTAAAAAAAAAATTGAAAAATTCGAATTTTTTTTTTTAAAAAAATTTTAAATTTAAAATTAAACCTACAATTTTTGAAAAATTAGGTTTCAACCAACCTAAATATCATTTCAAAAATTTGCTAACTACTTTTAAATTTTAAATGTTATTTTATAAATAAAAATTAAATAAAAATTAGAAAAGATAAATAAATATCTTTTTCAAATTTTAAATGTAATTTAAATAAATAAAATAACAAAATTTAAAAAATTAGCAAAATATCTTATATCATTTAAAAATTACATGATTATAAATATCTTATTTTTAAATTTAAAATAAGATTAGATATAATCAAATTTTAAAATAAGATAGATTTTTAAGCAAGAAGATAGATACTAATTCTATTCAAATTCAAATTACACTAATATCTTGAATTAAATTTAAAAAATATTAAATTAATTCAAAAAGATAATTAGAATTGAATTAGGAATAGTAATAGTATAAATACAAAACTATACCAAAAATCGGAAATTAATTCCATGAAAAAGCATGAAAAATCGAAGAAAAACGAAAAAATTGTGAACTGTACGGACAGATTTGCGATCGCAGGAAAATATCAACACAGCCCCGATTTTTTCAAATCTTCAAAAATTCATAACTAATTCAAATAAAATCGAAATTGAGTTCTGTAAAAGGCTAACTTGCTTAATTTTTTCCATACTATCCAATAAAAATAATTCCAGAAACAAAATCGCAATTATTTTTCACGAAAATTTACAAACATCAATCAATCATCAAATAACACTCAATACAACATGATACCATCCAAAGAACATACAAACAATCGTTTTAAAGTCCAAATTTCTTGCAAGTAAATCAATTACCATGGCTCTGAGGCCAGTTGTTGGAAATTATTTTACCAGGATCTTAGATCTACTCACAAGTATGTTTCTTAACATCCTAAATATGAACTTTCTAAAACGATAAATTAAACACATATAAAGTTTAGGAAACCTTACATTGGGTGCAGCGGAATATAATGACTCCTTCCGTTCAGATATCTAGCCCTTGATTCCTTTCTGTAGCAGAGCATTATCAATATCTGAACTTGGATTTCTTTCTCTGAATCTTTGATGCTGAAACTCCTTTGCTGATGATCTTTCTTCACGATCTTCCTCACTATGATTGAGGTATTGCTTGATGTGTGTGGGAACTACTCTAATCACTAAGGATTTCGAAATATTGAAGAAGAAGAGAGGGAGTGGTCAGCCAGATAGGGAGAGAGAAGGCTCAGGTTTTTCTGATTCAGAAAGTGTCAGGAAAAAGTCTAATTTTCCTGAAGCATTCACTATCTATTTATAGCATTCCACTAGGGTTAGGTTTGAATTATTTGGCATTAAAATAATGAAAAGATCAACTTAAAATACCTACAATAGGTGGCCGGCCATACACTTAGTGGATTGGGCCTTGCTTTTTGCAATTTTGCAATTTTAACACCTTTTGTATCTGATTTTCTCAAAAATGCCAATTTCCTAATTCAACCATTTAAATGCCAATTCTAACTATTTAATAACTATAAATAATTATTAAATAATATTGTCATTTATCATATTTATTAATTGAACCATACAAAGTATCATAATTAACAAATATGCCCCTATTACTCTTTCTTTACAATTTCACCCTTACTTAGTGAAAAATTCACAAATAGACATAGTCTAATTTGAGAATTATAATTGATTAATCAAAACCAATTACATAAGTCTTACAAGCAATATTATCTCAACTAGTGGGGGGACCATGGGTCTATATAACCGAGCTTCCAATAAGTAGATCAAGAATTTAGCACTAAAATTCACTAACTTATTAATTCTTCGTTGAATCCACGCATAGAACTTAGAATTGCACTCTCAGTATATAGAATGCTCTATATGTTCCACCATATAGACACATCATTAGTTATCCATTGTTATAATCCTAATGTGATCAATTATCCTCTATATGAATGATCTACACAGTAAAGGGATTAAATTACCGTAACACCCTACTATGTATTTTATCCTTAAAACACTTGACCCCGTATAAATGATATTTCAGCTTATGTGAAATGAGATCTCCACCATTTATTTTTCGTTTGGTCAAGCTCGAAGGTGATCATCCTTTGCTTACTATTCGCCAGATAGAAGCTATAGATTCCATGTTTATGCTAGCGCTCCCACTCAATTGCACTACCGTGTTCCCAAAAAGTACGTATCACCCTGACCTAAAAGTAGGCTTAACTAACAATTCAAGGAACACGAATAGCCTTTCAAGATTGAGCCTAATCATAACAGGATTAAGATCATTTGATTTAGGATCAACTAGGCGATATTGACTTGAATAGATTTTACGGTAAGTTTAATTAAATCTAAGTCAAAGTTCAATATCGGTCCCTTCCGATGCATACTCCATGCATCCAACCTGAGCTTTACTTTAACCAATGTTCTGGAAAGAACATAGTATTTCTCCAAATACAAGTAAACTCTTGTTGTAGATTATCATATCAGTAAAACCCTGTGTCTGATAAATCTAGGAAACTTTATTCACATAGTCATGTTTACTTTCCAATGTGTTGACGGCACAGTAAACAGGATCAAGTATGTGAAAAGGGTTTCAGATGAATCTATACATTATGTACATATAATCATGAAATAAATCATGTGAACAATGCAACATTAAATGTTATTTCTGATCTATATTAATAAGTAAATCTGATTATATTGAAATGAGTTTTATTTAGGGCATAAAACCCAACAAACTTCCACTTGCACTAATATAAAACAAAAAGTGCGTTTCAAATAATCTCAACACCTTGATATACAAATCAAGTGTAGTAGTAGTAAACTCCTCGTAATAGGATCTGAAAGGTTGAATTAACCACAACCTTTTCTCCACTATTACTCTTCCTTAATCACAAAATCATTGATAATGTGAAATTCCTCTCTATATGTCTACTCTCTTGGGATACTGGATTCTATATCTTTGGCAACTGCTTTTGGTTAATCAGGAAATTAACACTAGTAGTTTAAGGCAATTTGGAATGCTGCCAAAATGTATAGAACTTTCCTTAGACTGAATAAGTACCTTTCCTGCAACCTTAACATTCAGTCCCTCTCTGGTAGACCTAGAGACTTCAGATAGGTTTTTACACTTCTCCAAAATCACTATTCCACCCCCAGAGTAACCACCATCTTATCAGAAATATTTACTAGCACATAGGCAAATTTCGAAATCTGATATGGTGTAGTCTAAGAGTTTTAAACACACCCTTATAGACTAACATAGAGTTCCTCTTCTTAATCTTAAGATTTACATGATTGTGTTCCAATGTTCTTCTCCTGGATTAATCTGATACCTACTCATTACTCCCACTCAACAGCAGGTGTCTGGTCTAAGGCATACAAAAGCATATCTAAGACCTCTCACTGTTGATATAAGAAATTCTTTCATGGTTTTATCTTTTCTGGAATAGTTGAGACTTTTCCTTAGATAAATAAAATCTATACCTAAGAAGTTGTGAAGCTTCTATAGATTGCCATTAGAAAGAAAATGCTTCAGCATCTTACTAAAGTAAGTTGCTTGCATTAGAGTAAGTAATTACCGGGTATACCACAAGCCATAGGTTTAGATAAACTCAAACCTATAATACTAGGAACAGGAAGTTTTGTTAAGTCCATTGAATGGACTTATAAACGAAAATTTCCTTTTATGTCCTTGTAATAGAAAACTTTAGGTTACTCCATGTGAATGGATTAAACCATAGTTCTATTGGCTTTCTTCTTAGTTTCTTATCTTGACAATCCATTACTTGTTTAAACTCACAATGGATTTTAATCACTAGTGTCTCCCAAGTCATAAGAAGGTGAGTTCCTAGAAACTCTCCCACTACGACAAGGTACCGTGAATTATGTCTAAGAAAATGGTATTAACCTCTTTGGTTGTGACAAGACAACAGAGGCAGTGGGATCATCATATGTTATATAAGATGATAGAACACTTTTAGAATCAAGAAAAAAATATCTCCTTTATTTGCTACTTGTTTTCAGACTTAGTCATTATCTTAGAAAAGTAGTATTTGTTTGAACAAACACTTTCTTATCTATTGACAATGGGATGGTCCACCCCTAATCACTTAGAATAGCTAAGAAACCATGGTTAACAGTTCTAACTTTTCTTAAGATTTTGATTAGGTCATCCATGAATCTAGTAATGATTTACATTAAGTATACAACCATTACATCATTCTGAAATTGTATTACCATAGAAGGAATTAGGCAACGACTACTAACTAATCATCAGCATGCAACTCGAAATTTCTGGGGAGGTAAGTTTGGATATAATTCAAAAATCAATTTAATAATCTTTGAACTGCATATCTACTAACTATTTCTCCACCCCTATCAGTTCGCAAGATCTTAAACCGCTTACCTTAATGGTTTTAACCATTGCTAGAATTTAATGAAATTTTTCAAACATTTCAAATTTCTTAGCTAAAAGGTATAATCTAGAGTTATCGTTTTAAGAATACAACGAAAAACTCATATCCACCCCTGAATGTACATCCATCTGCGAATGAGATGAACTACTTTCAGTGGATATAGGCATATTAACTCTTTGCGGAGGTTGATCTTGTCAAATCCACTATGAACAAGATACAAATGCCATAGATTAAAAAAAATGTGGTAAAGGTTCATGATGACATAGGTTTAGTTACATCAAAGAGTTCTTAGAATACTGCAAGTGGATCCTGGTCACAGAATACCTAACTCATATTCCATACAGTTTGAATCCATTAATAAAAGATGGATATTAAACACTTGAGAAAGTGTAACTGTATTGTATCTACAATTAGAAATATAAGAAAATTTCTGTTTGGATTCTAAAATTAAAGTCAAAGACTTAAATTCAACCAAATATAATGAGTAATTCTTTCTTGGACCACCACTACTATTACAAACTCTAAGTCAGATTTGCCCATACAAGTATGAGATTTCTAAGATTGAGATTTTATATCAATTGGGAATAGAATTTCGGGATTATAATCATATGCGTCATTTAATTTCTTAAGAGAAAATATAGAATGACATGAAATGATTTATAGACCATTCATCCAATGATATGTTTTGAAGCTAATTCGAAATGAATAAGCTAAGAGGAATTAGGATAATTTCGTTTATAAATAAGAATCCAACGATGCTTCGATTAGCGAAAGACAAAGTAATCTTATTTATGTAATCTTCTTGTTTCATATTGTAAAAATACTAGTCTAAGGTGTCATCAATTGATGAGCGGTACAGATGTTGCATATACAATATTTATCTTTCGAGATCTTACACTATTATGTATGTCTAATGGTGAAAATCCACTAGGGATTTATCTCATTAGATAAGCAAACATGTTGGACCAACAATGAAGATTCGAAATTAAACTACAACTTAATACGTAAAATAACATGGTTCAATATAAATTCATACACAATTCGAAATTATAAACATATAGCAAGTAGGAATGACTAGTGAAATACTAAAACATACAATCCTAAATAACTTCCAAGGTTTTCAACAACCGATACGGTGTCCCGTAGGCGAGAGTCAAAGCATCATTTATTGAATAGAGTTGTCAGCTCTTCTAAAATAGAAACCATTCTAGCAACCTTTTATTCGATCAAAATAAGAATCCAACGTTGTCTCGGTAGGCGAGAGTCAAGGTTATTCTCATTTTATGAGCTTCCACCATTGTTTCATGTTTCATAAGTTTATCTCTAAGTAGTCAACGTAGGGGAGAGTCTAATAGAGACAAAAACTTACAAAACACTTATCAAATGAAATATTACGGTGTTAAATGCGTTCAACAAATAACCATCCATAGGGGGATGAAGTCTAGCGTCTCGAGGTTATATTGAAAACATTTAACTTTTGTAAGACCAACAATGGAGATCGAATATCTTAATAATAATCAAGCTCATTATTTAAAGTGAGTTGTATTTTCTTTGATTCTCTTAATTTAATTTATTTATTTTAAATATATATTTATTTAAAATTTCCAATTTAAAATGAAAAATTCTAAATATAAATTTTAATTTAATATTTATAAATTTTACTTAGATGGATATGAAAATAACATGAATTATTTCCATCTTAGTAATAATTTCCAATAAATATTTAGAAAAATAATCAATTTAAGTTGTTACAAAATTAATTTAAATTAATTTACAACTCAAATTTAATTTTCTATAAATATATATTGCATTTCGAAAAATTAAAGTATTTAAGAATACAATTTTCGAAAATGCATGTTAAAATAAAAAATTAATTCTGGAAAAATTATTCTAATTTAATGTTGGCCCAAAATTAATTAATAAAATTAATTTACAACAAAAAATATAATTTTCCTATTTAATTAAATATATAAGAAAAATTTCAAATATTTAAGTATGATGATGAAAATTAACTTAAATATTAATTTTCTATTTAATTAAATACACTAGAAATATACTTCAAGCAAAAATATCATCTATCTAGATTTTCCTTTGACTAATTAATTCAATTTCTAATAATATACTTTAATTCAATTTATTTTGAATTAATCAATAAATGAAAAAATCATTGATTTAAGTTGATCCAAGAATTAATTAAAATAAATAATTAATTTACAGCTTAATCTATTTTTCAAGATAAAATTCGAAATTCTAGCATTTAAGAAATGCAATTTCGAAAATTGATTGATAAAATAAAGAAAAAATATATTTTGAAAATTATTTAAATTTAGTTGAAAAAAAAAATAAATTTCAACTAAAAATAATTTTCTATTTAATTAAATGTCATAAAAAAGAAATATTTAAGTATGATGATAAAAATCAACTTAGATATTTAATTTTCAAATTAATTAAATGTATTAAATTCAAGAAATAAATAATTAAGTGTAGAGAATGCTTAATTATTAATTTCTAGTTTAATACTAGGAAAAAATATACTTAAAATAAATTGTACCAAAATTAATTATATATAAATAATTAATTTCACAATGTATAATATTTTCCTATTTAATATTAGAAATAATAAGTAGTCTACAAATAACTATCTAGAAAATATCTTATTTGACTAAGTATCTTTCCACAAAATTTGAAAAAATATCTAATTTAAGTTGTGTTAGAAAAAATCTAGAACTTAAACATTTTTCAAATTTAAATTTAATTAAATATCAAAAATTAAGTTGTAACCACTTAATTTGAAAATATTCCATTTTAAGTTAATATTCGAAAAGATATTAACTTAAAAAAAAATATCTAAAGAATCTTAATAACCAATGCCTAAAATTCCTCAACTTAATTTTGAAATTTGAAATTCAAAAGATATTCAGATTTAAGTTAATTAGTTGTAGATAACTAAATATCAACTTAAATAAGAATATTTAATGAAAAATTTAAATTAAGTTCCAGAAAGAATCTAGATGGTTATAATTCTATATTTAATTAAATACAAGAAAATACATATAGTTTAGCTTAGAATAAAAAATTCTTTAAACTATAATTTTCTTAAATTAATTTCAAAATAAATGAAATTAATTATGTTGCTAATCAATTTTATTAGGTTAAACTAGTGTAATTAACCTAGTACAGTTGTTCAAATCAGGCAAATGAGCTTTCACAATTGGGGTGGTTCATGTGAGGGGGTGCTGGGTTCAGTATGTCGTACCCACTTCTATGGCTCCCAACTCTCACACAAGGCCCAAAAGAGAGGAATTTAACCTTAATAAGAACAACTGTTATTAATTGAATAGGCCCAAAAACTAAATGGGCCTAAATAAATTCTATCAAGAACTATGATAATTTATTTTAGCAACAACAACCTATATGTATCTATAATCAAATTAAACACATAGCCTCACACAGGCACACTTTGGATGGGTCCTATCATGTTGCTAGGTCATACACAGATGAAAGAAGATTGTAAATATACATGTTACAAATTATTAACTTGACCAAGGGAGCCATCAGATCATTAGATCTGGCAAAAAGTAACCATGGCTATTTGCAATCAAGTAATAATAGGTTTTGAAAACTTACACATAAGCTAAAACACATACTCCTGCAACAAGGTTAGTTGGATAGTTGGATGTAGGATTTATTTAATTTTAAATTAAATATTTAATTTCGAAAATAATTAATTAAATAATAAAAAAAAAAATCGAAAATTTAAAAAAAAAAATTGAAAAATTCGAATTTTTTTTTTTAAAAAAATTTTAAATTTAAAATTAAACCTACAATTTTTGAAAAATTAGGTTTCAACCAACCTAAATATCATTTCAAAAATTTGCTAACTACTTTTAAATTTTAAATGTTATTTTATAAATAAAAATTAAATAAAAATTAGAAAAGATAAATAAATATCTTTTTCAAATTTTAAATGTAATTTAAATAAATAAAATAACAAAATTTAAAAAATTAGCAAAATATCTTATATCATTTAAAAATTACATGATTATAAATATCTTATTTTTAAATTTAAAATAAGATTAGATATAATCAAATTTTAAAATAAGATAGATTTTTAAGCAAGAAGATAGATACTAATTCTATTCAAATTCAAATTACACTAATATCTTGAATTAAATTTAAAAAATATTAAATTAATTCAAAAAGATAATTAGAATTGAATTAGGAATAGTAATAGTATAAATACAAAACTATACCAAAAATCGGAAATTAATTCCATGAAAAAGCATGAAAAATCGAAGAAAAACGAAAAAATTGTGAACTGTACGGACAGATTTCATGATCGCAGTGAAAATATCAACACAAATTTCCGATTTTTTCAAATCTTCAAAAATTCATAACTAATTCAAATAAAATCGAAATTGAGTTCTGTAAAAGGCTAACTTGCTTAATTTTTTCCATACTATCCAATAAAAATAATTCCAGAAACAAAATCGCAATTATTTTTCACGAAAATTTACAAACATCAATCAATCATCAAATAACACTCAATACAACATGATACCATCCAAAGAACATACAAACAATCGTTTTAAAGTCCAAATTTCTTGCAAGTAAATCAATTACCATGGCTCTGAGGCCAGTTGTTGGAAATTATTTTACCAGGATCTTAGATCTACTCACAAGTATGTTTCTTAACATCCTAAATATGAACTTTCTAAAACGATAAATTAAACACATATAAAGTTTAGGAAACCTTACATTGGGTGCAGCGGAATATAATGACTCTTTCCGTTCAGATATCTAGCCCTTGATTCCTTTCTGTAGCAGAGCATTATCAATATCTGAACTTGGATTTCTTTCTCTGAATCTTTGATGCTGAAACTCCTTTGCTGATGATCTTTCTTCACGATCTTCCTCACTATGATTGAGGTATTGCTTGATGTGTGTGGGAACTACTCTAATCACTAAGGATTTCGAAATATTGAAGAAGAAGAGAGGGAGTGGTCAGCCAGATAGGGAGAGAGAAGGCTCAGGTTTTTCTGATTCAGAAAGTGTCAGGAAAAAGTCTAATTTTCCTGAAGCATTCACTATCTATTTATAGCATTCCACTAGGGTTAGGTTTGAATTATTTGGCATTAAAATAATGAAAAGATCAACTTAAAATACCTACAATAGGTGGCCAGCCATACACTTAGTGGATTGGGCCTTGCTTTTTGCAATTTTGCAATTTTAACACTTTTTGTATCTGATTTTCTCAAAAATGCCAATTTCCTAATTCAACCATTTAAATGCCAATTCTAACTATTTAATAACTATAAATAATTATTAAATAATATTGTCATTTATCATATTTATTAATTGAACCATACAAAGTATCATAATTAACAAATATGCCCCTATTACTCTTTCTTTACAATTTCGCCCTTACTTAGTGAAAAATTCACAAATAGACATAGTCTAATTTGAGAATTATAATTGATTAATCAAAACTAATTACATGAGTCTTACAAGCAATATTATCTCAACTAGTGGGGGGACCATGGGTCTATATAACCGAGCTTCCAATAAGTAGATCAAGAATTTAGCACTAAAATTCACTAACTTATTAATCCTTCGTTGAATCCACGCATAGAACTTAGAATTGCACTCTCAGTATATAGAATGCTCTATATGTTCCACCATATAGACACATCATTAGTTATCCATTGTTATAATCCTAATGTGATCAATTATCCTCTATATGAATGATCTACACAGTAAAGGGATTAAATTACCGTAACACCCTACTATGTATTTTATCCTTAAAACACTTGACCCCGTATAAATGATATTTCAGCTTATGTGAAATGAGATCTCCACCATTTATTTTCGTTTGGTCAAGCTCGAAGGTGATCATCCTTTGCTTACTATTCGCCAGATAGAAGCTATAGATTCCATGTTTATGCTAGCGCTCCCACTCAATTGCACTACCGTGTTCCCAAAAAGTACGTATCACCCTGACCTAAAAGTAGGCTTAACTAACAATTCAAGGAACACGAATAGCCTTTCAAGATTGAGCCTAATCATAATAGGATTAAGATCATTTGATCTAGGATCAACTAGGCGATATTGACTTGAATAGATTTTACGGTAAGTTTAATTAAATCTAAGTCAAAGTTCAATATCGGTCCCTTCCGATGCATACTCCATGCATCTAACCTGAGCTTTACTTTAACCAATGTTCTGGAAAGAACATAGTATTTCTCCAAATACAAGTAAACTCTTGTTGTAGATTATCATATCAGTAAAACCCTGTGTCTGATAAATCTAGGAAACTTTATTCACATAGTCATGTTTACTTTCCAATGTGTTGACGGCACAAGAACGGGATCAAGTATGTGAAAAGGGTTTCAGATGAATCTATACATTATGTACATATAATCATGAAATAAATCATGTGAACCATGCAACATTAAATGTTATTTCTGATCTATATTAATAAGTAAATCTGATTATATTGAAATGAGTTTTATTTAGGGCATAAAACCCAACAAATATTGCATATATCCTAAAGATTATGCATCATCGATAAAATATTGCATATATCCTGAAGATTATGCATCCTCGATAAAATATTGCATATATCCTGATGATTATGCGTCCTCAATAAAATCTTGCATATATCCTGAAGATTATGCAAACGTAATATTCATTATATAGTTGATGGATATATAATGAAAGAGATGAATACATATTTATATATATGTTCTTGTATTCTTTGAGGACAATGAAAAGTAATCTAATATCGATATACATTTTGACAAACATTTCCTGAAGTAAATATTTTATATTTGTCAAAAAAAAAATGATTGTATTTATGTGAATACAACTAAAGAATCATTAAAAATAATTATTATTGATGCAATTTTATAGTGGGTTTTGAATACCTAAAAGGAATATTAAGAAAATTGCATTGAAACATCAAAGTATAAGAATAACAGTGAGCATGACTAATGTTATTTAAATACATGAGACATGTATTTATTGTTCATCATTCCCTGCAGAGAATGATACGAATTGAATTCAACTACTTTTAAAGATTGTTTGTATTAGTCATGTTACTATACATTGTTATTACTTGCAATGTTGGAAATTATTGCATGTGACATATATTAAAGATCAAATTTTGCATACATCTTGTAGATTATGCAAAAATTGTATTCATATATTCTTTGAAATATTGTTAAAGAAATTGTTGAGTAATTTCTTTTTATATATGAACAAGTAATAAATTTTTAAGAAATTTATAATAATGTTCTACTTGTTCAACGTCATTCCCCGAAGTGAATGTAATGATTTAAAATAATCGATGGCATCATTTACTACTCAAATATTTCCAAAAGAAAGTGGAAACAACCAAAAGATGAGATACCACACACAATCAAAGTGTATAAAATCTATATATCATGTGTGGAATTGAATAATAGTACTCGCATACCTGTAAGATTTATTACACTTATAATCAAGATAAAAGTATATTTGATTATTGAATAGAATGTGAATTGTGTACAAACTTATTGTACATTTAGAATATTTAAATATCATTCCCTAAAGAGAATGAATAGACATGAAATTCTATTTCAAAGAATATAGATTTCACATATATTGACAATGTCAGAAGTAAATTAATATATACATATTTTATTATTTCTTGAAATCAATAGTTTCAAACTATTGTTGGTACAGGATATGTATATATATAGTTACTATATAATTCAATTTGCATATTCCCAGAAGTGAATATATAACTTACTAATATTTGTTAGTGATCAAATATAATCAAAGTGATAAAGAATCACAAAATGATTATTTGAAAAGCTTCCTGAAGAAGTCTTACATACAATTGCTACTTTGAGTAGTAAAATATCTTTGTATGTACCTAGATGTATAACTTTTATCTAGTTATGAAAGTGATAATAAATAACTTATTATGTGTACTTGTTGTACATTTAAATATATAATATATCAAGTCATGATAATTAGACTGATGAATAGTCTATTAATAAATTAGACGACTTGTTAAAAAGATACCAGGAAAAATGAATGATATATTATGGTTATATCTATTTGACCATTATAACAACATGATGAAGTTGTTATGTACATTTTATATAATACACATCATTAAATTGATGATAGTGATTCCTAAAGAAATATAAAATTTGATAAACATAATAGTGACTCTTGAAGAGTGTATATGTTTTGGAGAATAATATAATTATATTATTCGTGTATATAAAAATGAAACTTATAATGATTATGTTGTAATGAATTTACATTACTTTTGAAAGTTTCATTGAAATACAAATTATAGTGAACCTGAAGTTCATTAATTGAATTATTTTGACATGATAAATCATATGCAATAAATTGTCAAAGAATTTGACTAAATTTGAAGAACCAGAAGATTCTTCTCATTGTTAATTTATAAGGCTCAAAAGAAGAATGTGCATATATTTGCACATAGAAAATATTTAAATTATATTTCTTTAACAATCTTGAGCCATTGTTAGATTTTTATTGCATAGTTTCTTATCGATGTGATAAGATTATATCATCATGCATTTACAAAATGTGTAAATTTATGTATTTCTAATTATACACGTATGACTCATTCTTAGAAATGAATTAAGTTCATAAGTATTGAACTTGAAACTGAAGTTATTGAACCTGAAGTTCAATGTCATATAATATATATGAGTTTAAATAGATATTGATTCATTGTGATATATTGAAATCCCTACAGGTTTATTAATATTATTAGATATCACAATTTCTTAAAATTCTCTCGATCAGGGGGAGAGAAGCAGTTGGGATCGATGATAATTTTTGAAAAATGATCCTTGCACAAAGTATATAAGAACAATATAGTTCAAAATGATATATACCAACTGCAAATCAATATTATTCAAAGTTGAGATAGAATGAGTTGAAAACGCCTGAAGCGTAAATGAACAATGTAGAAATTATTAGTAAATGTTCATTTGATTTGCCCTGAAGTTGTTAAATCTAGAGGTACTCATGGAGATACCTTAATGTTATAAAGTATTAAAATGATAACCGTGATGAAAACGGTACTTGAAGAGACTCCCAAGAGAAGTTAGACATAACACATTTCATCATAATTGAATCCCTGAAGTGATTCTATATAGGTACCTATAAATCATAAACATATTTGAAAAATATGTAATTTAAAGAGATCTCTATAAGTTATGTCAATATGGGAGGAAATTATCATTTATTGAAATTTTTGTCGACAATAAATATTGAATGTGTGCATATGCAATAAACTAACATAAGATAGCAAGGATCATTGTATTAAATTTGTCGAGAATTATCGACATACATTTTGATTTTTGGCCAAAATATTATGACGCAGTCCAGGCAAATTTACTCGCATAAAGTGAAGTAAGACTTGTAGGGTGTGCAAATAAATATTTCTAATGAGAAATTTGCACATATGTATTTGTACATAATGAATTGTTGTACAAAGTTTGCATAGACATGAGATTGATTGAAGTAAGGCTTAAATATTGAGAAAATATAATCATGATTTGATTATAGCCTGGAATATATTTTATGAGGATTTATAGGCGTCACATAAATGTTGCAACAAAAAGTTATTTATTTTATGAGGATTTATAGGCGTCACATAAATTTCGAAAATTTAAAAAAAAAAATTGAAAAATTCGAAATTTTTTTTTTTTAAAAAAAAAAAATTTAAATTTAAAATTAAACCTACAATTTTTGAAAAATTAGGTTTCAACCAACCTAAATATCATTTAAAAAATTTGCTAACTACTTTTAAATTTTAAATGTTATTTTATAAATAAAAATTAAATAAAAATTAGAAAAGATAAATAAATATCTTTTTCAAATTTTAAATGTAATTTAAATAAATAAAATAACAAAATTTAAAAAATTAGCAAAATATCTTATATCATTTAAAAATTACATGATTATAAATATCTTATTTTTAAATTTAAAATAAGATTAGATATAATCAAATTTTAAAATAAGATAGATTTTTAAGCAAGAAGATAGATACTAATTCTATTCAAATTCAAATTACACTAATATCTTGAATTAAATTTAAAAAATATTAAATTAATTCAAAAAGATAATTAGAATTGAATTAGGAATAGTAATAGTATAAATACAAAACTATACCAGAAATCGGAAATTAATTCCATGAAAAAGCATGAAAAATCGAAGAAAAACGAAAAAATTGTGAACTGTACGGACAGATTTGCGATCGCAGGAAAATATCAACACAGCCCCGATTTTTTCAAATCTTCAAAAATTCATAACTAATTCAAATAAAATCGAAATTGAGTTCTGTAAAAGGCTAACTTACTTAATTTTTTCCATACTATCCAATAAAAATAATTCCAGAAACAAAATCACAATTATTTTTCACGAAAATTTACAAACATCAATCAATCATCAAATAACACTCAATACAACATGATACCATCCAAAGAACATACAAACAATCGTTTTAAAGTCCAAATTTCTTGCAAGTAAATCAATTACCATGGCTCTGAGGCCAGTTGTTGGAAATTATTTTACCAGGATCTTAGATCTACTCACAAGTATGTTTATTAACATCCTAAATATGAACTTTCTAAAACGATAAATTAAACACATATAAAGTTTAGGAAACCTTACATTGGGTGCAGCGGAATATAATGACTCTTTCCGTTCAGATATCTAGCCCTTGATTCCTTTCTGTAGCAGAGCATTATCAATATCTGAACCTGGATTTCTTTCTCTGAATCTTTGATGCTGAAACTCCTTTGCTGATGATCTTTCTTCACGATCTTCCTCACTATGATTGAGGTATTGCTTGATGTGTGTGGGAACTACTCTAATCACTAAGGATTTCGAAATATTGAAGAAGAAGAGAGGGAGTGGTCAGCCAGATAGGGAGAGAGAAGGCTCAGGTTTTTCTGATTCAGAAAGTGTCAGGAAAAAGTCTAATTTTCCTGAAGCCTTCACTATCTATTTATAGCATTCCACTAGGGTTAGGTTTGAATTATTTGGCATTAAAATAATGAAAAAATCAACTTAAAATACCTACAATAGGTGGTCGGCCATACACTTAGTGGATTGGGCCTTGCTTTTTGCAATTTTGCAATTTTAACACTTTTTGTATCTGATTTTCTCAAAAATGCCAATTTCCTAATTCAACCATTTAAATGCCAATTCTAACTATTTAATAACTATAAATAATTATTAAATAATATTGTCATTTATCATATTTATTAATTGAACCATACAAAGTATCATAATTAACAAATATGCCCCTATTACTCTTTCTTTACAATTTCGCCCTTACTTAGTGAAAAATTCACAAATAGACATAGTCTAATTTGAGAATTATAATTGATTAATCAAAACTAATTACATGAGTCTTACAAGCAATATTATCTCAACTAGTGGGGGGACCATGGGTCTATATAACCGAGCTTCCAATAAGTAGATCAAGAATTTAGCACTAAAATTCACTAACTTATTAATCCTTCGTTGAATCCACGCATAGAACTTAGAATTGCACTCTCAGTATATAGAATGCTCTATATGTTCCACCATATAGACACATCATTAGTTATCCATTGTTATAATCCTAATGTGATCAATTATCCTCTATATGAATGATCTACATAGTAAAGGGATTAAATTACCGTAACACCGTACTATGTATTTTATCCTTAAAACACTTGACCCCGTATAAATGATATTTCAGCTTATGTGAAATGAGATCTCCACCATTTATTTTCGTTTGGTCAAGCTCGAAGGTGATCATCCTTTGCTTACTATTCGCCAGATAGAAGCTATAGATTCCATGTTTATGCTAGCGCTCCCACTCAATTGCACTACCGTGTTCCCAAAAAGTACGTATCACCCTGACCTAAAAGTAGGCTTAACTAACAATTCAAGGAACACGAATAGCCTTTCAAGATTGAGCCTAATCATAATAGGATTAAGATCATTTGATCTAGGATCAACTAGGCGATATTGACTTGAATAGATTTTACGGTAAGTTTAATTAAATCTAAGTCAAAGTTCAATATCGGTCCCTTCCGATGCATACTCCATGCATCTAACCTGAGCTTTACTTTAACCAATGTTCTGGAAAGAACATAGTATTTCTCCAAATACAAGTAAACTCTTGTTGTAGATTATCATATCAGTAAAACCCTGTGTCTGATAAATCTAGGAAACTTTATTCACATAGTCATGTTTACTTTCCAATGTGTTGACGGCACAGTAAACAGGATCAAGTATGTGAAAAGGGTTTCAGATGAATCTATACATTATGTACATATAATCATGAAATAAATCATGTGAACCATGCAACATTAAATGTTATTTCTGATCTATATTAATAAGTAAATCTGATTATATTGAAATGAGTTTTATTTAGGGCATAAAACCCAACAAATATTGCATATATCCTAAAGATTATGCATCATCGATAAAATATTGCATATATCCTGAAGATTATGCATCCTCGATAAAATATTGCATATATCCTGATGATTATGCGTCCTCAATAAAATCTTGCATATATCCTGAAGATTATGCAAACGTAATATTCATTATATAGTTGATGGATATATAATGAAAGAGATGAATACATATTTATATATATGTTCTTGTATTCTTTGAGGACAATGAAAAGTAATCTAATATCGATATACATTTTGACAAACATTTCCTGAAGTAAATATTTTATATTTGTCAAAAAAAAATGATTGTATTTATGTGAATACAACTAAAGAATCATTAAAAATAATTATTATTGATGCAATTTTATAGTGGGTTTTGAATACCTAAAAGGAATATTAAGAAAATTGCATTGAAACATCAAAGTATAAGAATAACAGTGATTTAAAGAGATCTCTATAAGTTATGTCAATATGGGAGGAAATTATCATTTATTGAAATTTTTGTCGACAATAAATATTGAATGTGTGCATATGCAATAAACTAACATAAGATAGCAAGGATCATTGTATTAAATTTGTCGAGAATTATCGACATACATTTTGATTTTTGGCCAAAATATTATGACGCAGTCCAGGCAAATTTACTCGCATAAAGTGAAGTAAGACTTGTAGGGTGTGCAAATAAATATTTCTAATGAGAAATTTGCATATATGTATTTGTACATAATGAATTGTTGTACAAAGTTTGCATAGACATGAGATTGATTGAAGTAAGGCTTAAATATTGAGAAAATATAATCATGATTTGATTATAGCCTGGAATATATTTTATGAGGATTTATAGGCGTCACATAAATGTTGCAACAAAAAGTTATTCATTTGGAGCTCCTAATATAGTGAGAATTTGAAATAAGCCTTATCTAAAAATTCTAGAAGAATTTAATACATATCTTAAGTGATATAAATTCTAAGTCGCGCACACTATATGACAAAGATCTTTGTATGAAATAAAGACATGTAAGTAAATTATTATTTGAAAAATACGTATGGTTGTCTATGCAGTATAAATACGTAAATTATACGTTGTGATAGACTCTTGAAGAGTTTTTGATTAATTGCAAAACAAACTTTTATTTCTTTTGTATATCGAGAAATATTAAATGTATAAAGTTTGTTCATTAGTATTGAAGTCCTGAAGTACTTCATATGTATTAAGAATTATAGATATATGATCATTTGATATGAAAATTAAGATCATACAACAAGATGGAACAAATATATGGTCTTGGAGTACCATCATTGTCACAAACGAAAATTTATATTATCATTAATGTGTTATGTTCATGTCTACTTGAAATGTTAAATTTTAGTATGAACAAGATTGTATATACACATGAATGATACAATTAGTTGGATAAAGATTAATGTTCCACGAACCCCTCATCTATAATTTAGAAGTCCATACATACTCTGGAAGAGTTAAAGAAAATATATGATCAAAGATTGTATATTGTGATATTTTAAAAGTGATAACAATAATCTTATGAGATTTATTATCACTAAAAGAATTATGGATCATATGTGCATGAGGGGGAGACATATTCATGTTGCACTCTTTTTCCCTTAGCTCAAGTTTTGTCCCACTGGGTTTTCCTGGCAAGGTTTTTAACGAGGCAACTTGTAAATAGTTATGAATATGAAATATATATTGTACTCTTTTTCCCTAGCTCAGATTTTGTCCCACTGGATTTTTCTGGCAAGGTTTTTAACGAGGCAACTATAAATCATGTTAACATACTTGCATTTTATGAAGCAAGTAGAGAGTGTGTGTGAGTGAGATCATTGACATAGCATATTCGGGAAACATATGGATTGCACTCAATAAAGAAGTATCAACCCAAGCAATTCTCTACGGATAATACTGCTTGCATCGTTCAACTAAAAGGAGGTACATTGAAGGAGATAGAGTTAGAACACATTCCACGAAATTCTTCTTTATACGCTTCAAGAAAATGCATATTGGTGTTCAACATATTCAATCAAGTGTCAATCTTACAAACTTATTCACAAAGTTATTACCAACATCAACATTTGAGAAGACGACAGATAAGATCGAAATTCGTCGATTAGAAGATCTCCACAAATGCCTAAATGAGGAGGAGTTAGTTTACACTATACTCTTTTTCCTTTGATCAAGTTTTCAGCAAGATTTTTAATAAGACAATTATTATGGACATCCAAGGGGGAGTGTTATAAATATTAATAATTATGTGGATGTCCAAATCTTTTATTTATTACCATTAATTGTAATCAACATTCCTCTTTTTTCTGGTTTTTCTTTTTCTTAGTTTCTTAATATCTCACTCTTGTATTTGTATAAATAGGGGTTCACCCCATTGGAATAAACAACTTAGAAATTCTCATTCACTTTCTCTTTCTGTCTTCATCTTCTTCTTCTTTCTTCTCATCTATTCTATATTATGTTATATTATTTTATAACAATATGTATATATTTTTTTATTATTATTATTATTATATATAATATTATATTATATGTAATATATACGTATATTATATAATTTTTTAGAGACAAATCAATATATTAATTTAATTAGTTTATATGTTATAACATTCAAATCTTAATAAGATGTTTTTATTTAATTGTTAAGTACAACAAATTAGTAAAACGGAAGAGGGTTTCACTGCTATCTTTTTATTAGGATTGTATATGTAAGAGCATCTCCAAAGAGACACCAAATTTGGTGTTACACTATCACCAAATTTGGTGTCAAAAATTATTTCTACTCCAACCACAACACCAAAAATTACACTAAAAAAAATATTCCTTATTATTATATTAATTTTTTAATAAATTAAAAAAATAATATCATATTAATTAACAAAAATTACCACAATTGTTATATTTAAATAAACTTACTAATGTGATTAAATACAATAATACTGTAAAATCGGCAAAATTCGATAAATTAAAATATCATATTGCAATAACATAAATATTACATTACTAGAGAACAAACATTACATTCATGACAAAAAAATTACATTAAATTAAATTAAACTTGAAACACACACTTAAAATTAATTAAATTATATTAATTTTGTGAGTTACCATATTCGTCCCACAAGTGTTCGATTAATGCATTTCGAAGCTCAATGTGAGCATCTTTATCTTTAATTTTTCTATGTCTGGCAAGAAATTCTTGAAACCGAGCATTATCATCTTCTACCATCTCAACTTCTGGACTTGGCACTTCGACACGCTCTTCAATTGGTGCATTTAGATCACGTTCATCTTCTATTATCATATTATGCATAATAATACATGAAGTCATTATATCATGTAAAACCGTTTTATTCCAAAGACGTGCCGGTCCAGCAATAATTGCAAATCTAGATTGCAATACTCCAAATGCACGTTCAACATCTTTTCTACATGCTTCTTGTTTCATTGCAAATAGTTTCTTTTTTGGACCACGTGGATCATGGATAGTTTGAACAAGAGTGGACCATTTTGGATATATACCATCGGCTAAATAATAACCCATATTGTACTCTTTTCCTTTAATAACATAATTAGCGGGTGGAGCAATACCTTCAGCCAGATTAGCAAAAAGATGGGATGCCTCTAACACATTAATGTCATTATTAGATCCTGGTAAGCCAAAATATGCATGCCATATCCGAGAGATCATAGTCGGCCATCGCTTCAAGAATAATAGTCGGGGACCCACTACGACCGCATATTGTCCTCCCCAAGTGCTTGGACAATTTTTCCATTTCCAATGCATACAATCCAAACTTCCCAACATTCCTGGAAAACCTCGACGTTCACCAATGTGGAGTAGTCTTGCAACATCATGAGCGTTGGGTGATCGGAGATAGTGGGCTCCAAACACCTCAACAACAGCACGACAAAATCGCTTCAAGCTTTCTAAAGTTGTAGATTCTCCTATTTTGATGTATTCATCGGTAGCATCTGCCGGCATACCATATGCTAGCATACGAAATACAGCTGTAACTTTTTGCAAGCCTGATAACCCGAGTTTTCCCATTCTATCCCTTCGCTGGACAAAGTAATTGTCATGTCTTTGTATAGCATCCAAAATACGAAGGAATAAAGCACGACCCATTCGAAATCTTCGGCGAAACATCAAATCGGTAAATCGAGGATTCTCTGTAAAATAGTCGTTGAAAAGATTACGATCAGCATTTTCCCGGTCACGGTTAATAACTATATGACCAGGAATCGAGCCTCGACGTGAGCTTTGATTTTGTTGGTGTTGAGCGATACAAAAATTATTGTTAGCAGTGATTTGACCTACCACTTGCATTTCTATATCATCATAATATTCATCATCTGAAGAAGACGATGATAATAAATACGATGAACTACCAGGATAAGAATTCATATTTTTTTCAAAGTTAAATTGTATATATTTTTTGTGTGCCTCATATCATGTATCATATCCATATTTTATAGTGTAAACATTCTTATCTTCTGATTCCAAAATTAAAAGATAAGAAATCTAGTGATTTAATCTTGGCCGCTGAAATTATTTCACCACGATCTCAAACGTTGCAGTGTGTTGTCACATCACAACCTTATCTTCTGATTCCAAAATTAAAAGATAAGAAATCTAGTGATTTAATCTTGGCCGCTGAAATTATTTGACCACGATCTTAACCGTTGCAGTGTGTTGTCACATCACATCCTTATCTTCTGATTCCAAAATTACAAGACACAAAATCTCAGTTTAATCTTGGCCGCTGAAATTATTTCACCACGATCTCAACCGTTGCAGTGTGTTGTCACATCACAACCTTATCTTCTGATTCCAAAAGTAAAAGATAAGAAATCTAGTGATTTAATCTTGGCCGCTGAAATTATTTGACCACGATCTCAACCGTTGCAGTGTGTTGTCACATCACATCCTTATCTTCTGATTCCAAAAGTAAAAGACAAGAAATCTCACAGTTTAATCTTGGCCGCTGATATCATTTCACCACGATCTCAACCGTTGCAGTGTGTTGTCACATCACATTATTATCTTCTGATTCCAAAATTACAAGACAAAAAATCTCACAGTTTAATTTTGGCCGCTGAAATTATTTCACCACGATCTCAACCGTTGCAGTGTGTTGTCACATCACAACCTTATCTTCTGATTCCAAAATTACAAGACAAAAAATCTCAGTTTAATCTTGGCCGCTGAAATTATTTCACCACGATCTCAACCGTTGCAGTGTGTTGTCACATCACAACCTTATCTTCTGATTCCAAAATTAAAAGATAAGAAATCTAGTGATTTAATCTTGGCCGCTGAAATTATTTGACCACGATCTCAACCGTTGCAGTGTGTTGTCACATCACATCCTTATCTTCTGATTCCAAAAGTAAAAGACAAGAAATCTCACAGTTTAATCTTGGCCGCTGATATCATTTCACCACGATCTCAACCGTTGCAATGTATTTTCCTTTCCTATATAATCTCACACTTCTCATTCAATTTGATCACATCTCTTCAACATATTTCCTAAATAGCTATATTTTCTTCAAAAATGTCTTCCATTCGCGGTTCTTCTTACTCAGTAGAGGAAGATGTGCACTTGTGTCATGTCTATGTTGACATTTCTCAAGATCCAATCGTAGGAAGAAACCAATCAGGTAATAATTTTTGGGCAAGAGTTCAATCAGAGTACCACAAAGATGGAAAATTTAGTAATAAACCTCGCCCAGTAAGATCTTTGCAAACTCGAATGTCTACTATTAATAGTGCAGTTGCAAAATTAAGGGGATGTATCAACCAAATTGAAAATAAAAATCCAAGTGGTGCTTCAGCAGAAGACATTGTAAGTGTTTGTTATTATAATTTATTTATTATTACTATCTTATTTTTCAATTTTCATTAACGTTATTACTTAATTTATATTGCAACAGTTATAATGTAAAATATCTCTTAAATTAATGTTGGATTCTCAATATCTCTTAAATTATAACGTTATTACTTAATTTTCATTAACGGGTGTCGAATATGCCAAATAATTAATGTTGGATTCTCAATATCTCTTAAATTATAATGTAAAATAATTTATAATTAGATTTGACGTTGAACATTGCTTATATATATAGACAAGATGAGATGATGAGTGTACCAATGGACAAACAAAAGAGTACTCGTGTGTATGAGTCTTTCTTTGTCAGCTAATAATAAGCTTAAACATCCAAAATTAAGCCACAACTCTCTCTCTCTCTCTCTCTCTCTCTCTCTCTCTCTCTCTCCATACATATCTTCTTATTTTCTCCAGCAATAATAACTTTGCTCAAAGTTATCTATCCATGGCGGAGGGTTTTGAACTTTTTCATGTACCCCAAAAGGTAGTGAGAACAGAAAATAAACTCCAATATTCTGCACCATTACTCTTCCAAACCAGTCCTACTCCTACTACTCCTCGCTCACAACAACCTTCACTCTCCATTTTCCCCCCAAACGACGCCGCTTTTACTTTTCACAATGACCAAATCTCATTACCGTCTTCTAATCGCCATGCAACGCCCACCAACTCACCACCACCATCATCATCATCGAATCCATCACAACCCCTCCACCGACTTTTCTCCGACGACATGCGAAACGGTGTCGTTTCGTTACGGCCGCTGGATCGTTTGTCGTTTCCGGACTCTAGATTGAGAAGCTGCGTTCCATTGGGTCCGTTCACTGGCTACGCTTCTATTCTGAAGCGTTCGAGTTTTTTGAAGCCCGCACAACAACTTCTGGAGGAGTTTTGCGGGTCGGGTCGCAGGGTTTGGAGCGAACCAACGGACGATGATCTGGGTTGTAAATATCCGACTGGTGTGAGTGATTGGGTTGGGTATCAGTTTAAGAACTCGAGGCT
This sequence comes from Cannabis sativa, assembly GCF_029168945.1. NCBI lineage: Eukaryota > Viridiplantae > Streptophyta > Magnoliopsida > Rosales > Cannabaceae > Cannabis > Cannabis sativa. Next base: position 7,708,897 of record NC_083601.1, on the reverse strand, counting down.
AATTTTCATGCTGGATGAGGTACTTATTTTTACGTAGACATTACTTAAAAAATTCAAGTTATTTTTATTTTATGTTCAGCTTGTTTTAAGATGCTACACTTTCCTTATTAGTTACCAAATAATTAAAAATAAGGGTAAAGTTTTTTTGTTAAATTTGTATTAGCTAGTTTCACTTTAATTTGTTCTTGCTATCAATTACTCTCGCAAGTTGATCCTAAGTATGAGTCTGATGATATTTTAGTCTCTTTAATTTTTTGTACATTTTTTTTATTAAAATAAATTCATTTTATTATATTTCATAATTGAATATAGAGACTTCATTCCAAACCCTAATCTTGTATATCTCCTCGTGACTTAGCTTTTTGTTTTATTTTTTATTATTTTCGTTTTAATATCAATATTTTATTTACTGTCGAAAATATGTATATTTTTTTTTCCTAGTTTAGTATAGTCAAGGAGATGGTCATTTGTTTTTGTTGAAGAAAAATAATGATGATTTGATGGTTACAGTAGTGTCAGTTTGGAATCAATATCTCGGGTATAGATTATTTGATTTGATCTGATGCAGTAGTCTACTACAGAAAAAGAAATTAAAAAAGATGTATTGTCTTGTCAATTTTAAATTTCCCAGTTCAACTTTTTTTTTTTTACTTTTATACATATCTATTTGTTTTATCTGTATTGTGAAAACCATTATTATTAATGTTTCTCTTGAAGAAGAGATGAACAACATTACTTGTTAAAGAAGGTTATCGAAATGTGAGACGCTCTCCTGTCCACTACCACTAGCTATGGATATAGATATAGGTCCCTCATGATTATATGTCTGATGGGACACTCTATAAATAAATAATTATAAAAATTAATGATAATTATTTGTTAATTAGGTTTACAAGAGATGCAAGCTATACTGCCAACAGATACAATCAGTGGTTAGGTCGTTTGAAACAGTGGCTGGGCTTGGAAACGCAGCACCGTTTGTCTCTTCTGCTACGAGAGCCATTTCAAACCACTTTGGTTCCTTGAAAAATTCCATTATGGACCAACTCATCAACTCCTCCTCTGCCAATGCCAAAAACAACGCAAGTAATAGTAGTCGTACTAGTACAGCTGGCTTTGATTACTCCAATAATAATAATAATAATAATAATACTAGTGGTGTTAAAGATGATCGCATTTCGAGATTAGTTTGGGCATCTAAAACAGGCCTAGCTCGTAACCCAATTCACAACTTAACAAATTTTCCCCGTTCTGCTTGGCGATCCCAAAGAGGACTCCCTGAACACGCTGTTGCCGTACTCAGAAAATGGCTCTTTGAGCACTTCCTTCATCCGTACAAATTCTGTTTATCCTTTTTTTTTTTGGGGGGATATTAAAATATAAAAAACAAATTATAAGTAACGTCATGTTGTTTTGTGTTTATTTTTGTTAAGGTATCCTACCGATTCGGAGAAGCAAATGCTGGCTCAACAAACTGGGCTATCAAGGACTCAAGTGAGTGAATCTTTTTCCATTAATTGAATCGTGCATTAATTTTTAAGTACTGTTGTGTAACACTACAGTAACTGATTAATTTTCATTTGGGCAGGTTTCGAATTGGTTTATAAACTCAAGGGTAAGGCTATGGAAGCCAATGGTTGAAGAAATACAGGATCTTCAAACACAGCAGCAAACTACTCAATCTCATTCACATACGACAATGAACTGTACTCCTAATGCTACTACTCCATCTCTTAAATCGTATGTTAATAATGTTGGTCACTCTTCTTCAAGGAATAATATTAACAACAGCTCAGGGTCGATGGCTTTGAATGTGAACGTACAAAATAGTTATGAGGGTGAGTCATCTCCACACTCCTCACACTCATCATTTTCCAGGCCCATTGGAGAAGGTTTTAACTTCGTTAGTACTAGTACTGGTGAAGCAGTTTTCAAGAACTGGTTTTGAAGATATAAGGAAATTTCAAATGTACTGTACTTATATTATTACGAAACCTATATAGCTTCGTGCATGAAAGTATAGACTAAACTAATCTACGCTATAGCTGATTATATAGGTAACCCAAATATGGAAAATTAGTAGCCGGGTTGATCTTTAGGTTTAAGAATTAAGAGTTATCTCTATGTAGCTACGTACGTAGTATATAAATATTTTGTTGATCACTGTTGTTGTTGTTGGTTACTAAGGTTATGAATGTTTTCATTGTGATTTCGAGAAGTGTTTAACATTTAGTTATCCTATTCAAATCTAGCTTAGAGCACCACCACTACCAAAAAAAAATATTTACTAATACTAATTATAAAGGGTAAATATTTTGGACTATGCTTTTTATAAAAGTTATTGATGATTAGATTTTCTATTTTGTCATGACATAATAAATTTTGTATTTTTTAAATTGTACAAATAAGATTATGAATTAATTTTTTGTAAAATAAAATTTAATAATAATTCGATCTAAATGTGTTATGATAAAACTGTTTATATTTTTTTTTATATGTTCGTGTTAGGAATTATGTTCAAGTTAGTTATATTATAAAAAAAGTTATCGAAAATTAAGCTTAGGGTTTTATTTTTACTATTTTAGAAAATATAGGGTTTATTTTATTATTTAACAAAACAGATATTCTAATTTGTAACTTTTACAAAATACAGTTGCCAAAATGGTATTAACATTCTTATGTTGTGATTAAAAGACCCGAAGTTAAAATTGTTATTCACAAAAATCACAATTTGTTGTGACTAAACGTGTTTTTAGTCACAATACGTGTTATGACTAAAACTAAATTAGTAAAAATTATAGGTTAAAGTCAGAATTGAGTTCATGATTGGGAAACTACATAACCTGACACTTTAATTAGACTTATTAGAAAGAATCAGAAAAGTGCAGTTGGAAGATTCTGAGTTGGTCAAGATTTGAGAGGAAATATTGGCGGGTCAGCCTAAGTACCTCTCAATCTCGAATAATAGAATGCTACTTTATAAAACTCAAGTTTGTGTTTCGAGTAGTGATGAGCTCACAAAAAAAATACTTGATGAGACTCATAATACGTCTTATTCATTGTATCCAGGAACTACCGAAATGTACTAGGATTTGAAACCCTATTATTGGTGGTGCGGAATGAGGAAAGACGTAGTAAAATATGTGTCCAAGTGCTTAACTTATCAACAAATCAAAGCAAAACATCAGAAACTGGCACGGTTATTACAATCATTAACGCTCCGTGAGTTGAAGTGGGAAGATATTACAATGGACTTTGTGGTTGGTTAACTTATAACCACAGAATTGTATGATTCAGCATGGGTCATAGTGGACCATTTCACAAAGTCAACACAATTTTTGCCGGTGAAAACCACTTAACCGTGGATCAGTATGCGAAGTTGTATGTAAAGGAAATAGTACGTTTTCATGGGGCTCCAAAATCCATTGCTTTAGATAGATATCTAAAATTTACATTGAAATTTTGAGTGAGTCTTCAGAAAGTTATGGGTACAAAGCGTATGTTCAACACAACTTTTCACCCTCAGACTGATGGACAGTCTGAAAAGACAATACATATATTAGAAGATTTACTACGAGCATGTATTATGGACTTCGAGGGTTCATGGAGAAAATACTTTCCTTTGATAAAGTTTTCCTACAACAATAGCTATTAAAGTACAATAGAGATGGCTCCCTATGAAATGTTGTACGGTAGAAAATGAATCATGATTTGTTATCTTTTTTATTACTGTTGCCCTTGATTTTTCCCAAATTACGTGGACCTGGATAAGGATGACACGTGGAGCCGTAAGGACCAGCACTTAAGGAAATCAACTAAGTCTTAAACGAAAGAGGAGTGTCTCAGGGAAGGTGTCTCCCGGAGGAGACATAAGGAGTATCTTTACCCTCCGGGAGGTTAGAGACATGCCAAGGTAGTTCGGGGAGGTATTGAAATCTCTTGAACAATCACTTCGCATTTAATGCCGCATGGGGGAAGATGTATTGAAATCTCCATAAACGACATGACAGATGGCGTAATCCCCCTTTTTCGGCTATTACACTGTAATCAATAAGGCTAGTGACGAATACTTTATGAGGAATCATACATCAATCAAGAGGGGAAAAAAGATTATATCCACCTAACTCCTAAGATACCTACGGTATAGGTCATGTACTTCCTATTTTGTATCTGCTAGGAATATGTGCCCCTATGAAGTTAACACAGAAAGACAAGTGATCCATTCCTAGGGATCACCCCAGATAAACACTATAAATACCCCACAAACATACTGAAAAAGGGTTGGTCGAACATTCTGGGTTTAAAAGAATCAAAGAGAGAAAATAGGAGAGAAATCCACCAAGAACATTCTCTGTAATAAGTACTCTCATTAATAAAAAAGACTCATGGACTAAGGCTCATTAATGCCCCAACCACGTAAAAATCTCATGCATTAAACTTTCTACAGCTTTTCCTATATATATTATTTAACTGGTTGCCGAAAACCTCGGTCAACAATTACTATTATTATTTATAATATTAATTATTTGTATCAATTTTTTAAGTTAGACTAATATTATTATTTTAATTGATGAATATTTTTGTCTCTTCTCTTTCCTAGTGCTACATTTTTTAAACTCAATTAAGATGTATATACATAAACTAATTAAGATGTATATTCAAAGTAACTATGAAATAAAAAAAAAACAAATATTATAAGTAAATGAAAAGAAAATAATCAAATGTATAAAAAAAATATATTAATTTTAATTTAGATATTTATATATAAATATATAAAATTAATTGAGTAATGTATTCGATTGCCTCTACAAAGAGAAACAATATTAATTTTTAGATAAATCGGTGTGAATAAAGAAATATTTTACTTGTAGTATTTTTTTAATGAAATATAATATATATTGTGTTTAATTGTAGTTAATAAGTATAATACTTACATAGTTTGTAAACAATGTGATGTTAGATAAATTAACAATAAACTCAAAATCTATTTGTATATAATATAGAACACGATAATAATATATGATAATTAAGTATATGCATACCTGATTGATCCATAGTGATTACCGCAATTTGATAGTATAATACTATCAACTAAGTCTTCCTCCTTAGATCTATAAATCAGAAGCAGTTTATTTATCTGATTATCAAAAGGTATACAATTGTGATGAGACAATATGTATTTATAGAGTTATGGAGGGGACTTAGCTACAAAACTCTAGTTGGATTGGGCCTTCTCATCAAAGGCTTCAGTTAACTAGAAAAGCCCACACTTCTGCTTCACCTAGACTTTACACACAGATGCTAAACCCATTAACAATTGATCACCAACAATATGGGCTAACACAGCAAAGAACTATACAATCAACCCAAGTTTTAATAAAACCAATAAAATTTAATGTAAGCCCAAATAAAAAGTCTAACATTCTCCCACTTGGGCTACATTAATTTTTATACATATATATTATATTAAAATAATTTTGTTTGAAAACGACTCATGGGTTGAACAACTGGAAAACATTTATGGCCACTTTAAAATTGATAATTCTCTGATAGCATCTCAACATACCGGTCCAATTTAACCTTTGATAATGAACTATGACAATCATATTGTTTTTAACTCAACAAAAGACATTCATAATCACAAATACCAAAGTATTAAAATCGACATGGTCAATAAGTCTAGTAGTGTGGTAAGGAATTATTTTCAACATGTGATCAATTTAAAATAACATAATATCTTTATCAGTCCTCAATTTCACTAATATTGTGATGCTCAATAAATAAGCCAGTGAAATTAATCATACACTACTTAAAATAAGTTAGTGTCACTAAATATGCGTAAAAAATTAAGCCAACAAAATATCATTGTCATTAAGCAAATAAATTTAAAAGACAATGATCACAACAATATGAACCATATGCTTTTAATTCAATCATTCTCGAGAATATAACAAAACATAATTGAAAACATATCCATTCAATAATAAAATATTGAAACATAAAATGTAGTTCATAACTTTATTTAGAAAATTATAAATAATAATTTCTAAAAACAAACAGAAAACAAAACTCCCACTAACCCAAAAGATCAAAAGATTCTAAAATACACATATTAACAACATGTTTATTAAACAACACAACACTTAACCTTTGGTTAGAGGATCTGCTAACATCGACTCAGTCTTGCAATTTTGATTGACAATGTCTCATTTCTTGACCAAGTCTCTGACAGTGAGATACTTTATTTCCATTTGTTTAGAAGCATTACTAATCTTGTTATTCTTTGAAAAGAAAACAGTAGCATTATTATCACAATAGATTAGCATAGGTGTGGACATAGAATCAACCACTCGTATCTCCGAAATAAAATTCTTCAGCCACAAAGATTGCAAAGATGCCCCATAACAAGTAACAAACTCAGCATACATAGTAGATGATGTGATCAAAGTCTGTTTAACACTCTTCCAAGAAATAGCAGCACTAGGCAAGGTGAAAATATAGCCAGAAGTTGACTAAAATTTGAATCTGAATAACCAACAACTCGAAGATTGTCAATATGCTTATACACAAGCATAAAACTCTTCGTTCTTTGCAAATATCTCAAAACTTTCTTGGCTGCAACCCAATGATCATGGTCAGGATCAGATAAATATCTCCCAAGAACATTGACTACGAAAGCTATGTCAGGTCGAGTGCAAACCTAAGCATACATCAAACTCCCTACTACACTTGCATAAGGGATGTTCTTCATTGCTCCTCTTTCTAAGTCGTTCTTAGGACATTGTTGCTTAGTGAACTTGTCCCCTTTCAGAATAGGAACAGAACCAGCTTTACATAAATTCATGTTGAACCTTTTGAGCACACGATTAATGTAAGCTTCTTGAGATAAGCCAAGAACTTTTCGATTCCTGTCACGATGGATCTCAATCCCCAAAACATACGATGCCTCTCCAAGATCTTTCATATTAAAATTGGTAGATAGAAAAATTTTGGTCTCATTTAGTAATGACAAATAACTGCTGGTAAGTAAAATGTCGTCTACATAAAGAACAAGAAAAATATAATGACTTCCACTGATCTTCATATAAATACACTGGTCAAACTTGTTCTCTATGAAACCAAACGATGTCACAACCTTGTCAAACTTCAAGTACCACTGGGTGATGCTTATTTGAGACCATAAATGGATCGTTTTAACTTGCAAACCAAATTTTCTTTTCCATTCTCCTTGTAGCCTTCAGGTTGGGACATATAGACTTCCTCATTCAATTCTCCATTTAGAAAGCAGTTTTAACATCCATTTGATGCAACTCTAAATCAAAATGCGCAACTAAGGCCATAATAATTCTGAATGAATCTTTAGTAGAAACAGGTGAGAAAGTTTCAGTGTAATCAATACCTTCTCTTTGAGTAAAGCCTTTAGCTACTTAACGTGCTTTAAACCTTTCAATCTGTCCCTTTTTATCCCTTTTAGTTTTTAAAATCTCCACTTACAACCTATTGCTTTAAAACCATCAGGTAATAAAACTAGCTCCCATACACCATTTTTCTTCATGGAGTCGATCTCATCATCCGTAGCTGCTAACCATTTTGAAGATTGTGGACTATTAAGTGCTTCACTAAAAGTGACAAGATCCACAAAATGATCAATATCATATTCTCCTTCTCCAAGGTAAACAAAATTATCATGACACTTTGTTGACTTCTTTTGTCTCCGAGATCTTCTTAGAGGAGGTACTTTTGGAATAACTTCTATTTGTTGATCATTATTTTGAATAACATCTTCCACAACTGGAATTTCTTCAATAACAGGATCCTCATTAAAAAGATGAGCTTCTTCATTAATAGGCCCTTCATCAATAATAGGACCCTCACCATCTTTGATATCGGGAGCAATGTATTCATCAACAATGGGAGCATTACCAATTGGAGTAGGATTAAGACTACTATTATCATCTTTTGAAAATGACATAGGAATAAAAATTCCTTTAGATGACTCCCCCATTTCAAGAGATGTTGAAGGAATATTTTCAGCAACATCAAATTCTAGAAATTTAGCAGTTTGAGATTCAACAATTCGCGTACCACGAGTAGGACAGTAAAAGTGATAGCCTTTTGAGTGCATTGGATAACCAATGAAATAACAGTGATTTGTTCTCGGATCTAACCTTTTCAAATTAGGATCATAAATCTTTACTTCAGCTGGACAACCCCATACACGAAGATGATTCAGACTAGGCTTCCGCCCAGTCCACAACTCAAAAGGAGTTTTGGGAACACGATTTAAAATATAAGTTGCAGCCATAAGTGCTTCACCTCATAAAAATTCAGGAAGATTTGATCTACTCATCATGCTTCTAACCATATCCATGAGAGTGTGATTTCTCCTTTCAGCAACGCCATTTTGCTCAGGTGAACCAGGCATAGTGTATTGGGCAACTATACCATTTTCTTTGTAAGTACTCTACAAAAGGTCCCATGTGTTGACCAGATTCTGTATAACGACAATAATATTCTCCTCCACGATCAGAATGAACAACTTTAATGACTCTTCCTAATTGTTTCTCAACCTCATTTCGAAAAATTTTGAGTTTATCAAAGGCGTCAAATTTTTCTTTAATTAAATAGGTGAATCCATGACGAGAAAAATCATCAATAAAAGTGATAAAATACTTGTTTCTGCACAATGTGGTGGAATAAGGTCCACTGATGTCAGTGTGGATAATTTCCAATAAAGATTGACTGCGGTTTGCAGTCTTCTTTCTTGTTTTAGTCAATTTTCCACGAATACAGTCAACACAAGTGTCCCGACCAGAAGCATCAAGAGGAGGAAGAATTTTAGATTTAATTAAACGATCAACCCTTTCTTTAGAAATATGACCCAATCTTTTGTGCCATAACAATAAGGATGTTTCCTTAATATGAGGTCTTTTACCCACAGTATTCACAACATTAAAAGAGGAATCTAAAGAAGCCAATGACAACTTGTAAAGACCATCAGAATAAAAGCAATTTCCAATAATTCGAGAGTCAAGCATAATGTCAACATTATCATTTGAAAAATGAAAAGAATATCTTTGTTTAACCAAAAGCGAAAGAGAAATTAAATTCCTCTTAAAAGTAGGAAAATAAAAAGTATTGTTCAAAATAATCTTAACACGAGACTGTAATTCAAGAATAAATGTTCTAAAATAGATAACGTCAAAGCCACTAAGGCTAGCTTAGTGGTGAGGGAAGGGTGGGAAAAAGGGAGAGGTCATGGGTTCAAACCTAGGACCTTGAAGCTATTAAGCTATTAACTGATTGTAAAATACCATTACGCTACACTCAAAGAAAAAAAAAAAAAAGATAACGTCAACTCCAACATCATTGCCCACTTTAAGCTTGGACTCCCTCTCACTTGGCTTCCTAAGATCCCTTAGCTCCTGTAAGGAAGCATAAACATGAACAGTAGCACCACTATCTATCCACCAAGAATCAATAGAAACATCAACTAGATTAGATTCATAACAAACACATGCTAATGGATTACCTGATTGTGCTTGCTTCTTTTCTAACAAAGTCTTAAATTTGTGACAGTCCGTTCTCCGATGCCCCAATTTTTTACAAAAGTAACACTTCACATGAGAGTGTTTGGAGTTTCCATTGTTATTCTTCTATTTATTCTTATGCTCCTTACCATTAACATTCTGTTTAGTAGCACCATCATTTTTATTCTTGAACTTTCCTTTTCCTTTGTTGGGCTTGAGGTGAGAAACATAGTGAGCAGATACATTCTTCTCCCTTTTTAGATTGCTTTCTTCAGCTACACACTGAGAAATTAGGTCGCTGATAGTCCATGTTTTATTGTAAGTGTTGTAGAAATTTTGTCTTGATAAAAATTTGAAAGAGGCAGGAAGTGCATGAAGAGCTCGATGAATAATGAAAGAGTCAGGAATAGGAATATTATGATCTTTCAACTTGGACCGAACATTCACCAATTTCAGAATAAAATCTCTCACTCCTTTTAATTCATCATACTTAATGGTTGTCATTTCATCCATAAGATGTCAGCTTCAGCGTTTTCACCAGTGTCATATAGTTTTTCTACAGCATTGAAAAACTCTTTGGCATTTGTAGTTTCTAGCAAATCACTCAATAGATGTTCATGAATGGATCTTTTCATAGTAAGAAGACTAAGACGACTTGACTTTTCCCATTGTGCGTGAAGAGTTCTCTGGGCAGCTGTATAGATGTCAGTAAGATCAGCATGTTTTTCTTCTCGTAGGCACAAGTGCAAATCCATTATGCCTAAAGTAAATTCCACATCTCGTTTCCATATCTTATAGTTGGACGCAATCAAAATATGGATGGAAGCATTATTGTTGTTCACAAAAAAGGAGACTGAAAAATTCAATAAATTAAAACTTGATTAAGCAATATGAGCAATGCATTAGAAACTATTGTAGAATCAACTGGTCATTATAAACTTTCATTTGGGGTGAGAATATATAACACACATGATCTACTTTCATGAAGTTAACAATAAAGAAAAAATACATATCATTTAAGAATTTATTACCTTTGGGCAAATAAATTTCTTAAAAATATGTATTAATTTAAACAAAAAACAATAATAAATTTATATATTTAAATTATTACCTTTGGGCAAATAATTAAAATATATACATTTAATATTAATTCACTTCATGGAATGTGAACTAATATATGTAAATACTACCTTTGGACAAGTAATTACACATATAGTCAACCAAAAGATATAATATCTTCTTCAACATATGAAATTTGGTGATAAAATAATCATTGAAAATTAATAATATTCAGCCAAATTTCCAAAAGAGATATATTAATTGCTTTTAATATATTAATAATAAAAAATAAAGTGTCCACCATAACACTTTATTTTTGTATCAAACAATCAAGTTTTATAATTTTAGAACAACAAATAATAGAAAGATGTGAATATAAGAATATTGGTGGAGACTACATAGTCAAGATAAATCAAATAAGAGAGTGACTATGTCATATGGAACGAGAAGAAATCCAAAAAAAAATTCTATGATCGACAGATTTCGAAAAATCATCAAAAAATTATTTTTAATAATTTTTTAACTACATAATAGAGTCAAAAAATTTATTAAAAATCATAGGAAAATAAGAAATTTAATTTTAAGCACGCTGAAAAAAAAACGTCAAAAAACGACTCCCAGAGGTGCCGCACGTGCCCCAACACGCCGAGGCCGAGAATGGGCTTCGCGGTTGGCAAGTCTTATTCTTCTTCCAGCCGGGTTGGAGGCGGGTCACGCGACCCGATTTCAGACCAGTCGGGTCTGACGTGAAAAACTGGCCAAAAAACGACGGAAAAGCACAGGAAAAGGAGGGGTTTTGCTCGTGATTGGATTTATAGTCGATCTACACTACTAATTTCGGCTATTAATAGCTAAAAAATAGATCTTATGGAAAAATACAATCCGAAAATTAAAGAACTTAAAAATAAATTATTGTAATACCAATCTCAGCCAAAATACGAAATTAATTATGTAAGAACATTCATAAACAATTGATAATGAGATATTGATAATCAATTTCAGATCAAAAACAATAAAATTAAAAATCACAAATTATAATTTCATAAAAACCCTAAAACTTTAAACTTAAAATTCTCATCATATGCTCAATGATTTTATACATATAATATATCAATAAAACGAGAATTTAACAATAAATAAAACACCTACAGTTTTAAGATTTAATAACGAAAATTTTATCATTAATTTATGACGAAAATTAATATGTAATTATGGATAATTAACATATACAAATTAATTATACAAATTATAGGTTCTAAATCATATACAAAAGGCAATCTGATACTAGAGGTGTTCGCGGTGAGGGTGGTGCGGTTTTTGACTATTTTTTCAAACCAACCCGCACATGCGGTTTTTCAAATTTCTCAAACCGCACCCGCACCGCAAAATTAAAAGCCCGCGAAAACCGCACCGCAAAAAATAGTGTGATGCGGTGCGGTTTTTGTGGTTTATGCGGTTTGGACTATCTCTAAATAATTAAACTATCACAAATACAACAAACTTTGAGCAAAACTTGTCAAAATACCATAAGGCTTGAAAATAAATATGAAAAGAAAAAAATTAAGTGTCAACAATACAATAATTAGTAGACTTTAAGTTTTTTTTTTTGAAAGAATAGTAGCCTTTAAGTTGAACATTCATATATTGGACCTAAATAAATATAAAAATTGGTATTTTTATAATATGCGGTGCGGTGCGGTGTGAACCGCATATTAACAATTTAAAACCGCAAATAGCACCGCACCGCGCGGTTTAGGAAAAATTCAAACCGCGACCGTACCGCAAAGAATTTCAAACCGCATTTTTTTTGCGGTGCGGGTGGTTTGAGCGGTTTGGGCGGTTTGATGAACACCCCTATCTGATACCACATGTTAGATAAATTAACAATAAACCTAAAATCTATTTGTATATAATATAGAACACAATAATAATATATGATAATTAAGTATATGCGTACCTGATTGATCCATAGTGATTACCGCAATTTGATAGTGCAATACTATCAACTAAGTCTTCCTCCCTAGATCTCTAAATCAGAAACAATTTATTTATCCGATTATTAAAAGGTATACAATTGTGATGAGAGAATATGTATTTATAGAGTTAGGGAGGGGACTTAGCTACAAAACCCTAGTTGGACTGGGCCTGCTCATCAAAGGCTTCAGTTAACTAGAAAAACCCACACTTCTGCTTTACCTAGACTTTACACACAGATGATAAGCCCATTAACAATTTATCACCAACAATATGGGCTAACACAGCAAAGAACTATCTAATCAACCCAATTTTTAATAAAACTAATAAAATTTAATGTAAACCCAAATAAAAAGTGTAACATGTGAGACTCTTACAAAATATATATTGAGGAAATTAAATCCTATATCCTTTTAAGTTAGGCTCTCTTATGTTTACCTTTAGTTTTAAATTTTCTCGCTTATACCTTCTTTTTAAGTTTTTATTCCCATTATACCTCTTCCATTCACAATCTCTATTTTATGTTCTAATGTGATATTCTTTTTAATTTTCTCTAAAATCTTCACAGGCATATCTGCCTATAGGAGGCTCCACGAGCTTCACTGCTATCCTTCGTAGGCTTTGCAATCATTTTTTTTTTCTATAATTTTCATGAATCCATGAAAATAATTTTTATATGGGTGTATTAGGCGTGCACAGAGATCATGTATTCCCCAACTATATCATTTTTGTCATAGTCTTATATTCAAAACACACACTCACATTCACCCAAAAAGTCTTATTCTCATGAATTTCCCATTATTTTCATTGCCCTTCTTGTTATAAGAATTATTATTTTCACAATAACTAGCTAAACGAGTTAGATCATTAACTGCATATTATGCCATTGAAAAACTGGTGTGGAGTTAAGAAGAAAGACGAGAACTTTCTATGAGTTATTTCAACAAATAATTAGAAGGCATTATATTGTTATATAATGATCCTAATAAACACACAAATTTATGTAGTTTATATAAATATGTACAAAGGCAATACAAACAAAAAAAAAAAATTGGAGAATGGAGAAACTAGAGCTAAAGAGAGAAACTAATACAAATTTTGAAAAGGAAAGCTAAAGACAAAGTTACATGCATTCAAATAGAAGGAGGAGGCAGAGGGATGCTGGCAGCTGTGATTGTCGATGTGTAGCGTTGATGCTGGTTGTTATTATTAGTGTGTAGTGTTGATGGCCTGGCGGAGGAGGCAGAGGGATGCTGGCAATGGTGGGTACGTTGGGAGGGCAGGAGATGGCAGAATCTAGAGTTCCGTTGGGGTGTTAATGGCTATGGATGAGATTTGTGTGAAGGGCATCTTAGGTAATGCACTTGTAAAACTGGGTATATTTCAATCAAATCTAATGTGGAGGTATTTTTGGTTAACTAATACAAAAAAGGGGCATTCCTCAACTTCCCCCATATATATTTATATATTACTTAAAAGATATCTATTCTATATAAAGTGTGCCTATATAACCGAATTCTTGGTTTATGAGAAATTCGTGGGAGACTTTTTATTTATATTAAAAATAAAATGATTTATTATTAAAAATAAAATAATTTATGAGAAATTCATGGGTCACTTTTTATTTATATATAATAAAATAAATAAAATAAATCCCACTAAATCTAAAAAAAATACGATTAATACGATTAGGTTTTTGCTGTTGTACGTTTATGATTTTTCTCTTCTTCTCTTCTAGAATTACCATTTTCTTATAAAAACACTCATTAAAAGAAAAAGTTATATTTTAGCACATACAGTATAACTAAAAAGTCATAAAATTTATAATTTCGTCTTCTGTTAAATAAAAATAATAGCAACTTGAAGCATTTTTATAATTATGCTGCTTTGTACATGTTGCGACAAAAAGGAATGTCAATCTTATTAATTTCTCCATGTTCTAGCTATTAATGCAAACCAGAAAAAGAAAAACATTTACTAAAACCCACCAAAACTTATCATAATTAAACTTGAGGCATTAGATGCAAAAAAAAAAAACAAATCAGAGAGTACATTACAGCACTGTTTTTGATCACGTGCTCATAAATTAGAAGCACAATTAAATATATTAGCGAAATAGTGACTAACATCTAAATTTCAGAGTTGATGAAAAATCTGCAACTGAATGAGGTAAAGACTACTACAATATTTACTTTATAAAACTTTTGTTTCAATATCTTACTATTATTAACACCATTTAATTTGGATGTAAAAAAAATATTTTTGGATTGAGGCGGCAATAAAAATAATTGATACTGTCCAGAGTTTTTATTACATGTTATGTGACGCATGTCATAAAAAAATAGATTTATACAATCGCAATGAAAAAATTATATGTGACAAGCCATCATGCAGCCAGGAAGGATTTCTTACACCACGGTATATTACAAAAAACATATGATGTTATTGAAATTAAGTTAAAATAATAATAAAAAAAAGATACTTACAATCTTATTATGCATTTTACAGTGCTATAGCATATGTTGAACTTGATAACAATACAAAGAGCCTATCTGCTGTCATGTTCGCAGATATTGTGGAAAAAATATTTTCGTGTACTGCTGCCCAACTAATGAAATATACCGCAAAGGTGTAATTTTAAAAAAATAAAATAGTTTTACATGCCTTTCATAAGTTGATTTTTTTAATTAAATAGGCTATGCACACCATGTCTAATCATTTTAAATGAAAATACATCACGATTTGTAGGAACACCGCCGCTTTGTCGACACTACCATATTTAATTTATCAATAAAAAAATGGACAATAAAGATATATGCGGACCCGGCTACAATGAAAAGTGCAAAATACAAAAATTACATTATTATCTCTATCGAAGCAAATGAAGATTGAAATCCACCAATGACTATCATTAGTTTTCTTATCTATAATTTTTAGACAAATGCTATCTTCAATTATCAACAATTTAGAGATTGATTTTTAATTTTCTTTCTATCTTACACCCATTTAAGTAATGTTTCTTTAAGTATTGGAACATCACCTTTTAATTTATTTTTGGATTAACTTAAGAACATATTTAAATCATCAAGCTTTCTTAAACACTAACGGTGGCGTTTGGTTGGAGGTAATGAAATGGAATGGAATGGAAAGGAAACAATTTTCATTCTATTCCTTTGTTTGGTTGCATTTTAAAGTATTGGAATGACATTCCAATGGAATGCTCTTTCCACCATTTTGGTAGAATGGTTATTCCATTTTAAAAAGAAAGGAATGACCATTCCAATGTGACAAGAATAAAAAAATTAATGATTTTTTTATAATTTTTTTTATGCATTTTAAATTTTATTCCATTCCATTCCTATTCCTATTCTCATTCCCATTCATATTCCTATATTTTCATTCTTCCCAACCAAACGCCTCCTAATATATTACATTCGGTATTCACTTTTAATTGACAACATTATAAACTATAATATTTAAATACACATAATAATAATCTCACCTAATAATTAATAATATTTTTTCTTTAATTTTTAATTGTATCATTTTCAAATAACATAGAAAAAAACTAGCATAAAATTTAGTATACGTGCCTCGCACGTAATTTTTGCTAGTATTATAAAATAGATAAATAGTAAAAACAATGTTCTCATCATTTATATTTTTATTTATATATTAAGAAAAAAGAAAATAATGTTTAGTTTCATTTATAATAATTTAGTTTGAATATTGTTTTTGGACTAATAAAAATATAAATTATATATAAAAATCTTTTAAAAAAAAATCTTAATAAATTGTATATTATTATTATATATTACATCAACTATAAAAAACTTATAAAATAAATATTTATTAAATAATTACTTTTAAAAATATAAATAATGAAATGTATATTAGATGAAAGATAAAAAAGACATTAAAAATAAAATAATAAAAACTCATAATGTAAGAAATTAATCAACCACCCATAAACAAAAATATTTTGGGTGAATTTTTATGTCATAAAAAGAATATTATTTATAACCTACATACATGGATGATGCCTACATCATTTATAAACTGGGACATTTAGTTCCATGTATTTTTGTAGTTATTTTCTAAACAAAATAGAAAAAATTCATAAAATTTTAAAAATAGAATTAAAAAAAATCTAAGATGCCACCTAAACTTATTTTGTGCTTTACTTTATATTATATATGAATTTATATTTTTCTTTACATATTAAGAAAAAAAAATAATGTTTAGTTTCATTTAAAATAATTTAGTTTGAATATTTTTTTGGACTAATAAAAATATAAATTATATATAAAAATCTTAAAAAAAATAATAAATCTTAAATAAATTGTATATTATTATTATTATATATTACATCAACTATAAAAAACTTATAAAATAATTACTTTTAAAAATATAAATAATGAAATGTATATTAGATGAAAGATAAAAAAAGACATTAAAAATAAAATAATAAAAACTCATAATGTAAGAAATTAATCAACCACCCATAAATAAAAATATTTTGGGTGAATTATTATGTCATAAAAAGAATATTATTTATAACCTACATGGATGATGCCTACATCATTTATAAACTAGGACATTTAGTTCCATGTATTTTTGTAGTTATTTTCTAAACAAAATAGAAAAAATTCATAAAATTTTAAAAATAGAATAAAAAAAAAAAATCTAAGATGCCACCTAAACTTATTTTGTGCTTTACTTTATATTATATATGAATAATATTTTTTAACAAAGTAATTTAAAATTCTATATACATATATTAATAGTATAAAATTTAAAATTTTAATAAATAACTCTAAATAATAATTCATGAAATTAAATAATGTAATTTTATTATTATTACTAATTAGCATTATTTTTGAATGATTATTTTTTATATTAATAAATATTTTTTATTATAATATTAAAAATAATTATATTAGCTACGCAAACCTCCCATTGAACTGTGTGGCCGATCTCCTCACAGATTCTAGCTCATGGGACATTTCAAAGCTAAAAAGGTTGTTCGATAATGACACGGTCTCTGCTATTTTGAAAGGGGGTAATCCTTCGGGCTAGGACGTGGATAGATGGGGTTGGATCCTAGAGTCTAATGAGAGGTTTACGAGTAAATCTGCTTACCTTGCGCAAGCTCTAGAAAGAGCCAGCCATTGTGAGGTGGCCCCTTCGCTATGGAATAAACTATGGAATAGTAAAGTTCTAGAACGACATAAGATCCTTTAGTGGTGCATCCTCTCTAAGGCACTCCCTGTCAGAGCAGTCATTGGCAGAAGATTTCAAATAGAGGATACCAGATGTCTTCTATATGGTAGGGGGAGGAATCTGTTGAACACTTTTTTCTTACGTGTGATGTGGTGTTACACATTTGGCGCTCCTCTCCTTGGGGCATATATCCTGTTTGTGGCACTGGGATTCGTGTTTGGGACTGGGCGAAATTTCTGTGGAGTCTTAAAAATAAAGGTATCCGAGAGGAGGAGGTTTTTCTTTATGCTTCGATTGCAGTTGACACCATCTGGAGGGCGCGAAATGAAAAAGTTCACAATAATATTTCCCCGGATGTTTTAAAATGTATTGACCTTGTTTACACTTCTTTTGCAGAATTACATGCTTCTCTGGTGCCGTCTTCGACTCTGATTTTGGAGGAAAAATGGAATCCACCCCCTGAGGATTGGATCAAACTAAATTGTGATATTAGAGTGGGATTGGCAAGCATGTGTACAGCTGTTGTTGCTAGGAATCATCTGGGTAAGGTGATTCGGATCCATACGACTCAGTTGGACTTTTTGGATGCTTTGTGCGGAGAAGCAGCGACTTGTTGTTCAGCCATTTCTCTGGCTATTGACTTAGGGTTTAAGTTTATTATTATTGAGAGTGACTCGAGACTAGCTATCAATGTTCTCAATGGGAAGGAGTCCTATTGGGCACTTGAGAACTATGCCTCCTTTTGTTTGAGATCCACTCCTTTTATTAGTTGTAACTTTAAGAATATTAGTAGACATTATAACTATGCGGCCCATAAGGTGGTTAAGTGGGCGTTTACCCACCAGATATTTGGAATACACCCATAATATGGTTAAGTGGGCGTTTACCCACCAGATATTTGGAATACACCCATAATATGGTTAAGTGGGCGTTTACCCACCAGATATTGGGTTGTATTTCAGTCTCCGATTTGCCGGAGAATCTGCTTTGTAATGACCGAGAGGTCTAGACTTATTTCTTTCTAATGAAATACTTCGCTAATTTTTCAAAAAAAAAATAATACATGACACTTTTGAATGAGTTAAAAGACTAATTAAAATAAGGACTAACTGACTAGAAAAAGGTAGCCTCAAGAATTATTGTTGATATTTTTTTAAAATTAAAATTTATCAACTTTTTAAAAAAATCTATCCGCAATTTTCTCTTAACTATAAAAAATCAAATTATATATTTTGAGAAACCTTACCTCCCCTTTCCATTTTCCAACTTTTTTCCACGTGGCAACATCACAAAGGACGCTCTCTCGACCGACTTTTTGTTACAGTACAGCACAACGATAAAATCTCACAACTGGCATCTTCACACACACCAACTCGAATATTCCAAAACTGTGATGTACTATGTCCCGTAACTGGGTTTATATTTACATGTATCCGTTCCTATTTCACACAATATAAGACCTCATTTATAATGTTCCACGTAAGCACATATTACCAATCATAAATATCATACTAAAAATCAACGGCTGTACTCACCAAGATTTTAACTAGGGTTTCCGATTATTATAATAGGACTGAGCGTGTCGAAACCAAGTAGTCGGTTTAAGTATAGTCCTATTCCGTAGTCCAAACCATTTACCGCTTTTTTCACTTTGAGTCGAGGCGTAACGACGTCGTTTGTTGAAATAGTGTTGCTTTAAAGGTACGCAATAACAGGGAAACCAAAGACTGTTGCTTTGGGAATGATGGAGGTTTAGAGGTTGAAGAAGAAGAAGAATTTTGGAGTTTTGAGAAGAGGAGTCTTCTTCTTTAGGGTTTCGTCATACGAGAGTATTTGTTATTTAAGGTTTCTGGAGTTTCTTACTCTCTGACTTTTTGACAATTTCGAAAGAGGGAAAGAAGAAAGGTTTGGATTTTTGATTCACTATGCAGACGGAGGCTAGAGTGGGGATGGTGGTTGAAGGTCAGAGAGCTTTAAATACTGTACATGGAAGCGTGGAGGTGCCGCAGTCAACGCCGCCGCCACCGCAGTCGCTTCAACAATCGCAGATCGGTACTCTATCTCAGCTTCTCGCCGGAGGCGTAGCGGGAGCACTAAGTAAAACCTGTACGGCTCCGCTTGCTAGACTTACTATTCTCTTTCAGGTTTGGCTTATTTTTTATTTTGATGGGATTTAAATATCTATATGTATCTCTACATCTCTGCGTTTGGGGTAGAGAGTAATTGTTTTCTAATTTTGATTGTAATCAATCAAAATTGTGAATTTTATGTGACTGTCGTAATAATTAAATAATACAGGTGCAAGGTATGCACTCTGATGTTGCTACATTGAGCAAGCCAAGCATATGGCGTGAGGCTTCACGAATCGTTGGCGAAGAAGGATTTCGAGCTTTCTGGAAGGGAAATTTAGTTACAATAGCTCATCGTCTACCGTATTCTTCAGTTAACTTTTATGCTTATGAACACTACAAGAAGGTTTGGAGAAAAGAGTTTATCTTGCCTTTATATATATATATATATATATCCAAATGTCGTTGCCCGTTTGAGCTGGTTTTGATTTTGTTTCCCTTTTTTGGTTTATTGGTGCAGTTACTACAAATGGTTCCAGGTCTAAAAAATCATAGAGAGAGTATGAGTACGAACCTCTGTGTACATTTTGTAGGTGGTGGCATGGCAGGGATAACAGCTGCAACAGCCACATATCCATTGGATCTTGTGAGAACACGCCTTGCTGCCCAGGTAATAAATTTGGCTTGCATTGAGTCACTGTTTTCGCTTACCATTTTGCCGGTACTAATTCCTTTTTTGGGCGGAAAGGATGGGTTGACAAAATATTTGGAAATTTAGTACCAATGAGTTAGGTCCAGTGATCAGACGCATGGTTTCTTCCTGCGAGGTCTAGGTTCGACTCTTTATGGGACTTTTTTTCTGTCTCCGAAAGATTGTAGAATTTGATAAGGCTTCTGCAGGAGGACTTCATCATCTTATATAAATATATGTATTATTGTTTGAAAAATTACTTTGTTGCTGCTTTCAATTCATTGTGTTTATTTGCATCATTCTTAAGATCTTGGTTTTGAAACTTGCAGACAAATATGATCTATTACAGAGGTATTGGGCATGCTTTGCGAACTATTACGAGTGAGGAGGGTATTTTGGGATTATATAAAGGACTTGGGGCAACTCTCTTGGTATGGTTGGAAGTAGTTTCACTTTTTTCTTTATCTTATTTTCATTGCAAAATGCTGTATTTCTCGGCATACCTTTTTTATTTCTAGGATTATAACAAATTAGAATTCTCAATTCTATACAACGTCTAGGGGCTAAAAGCGTTTCAGGAGCAAACAAATCATAATGGTTTTTGTCTCTATTTTCAGCCAGTTCACTTGTGCTAATTATCCTTTAAATAAACATCTGATTGCTGCTTTATATCAATGCAGGGTGTTGGCCCCAACATAGCTCTGAGCTTTTCAGTATACGAGAGTTTGAGATCTTACTGGCAGTTGCATAGGTAATCAGATATTTGATTTAGTTTCTGAGGTGTTAATACGACTTTTCCTGGTTGTCGTTTGTAATATTCTTATTGTTTCGTCAATGCTAATATCTTTAGAATTCCGTATTTTTTTTTCTCAGGCCTCATGATTCTCCTGTCCTAGTTAGTTTGGCTTGTGGCAGCCTTTCTGGAATTGCATCATCAACAGGTGAGTGATTGTTTGTGAACCAGCTTGATTGATATCTAGTTTGAAGCTTTTATGGGATTTTCTTTAATGTATAAATTATTGCGCAGTAGCTTTTATTCTTAAACTTCGTGTTCGTACCATATTCCCATTGTTAGATGTTTTAATTTTCGAGCTTTGTTGTCTCTTTGCTGTCTTGTTTCCTCGGGTAAATATTTGTTCTAGTTAATGATGACCTTTCTTTGTTTTTAATTTTTAGACTAGCCTCAAACAAGTGCATCCAAACCCACTGCTAAGTGCAAATGAGATTTTGGTTGGATTACATTTATTTTCATAATTAGACATATTTTGTAATAGATAGTTAATACATGTAGCTGTCTACTATGCTTTTGATTGCAGAGAAACAAGGTGTGGTGCAGGCTCTGCACCAATTATCTAACCAGATTGACCCCTAGAACCTGAGACCAGACTGGAGTGGTTTTTTTAGATCTTGGCATTTGAAAGTTTTAGTAAGGATGACGATAAGAAATTGATTTTATTTTTCTTTGTCAATCATCCAAATTAATTTTATATAAAGATCTTTGCTCAAATTAACCTATCTTTCCACATTTATACAATGACGTGTCTCCAAAGCCTTGCAGTGGGTTCCTTTATTGGGTGGCACTA
Source organism: Cannabis sativa (assembly GCF_029168945.1). Lineage (NCBI taxonomy): Eukaryota > Viridiplantae > Streptophyta > Magnoliopsida > Rosales > Cannabaceae > Cannabis > Cannabis sativa. The sequence goes on along the minus strand of NC_083601.1, from coordinate 7,686,768 downwards.
CTTTCAGGTGAACCTATGTCATCTCAATTATAAATGTGAGAGGTGTCCTCTTTGAGGTATGCTTCTCACTTGGCTTTCCTTTCCCAATGAATTTACGGGTATTGGATTTTGCAAGCCTTGCCACCGCATATGGAAGCACTCTTGTTCAGTGATATGCTAATATATAGATTACACTGCACAATCCATTATCATCATAAAAATTGTTAATCTAATTTTAATCAAGTGGTCTCTTTGCATGTATATGCTGGATATTGTGCAGTAGAGAAAAGAACTTTCATGCCTCAATCATATCTAGTGGCTTGAGAGCTGAATATAGCTTTGTATTGTTGGGTTTATTGTTCGTATAGGTTCTAATTTTGACCCTCTCATTTGAACTTCGTTTTACTAACTATTAATTTGTAGAACTTTGTAGAACCAAAACTCTATTACGGTAGTATCCTTTTCTTGAAAATGACCTACGCCTCTGTTTTCTCACCTACTGAAATATTAGCTGGACTTTTTAAGTCTGCTAAGCACTTTCTATTGCATGCTGATATTAAATGATCTTTATGATGTCTTTAATTTAATGGTGTGATATCAGCTATATATATATAGATGTGTATATAGTAAGCTCTTGTTTTGTAGATTTTTATTTTAATGGATTTTTCTTTTTCTCTATATTCTAACCTTGAGAATATAAAAGCTTTTTTCTAACCTTGTCAAAACAAGTGCATTGGAAGATCCCATTTGGCAGTACTAGAACTATCTTCAGGTCATTATATTTTGCTCTTTACTATAATTGTGCAGCAACTTTTCCATTGGATCTTGTTAGAAGAAGAAAACAGTTAGAGGGAGCAGGTGGCCGAGCTCGTGTCTACAATACAGGCCTTCTAGGTACATTTAAGCACATTTTTAGGACTGAAGGTTTGCGTGGCCTGTACCGGGGAATTCTGCCAGAATACTACAAGGTGGTGCCTGGTGTTGGAATTTGTTTTATGACATACGAGACCCTAAAGATGCTCTTAGCAGATGATGATGATAATCTATAGTAGCTGATAATAACACTGGGAACTGCAACTAAGGTGGGGAGACTATCGGAACTGACTGTTTCATAACAACAGAGCTCATTTTCTTTATCTGGATTCTCATAGTAGTTGATCATAATATTGTGACACTACCGTGGGAATTACATTTTTCCATGTATAGATTTCATACTTAACATTACACATTATAAGTTTATGGCAGCAAACTTGTTCTCCCCTTTTCTTGATATTTCATAATTGCATTTTAGTTTTAGTTTTAATTGTAGATGGCTTTATGGTCTTTATCCTATAAAATAGGAAAAGGAAACCTGTGTTGGATTTGTTCAATTTAAAGGCTGGAGGTTTTGTGTTTACTCCAAGTAACTTATAGTGCTATAACATTTGATGCTTTATCCCGAAACATGTATGTGCGAGTGGTACTTTCCAGGTCCACCTCTTACTGATACAACGCCTTAATTTCAGATTCTATAACACTTGCCTTACTACTTCTACAAAGGGAAAAACATTGCTGCTTAAAGGCACCTTTAAGTTTATGAATATTCAATTAATATGTAAAATATAAAATCGAACGGAAGTAATTTGTGTTTCTAGATCAATGAAAAATAGCTTTATAAATCTTTATTAAATTGAGGGGCTCATTTTTTTCAGCTTGTATCCCGGCAGGACCCCATGGAATTTGAAGGGGGTGCTGCTTGAAGCTTTAATAAGCAGCTTAACTTTTTGGGGGCGATAAATAGAATATCTCCGATGGACGTGTAAGGCAACTAACAGAAGTAAAATGATACAGAATGATTTGAAATTCTCATTACAATGGGAAAGTTCCAGTGAGATGAATGTGTTTGAGAGTAGGAGGTAAACCGTACTTGTTGACAGCTGCATTTGCTGCCCTGAATCCTCCTCCATAAGCTGGAGACGCATCGTGCGCAATTTGGTGCATGAAAAACTCTCCAAGTTTGCTTTCTGAGTTCGACTTTCCACCTTTCTTCGATGATGAAAAGGATGAGGAAGAAGCTGTTGACGTTGAAGGCATATTTCGAGAGACTGGCATTACTTCTGATTCAAGCCACATGTGGGAAAGCACCTGACAGATACCTTCCTCTACTTCCGGATTAAGGTTACGAAAACCTGCATCATTGCTAAGTTGAATGAAGAAAAATACACCTAAATAAACATGGAAGAAAAGCTTTATATGTAGCTTTTTTTTACCTTTAAGGCGTAGCCAGCCATGCATTAACTCATGGGCAAGAATAGCACCAGTTAGTAATCTGCATACACAAGGATTTTTGTTTTTTAAAAAAAGAAAAGAAAAGAACGGAAAGAACGAATTCACAAATATGTCTAGCATTGTTTTTAGCTCCAAAGTTAAAAGGAACCTTTTGATCTCGAGTCTCTCGACTTTATTATTTGAAAAAGAAAATTAATGATAATAATAACAACCCTTTGAATCATATTTAGTTTTACTTTTAAATGTTCCAAGGTAGACAAAACATTTTGCCTACCTACAATATTTTTCCTAGCATCATTGCAATCTATCCTGGCATAAATTCTTTTTCCTATATGTATAACAACATAACTGAAGGCTGTATTTTGTTATATGGTAAACTGCAAACTAAAACCAAACAAAATTCACCTTGGAAGACCATAGAGAACAAGAATAGCTGTTACTTCACATCTTCGAGTCAGTTTTTGAGGTTGAGTTCTCATTCCTATAAATTGGTGACCACCAATTTTCGGCCTTCTGAGTATCTGATCATTCAGAACAAAACTTTTAATCATTTGAGATCTTATAAAGAAGAAAAACCAAACAGTACGTTATAATAATATCATACACTAGTGACAGTCTGCTCTTCAGAAAGGCATAAACCCCTGGTCTCAGGCATATGATGTATACCCTGAAATTAACAAAATCCACTATTAGTGAGATATGAAAGAAGAAGAAACTAATAAATGTCACATAAATGTATGAAGAAACATCACTTACGCCTTTCTCTCCAACTATTGCTTCATTAAGTGCGTGTCTTTCAACCAGAAGCATAGGGATTTGCTGATCAAGTTTCATGTTCAGTCCTTCATAAAAGTCTCTGATGGCATGGTAAAGAGGCTGACAATCACCAGTATCCATAATAGCAGATTCCATACACTCAAAGCATAAACTCCGTCCATCTCCCAATGAAATATATCTTGCATCCCAGGACTTCACAAGGGGAAAAAAGGAAAAAAAGAAGTAAGAAGTTTATAGATATATAACATTGTTTGATTAGAAGATCAATTGTAGTAGCTTAGATTAGTACCTCTAAGCGCTCACAACTGCAGCAGCGAGCTGTGTCGTCATGTTCATGTGAAGGACAGTATTTTTGAGACCAAAAAGGGTGGCATCTGTACTCTATCAAACCAGCTCGATTGGTCGGAATCTGATTTTTTTTTTTCAATCAAAATAATTCACTGTCAATTTTAATCATATGAGAAGCAACTGAAGTTTTGATGATGAACAATTATAAATGAGCTAAAGTGAACTTTTTTCCTTACAAAGTTGTGGCAGACATCACATTTGGGGTGAGCCAGTTCTTTGAAGCAGGTCTTGTGATATGGATCTTTTCCTGACAGAGAAAACTTGGATCAAGAAAAAAAAAACAACTGTAAGAGCTAGATAAAAGAAGATATAAAACTAGTTCAGGAAGAAAATTGAAATTGATTAATATTAATCAAATAAAAACTTTGATATGGAGATTAAAGATTAATATTCTATATTAATAAATTAATAAATAAGCTTAGGAGAGTTAGGCAGGGACCAAAAAGGCACCTCATTCTCAGTTATTGGTTGATCACAAGAATGACAGCGAAAGCACTGAGGGTGGTAGTACGTTCCCATGCATCCAAGATAATTTCCATAACGTATTTCACGTTTGCAGCCACCACATATTCTGTAAATGATGATATGTCATTTTTCAAATTAAGAAAATAATAATAATAATAATAAAATCTCACTACTTTGGACTCAAAATACGTATCAAATATTCATATGGGATTGAACCAGATTTACAATGTTCTACTAATACACTTAAAAAGTAATGAACTCACTTTATATCCAAATTTAATTGATGAGATTGCTATAGGACACCATGGTGCTGAACACCAACTTAGTATTTGTTGGTGCCGTATTTTTTATTTTAAAATAATATATAGGATATGAAATTAAATTGCACCAAAAATAACTAGGGCCGGCCCTAAGGAAAGGCGGGCTAGGCGTGCGCCTCGGGCCCCCGAACGCTCAGGCCCCAAAATTGTGAAAAATATATATTAATATATTGATAAAATATTAAATAAGAAGAAAATATAACAAAAATTGTTTGGTTTAGTGGTAAAAGTTTTACATGTCATGGGATTAATTCCCAACCTCTACTTTTTAATGTTTTTAAAAAATATTTAATGTTTAGTATGGATTGAACCTTGGAGCTCTTAAGAGTTTTTAAAAACTTTACTATTACGCTAAGCACTAGAACTAGCATTTTTATTATAGTTAAACTATATATATAGGTGTCCCGAAATTTAATTTTGCCTTAGACCACTCATATACCTTAGGACCGGCCATGAGAACAACAATAATACACAAAGAACACCTATGGTGCCTAAAATGCTATGCAATTTGGTATCGAGTTCACATATTTTTAATTTAAAATACTATAGGTAATATCTAATACTTGCATCAATAAATACAACATTGTGGTGTGGGCAACATGATGCCCCTATAGCAATACTCATCGTCATTAAACATTTAACACACAAAACCATGCATTAATTAGTTGTTTGATTAGAAGTAAGTTTATATAGGAAATCTTACTTATACCCCCAAGGGTAATACTGCTGAGGGGGATGAGAAGGTGGGTGTGCTGCAGGGACATAAGGAGTGGGGTGTGAAGGTACATGTGGATGAGGATGTGGGTGTGGGTGTGGGTGTGGATGTGGACGAGAACGCGGAGAAGAATATGGCGAAGCCAAGCTATCTTGTAGTGCCCTCGCAAAATCTTCATCGTGGTCTCTTCGCCATCTACGTCCTGAAAAAAATTATGAAAAGGGTCAGCTGAATCACAATATTAATTTTAAATAACCTATACACGATACAAACATACATATATGTATACGCACATATATAGACATCAAAACACATACCTGCTGCTGTTGGTCTTCTCAAATCATCAGCTAGAGATAGTGCAATTGCATGTTCCAACTCATCGTTCTCCTTCCTTGCTCTGGGACGATGATCACCCTGATCAAACAAACCATAACAACTAATTTAATAGATTTGTGGTTTATGAAAACAAAAGAATTAATCAGAATGGGGCACTGGTTTCCTTTATGTTAAAAGTTTCTAGGATAAATCATAAATGCATTGTTCAACTATAACAAGAGGGCGAAGAAAATATATCGTACACTACATTTACATTGTCGATGTTCTGTTTTATACTAGATTAATTACAACAGTTCTAAATTGCTCTGCAACCAAAGTCTGTGATTCATTTTGTTCCAAAAAAAAAGAAGCTCGATTAACATTTGGTGCAAAACAAAGATTAGAATTGCCGGTATTCGTAAATACTAGAATTATAGCCATTTTAAGAAAAGTGTCGGGTATAGAATTTACAAGCCACAACGAGACTTTCTTAATTAAATATGCGTTCAGTGTATAATGGTATTATTACATTATTTTTTTAATGCATGGTATGTAATGATATTAGAAGAATTCCAGAAGAATGGCTCAGTGATTTTTGAATTTGATAAAAACATCTTTATTGAACTTTTTTTTTGGTAAGAATTGTTAAAAAGAAACATTTTTGAGTAGGAAAAAAGTTTAAAAGAAAAGCATAGAGGATTGTTTCTTTCTTTCTTTTTTTTTAATATAAAGATGAAAATGAGTTGGGTAATGTTCCCTATCCCGATGTTGTGTTTATCATTTTAGTACTACTCATCCCTGCATATTTTCTATCGGAGCCAAAATCGCTGTTGAGCGGGTTCGATTCATTTATTTAAAAATAGGATAAATAGTGGGATAAGTACCCAAAGTTTTAAGTTTGTAAGCGGCATAAATTTAATGTTTATTTTTAGTGGCATAATTACCCAATGTTTGTAAAATTATAATTTTTTTTTTTTCAGTTTTGTCAGTACAGACTCTGTTTTAAATTTATTAAATGAACATTTGAAAGTAATTGATACTATATGTTTTTGTCTAGACCCAATGATCAAGAATCTAGACCTTATATGTGGCTTGTTTAAGAAAATAACAGGGTTTGTACGGACGAAATTAGGGAAAATTTACAGTTTTACAAACATTAGTTAATTATGCTGCTAAAAATAAACATGGAGTACTTATGCTGCTATTTACTCTCAGAAATAAATAAAATACATAATAAAAACTAAATTGTATATAAATTAAAATATTTTATATGTTAATAATTTAAAATATATAATGTTGTCTGAAATAAAATAATTTTTTTTTTGAAAAATAATATATAAATTACAAAAATAATATAATTATAACTAAAAATAACATTATAAAATAAATAAAAATATTTAATGGAGCTCTGTTGGGATAAGGATCCCGTTAACATTTAACATCTTAGTCTCGTTCCAATCTCTATTTAGGTGGAAAATCTCAACCTATTAGCAGTGGTGAAGGAAAGAGGGCATGTGGGATCATTTGCCCTACTCAATTTTTTATTCATATAATTTTGGTGTATAAATTTTTTGAATATTTTACATTTTGATCTCATAAAAATAATTTTTTTCAATAAAATTCTGTTAAAATTCCCCCGGGCTAAATTATCCACTGCCCATTAGGAACGAGTATTCTATTATATTATCATCCTTATTCATATAAGTTATAAATTATAACTAGTGTAATGATAATCATATTATAAAAACTATATAAAATTCCAAAACCAAACCGAAAATTATAGAACTGATTCCATTATGATTAAAATTACCATAACACTAAACCAAACATTGACATGTCCAAACATATATAAAAGCGAAAACTAAATTATTGTTAGTGTTTAAGATTAATACATTAATTTAACTGAAATTGTTAATAATGATGTTGGTCATCGTATATTTGTATGAATTGGGTTGATGAGTATCATAAATGTCAATGCAAAAATTAAAAATATTATAATTTGTTGTACAATATAACATTTCATTATTCTTCATCAAAAAAAAAAAAAACATTTCATTATTCTAAATTAATTTATTCTGATAGCTAGCTAGTGATGAGATGTTATTAATGGAAGAGAATTAATGTGTAATGGAAGTATAGAATATCATAAAGATGATAATGACAATGACTTATTCTACCTCAATAATATAAAAATACACAAGTTCACACATAACGCAAGAATAATACGAAAAGAATAAACAATAATAAAATATCTCTAACCAGGGATCTAATTGGTGCGCGCCAAGACATGTTTTCGTCGCCAATGAGTTGTGGATTACTTCCGCCGACGCCGCCGCTGCCTCCTCCTCCTCCTCTTCTACTCGAACCGCCTTTGAAAAGCTTAGTCAGCCATTTCATAAAGCGGGATTTCCTCTCACCATAAGAAGAAACAATTTCCCCTGCAGCCACAAACATTATATATAAAATCACTTTAATCAAATTCAGTTCAATTCCATCCAAGCTTATTATAGTTGTTATAAACAAAGATTTTAGAATTAAAACTGTACGAATTTGGTGTGCAACAGAGCTGTCTGAGGATCAAAATAATGAGAGTATATATTGTGTGTGTATATATATACCGTAAATGCAAGGCTGAGAAAGATGAGTGACTTCAGAAGAAGTCATGATATCGAGCTATATAGGCTTCGCCGGAATAAGGAACCTAAAATTCGACAGTGACGCACAGAGAGAGAAAACAGAGAACACAGCCAGAGAAATGGAGAGAGAGAGAAAGGGAGGAAACAAATTTGAAGCAACGGCTTGAAAATAAAGGAGAAGGAAAACAAGGCATTGTGGATCGTTAATTTTATATTTATTTGATTATTTATTTTTTATGGAAAAAAAAAAGAGAATATCTGAGAGAGAGAGAGATGATTTTAGAGGGAGAAAGAGAAGATTCTTGACTTGATAAAGCTATCTAGCAGAAGAGAAAGTGTGAGAGAAAGCGGGAATCTGCTGAGGCGGAGCACAATAAAGCAACGGTGGAGGACAACCCTACTCTTCTCTCTTTCTCTTTCAGAATCACAAAACATCAGAAAATTTATGCTAAGTAGCTCTAACAAGATTTATAACAAAAGTTTCCTTTTTTTTTTGTTTTTCCTTCTCGTGCACACGTAGTTTTTTTTTTTTTTGGCGCGTAAAGAATTGTTCTTATAGCTTTCTGGTTTTGATGTTTTTTTTTTTAAAAAAAAATGCGGCGGTTTGAGTTATTTTTTAAAGGAAAAAAGGTTTCAGAATTCTGTTGATTTACATATATGCCATGAATTTCTCGTACAGTTGTATAAGAAGGGAACTGTTTTGGGACATCTCAAAATTTCTTTTACAATACAAAATTTGGGTCGCTGACTTGCAATTTCGACTTTCCCAATTTGAAGTCAAAATCACAAAAGACTTCATTAAAGTTAAATCTAATATTTTTCCCACTTAATTGTCAAAATGAAATTAACTAATAGTTAGAATTTGACTGTATTATATTAGTTCTATACTTTATTTAGTAAATTATTTTTGTTTTGAGGTTTTTTTATTTTTATATTTTAAAATAATTTTATTTTTATATTTATACAGAAATATACCAAACAATTTAAATCGTTACACAAATTCACATTGCAATTCACGGAACAACTACAAGACCAATAAAAATAAATTAAAAAATAGTATATAAAGTGATTCCTTCAAAAAAAAAAAAAAATTCAAATAAAATTGTTATTTTTTTTATTAATATATAATAAATAATTAATAAAATTAAAAAATTTAAAAATAAATAAATTATAATATTTTATAAAATTAAAATCCATTATTTTTTACCTTAGTTATTAAACTATAATGCATACACATCAATATTTTGGATCTATTTTTTTTTTTTTTAAAAAAAAGAATCAATTTTGGACAATTTTAAATAGGGTTGGGTATTCGATCCAATCCAATCTTATACTTCGAATTCAATCCGATCCAATTCAATTAAACCACAAAATCATTACAAATCTAATTTTAAATACTAACTTAAAAATATTAAAAGTAGCTTTGTTTTTAAAGTTTTTAAAATTTTGATTCTCAATAATAAATTAAAATGTAAAAATAGTATTATAAAACATATTTTTTAGAAATATATTAGCAAAGGCACCTATAACTATGGAAAACACTTCAAATTTATCAAGCACTTATGTAGATGGGTAGATGTTAAAAAAGGTAATGTATAATAAAATATGTATATATATTTGTTAATATAAAGCATCTCAGAAAGAATATTATGCGCTTGAGATTTGGATGTTTTATTTTTATTAATCCATCTTAAAAGTATTATCATCTTCTCTGTTAACTTTGAATAAGAGAGAGCAGTGAAAATCTGTATGACTTATGTATAGTTTTTATATGGACGAGTATGAAATCCACTATAGATCATATCTATATATAACATTTGATTTTTATTTTCTTTTTTAAATATTGTTATATAAATTGATGTTTATTAGAATAAGAAATGTTCCATTTTCAAGATTTAGAAGTTGCAATTATATTCTAAATTCTTATGCTTTTAGGTTGTCAAACATGAAAACAAAGGGTTAGTTTTTTATGCCATAGCAGCTATTTTGCTTTTTCATCGAATGAGATACGTTTTCATTCTTTTTGTTTAAATTTGGGCATGATTGTGACATTTTCTAATAAGGAGTTAATAAAGGAGAATAGTACATCTCTGTAGTTGATTTTTTGATCTCAAATACAGCTCAAAACAGAAGCACGAATCCACTTTTTATTATGTCATTTGTTTATACGCATGAATGATATACACACACACACTCTAAGGGAATAATTTTTAACCATGAAATTTGATGGTTAAAATTTGATAAAAACACATCGTTTTATTACATTGTTACGATTCAAAAGAATTGAATTGTAAAATGTGATTTTCATTATGTATAGAACAGAATACAAGCAATGTTTATCACTTGAGCTAATTAATTAGCCAACTCTGAATCATTCTTTTATTAACAAACTAACAAAAATCAGAAAACACATTGAGTTTGTCTTTGAGCAAAGGAAAATGAGACTTGGAAATCGATTTAGTTAGGCAATCAACTAATTGAGCAATAGCTGGAACATGTTGAAACTTGGTATCTGTTTATTGATAACCTTGTCCTAGACAAAGTAAAGGTTTATCTCAATATGCTTAGTCTGTGCATGGAGGACAGGGTTAGCAGCAAGCATTATTGTGCTGAGATTATCACACCAAATCAAGGGAGCTTGAGTTGATGTCATGTGAAGCTCTTAAAGTAAAGATTGAATTTTATAGGTAATAGCCAAACTCCGAAGCTCAGCTTGAGCTTCTGTGGAGGACCTGAATATTGTAGTTTGTTTCTTAGATTGCCATGCCACAAGAATATCTCTAAAAAGATAGTAACATGTTGTAGACCATCGATCAACAAGATCTGAGGCCTAATCTGCATTACAATATGTTGTGAGGTTGAAGTTTGGTGCCTTAGTAATCTGCAGGCCATATCAAGAGTACCAGCCAAATATTTCAGGATTCGTTTGACAACAACCTAATGTGCTTGGTGTGGGTTATCCATGAACTAACACACTTTGTGAACACTGAAGGCAATGTCAAGTCTTGTAACCATATCATATTGAAGTGCACCAACAATTGAAATGTACAAAGAAGGGTATTCAACAGGATCACTACCAAAGTTGGATACTCAAAGACCACTAGTTATTGGAGTGTTGTTGGTTTTAGCACCTTGAAGCTGAGTCTTGCAGAGAAGATCTTGAAGATATTTCTACTAACAAAGAAACAAAAAAACAGAAGTATGAATCACTTGAATCCCCAAGAAGTAATTAATAGGGCCTATATCTTTTAAAGGAAAAGTAGCACTGAGATTGCTTATGAGATCTGAAACTAATTGAGCATTAATGCCAACAACTATGATGTCATCATCATAAACAAGAAGATAGGTGCAACTATGTAGAGTGGCCTGAACAAATAGAAAATGATCTATTTTTAGTGAAGTAAAGACAAGGTTAAGAAGCAGTAGACAGTTTTTCAAACTAGGCCCTAGCTGCTTGTTTTAGGCCATATAAGAATTTTTTTAGTTTGCAAACTTTAGTACGATGGCCAAACAAAACTTGGTGGTTGAGTCATGTAAATTTCCTCTTGAAGATCACCGTTTAAAAAAGTATTATCAACATCTAGTTGTCTTACGCTCCACCCCTTTTTTGACAGTTATACTTAAAACCATTCGGATGGTGAAAGGTTTGACTACAAGGTTGAATGTCTCAATGTAGTCAATATCAAGTTGTTGATAATAGCTTTTAGCACTACAAAATTTACATTTGGCAACACTTACTCAACAACACTTAATAAAAAAGTGTTGTTTATTTGATTATATTTGTAATTTGACACTCTTGAAAACAAGTGTTGCTAAATAACTCTCATTGTTAAACTTATAATTTTAAAATTAAATATAAATAAGCAATAGTAACACTTTTAAATAAGTGTTGTTCATAAATTATAGATAAATAAAAAATGGTAACACCTTTCATAAAAACGTTGCTATATATATAATATATGATCCTAATTTTAGTTTTTTTTCGAAATAATAATCTAATTAATATCAAAAACTGTATATTTATTTTTGCTTTAAAAAATATATACTATATTTAGTGGGTTGTAACTTCTCCAACTTTTATTGATCACTATACTTTAACATATATGACAAGACAACTTGGAGAAGAGAGCAACTATCCCTCTTTTTAATAAACTACCATATTAGATATCAAGCTATCATCCATATAATATCCAGTAAGAAAAACACATATCCTCCATAATTTTGTTCAAAACTCTCAAAATACCAACACTATATATATAGAGGTGTTGTGGACCATTTCAAGAGTTTAGGGTCAAGTTATAATTAAGCTCTCTCCATTTATTTTCTACATAGAAGATAGTGATGATGGTGAACGTTTCTAGAATTATATAAATTTTATGCTATATATATGTATATATTTTACTACTACCAATGTGAATACCTAATATTGTAGTAGAAGATCTTATATTGTTTTTAAATTTTTATTATTTTGTTTTATTTTTGCTGTGCTCATAAAAAGGAGAGCTATGGTGCTTTGGACTAGCGAATAGAGATGAACATCTTCAAGCTTTCAAAGAAAAATAAAGTTAAAGAATTAAAAAAAAAATTCTAGAAATGCATATTTTATTTTTGTACGAACAATGTATTTAATTGAATGATCTTGAATTATATGTACTAAATTTGTATTGTAAACATGAATTTTATTGATGGAATATATGTTTATTATTTTTTCTTTCTAATTCACAAAATACAATGAATCCAAATTCAAAATAAGACAAGTATAATTAAATAATAAATATATTTAAAAAGTAATTATTAATTAATATTGATAAATAAAGAATTAATATATCATTATTAATATTGCCATAATAGTTACTTAATTATATTAAATTGGCAACACTTTTAATAAAAATGTTGTCCAATATATTTTTGAATTTGCAACATATGGTAACACTTTTATAAGTGTTGGCTTATACTACTACCTTTGGTAACACTCTAGGAGGCAACACTTTTAAAAGTGTTACCTTTAAATTTTCTTTAATTAAAAAAAAGTGTTACTAATTGTATTTTCTCTAGTAGTGCTGGAAGTCGAGCTATGTACCTAGAGATGGTTTAATTAGGATTCTCTTTCAATATGTAAACCCACTTGCAGCCTATGGCAGCTTTGTTGGGAGGAATATCAACCGAAACCCAAGTGCCATTATTTTTCAAAGAAAAAAAATTCTATTTGCATAGTTGTGTTCCAAGGAACATTCTTCAAAGCTTCTTCAACAGAAAGGGGTGTGAGAGATACCATCAAGACTTTAGGTTTGTGAATGTGTGCCTTTGACATTGTGGTCATGGGATGGGATGAGTGTTACCAGTGGTGATGGCAAGTGGAGCAACAGGCTGAATTGGTTCCATAGGTACTGGATGAACAGACTGTGGAAGATCAATTGTTGCATATGGCACAAGAGGTGATGTGTGATGGTCAAGAGAGTTATGAGGAGAAATTGGTGTTGTAGAATACTCAATTTGTGGCAAAGACTAGAGAGAAATAAGAGGACCAATGTGAGAAGTGACAAGAGGAGTAACTGACCTTAGTAATGGCTCAAATGGAGAAAAATTAGAATTGATAGGAAAGGGCCTGGAAGATGAGGGAGGAGAGACCATATGAAGTACATGAATAATAGGAGGCTGACCATGAGGAGTGAATGTGGAAGATGCCGAAGAAGAATGTTTGTCTTTGGAAGCAGCTTCAAAAAAGAGAAAAACAAACTCATTAAACAATACATTCCTGGAGATATAGAGCCTACCATCTCTAGCTAAGAATTTGTATCCTTTATGAACTATACTGTACCCAAGAAATACACAAGATTGAAATTTATGCTGAAGTTTATTTATGTTGTAAGGCCTCAAATTAGAATAACAAAGGCACCCAAAGACTCTTAACATGGAGTAGTGAGGCTTGGTGTGGAATAAGACCTCAAGGGGAGACAAATACTTGAGTTGTAGAGAGAGCATTCTATTGATAAGGAAGGTTGTAGTTCTACAAGCCTCATTCCAGTACTTCAAAGGTAAAGATGCATGGGTTGGAAGGGTTAAGGCACTCTCTATGACCTGTGCTTTCTTTCTACAATCCCATTTTGCTCATGAGTGTGGGGACAAGATAATTGGTGGACAATACCTAAAGTTTTGAGCAATTTGGTAAGAGACCTATACTCACCCCATACTGAGGCAATCTTTCTGGATTCACTTCGCCTTACAACCTTAGATTTGATTGGATAGCCTTAATTTTGTAATCAAGCTGTAATTCTACTTATGTTTTGAATGTGGTAAAGGTGGATAAAGCTTCATTTTTAGTTCTTAATAGGTAAATCCGTGTCTAAAAAAGCATCCACAAAATTTATGTGTGTCTACTTGCTATTAATGATTTTTCTAAGTGGCCTTTCTTCCTCATTGATGTTGGGTTGTTTTTAGAGGATTTAACAAGTTGATGTTCAATTTTACAAGAGTAACCCTAATTCATGTTTTTTGGTTGACCATTATAGTTGTACATGAATTAGATCGGCATGCTTTTCGAATGGATAGAGAACTTGTATGATTAGAGATGAGATCCTTTATTTTTTAAGAATTCATATTTTTTAGTCTGTATAAAATTATTATTTTTATTTTCAATGAATATGTTCATTGTCACAACAAAAAAAAAGGCTAAGGAAAGAAGTGACCACAAATACATAGTTTAATAACGTAAATGTCCATTTTTTAAAAGTTTAGAAAAATGGCCAATATAACACATTATGAGTTCGTTTGGTATGTCGTATTACACTGTATTGTATTGTATATTATTAGATTAAATTGTATTTCATGCAATATTTTTATGTAACATTATGTGTGGTATTGACTTTTATGGGTATCTAAATATATAATATTTTAATATAAATTAAAGTTTAACATAGTATTATATAAAAATATGGTATATAATTTAATTCAATACAATACAATACAATACAATAGGATCTAATACAACGTACCAAATGAGCCCTAAATACACTTCATTAAATATGTAGGGCTATTTACAAAAATATGAGAAAAAAGTAAATTTTGGTATATATCACATCCAAACTTAATTGCACTAAATTTGCAACTAAATTTTAGAGGTAATGAAAATATTATTACTACAAGTAAATGTAACGTAAAATATTTTAAATAGTAGGACAACATAATGTTAACTAAAATAATATTTTCGTAATGTAACTAATTATGTGATACTTAAAATACGATTTAGTTTCTTTATATATATTTTTAAAAAGTAATTATCGAAATCACACAATAAAATAGACTTATATATTTAGATATAATCATGCTACTTTAAATATAAGATAATAAGACACTTATAATAAACTGCCATAAAATTAATAAGAATTAATTATGCATACTAATGTCAATTACAAATTATTTATGAGATTATAAATTACTATAAGTCTTTTATTATATTATGTTTAAAAGTTACGGTATATTAATAAATAAAGCATTTTGATATGTTAATATAAAAATATATAAAGTTACCAAATAGTATCTTAAACATAATAAAATTAATTGCTATGAAAATTATTATACATACTAATTTTACTAATAAACTATATAATAAGCTATATAATTTATATATATAACACTTGAACTTAAATGATTAAATACTAATTATTTTTTAAATGATTAAATATCAGTTATTTTTATAAGTTACTAAAAGTACATATTTTGTTATTTAATGATTGAAATTAACTAAATGATGCTTAACATCAATTTATTTTAGTGAACGATTTTGATAATTTCTAAAATAACTTATAAAGAAACTAGATAGTATTTTAAATACTATAGAACATATTATAAATTTGACTAAGAAGTTATATAATAATTTATTATATTTTATTAATTTTAAATATATTTGAAGGTAACGTAAAAGTTTATGTATAGTTATATATATATAAATAACATAAATACATCTTGATCAACAACATAATATAACTTAAAAAGAAAAATGTAATTTTAACAAAGATGTATATGAGATAATATGATTTCGAAATTGAACTTATTAAATAAAAATCAATTAGTATATATCTTAGTGCCTTATTTTTTTTAATAATATTTAATAACTCTTAAATATAATTTTTTTTGATAAATTAGTACAATGAAAAATACTTTTAGTATGATATATATTCATGAATTTGTTTGAGTATAAAGTTTGGTTATTTTTTTAAAATTTATTAAATAAACTAAATGGTTATTTTTAATTTCAAACATCTTATTTTGTGATGGTGTAAAACTATATGCTTCTTACATGTTAGAAGTAATTCATTTAAAGAATAGGTCATATTGGTACTATTTTTTAATCAAAACAATTAATAGTGTAGTTGTTATTCTAAAGCGAATGCTATGTGGATTGGAGTTTTGCTCCTTTGTGTTTGACGAAGACTTTGGTTTGATAAGCCATTTCTTTTGTAATTGTTTGAATTGAATGAATTCTATTGAAAAAAAAGTGAAAAGAAGAAAAAAAAAATAATGAAAAATCAACAAAGATTAATGGTCATGCATTTAAAAAAAATAATAAAAATAATAATAAAAGATGCGTTGAATAAGGAACCTAAAGAAAGAATTGCATGCATTTATTTATATAATCCGTAGAGCATTAGTGCTAATGATATGATTCAAATTATTATTGTTATATTTGTTAATATTTATAATGTTACATATATATATATAAAATTCCATTAAATATAACAACCAATTTTAAGGACCCCAAGTAACATTAAACCATGTCTCAAACATGGACTTTGCATGTAGTTCTGTTGTAGATGGAACTACCTGCCGCAATTTCGAGACTGTGTTATTACTTTATCACTAATTTCAAATCATACTCCAATGTGTCAACTTTCAACTCTTCATATAAAATGTTGCACATTTTCTGTAAGGTTGTGTCAGTTTCACCATCAACATCATACTTCCTTTGCTTTTATACACTCAATTAAATCCTTCAACATACACTCCAAATACCATCATACAATACAACTAGAAACACAAGTGATCCTGCACTTCAATACAAACCTAAAACAACTGAATCAGAATAACAAAAATTACAATAATGGGAAATAGTTTTGACAAACAGCCAAGAACCACTCAAGAACCTGTCGAAAAGCAATCGATAACCGTTGAAAATAATAAATAATCAATCATCGAGAAACAGTCGAGAAATCGTCGATAACATGGGACAATGAAGTTTAAAAAGACAACTATACACACCATCGAAAAAATTATCGACTGTCAAGAATAGTTGCAAACACAAAATCATTCGTCATTTCGACAAATAATCGAGAACCTATTGAAAAATTGTCGAGAAAGGCCTTCCCTGACCTTAGAATATTTGCATCGAGAACCTGCCGAGAACGTATCGAAAAAACATCGAGAAAAATACAAACCCCTAGAATACACCAAAAAACTAGATATCACAATTTTAGCAAAAAATATATCAAAACCAAATAAATACAACCAACAACCACATAGATCTACTGAAAATAGACTATATTTTTACAATTATTTAACAAAATATTTTAAAAAATACTTACCCATGAACCCACAAGCTCCGGTCTCCAAACTTTGTGGTGAGACATTTCGGGTCTTTGACGGGCTTCCACGGCAAATATTTGGATTTCAACGAAGATGAGTGGGAGCTAGAGAGAAATTGGGGGAGGAGGGAGGGCAGGGGCCGTCTGATGATGTAAATATATATAAATATATATATATATATATATATAGAGAGAGAGAGAGAGAGAGAGAGAGAGAGAGAGAGAGAGAGAGAGAGAGAGAGAGAGAGAGAGAGAGAGAGAGAGAGAGAGAGAGAGAGAGAGAGAGAGTGTGTTTAAGTTTTTGAAATAAAATAAATGGAAAGAATTTTGTGAGTAAAATGGGAAATTATTAGGATAAAATTTTACAAAATAAGTAAAAGGATAATTTTTTTTAATAGGGTTTTTTTTTTTAAAGAATAGTAAAATGAAATTTCAAATTTATAGATTTTGTTGGTTAAATTAAATCTATTTCAAATTTTATTAGAATCGTATCCTAAATCTCCATTGTACTTTGCTTGCTTGGTAGTCTTCTCGTTGTACTTTGCTTCTACACAACATTTGACCATATCACATTAATAACACGTCTTTAGAGTTACGATTTACGAATATATTCCAATACATGCTTTCCTAACACTAGGAAAGCTACTCTTTTTGAGTAAAAATCCATTTAGACAATCAAGATTCAAAAGATAGACCTTAGAATTTTGTAGTAATTTTAAAGCTGTATAGAATTTGGAGGTTTTTAATGACCAAACATACAACAAAGTATATGTAAGATCATTTTTGCATCCAGGATTATTTTTGTCTTGTCCTTTGACATGGTTATTTAACTTCGGTTGGTTTTTCCTATGTTGTTTGGCGTGATTATTTTACTATAATTCTCTGTTCTACGGTTTTTTCTTGATTCAATGAAGGAGCAATATGCAACCTTGAACATAGATGATGAGGATGATGAGGGACTGTTATTTGAAGCGGGTGTGGATGAACTTCAGGAGATCGACGATAGGTGGCTATTGGTGGGGCGGCTTCTAACTAATCAATCCATAGATTTCCAAGCGATGCAAAACAAAATGGCCACCTTGTGGCAACTAGGGAGGGGTCTCTATGTCAAGGAGTTAGACCCGAACCTATTCCTATTCCAGTTCTACCATGAAGTGGACATTGAAAGGGTAATTGAGGGCAGTCCATGGACCTTCGATCGAGTTCCGCTGATATTCGAAAGGGTGAAACCAGGGGTTAATCCGCGGTAGGTTCCATTATCAAGGTTAGAACTTTGGGTTCAACTTCATAATATGTCAATTGGTTTTATGTCGAAAAAGATTATCACAGGTAATTTTCTTGGCACGGTTGTTAAATCGGATCCGAACAATTTCTCTGGAGTATGGCGTGATTATCTACGCATTCAGGTTAAAATTCCACTTAACAGCCCTTTGAAGAAAAAAAAAAAGAAGCTTGAAATACAAGGAGGCCGGGTTTGTCATGTGATCTTTAAATATGAAGACCTTCCAACTGTTTGTTTCATCTGTGGCATTCTCGGTCATTCAAAGAGATTTTGTGAGAAATTATTTAACACTCCAAAAGATCAAATCATCAAGAACTATAGTTTGGATCTTGAAGCAGCTCCGAGAAGGCATCATTCAAGCTGAGATAATCCAATCATTCAAGGTGGCTTCAATCTGGAATGGGGACGAAGCAGGAGTCATCCTCGTCTGGTGCGATTGGGCCGACTGTTTCTCCGGTGTTGCTAGGGACGTTTGGAGGAGGTAAACAAGCTGAGATAATCTAGGGATCACCATCAATGAGATTGCAACATGTTGGAGTTGACCATCCTTCAATTAGCAATAATGGAAAATCCCATGAAATGAGGGAGCCGAATATGGAGGAGTTTAATGTGAATATTGTGGAGGGAGATTAAAATGAGGGTCTTTCTTTTATTGATGTGTAAAGAAAAAGAGTGGGTCACGTGGATAGTAGTGGGACGGGTAAAGAGGGAGAAGAAAGTGTGCTCAATGAAGATCAAATGGGCCTCAATGACAAAAATGACACTTTTCTTGATAATATAGATATTCTTGAAATTATGATGTGAGATGGGGGACAGTTCGGGTGAGCCAAAAAACTTGTATGGGGCGGGTGCTAACTTCCAGACCCGCCAAATATTATGAATGTCTTGAGTTGGAATTGTCAGGGACTTGGGAACCAACAGAGTATTCAATTCCTTAGAGAAACAGTTTCTCAAAAGAGACCCAATTGTATTTTTCTGTGTGAAACAACGTGTCAAAAATCAAAAATAAAGGGATTGGCTAGAATGTTGAATTTTGAAGGTGTTTTTGTTGTTGAAGCTCTGGGTCAAGCTGGTGGACTCGCCCTGCTATGGAAAGAAAAGAAAGAAGCCACTTTACTGGGTTTTTCAAATAATCATATTCATGCAGTTGTTTCCTCTCCTAACAATAGGGAGTGGCGACTCACTGGTCTTTATGGTGAGCCAGATCGAAGCAGACGCCAACACACATGGAACCTTCTTCGTACCTTGTCCAATCATTCGAGCTTACCTTGGTGTGTCATTGGAGACATGAATAACACTGTTCAGCATGAAGATAAGCGGGGGGAAGACAGTACCCTCAATGGCTTATTGACGGTTTCAACACGACCCTCCAACAATGTGGACTTACTGATTTAGAGCTTCATGGACATCCTTTCACTTGGGAGAAGGGTCGGGGCACGAATGCTTGGGTTGAGGTGAGATTAGATCGTGCTTTAGTATCCCAATCTCAGAGCCTTGCATTTCCTGAAGCTAGCCTTACCAACCTTGAGTACTCTACGTCGGACCATTCCCCTCTCTTTCTTGAACCGAAAGTATCAGGTAGCTTCTCTCATGTTTCTCATTTTTTATTTGAGAATACTTGGTTGAAAGATCCTTTTATGCTTTGAAATTGTGAAAGATTGCTGGGAACAAAATCATCTGCATGAGTTTAGTGACAAGTTGGCTCTGTGTGCTGAGAAATTGGCTCGGTGGGGAAAGGAAATTATTGGCTCTTTGAATCATCGAATAAAATGGTACAAAGCTGACTTGAAAGCTTTACACCCCAGAAGAGATAGTGTTTCGGTGCAGCAGTATCAGGATACAAAAAAGAAACTCTACGAGGCTCTTGATCGTCGGGAAAGCTATTGGAAACAGTGAGCTAAACAACATTGGCTAAAGGAGGGAGATTCGAACAGTAGCTATTTTCATAAGGCTTCCACTACTAGTAAACGCAATAACCAAATCACCCAACTTCGAGATGATGCGGGTAACTGGCTTTCTTGGGGTACGGGGTTGACTGATATGATTTCCAACTATTTTCAAGAGTTGTTTCAGTCATCAGGAACTTCTTGTCGTGACTTTATTAATTGTGTTTATCATATTATGCCAAATTATGTTAATTTGGAGGTGTGTCAACTAGTTACGGAGGAAGAAGTTAAGAAAGTACTTTTCCAAATGCACCCTAATAAGAGCCCAGGATCGGATGGTATGACTCTGGCAATCTATCAAAAGTGTTGGAATATTGTGGGGGGTGATGTTATCTGCTGTGTTCGAAAGTTTTTTGAAAGTGGAACTTTTGAGAATGATTGTGATGCTGCTAATGTCATTTTGATCCCAAAAAAAGAATCCAGACCGTATGACTGATCTCCGGCCCATAGCTTTATGTAGTGTCATGTATAAAATCATCTCTAAGGTTATGGTGAATAGAATGAAGCCTTTCATGGATACAATTGTTTCGGCCAATCAAAGTGCTTTTATCCTTGGCCGACTAATTTCAGATAACATTCTTGTTTCATTTGAGATTTTGCATTATCTGAAGAGGAAAAGAAAGGGTAAAGATGGCTACATGGCTTTGAAGTTAGACATGAGTAATGCGTATGCCCGAGTGGAGTGGGGTTTTCTCGAAGCTATGCTACGTAAACTGGGCTTTGCTAGTTATTGGATCCACTTGATTCTAAGATGTGTGTCTTCGGCCAGATACCATATTATCCACGAACACGACGAAATAGGCCCTATTGTCCCTTTAAGATGTATACGTCAGGGGGATCCTTTGTTGCCATACCTATTTATTCTTTGTCCTGAAGGGTTCTCGGCTCTTCTCCGAAAATATGAACAACGTGGTTGGATTCATGGTTGTAAAGTGGCTAATGGGCCCCCCGTATCTCCCACATGCTCTTTGCGGATGCTAGTTACTTGTATTGTAAATCCACCCATGAGGAAGCTCTCCGAATAAAAGAAGTTCTTTAGAAATTTGAATTAGCTTCGGGTCAAAGGGTTAACTTTTCTAAGTCTTTGATCTTCTTCAGCTCCAACTCTAGTGTTGAAACTAAAGATAGACTAGCTATGCTCTTAGGCATGTGTATTGCCCCCGAGGGGAGTTTGTATCTTGGTCTTCCAAGTTATATGGGGCGAAACAAGACTGGGAGTTTGGGTTACTTAAAGGCAAAACTAAGAAAACGACTTCAAGCTTGGGGCACTAAATTTCTTTCATGAGCGGGTAAGGAGATACTTATTAAAACTGTGGCTCAAGCCCTTCCTAGCTATGCCATGAGTGTCTTCTTACTTCCACTTGAGATTATTAGAGACATGGAAAGCATGATGTCAAAGTGGCAGTCCTTTAGTAATTCTCCTTCGAGTATTCATTGGATGTCTTGAAAGCGTCTTTGTGGTCACAAAAACAAGGGTGGTATGGGTTTTCGCAACCTTCAAGATTTTAATCTTTCTCTTTTGGGTAAACAAGGGTGGCGGCTTATGGCAAATCATGATTCTCTTGTCTCCCGTGTGTTTAAAGCCAGATATTTTCCCAATGGTTCATTCCTCACTGCTACTATTGGTCCAAATCTAAGCTTCGTTTGGCGTAGTATTTTGGAAGCTCAGTCACTAGTGAAACAAGGCTCGAGATGGGTTATTAGTGATGGAAAAAGCAAATCTATTTTGGGGGAACCTTGGCTGCCAGATGAAGAAAACCCCTCAATTATATCCAACCATCCTAGTCTCTATAATGCTAAAGTATGTAATTTTCTCACTATGGATGGTACGGGGTGCGAAACTGCTATCGTAGAGGACTTGCTGGTGCCTCGTGATGTTCAACTGGTGCAAAGTATTCCCTTTCAATCTCGGCCTGGTGAAGATGTTCTTACTTGGTTGAAGGATTCATCTGGGATATACACAGTCAGGAGCGCTTACAAATTGCTTCAGAAACTTAGTGGTGACTTCAATCTTGATATCTTGGCTAAAGATAAGTTTTGGAAGAAGTTATGGCAACTTAAAACCCCTCCGAAAATGAAAAATCTAGTGTGGCGTGCGGCTAAAGGTTGCCTTCCTACAATGTCTCAGCTGCTGTCAAAAAAAGTAAACGTTATTTCGACCTGTCCTATATGCAGTATGGATGCCGAAACCACTCTTCATGCCCTTGTTTCTTGTCCAGCTGCTGCTGCTGTTTGGAACCGTGTGGGGATAGGCACTTTGTTGCAGCAGCAAATGTCCTTCCTTGACTGGTGTATGGAGCGGTTTACAACATTGAATACAGACCAATCTTGCGTGCTTGTGGCGGCCTATTAGGCACTTTGGAATGCTAGGAATGACAAGGTCTGGCAAAACAAATCTGTAGGAGTTGAGAGCATTGTTGTTTTGGCTACAAACTAACTTAATTAATGGCGTATTGCTCAAAAATCAAGCAATGAATTGCTTTTCTCTGGGTACATAAGAGACAGTGTTGAGCAATGGAATGTCCCAATGGATAATAGTATTAAGGTTAATGTCGATGCAACGGTGTTTAGTGATTCCTCAACATATGGAGTCGGCTTTGTGGCTAGAGACTATGGTGGTATCCTCGTGGAAGGTAGTACAAAGCTTTTTCATGGTTCAACTACTCCGGAAGTGGCTGAAGCTATTGGTGTTCGAGAGGCCTTAAGTTGGATCAAAGACCATCCGTGAACCAATGTCACCTTGGAAACCGACTGTCTCTCGGCTGTTCAAGCTATGCGAAGTTCTATGTCATGGCTTCAATGTTTGGCAAAGTGATTAGTGAATGTAAAATCTTATTTCATGCTTTGCGTAAAGTTTCATTTTATTTTGTAAAGCGATCAGCAAATATAGTTGCTCACTCTTTTGCTAGAGCTGCTATATCCCACCCCGATCGTCGTTTCAACTTGGATAATGTTCATGTTGAGTTGTTGCCTTGTTTGGTAACTGAATTAATCGTTTAATAAAATGAAGATTTTATTTTCAAAAAAAAAAAAAACACGAGGAAAGACTTGTTCACCTTCATTTTCACTTCCTAATCAAAACACATTTTCCTCGGAAAGCAGAAATATTAAGGGGCTGTTTGGTACACAGCTTTCCTTACTCAGGAATGGGAATACTAAGTCTAACCAATGTTTGGTATGTAATTTTAATTTTTTTTTGGATGAGGTATTCATTTTACTGTGGGCTATATTTACCTTTACAACAAGGGAATATCAACATCCTCAAAACGTTGAGTTTCATTTGTCAGGAAAACTTAGCCTTGACTTTGAAAAAACTGTCTCAAGCCTTAGTCGCTGCTACTGTTTCCTTCCTCATCTTCTTTCTCTGCTGAAAAAGCTCTCTCTCTGTATATATATATTGAAATATGACAATGAGGAGCTGACAATGATAAAAGAGGACAGTTTTGAAATATGAATATTCTAATAATAAAACATTGACCATTGTCTTGCATTCATAATAGTTTTTTTTTTTTTTTGAAGGAAAGCACTCAGGAATAGGTCTTTGGCCCATGACAATTGGGCTGATCCGGCCCGGCCCGATAATAGTTGTGTCGGTCATTATTAGACAATTATTATTTTTTTCGGGTAAAGGAGATATATGTAGCCTTTAATATTTTTTTAAAAAAAATATATGCACAACATTAGGACAATATCGATTTCAAAGAAATGTCTCGATGTATTATGAAAAATAAAATTTATAGAGATATTTAAAATTAAAAATTCTACCATTCAAAAAAAAAAAGAAGAAGGGGTCGGGCCTGACTCGCCAGGCTGAAAGAAATGGTCGGTCCGGGCCAGATCGTGCCAAAGAGATATCGTGTCGGGCTGGGTCAATGTCGAGTTATGCCAGACCCGTCCTGATTGAAATTCCTATAAATATATATATGTATATTTTACTCTTTATAATTATTATTTTTGTTAATTTTTTTATAAAATTATATGAAAAATAATAAATAAAAATTATTTTGAACATTTTAAAAAAAAAATATTTAAGTTATTAATATTTTACAAAAAAAAAATAATCATTATTGTTAAAAAAAAAAAAATTGTCACATTCCATTCCTATGTTAATACCAAACAAAGTAATTTTTATATTTCCAGGCATCATCATAATATTACTGCGCACAACCAAACACGGTAATGTTGCTTTTCTAGTTTTATAATTCCCTTCATCCCTTTCTAAATAATCCTAAACCTATTCCCATGAAATGAAACCTGCATACCAAACGGCCCTAAAAGAAAATATATACTAGTAAAATCATATGCCTAAATTCATGCGTTCTTACACATATACAAAGCTATACGAATTCTAATAACAAACGTGAAGAGCTTACCAAGTCAGAATATACAGTAAATCAATCTCGCCTTAGAGGAACTTCGTCACTGAAATATTAGCTATACACTACTTATCTTCCTGCCGCAACTGTGGGGCCATATACAGAGTCTGCTTCAACTAATGCTTTGCATTAGATCACAGCATCAACAATTAAGCGGCACTCAAACAGTTCTCCCAACCCCCATATTTGGAGCTGAAGCTGCCACCGCCACTTTGCTGAGCATGCTCAGAAATAACGGCACGGGCACAGACATCCCACGTCCTAGCTATTTCCCCAAGAGACATAGGTTGCGAGAGACTTCTAAGAGATATGCTAAACCTTGACTTGGCTTTTACTGAAAGATCTTCATATTCCTTGCTATAAAAGTAGATGATGAAACAATGACTTTCAAGTATTAATAGCTCATTCCAGACAAATACTACTTCAGAACAGAAAAGTAACACATAATGAGCACGGGTACAATCCCAGGGCATTTTTGTGCATATCAAAGTCTCGTGAAATTTAGATAGAATGACTCAAAATATATTAACACTGACGCTTAATTTGATCCACTTTAGATGGCAAAGCAAGGGGGATTCACATTTGACTAATGATGCATTTAAAAATAATTAAGTGAAAACTAGTGTTGCTTTTAAAAAAAGTTACGTGACATTATCTTGCATAGAGTTGAGCTTCGAAAATTTCACTTCTGTTTAGATAAATTAGCCTGAAAGTTCATGTCACAAATAATTTTTCTTTTAGACATTATTTTGAACAAAAAAGAGAAGTAGAATTTTTCCCTCACCTGACTTCCACTGGAATTTTGTCCAACAGTATAGGGGAACAGTTGGGATAATTTGTGGGAACAAGCAACCTCAATGGCTGTATTGGAGACTGCAAAACATATCAAAATAATTAACAAGAATGCTGCATAGGATAATAAATCCCTTCATAATTCTTGAGAACTCACCATTCGTGCTGAAGCATACTGTGATTTCAAGTTCGCGCTGAGTGCTACAGCACTGAAAGAACACTTGACAATAGTCCCTTTACCCCCTTCAACAGTAGCAGCTGCTACACTTGGATCAACATCTTCATTGCTAATATCAACAACTGTGTCAATAAGTCGCTGATTTATTTCCCTAATTTCTTGTATAAGAGCATGATTAACCTGCAAGAAGAACACCAGTCACTTCAAAGGGACAACTCTCAAAATGAATGATAAAATGTGGTCAGGATCCATAGTCGGGAGAAATGAAAAACATAAGAGCAGGAATAGAATGAAAATAAATAAATCAATATGCATAAACAAAGGAAATAGAATAAAAATTGATTCATTTCAATTCCATTTCATTACCCTAACCAAACACACCCTCACAGCATAGCACACTCATAAGCTTATCTTTATGTGTATCGCTAGAATCTCTCCAATACCTCAACAAACTAATGATCCAAGTTTGAGCTGAACATAAAACAGGGTTCTCAGAAGTTCAGACCATGTTTAAAATAACTTTTGTACTCATACAGATATACATTCCAGTAAAGACAAATACCTCTATCTTAGGCCTCTTGATACCAGATGTTGCAGTTGACTCTAGTTCAGAAGTTTCTAAACTAATAAGCTGTTTAAAACTATCATTAATGCTACTGGCTGATGATACAACATTTAAGGGCATGGCACTTGTGTAACGCTTCATTTTCCTAGTCCCATTAGTTCCGTCGTGGCCCATGAAATTCCTTACTTGTAAACGACAGTTTGTCATAGCAACTAAATCCTCACCAACTGCAGCTCTAGATCCATTGCCTGGAGCTGATCCTGCAATCCTATCAATCATACTGACAACAGACCCAATGTCACTGACAGAAGCACTCAATGCCTTAGGTGACATCGACTTTACCTGGAAACCACATATCAGTATTACATATCATTCACTAATATGAGAGAACTACCAAAAATGAATATGGAAAACGTTTAATAGTGTTTTCAAGTGAAAGGAGAAGGCATCTAACACTAAAATCAACATGGAAGATATCATCATTGCTAACCGCTTTAATTAAACGATCTAGTGGCTGCTCTGTAATGCTTGATTTGCCAGAAACAGATACCGAAGTGTTTCCGTGAGTGCCATCAGGACCACTAAACTCTGCAAGCAAAGGAGAGGCTGATATTCCTGGGGTGCCGATGGCAAGGGATTGAGCTGGAGTAACAACACTAGTTTGTTGTTGTCCAACATTCCCAGCATTTACAAGTGAGGAAACACCTGGAAGGGGTTTTTCAGAATCGCTGGGCATTGGGGATGGAACCAAAGGAGTTGATGGAGATGGATCAACAAAAGGTGAGCTAGCAGATTGTAATGGTGTTCCAGTTTTGGTAAGAGGTGGCAGCAGGTTCTGCTGCTCCACTTGTGGAGAAGAATGTTGCAAAATTTGAGGTGATGAGGCCTGGAGGAGTTGATTTGAGGACATCGCAAAGGAAGAGCTAGATTTCAACTGTTGATGGGGATAAGCAGCACGTTGACCAGCGGGATGATGTTGCTGAAAGACTCCTGACTTCATGACCATACTTGGTCTAGTCTTCAAATCATTTACATCATTAATTTGATGATGCTGCATTTGATTTTGGTGCGCGTGCAACTGAGCAGGAAGTTGTTGTTTTGCTTGCTGCTGTAATTGTTGTTGCTGCTGCTGCTGTTGATGTTGTTGCTGCTGCTGCAATAATTGCTGCTTCTGCATTAAGTGCTGCTGCATCTGTCGCTGTTGATATTGTTGCTTGAATTGTTGGGACTGTAACATTTGCTGCTCGTGTTGTTGCTTCATATGTTGCTGGTTCTGAAGCATATTGGAATTCGACTGAAGGTTATTGACATTTGGCTGCAGCACATTGATCCCATTCTGGGATGACATGGCATTAATGTTTGCATGTTGGGGAGCACTCACAGGAATTTGCTGCAGAGAATTCGAAGAAACCTGCTGCAATGAGTTCATAGCATTTCCTTGTCCTGAATCCACGTTAGAACTGGACTGCAATGGGTTCATCACATTTTGCTGAGTTGTTGAAACTCCGGACAAAGGAGACAGAGTGTTTTGTTGTAAGCTCGTATAATTGTTCTGCTGCATTGTTCCCACAGAACTTTGCACATTCATTGATTGCAATTGAGAATTCATTTGGTTTTCATGAGATTGGACTTGATTAATTTGAGACTGTGGCTGCTGAGTGGACTGCATATGAGAAGAGGGGTGCCCTTGTTGCAATTGAGAAACAGGCTTCCTCGGCCTATTTGTATTAATAAAACTTATTATTTGTTTCTCATAGTGAGCCAGTTTCTCCTTATACCCAGGAATCACGTTACCTTTTGGAACCTGTAAGAATTGAATAGCACGTTCCAACGTGTTCCTAAATAATTTCAGCTTCTCAAGCTGCTCTGACTTTGGTGGTTGTTGTGCAAGAGAATCAAGCTGGCAAGGAAAAACAGACGCCATTAAGATTAAAGAACAGCATAACTCAGCCTAAAGTTTCTTATTAGGGTAATTGTGTTTTCTTTCCTGTTTCTACTTTAATGTTGTGTAGGGGTGGAAACTCAGGTCATTGTGTCATATTTGTGTTTTTGTCATGCGGGTTGGCATGTCTAATTGGTCAATTCTAATCTAACCCATTTATATTTCATGTGGAAAAATCTAAACCTTAAGCAGACTCGTCCTGTGTTGATTAAATTTCCTATATTACCTGTTGATCAACTTGACAAATATCACATATTTGAATTTTTTTCTCCTTACATTTTTTGATTGTATCAATTTGATTGACATTGAATAATGCACTAAATAAAATAAATAAAGTTTCAAATAAACAAAATTGATGAAGTAGATTACTTCTCACAAAATAAACAAAATTCTTAATATCAAGTAATTATAAGTGTGAATAAGTTATACTATATCGTATGTAAAGTTCTTTCTACTTCATAAAAAAAAAGTACTAATTCAACTATAAGTTTGTAACTTTAATCATATACTCCATTCAAACAGGTTAATTCATGTTTGACCCTAATCAAAACCCAACCCAATCAATTTGTATCATGTTGTGGTGATCTAAATTGCCACCCCTATCTGTGTGGGAGTTACCAAATTTCCATTCATATTATAACAGCAGATCCCTCTATGTAAGAGATGGCATACCTGTTGTAATTTGCCAGCAATTTTATGGTACATTTCAAGAAGTTCAGGTAAGTACAGTTCCTTCATTGTTTTGATCTGCCAACAAATTTAAAGAGCAGTTAAATTTTAATCTCATCAAGTTGCTAATAAATTAAGAAAGTGAGCATCGGCCAGATACATTATATGAAATAATCACAACAATAAAAATTACATCATTTACTTCATGTCTTGATTGTAATTCAATTCCCCAATGCAATCTTTATAGTTTATTACAGCACCTTTCTCCTTTACCGTGTCCACAAATGAAGAAAATACAGCTGAATATATAACACTACCGACTATTTTTTTGTCTTATTTATATACATATATAGATGTATTATAAAATATATTTTGATTTTTTTTTCTATTGAGAAGAAAATTTTATTTTGAATTATTATCATAATAATTCATGTGAATCAGCCACTCACACACTCACATAGACTATAAATTAGTGCGGTGTATAAATATTTTGTCTTTATATAAATATCTCTTTTTTTTTAATTTTATATTAAAAATGTCTATTTAACAAAAAGTTGAACAGTTTTTCTTCAACTTGTAATATTACCATTATTTAACAAAATATTATTAGTTAACTTTTAAATAAATAAATAGTTTTTTATTCATAACTTTTTCTCTAAGAGAACTATTATGAATTAAGTAGGGTTAGAAAGATAATTAAAAACTCTATAATTTTTAAAATAGTAATTTTCATATTCGCATATTTAATGGTTAAATACTAAACCAAAATTTTGGTGTATTACAAAAATTTTAGAAAATTATCTTTAGTCCTTTAGTCATAACTTTCTATTTAGGAGTCCTATATCAATAAATTAAATATATATATATATATATAAATATAATTCTAGTATGTGTGAAATAAATTTATCTAGTTTCAATATTTACAAGTCAAAAACTGATCATAAGTTACAGATTCAACTAATAATGAAATTTCACTATTATTTAGAAGTTTAAATATTAAGGAGTTAAAAATTTGATCATAAATTATATGTTCGGTTACTTGAGAAATTTCAGATTTATATGTTTGAAGTTGTTTTATTCAATTTTATATTAAAATGAGACATTTTCAAATGATTTGTTTATTTATTTGAGCTCTTTTAAAATTTTAAAATAAAAAAATTAAAATGATGATAAAATTATTTACTCTATTATTATGCTATGTTTCATATTAATTTTATTAAAAACTATTTAGCTTGATTACTCTTCATGTGATATGTTTCTAATTTTTATTGTTGTATTTATTTAGTTATATTGATTTTCTACAAATTTTATCAATATATACATATATAGAAATATTTAAACAACAAATATGTATTATATATACTATATAATTTTTTAAATTTCCATCAATATTTTCAAAAAAAAAACCTAATGAACAAGTCATGTCACCTTCTGATAAACCTCCTCTTGCCAATCACCTCCGTTGGCATGTCCAGTTTGGGCAGTTGAATCAACAGATGCTAGATAAAGGACATAAAAGTATGCACATAAAATCATGAGAAATGAGATTCAGCTTCTAAGAGTAGCATTTCTAACTAAAAAAAATAATTAAAAAAGAGCTTTTTAACTAGCAGAGTATTAGCGTAGAAAAACTTATCGTCTCCTGACTTACATAGTACAAGGTTATATGTGTCCACTTTTATTTCTAAATTCATAATGAATGAAGCTTTTGAGCATTAAAAATCATGCTTAAATTCCTAATGAACAAATCTTTTGAGCATGGAAACATATGCTAAAACTATATAATTAAGGCAACAACATACTTGATGATGTCTCTGGAAGGGGTCTCTGTGATTGGTATAACTGCTTTTGCTGATCAATTACATGTTGTGTTGGAGGCAATGATCCTGAAGTTTGACCCGACACATGAAGCCTTTGTGGCATTTCACGCTGCAGTGAATTTGGCTGTTGTTGCAAACCTAACTGTTGCTGCATCTGCGGCTGTGACTGAATTTGTGACAACATTTGCTGTTGTGGTTGTGATTGTTGTGCCTGAGTTGGTAGCAAATTAGATCCACTCGGCTGCGATTGTTGCTGCATTGGAGCTTTGGATTGTTGTTGTAACATGTGTACGGAGTGCTGATTAGTCTGCATGCTTGAGTTAGAGTTACTGGTCTGAGTTCCATGCAGTTGCTGCTGTAACCCATTACTCTGGGGGACTAACTGTTGCTGATGCAAATTTGATATGTTATTTTGCTGAGCCATTAACTGTTGTTGTTGTTGTTGCAGGTTTGGGAGATTATTCTGCTGGCTAAGAAGTCTCTGTTGCTGCTGTAAATCCCCAGCATTGTTCTGCTGTCCAATTAAGTGGCTTTGTTGCATATTTGTAGAATTTGGCTGTTGATTCATAAGCTGCTGCTGTGACATTTGTGTTTGTTGTTGATGAGCAACAGAAGATTGTTGAGTTTGTGGCTGTGATCTAAGAACAGATTGTGGATGTTGCTGGAGCATGGGTTTTGATGGTTGTTGAATAGAGGACTGATTCTGCTGAAGACTTGGCAGAGATGATTGCATCATGGGAGGTTGCATGGAAGCTGATGTTTGCACAGCAGCTGGCTGAGATGATTGCAATTGAGTTGGTTGCAATAGGTTCTGTTGCTGTTGCTGCATATGAGTCTGGAGCATTGACTGGGGAATATTCCCCTGTTGGAACTTCGGCTTTAAAGTCTGCTGTTGTAACTGTTGCTGGTAGAGATACTGAGACTGTGGGTTTTGAGATTGTTGCTGTTGTTGTGGGACCTGTTGCCTTCCTTGCACTTGTCTCTGAGTATTAGCATACCCTACTGGATTCTGTGAACTACTAGACATATTTTGCATATTTGGATTTTGGCCAACAACATTTGGGATAGAAGTCTGACTTAAGCTAGTGGGGGGAGGAAGAGTAGATGATATGCTGGAAGAACTCTGAACAGCAGCAGAATTCTGAATATTCTGAGATAGTAGTTGTTGTCGTGTTTGACTCTGATTAGATGACAGTGGCATTACAAGTGATTGCCCTTGATTGTGTACTTGAGGTGGCATGACAATAGAACCTATCCAAAAACACAATTTCTACAAATAATGAAACACTATTTTTCAGACAGCATTACCTATCAAAACAAAGTTATATACTGTATATGGAACTTAACCGCTCCATTTGGAAGACATTGGAACAAATTAAAATGTGATTCAAATACATATATTTTGTATACCATAAAGAACACAGTTTTTTGGTTCGCACTTAAGAATGTATTGCCTACCTGGATCTGTGGGTCTGCTATTAGCAGGGTTGGATGGCAACGGGTTGGGTATATTATTGTTCTGGGACTTAGTCTCCATTGTCAGCATCTTCAGTGAAATTTTCCGTAAATAATCAGACTGCCATCACATACAAAATACCAGTTAAGAGAGAGCAATCGATAAATAAACACAAAAATATTTCATAGAATGTGCAAGTACACAAAACATAACATGTCAACATAAGTACATCATGTCAGCATTAAAACGTAAGTAATACATATTGGTGACTAAGTGAAAAAAAAAAAAAAGGGTCAGAAATACAGAAGCACCTGGCTTGTGGCGGCACTGTAAATCTTTTCTTCAAACCTTTCAGCAATTTTCTTCAGTTCAAGCAATCCCTCTTGGCCAGAGAAAGGGAGATGCTTCTTCAATGTATCCATTCTTCCAGTAAGACATTAAATTATATAAGTCAGTGAAAATGAACCTTTCATCTATTTTATACTCTAAAGATAAGTTCTGATAATGTATACTTCACAAAGCAAAAAAAAAGATTTCTCTGACTGTTTGCAAAAACAATTAAAAGAAAAGAGACATTAAAACTATTCTAATGTCTATTTTAACAAAGAAATTTGCAAAACAAACCATATACATGTTTTTTTACATACATATGTATAAGCTATTTTTTAAAAAACAAAAAAGCACATAAAATCTAAACCAAAAACAATAGAAAAGTGAAGATTGCCAATCATGTTTTCTGTTTTTAAATTTTTTTTAGGATTAAAACTTTTTTAACCAAAAAAAGATTTTTACATATATTTTCAATTTATGTCAACAATCCAATTAAATCTTTAATTGTTTAAGGAACAAATTAATAATTTCTATTAACACGGCCTCTCTAATTCCAAAAGACACTTACATCTTGTTGACAATACGTTGTCTCGAATCGTGCTGCAATTGAGTTCTCCAATCTGTGGTGTCCATCGTGGGTTCCCCACCTTGGATAGGTCTCCAATTATTGGTGTCCATGCTGAAAATACCCTACAAATCTGTTTTCCATGCAGAATTGGGTAGATTGCAAAGGACAATAGTAGACAGAATTATTTTAAATTTAATAAGATGTTTGCTAAACTATCGAATTAAGCACTCAAAAAACAATCCAGAGTGTTTGTTACATGAAAAAAAAAATAAATAAAGTTACAAAAGCTTAGTTTTAGTCAATATTTATGGAATTTGATTACATCCACTTCAAAAGGTAATATCACTCTAAAACATAGGACGGCACACAACCCTTCATTGTTCATAGTCAAATAAGCTACATTTCTTATCCAAAAAAATACAATGAAAGGGATGGCTAGAGTGCAATTTTAGTGTTCAATTAAAAGCCCCAGACAATGATCATCTTGAGAGAGAGAGAGAGAGAGAGAGAGAGAGAGAGAGAGAGAGAGAGAGAGAGAGAGAGAGAGAGAAATGAAATGTTACAAATCCAAAAACCAGAACCTTTCATTTCATTCCATTCCACGTCATTTTTTAATCTAAGAATGCAACTAAGGCAGGGAGGGGAAAAAAATTGTGTTGTATGGGAAATGGAGAACAACCATATTTCCCACATATCGTTTTAATGAACACTTGAAAGTAACATAGAAATATGCCTAGAATTAGAAGGTACACCATAATTCATACTCTGTCGGTTTTCCTGCCAAGCAACATATGATCATTATTACAGATTTAGAACTAAACAGTTTCAGTTGTTGACAGTTCGCATCATAAGCATTCTATAAAAGCATACGAATACATTTACATATTAGATACACGGAGCTACGTTCAATGACTAGATTTATCTCAAAAGCTGACCACCAAATTCCAAAACATCACAAATCTAATCTAAATAATCAATATCCTTAATTGTTCAATTCGACTCCTCGAATAAAGTCCCATAAAATCACATCAAAAAGCAATTGAAAACCTACAATCTCATAAGCTACAACATCGTCATATTCATATTTTACAGTCCCCAATTTTTAGGGATTCTGGTAAAGGCTCAGTGATGAAATCTACAATAGGCAATAACGAAATATCAACGGTGAAGTCCAAAAATGGAATGAGCAAACAACCAAAATTCTAGGGATGTTTACGATTCTGAATTGATTTTAGAAGGAGAAACTAAGCTCGGAAGAGTGATGTGCTTTAAGATCCATTTTGACGCAACAATGGAAGAAATTGCAGAAAATGAAAATAAAGCCAACCTGATATTGAAGGGGCAGAAAGGCAAGGTCGGAGGAGGGCGGAGACGGTGGATTGATTATGGGTACTCTTTCTGTTGTGAGGCTTTTACCAATTCAAGGAAGACATAAAATGACGCCTAAAATAAATTATACAAATATATTTCCTTCCAGGACTTTTTCTGTCGCCGGATGAATAATTTTTCAGGGATAAAAAGTTATCCAAAAAATACATTTACATTAGTTATATGTATGTTTAATCATTAAATCACTACTAAATAATTATAATTAATTAATAACGATTATAAAAAATTAAAATCTAATAATAATTATAAAATTAAAAATAATTTTTTTTATTACACTCGGCAAGTATGTACTTTATTTTATCATTGGTCATGTAATTCTATTTTTTTTAGAGCTTTATTCTTTTTTCTTTACCTTTTTAAAATATGTCTTGCAAAATAACTATCATATAATATAGTTTAACTCAAAAAGGTAATTTAGTCAATTTAAGCATTCCGATTACGTTTCCTAATAAAGTAAACAAGATAAATCACAACTATTCCATTTCTAAAAAAATTTAGTAAACAACATATTACAAATATTGATTCCTGTTATAAAATAATATAAAATAATATAAAGTAGATGAGAAGAAAGAAGAAGAAGATGAAGAGAGAAAGAGAAAGTGAATGAGAATTTCTGAGTTATTTATTCCAATGGGGTGAACCCCTATTTATACAAATACAAGAGTGAGATATTAAGAAACTAAGAAAAAGGGAAACTAAGGAAAAGAGGAATGTTGATTACAATTCATGGTAATAAATAAAAGATTTGGACATCCACATAATTATTAATATTTATAACACTCCCCCTTGGATGTCCATAATAGCTGTCTTATTAAAAATCTTGCTGAAAACTTGGTCAAAGGAAAAAGAGTATAGTGTAAACTAACTCCCTCCCCCTCATTTAGGCATTTGTGGAGATCTTCTAATAGACGAATTTCGATCTTGTCTGCCATCTTCTCAAATGTTGATGTTGGTAATAACTTTGTGAATAAGTTTGTAAGATTGACACTTGATTGAATATGTTGAACACCAATATGCATTTTCTTGAAGCGTATAAAGAAGAATTTCGTGAAATGTGTTCTAACTCTATCTCCTTCAATGTACCTCCTTTTAGTTGAACGATGCAAGCAATATTATCCATAGAGAATTGCTTGGGTTGATACTTCTTTATTGAGTGCAATCTATATGTTTCCCGAATATACTATGCCAATGATCTCACTCACACACATTCTCTACTTGCTTCATAAAATGCAAGTATGTTAACATAATTTATAGTTGCCTCGTTAAAAACCTTGCCAGAAAAACCCAGTGGGACAAAATCTGAGCTAAGGGAAAAAGAGTACAATATATATTTCATATTCATAACTATTTGCAAGTTGCCTCGTTAAAAACCTTGCCAGGAAAACCCAGTGGGACAAAACCTGAGCTAAGGGAAAAAGAGTGCAACATGAATATGTCTCCCACTCATGCACATATGATCCATAATTCTTTTGGTGATAATAAATCTCATAAGATTATTGTTATCACTTTTAAAATATCACCATATATAATCTTTGATCATATATTTTCTATAACTCTTCCAGAGTATGTATGGACTTCTAAATTATAGATGAGGGGTTCGTGGAACATTAGTCTTTATCCAACTAATTGTATCATTCATGTGTATACACAACTTTGTTCGTACGAAAATTTAAAATTTCAAGTAGATATGAACATAACACATTAATGGTACTACAAATTTTCATTTGTGATAATGATGGTACTCCAAGACCATATATTTATTCCATCTTGTTTTATGATCTTAATTTCCATATCAAATGATCATATATCTATAATTCTTGATACATATGAAGTACTTCAGGACTTCAATACTAATGAACAAACTTTATACATTAATATTTCTCGAAAAACAAAAGAAATAAAAGTTTGTTCTTCAATTAATCAAAAACTCTTCAAGAGTCTATCACAACGTATAATTTACGTATTTATATTGCATAGACAACCATAGGTATTTTTCAAATAATAATTTACTTACATGTCTTTATTTCATACAAAGATCTTTGTCATATAGTGCGCGCGACTTTGAATTTATATCACTTAAGACATGTATTAAATTCTTCTAGAATTTTTAGATAAGGCTTATTTCAAATTCTCACTATATTAGGAGCTCCAAATAAATAACCTTTTGTTGCAACATTTATGTGACGCTTATAAATCCTCATAAAATATATTCCAGGCTATAATCAAATCATGATTATATTTTCTCAATATTTAAGCCTTACTTCAATCAATCTCATGTCTATGCAAGCTTTGTACAACAATTCATCATGTACAAATACATATATGCAAATTTCTCATTAGAAATATTTATTTGCACACCCTACAGGTCTTACTTCACTTTATGTGAGTAAATTTACCTGGATTGCGTCATAATATTTTGGCCAAAAATCAAAATGTATGTCGATGATTCTCGACAAATCTAATACCATGATCCTTGCTATCTCATGTTAATTTATTGCATATGCAAACATTCAATATTTATTGTCGACAAAAATTTCAATAAATGATAATTTCCTCCCATATTGACATAACTTATAGAGATCTCTTTAAATTACATATTTTTCAAATATGTTTATCATTTATAGGTACCTATATAGAATCACTTCAGGGATTCAATTATGATCAAATGTGTTATGTCTAACTTCTCTTGGGAGTCTTTTCGAGTACCGTTTTCATCACGGTTATCATTTTAATACTTTATAACATTAAGGTATCTCCATGAGTACCTCTAGATTTAACAACTTCAGGGCAAATCAAATGAACATTTATTAATAATTTCTACATTGTTCATTTACGCTTCAGGCGTTTTCAACTCATTCTATCTCAACTTTGAATAATATTGATTTGCAGTTGGTATATATCATTTTGAACTATATTGTTCTTATATACTTTGTGCAAGGATCATTTTTCAAAAATTATCATCGATCCCAACTGCTTCTCTCCCCCTGATCGAGAGAATTTTTAAAAAATGTGAAATCTAATAATATTAATACACCTGTAGGGATTTCAATATATCACAATGAATCAATATCTATTTAAACTCATATATATTATATGACATTGAACTTCAGGTTCAATAACTTCAGTTTCAAGTTCAATACTTATGAACTTAATTCATTTCTAAGAATGAGTCATACGTGTATAATTAGAAATACATAAATTTACACATTTTGTAAATGCATGATCATATAATCTTTATCACATCGATAAGAAACTATGCAATAAAAATCTAACAATGGCTCAAGATTGTTAAGAAAATATAATTTAAATATTTTCTATGTGGAAATATATGCACATTCTTCTTTTGAGCCTTATAAATAACAATGAGAAGAATCTTCTGGTTCTTCAACAAAATTTAGTCAAATTCTTTGACAATTTATTGCATATGATTGATCATGTCAAAATAATTCAATTCATGAACTTCAGGTTCACTATAATTTGTATTTCAATGAAAGTTTCAAAATGTAATGTAAATTCATTACAACATAATCATTACAAGTTTTATTTTTATATACACGAATAATATAATTATATTATTCTCCAAAACATATACACTCTTCAGGAGTCACTATTATGTTTATCAAACTTTATATTTCTTCAGGAATCACTATCATCAATTCAATGATGTGTATAATGTAAAATGTATATGACAACTTCATCATGTTGTTATAATGGTCAAATAGGTATAACCATAATATATCATTCATGTTTCCTGGTATCTTTTTAACAAGTCGTCTAATTTATTAATAGACTATTCATCAGTCTAATTATCATGACTTGATATATTATATATTTAAATGTACAACCAGTACATATAATAAGTCATCTCTTATTACTTTCATAACTAGATAAAAGTTATACATCTAGGTACATACCAAGATATTTTACTACTCAAAGTAGCAATTGTATGTAAGAGTACTTCTTCAGGAAGCTTTTCAAATAATCATTTTGTGATTCTTTATCACTTTGATTATATTGGATCACTAACAAATATTAGTAAATTATATATCCACTTTTGGGAATATGCAAACTGAATTATATAGCAACTATATATATACATATCTTGTACTAACAATAGTTTGAAACTATTAATTTCAAGAAATAATAAAATATGTATATATTAATTTGCTTCTGGCATTACCAATATATGTGAAATCTATATTCTTTGAAATAGAATTTCATGCCTATTCATTCTCTTTAGGTAATGATATTTAAATATTCTAAATGTACAATAAGTTTGTACAATTCACATTCTATTAAATAATCAAGTATACTTTTATCTTGATTATAAGTGTGTCCGTACTACAAGTACGCGACCACTATTATTCAATTCCACACATGATATATAGATTTCATGCACTTTGATTGTGTGTGGTATCTCATCTTTTGGTTGTTTCCACTTTTTGGAAATATTTGAGTAGTAAATAATGTCATTGATTATTTAAAATCATTACATTCACTTCGGGGAATGACGTTGAACAAGTAGAACATTATTATAAATTTCTTAAAAATTTATTACTTGTTCATCCATAAAAATATAAGAAATTATTCAACAATTTCTTTTACGATATTTCAAAGAATATATGAATGCAATTTTTGCATAGTCTCCAAGATGTATGCAAAATTTAATCTTTAATATATGTCAGATTCAATAATTTCCAACATTGCAAGTAATAACAATGTATAATAACATGACTAATACGAAGAATCTTTAAAAGTAATTGACTTCAATTCGTATCATTCTCTGCAGGGAATGATGAACAATAAATACATGCCTCATGTATTTAAATAACATTAGTCATGCTCATTGTTATTCTTATACTTTGATGTTTCAATGCAATTTTCTTAATATTCGTTTTGGATATTCAAAACCCACTATAAAATTGCATCAATAATAATCATTTTTAAATACAATCATTTTTTTTTTGACAAATATAAAACATTTACTTCAGGAAATGTTTGTCAAAATCTATATCGATATTAGATTACTTTTCATTGTCCTCAAAGAATACAAGAACATATATATAAATATGTATTCATCTCTTTCATTATATATCCATCAACTATATAATGAATATTACGTTTGCATAATCTTCAGGATATATGCAAGATTTTATTGAGGACGCATAATCATTAGGATATATGCAATATTTTATCGATGATGCATAATCTTCGGGATATATACAATTTTTTTTTATCGATGATGCATAATCTTCAGGATATATACAATATTTTATCGATGATGCATAATCATTAGGATATATGCAATATTTTATCGATGATGCATAATCTTCAGGATATATGCAATATTTTATCGATGATGCATAATCTTTAGGATATATGCAATATTTTATCGATGATGCATAATCTTTAGGATATATGCAATATTTTATCGATAATACATAATCTTTTGGATATATGTATAATTTATATAGATTTTCTCTATCATATCATAAGCGCACATATATTGTAAATATTATGAATGATAAGAACATAATATATATATATGAAATTAATAATAAATATATAAAAACATATACATACATATATAATATATAGATATATAGATAAAAAGAAAAAAGAAAACAAAGGATTCTTGAAATTGTTTCAGTCAGATAAGTATATATATAAATATATATTTAGTGTATCATGACTTTGAAACAATTCAAGAACTTTAACAAAATACTTACATTGGGACATAGCATAGACTCATGCTTGAAGCTTGGGCAGAGACTCGTGCTGATAACGTGTTATAAAATAATATAAAATAATATAAAGTAGATGAGAAGAAAGAAGAAGAAGATGAAGAGAGAAAGAGAAAGTGAATGAGAATTTCTGAGTTATTTATTCCAATGCGGTGAACCCCTATTTATACAAATACAAGAGTGAGATATTAAGAAACTAAGAAAAAGGGAAACTAAGGAAAAGAGGAATGTTGATTACAATTCATGGTAATAAATAAAAGATTTGGACATCCACATAATTATTAATATTTATAACAATTCCGATTATTTTTCATTTATTCCGTTACATTTCTCCATTAATTTATTCCGATTCTAATTATTGTATAGTAAACGTGCTATAATAGTAGTGGAATCATCAAAAAAAAAATTGCAAAAGTTTAAAAATTATTAATCGTTATTAGTTATTGATCTTAAATATATATTATTGAAAAATTTGAAAGTTACTAAATATTATCAGTTATTGATCTTGAACATGTCTTCTTGATAAACTTAGCACCGATGTTGTTGATTATTATTGGTCATTAATTTTTATTATGTATCGTTAATAAAGTTAGTACATCATTTACTGGTTATTAATCTTGAATATCTATGTGTTACTGATAAAATATACATATATGATGTTGTTGGTTATTTTCAAATTGACTCTAAAATATGTAACTTAAAAATATATAAATGAAATTGGGGTTTAAATATGATGTATAAACCATGAATGCCCTTAGTCTAGCATTTTGCACAATTCTCGAATTTAGTGATTAATTATTTAAAATTGAGTGAATTGCAGCAAAATCCTCAAAAATATTAAAATTGAGTGAATTGCAGCATTGAGTGAATTCCAATGCGGTGAACCCCTATTTATACAAATACAAGAGTGAGATATTAAGAAACTAAGAAAAAGGGAAACTAAGGAAAAGAGGAATGTTGATTACAATTCATGGTAATAAATAAAAGATTTGGACATCCACATAATTATTAATATTTATAACAATTCCGATTATTTTTCATTTATTCCGTTACATTTCTCCATTAATTTATTCCGATTCTAATTATTGTATAGTAAACGTGCTATAATAGTAGTGGAATCATCAAAAAAAAAATTGCAAAAGTTTAAAAATTATTAATCGTTATTAGTTATTGATCTTAAATATATATTATTGAAAAATTTGAAAGTTACTAAATATTATCAGTTATTGATCTTGAACATGTCTTCTTGATAAACTTAGCACCGATGTTGTTGATTATTATTGGTCATTAATTTTTATTATGTATCGTTAATAAAGTTAGTACATCATTTACTGGTTATTAATCTTGAATATCTATGTGTTACTGATAAAATATACATATATGATGTTGTTGGTTATTTTCAAATTGACTCTAAAATATGTAACTTAAAAATATATAAATGAAATTGGGGTTTAAATATGATGTATAAACCATGAATGCCCTTAGTCTAGCATTTTGCACAATTCTCGAATTTAGTGATTAATTATTTAAAATTGAGTGAATTGCAGCAAAATCCTCAAAAATATTATCTTACTAGCAATTAACTTCTCAAACTTATTTTTTAGCGGTAAACCCCCCCCCCCCCCCCCCAAAAAAAAAACCTTTTCTGTTAGCAAATTACCATTTCCATTTATTTTTTAGTGTTAAGTGCTATATTAGATTTACATAGTGTATTGCACATGTGAACAAGTGTACACATGGTATAATCTTATTTGTCCACGCAATTAATACTTTTAAATAAATTATTAAAATAAAAATAAAAAAAATCATTTTAAAAATAAAATAATTTTTTTAGAAAAGACTGTTATTATAATTAAACATAGTCACTTACAACAATAAAGAAAATGGCAGAAGGAATATCCTCTAACCAAGTACAATCATTATCCAACACTAAATCTTGTTTAGCTAAACTATGAGCGTCTTGGTTAGCATCTTGCCTAACACGAGATACACAAACTGAAAAGAGATAGGATAATTAATTTTTAACATCAGCCACCATATCTTGAAAAGAAGAATGGCCTAATATTTGACGATTAATTGAATTCGCCAATAGCAAAGAATCAGTCTCAATGAAATCCACATGAAAATGAAGGTTTCTTGCCCATACGAGACCTTGAAACAAAGCCTTGGCTTCAGCTTCTAAGTCAAAAATTGCCTACAAAAGGCTTGGAAAAAGCAGTCTTGTCGAACCCTTGAGAGTCACGAATTAAAGCACACACTCTTAATTTGTTCTTTGATGTATCAATCACCACATCGATACTCATTTTAAGATTGTTAGGAGGGGTGGCTACCATG
Source organism: Cannabis sativa (assembly GCF_029168945.1). Taxonomy (NCBI): domain Eukaryota; kingdom Viridiplantae; phylum Streptophyta; class Magnoliopsida; order Rosales; family Cannabaceae; genus Cannabis; species Cannabis sativa. The sequence continues at coordinate 7,643,976 of NC_083601.1, read as the reverse complement.
GCTCATAGTTAGCAACACCTGATGTTGTTGATTTAGAAGGAGCAGTAGGAAGTTGGTGCTATTGAAAATTAAAGATGTAGGCTTGAGACTTTGCCCAAATTTCGAATGGATGTTGAACTTTTTGACCATGGATGATATTGTTTCTATCCGTCCAAATGAACCACATTGTACAAAGAATCTATTCAAGTTCTACATTGGAGTAAACTTGTAACACCTAACTAGCATAGGCGTATTACGTGATTTTTAAACGTACTGTGCAGCTCGTTGCTAATCAACGAGGTTTATGAAAATCGTGATTAATTAAAATTTTTGCTTTTTAATTAAACTTATAAAATATTCATACAAAAATACTCGGGATCCCGATTACAAAACATTTTACAAAAGTTCACTGACTATACAAAATACTTGTCGCCTAGCGACTAATTACAAAACAAGCACTGTTGTCCCGAGGATCATACGCTCCAGGCCTACCCGCCCCGACATGTACAATCTTCACCGGCTCGCTCTCACGGTCCTTCAGCCTTAGCCTTGCCCTTACCTACCCATAAACATAGCACTGTGAGTCGACAGACTCAGTAAGAAAAGCATAAATCATAAACATACATAAATCCCGGGTTATGATCAGACGCCCATACCCCTGACCACAACCCTAACTGCCGTGTCCCACACGATACTGAGTCCCGAACGTTCATAAGACGGTACTATTGACAAGTAACAGCCTAAACTCGGTACACTGGTCATACTCCAGCTGCTAGTCATACTCTAGCCTGTACCGATGTGTTACAGTATCAGTCTATACTCGGCACACTGGTCATACTCCAGCTGCTAGTCATACTCTAGCCTGTGCCGATGTAATACATCAAATAGTACATAACCACCAACCCTAGTATCAGCCTATACTCAGTACACTGGTCATACTCCAATTGCTAGTCCTACTCTAGCCTGTACCGATGTGATACAGTGTCAGCCTATACTCGGTACACTGGTCATACTCCAGCCTGTACCGATGTGACACAGTCGGATGGTTCGAAGCCAACATACATATCTAATGTAATCTAACAGGCTTCCTACATGCACGCTAAACATGTAATATATATGCATACTGTTATACTAATCTTACCTCAATTCCGAATTTAGGTGTGCCGGTCAACCTGACTGGAACGAACTGCACGGCGGTTTACAGGCTCCTAAACCATAACAATCATAACACTAATAAGTGATACGCTAAATCACTCCCAGGGGACTTAAACTAGGAACTAAAAGTTTCCCTATCGATAAAAAGCATGGCAATACCCCAAATAACATAAAAACGAGAAAATCTAGGGTTTCCGTTGTCTGACACTGAAAAATCCTTGGCTTGACCAGCCAAAACCTCATCTCTGACTTTCACTAACTCTGGATCAGACATCTGAGCGGCTTTAATTCTTTCTAACAGATCAGATTGTAGCGTTAAGTTGTGAAGCTGACCTACCACAAACTCAATGCTGGATCTAACCATGTCCTCTGCTAACTGAGGTGAGATCTGAACCATGGTAGCCACTTGCCCGGGTCCCTTCCTGCTCAGGGCATCGGCCACTACATTGGCCTTCCCAGGGTGATAGAGAATCTCACAGTCGTAATCTTTCACTAATTCTAACCAACGCCTCTATCTCATATTCAAATCTTTTTGAGTAAAGAAATATTTGAGACTTTTATGGTCGGTATAGATTTCACATCTTTCTCCGTAAAGGTAATGCCACCAGATCTTCAATGCAAAAACCACCGCGGCCAACTCTAGATCATGAGTCGGATATCGCTGTTCATAATCCTTTAACTGACGGGAGGCATAAGTGATAACCCGATCGGCTTGCATCAGCACACACCCCAGACCCTGTCTGGATGCATCACAATAAACTACAAATTTCTCGTTGTCTGAAGGCAAAGCTAGCATTAGAGCGGTAATCAATCTCTGTTTCAACTCCTGAAAACTAGCTTCGCACTTGTTTGACCAGACAAACCGCTGATTCTTCTTTGTAAGTTTAGTTAAGGGCGTTGAAATTTTAGAAAACCCTTCCACGAACCTACGATAATACCCGGCTAAACCCAAGAAGCTTCTAATTTCTGTCACTGTCTTCGGTCTCGGCCAATCCCTGACGGATTCTATCTTCCCGGGATCCACCTTGATCCCATCTTTGCTAACGATGTGCCCTAAGAAGGACACCTGAGATAGCCAGAATTCACATTTCTTGAATTTGGCATAAAGCTTGTGTTCCCGAAGCCTTTGCAATACCATCTGAAGATGTAACTCATGCTCCTCTTCTGACTGAGAGTACACAAGGATGTCGTCGATAAACACAATCACACAGATATCGAGGAAATCCTTGAATACTCTATTCATCAAATCCATGAATGTTGCAGGAGCATTGGTTAGTCCAAACGACATAACCAAGAATTCGTAATGTCCATACCTAGTACGGAAAGCCGTCTTCGGAATGTCCTCCTCTCGGATTTTCAACTGATGATAACCCGATCGGAGATCAATCTTGGAAAAGACCGTCTTCCCCTGGAGTTGATCGAACATATCATCGATCCTAGGTAGTGGATATTTATTCTTCACTGTTAGCTTGTTTAACTCTCGATAATCGATGCACATCCTCATAGTTCCATCTTTCTTCTTGACGAACAGAACCGGAGCTCCCCAGGGTGACACACTAGGCCGAATAAACCCGATGTTAAGCAACCCCTGAAGCTGAATCTTTAATTCTTTAAGTTCAGCTGGAGCCATTCTATACGGAGCCTTGGAAACCGGTTCCACTCTTGGTGCCAAATCTATAACGAAATCAATCTCCCGCTGAGGTGGTAACCCTGGAAGTTCTTCGGGAAAAGCATCTAGAAATTCCCGAACCACCTTGATGTCCTCTGGCCGAATGGTATCTGGCCGAGTGGTGTCCATCACCACGGCCAGAAACCCTAAACAACCTCCATGCAGTAATTCCTTAGCTGACATGGCCGAAATCACTGGGATCCGAGATCCCCGAACCGAACCAACAAACACAAAAGGTTTTTCACTTTCCGGTTGGAAGATCACCATCTTCCTCTTGCAATCAATACTAGCCGAGTATTTAGATAGGAAATCCATTCCTAGAATAATATCGAAATCTACTAGGCTCATCTCTATCAAGTCAGCACTTAATTCTCTATCATCTATTCTGATCGACATAGACCTAATCCACCTTTTGGAGATAACTAACTCTCCGCCAGGTAATAGTGTTCCGAACCCTGATTCATAACTATCACACGGTCTATCCAATTTACTAAAGATTCTGGCTGCCGCATAAGAATGTGTGGCCCCATAATCAAACAGCACTGAGTAATACGAGTTATTAACCGAAAGCTGACCTGTTACAACTGAGGGGCTGGCTTCTGCATCAACCTGAGTGATGGCGAACACCCTAGCTGGAGTGGGTCTCGCCGGAGCCCTCGGTGCCTCTGATCGGAGCTGGGGACAATCCCTCTTGTAGTGTTCGGGCATGCCACACTGAAAGCATCCCTGACCTCTGCACTCACCCTGATGGTGCCTTTTGCAACTAGGGCCCTCAGGATAAGAAAACCGGGTCTCAGCACCACCCTGACGGCTACCTCTACTCTGGTTCCCTCAGAACCTCTTGTTCTGACTTGAGCCACCGGATGCAGTGGATGTTCTCCTCTTGTGGTCCATGGCCGAACCACTACCTCCCCTGCTAAAGCCTGATGCAGGAGGGGTAGGAGCCCCGCCACTCGCTGGAGTACTAGCCGACTCCGACATACATCCAACTGCGCCCTCAGCTCGCAGTGCCTTCTCCACCATCTCAGCATAGGTGGTCTTGTCGTCGGTGGTGATCATCAGGTAATGTTTGATCTTCACATTTAATCCATCCAGATACTTTTCCTTCTTGCTGAAATCGGTTGGCACTATTCACGAGGCCAACCTCGCCAACCGATCGAACTGGGTGGTATACTCTGTCACGCTCATGTTTTCCCGCTGGGTCAGGTGGGTGAACTCCTTTCTCTTAGCACTTCTAACTGCCTCATTATAATACTTGGCGTTGAAGAGTTCCTGGAACCTTTCCCAGGTCATGGTGGTGACATCATGAATTTGAGACACCATGTCCCACCAAACTAGAGCGTCTTCTTGGAACTGGAAGGTGGCACACACCACCCTGTCATTTCCGGTGACACCCATAAAGTTCAGTATCTTGGTTATCACCGTTAGCCATTGCTCTGCTTTCATGACATCTGGACCTCCCAGAAAAATCGGAGGTGCTTGCTTCCGGAACCTTTCACACAAGGGTTCCATTCTGTTTGCCGCTACTACTATCTCGGCCTGAGCAGCAGGGGCGGGTGCCACAGGAACTTCTGGCACAGGCACTGCAGGAGCACCCTGCTGCCTCAATCTCTGCATCTCAAGATCTTGCTCCTCTATCCTGGCTTGCATTTCAGCAAACCTAGTCTCCCAATTATGGGCTTCCTGATCGGCTTGGGCAGCCTGCGCAACCTGTGGCGGGTTATCATCACCCCGACCACGAGCCCTGCCCCTGGGACCTCTACCACGGCCCTTAGCATGCGGGGGAAACTGGGCTCCCTGACCCTGATTTGACCCTACCGAGTTGCCCTAGCTCCTGGTATTCCGCCTGGCGTCCATCTAGTCTAAACAGCCTGCGAAACCAAGAGTTGGCACATTAGGTCATGATCAAGGAGAGCTTACTAATGCCGCTTAATTTGGAAATTAAAAACAAAACATGCGCCTATTCTACTATCAGGCTACTAACATGCTTCCTATCAGGCTTTTCTCATTTCATAACAAATATTAAGCTACTAAAGCAATAAAAGCTTACTGAACCGTAGAACGAGCTAACTGCTGATGATGATTGTACATGTCGTGACGATCTTCGCAAGACAACCTGGCGGCTCTGATACCAAAATTGTAACACCCCAACTAGCATAGGCGTATTACGTGATTTTTAAACGTACTGTGCAGCTCGTTGCTAATCAACGAGGTTTATGGAAATCGTGATTAATTAAAAATTTTGCTTTTTAATTAAACTTATAAAATATTCATACAAAAATACTCGGGATCCCGATTACAAAACATTTTACAAAAGTTCACTGACTATACAAAATACTTGTCGCCTAGCGACTAATTACAAAACAAGCACTGTTGTCCCGAGGATCGTACGCTCCAGGCCTACCCGCCCCGACATGTACAATCTTCACCGGCTCGCTCTCACGGTCCTTCAGCCTTAGCCTTGCCCTTACCTACCCATAAACATAGCACTGTGAGTCGACAGACTCAGTAAGAAAAGCATAAATCATAAACATACATAAATCCCGGGTTATGATCAGACGCCCATACCCCTGACCACAACCCTAACTGCCGTGTCCCACACGATACTGAGTCCCGAACGTTCATAAGACGGTACTATTGACAAGTAACAGCCTAAACTCGGTACACTGGTCATACTCCAGCTGCTAGTCATACTCTAGCCTGTACCGATGTGTTACAGTATCAGTCTATACTCGGCACACTGGTCATACTCCAGCTGCTAGTCATACTCTAGCCTGTGCCGATGTAATACATCAAATAGTACAGAACCACCAATCCTAGTATCAGCCTATACTCGGTACACTGGTCATACTCCAGTTGCTAGTCCTACTCTAGCCTGTACCGATGTGATACAGTGTCAGCCTATACTCGGTACACTGGTCATACTCCAGCCTGTACCGATGTGACACAGTCGGATGGTTCGAAGCCAACATACATATCTAATGTAATCTAATGTTGTGAAAATTATATACGCAAGTATACGAAGTCACACAAGTAATAAAGTGATAAGTAAGATCGTCTCCACAGGGATTGCAAACAAAGTTTGATATAAAATCAACTAATTACAACTTAAAATAAAAAGAAATAATATGTAAATGGTTGAGTAATGATTCAAAATTAAAATTGACAAGAATTAAACTTGCTAAAATTAAAACTACTGCTGCTAGAAAAATTGTTTGCAAGATAAAAAATATAATATGGCAAAAATGGCTTGAATAACTAATTCCTTCTAGTCAGGTTTTTTTACAGTCAGTACAGCATTGGTTCATCATTACTTTAGCATTCTGCACAGAGATAACAACAAATTCCTCTAGGCTTGTGAGAATTTTCCAACACTCACAACTTTAATCCTACCATTAAGCTCAATATATTCCTATATCAAACCAGCAAGCATGACACCATTCAAGCATTCATTTGGTAAGTTATGCAAGGTAAATGAAATATTCCTATCCACTTACAAAGAAAAGCCTAAATCTAGGTTTTCACTTGCTTCATTCAAGTTGAACTACTAGATCTAGCCCTTCCAGTACAAGATCTAGCTTAGCAAATTGTTATTCATGGCCAAAAACAACAATCAATTAAAATGAAACTCACTTGAATGAACAAAGGCAAACAAATACTAAAGTAAGCTTAAAATTTAATCATACCCAACTTAGAAGTTCATAGTCATTCAAGCCTCAAAAGCTTAGCTCATATTCAAATAAGAAGATAAAATCCAAGCTAAAAATACTTCATCCATGGCTGCTGCCCAAAATTACAGTCTCAAGAAGTTTTGAATACTAAGTACAAACAACAATAACAAAGAGAAAAATAAAGAAGACTATCAAGAAAGGGTAAAAGAAAATTCAAACACTAGGCTTGGTCCCCTCTTCTTTCTTCTTTGTTGTACTTCCTGCTGCAATTAAAACTCCTCCATAGAAAAAATGGCAACTGCCCCGTACTGTACATACAAGATGATGAAGATGATGATGGTGTACTTCCCTTTCCTTTTCTTTTTGATGTTGGGTTTTTAGGGTACCAACCTCCTCACCCAAAATAGAAGCCCAAACTTTTCCACTTTGGCCCACTAGGGTGAGACCCCTTTCTTCCATGTCAGCTAGCTGATGCAATTTGAGTGATTGGACCGAAGTTGCTGAGGTGGATAAGTGAAATTCGTGTTTCCACGTCACTGCCAGGATGCTGAATTCACTTCAGCATTGCTTTAGCATCGCTTCAGCAATCAACCCAGTTCCAGCTTGTACTCCTTTTCTTCCTTGCTTCTTTCTCTTTTACCTATCAATTTAATTCCTCATTTTTCAACAAAATAAGCACAGTTAATTGGAAAAGCACACCCAACAATATCAATATTTACAAAACTTAAAGGTTAGATTACTAAATAGAAAATAACACTAAAACTAATTAAAAATAAGCAAAATAAACACATTTTCATTACTCTCCTCACAATACTTTAGTTTAAAAGCATAAAAATTAACTCTATACCATAGAGTTATCACACCCCAAACTTAGAGTATTGCTCGTCCTCGAGTAATGAAAAACAAGAAGAATTAAACAATAAAAACAGAAAATGACAGCGACACTAACATGCTTGCAGCAGAGAAAATCTTGCTCTTTCACACTTGGTCTAGGGACAAAATTTGCTCTCAGAATTAGATGAAATGGAAGTGTATTTGGCAGTAGTGAATATGCCTTGAACTTGTGTGTATCAACAGAATTTTGCATGCTATTTATGTCTTTAAAACTTATCAAGAGTAACTCAATCAATAAAGTGTGCAAATACTTCCCACCAACACTTTGAATTTCTATCACAACTACCCCTCGATCCTCAAGTTTAAAAAGTTTGCTTCCATAAGTTGAACTAGTGTAATCCTCTCCACTAATGTAGCTTAGCTTTACAACTTAGATCAAAAGGACTTGACTAGGCTTGAATGTTAGGCTTGGGTTAGGGTATGGTATAGGATGTATTTAAGCTAGTTCAACACCTAACCACTTCACTTGTCAAAAACCGAGCCTCTTCCTTAAAAAAATTTTTCTCTTGACCCTCTTCCCTAATTCAATACTCACAAATACTTGATATTAAAATTGACTTCTCTTGCTATGTTTACTCTCTTTTCTTTTTTTTTTTTTTTTTTTTTTTGAACTAAAATGGGTGGACCACCCCAAACTTAGTTGCAAGCATATGTATTTTTTTTTTCATTGCTGATTTTTTTTTCTTCATATATTAGAAAGACATTTATTACTATATTATACTTATATAATAAATAGCAAGAGATGGTTAATTGAAAGTTCATACTCATATACTTTGTGAGCTAATTCCCCCACCCCAAACTTACAATCCAACATTGTCCCCAATGTGGCTAAAAGTATAACCTTGAATTAGCTTGCCACAAGTTACACTCACCGCACTCACCCCAAACTTAATGTGAAACTTGGCTCTTGACAAGTGAGCAATTAAGTTAGGATATATGTGGAAATGCAAATTAGGATTGGCGTTAGATGTATGATTGGGTTGCACAACAAGAATAGGCTAAACGGCTCAAACTTGGGTGACTAGGGAAAAATTGAATTCATAGGGAAGGTTAGAAAAGCTCAAACGTCCAAAGATGGCCTAAATCATTTCTAAGTTATAAAGCTCGCTAGGATTTCACCTCAAGGATTACACTAGCTAATTCTAGATGCTTAAACTCTCTCAAAGCGTTGGCTATTCTAAAAACTCAAGTATGGTGGGATAACACAAGCACACAATATTTGAAAGGATTCCTCATAGGCGAGCATTTAGACAAAAATGACACTTAAACTTAGCATTTTCAACACACAAACCAAGGCACTCCACAAATGGAGGAAAATGGATATGTTTCATCATCGAGCGATACCCTAAACCAAGCTGAAAAAACAAGCAATATGTTTCTCATTTGCAAGCTAACACAAATTATAACACACATGACAAAAGAAATGATCAACACATATAAAGCTTACTACATACACTACTAAATTGAACAACCACAGTAGACACATAACAAACACAAACAGTAGCAACACTTAACTAACACACTGATTTCATCTACACAACACATCACAGTTAAACTAAGGTAATTAACTAAGGAGAAAAGAAATACTCCCTCAACAATCCGAATCTCCACCACCGGAGTCCCTCTCTTCGTTGTCGACGGAGCCCCAAGGCACAAGGATTTCTTACGGGAAAGCAGGAAAGGCAGCGGCTGTTTTGGACTGGCTGCGACGAAGATTTTGCATCATCCATGCATCTCGTTCCCTTTCATAGTTCCAGTGAGTTTGCAGCCGCTCACACATCTGTTGTTGTAAAGCCTCATGCTTGGACAGCCGCTCTTCCACTGGATCCCTTGAAGTGGAAGTTGTGGCAGTGGATGGAGTGGTACGTCTTGGGGCACGATCAGGCCCGAAACCAATTACCCCCTTTCGTGGAACTGGATCTTCCTCATTCAACATCGGTACATTGGCACATCTGCACATTTCAGTAATGAGGCACAGGAAAAACAATTTCCCTTTTACTCGGTGTGCACAGTCAAAAATCTCTTTCGCTATCACCTTGCCAACATTAATCTTTTTACCTTTCACGATGCAATAGAGCATCCACATCCTTTCCCGACTCACGGTGGAGTCATGTGACGTAGGTAGCAGAGTGGTTTGCACGAAATTATAAAGACACTTGATATCATGCTTCAGATCCGTCCGTTTAAAACGGAATACACCACGCCCATCTATTTCCCACACTGCCTCTGGAGTGGCCAATTCAGGCACAATCTTGTGCATCAGCTCATCAGTGAGCTTACCGACATCTTTGGAGAACTCACACGTCACATTTTTAAGCAAGTAGTAATGGTTGATGTCTTTGTCAGAAAATTTCACTTTAGTTTCTCGCACTATAATCTCAGCTGGCAATTCATGCGCCAAAAAATTCGCGTAGAATTCCTTTACTACTTGACAAACTGCAGATGCCGGATCTTCGTACAATTGCAGCCAATTCCTTTTCTTAATGTTCTCTATCAGCCATGGCGGCATGCTGCCAAAGTCATCATCCCCTATTATCATACCTCGCTCGACATAGAATTCTTTGTGGCTAACTGAATCAAGGTATTTCTTTTCAGCAGCTGGTGAAACAAATTTCTTAGCTTCTCGAGCATCTCTCTCAGGAGGCTTATGAGCACATCTCTTAATTTTCGGCATTTTGTCCTCTGTTTCAGCAAAAGTCAGCCACAATAATTCTGTTTCAACAATATCAACCCACACACCAGTATATTCACAGATAAACAAAACAAATTCAATACTCCTCCACCTCAACAATTTCCAAACAGCATAAGTCAAAATTATCTCCAAGTGTCCATTTCATTCAAGGAACGATTCAAGATACAAACCAGGAATTGGCTCGGCTTGGCTGAATTTTCGTGCCCTGACCCTCTCTTCACTTCACCTGTGTGCTGGAACTGTCGAGTATGGTGGTGACAGTCGAGTCTTCGAATGGTGCTGATGGAGTCGACTTCTGGTGTGCGAAATGGACGATGGCTGGTGCGTGGTTGCTGTCGTCGGAGATGGTGATGGGTGAAGGCAGTGGTGGATGACGGCTGGCTGTGAGGTTCGGGGATGACTGAGCGAGGGGGTGATTTGGATGGTTCAACTGCACGGTGGTTTGTGAGTGAGGTTGAGTAGTGTGCGGATGGGAATGGTCTGTGCAGGGATGAATGGTGCGGCTGGGTATTGGTTGACAGAGGGAGAAGCTGAAAGTGGTGTGCGGCTAGGGTTTTCAGGAGAGGAAGCTGAAAGGGATAGGCTGATTTGGGGGTTTTCTTCTTCTTTTTTTTTAACATATAAATGTATTTATCATTACTACATATTAGTATAACTAAAACCTATTATAAAACTTTTTTTTTTATAAGTATATCAGATAATCTGTATATATTTATATAGCTATATATATATATATATATATTTTTTTTCATGACTGATTTTTTTTAAAGAAGAAAACCCCTCAATCAGTGAGCATGTATGTTCACTTCCAGTATTTTTGAAACCCAGACCTCCCAGTACAGCATCACTACAGCATTTCTTCAGCAATTTCATTTTGCAACCATCCCTGCTTCAGAAAGCTGCAGCGATGCTAATCCAATGCTGTACTGGGACCTACTGCTTCATTAAGCAATTTTTTTGCTCACACCAGATTGCAGCAACTCTTATTCTGTCATTCCATTTTGCTTTCACCTGAAATCAAGACCACCACACCAGAGAATTAGAATTATATATATAATTATATAGGTAAGTATCTATGTATAGCTATATATATATTTTTTTTCTTTTCTTTTTTTTTTTCTCTTTTTTTCTTTTTTTCTTCTTTCTTTTTTTTTTCTTTTTTTTTCTTTTAAGGGGTGGCACACCCCAAACTTATTACATAGTGTATATATATAACTACATATAATCTTGTTCCTCCGCACTCGGGTTGCCCAAATGTGATTAACTAAAGCCTTGACAACCCGAGGCCTTCTTCCTCAAGCCTCTTCCAATGTGATGGAGGTCTTTGCTCAATCAACCTCCCCTCCGATGTAGTGTTTAAGTCGCTGCCCATTCACTTTAAATACTCTTCCGGACTGTTCATTCTTGATATCCACAGCTCCAAAAGGATACACCTTGACAATGGTAAATGGTCCCGACCAACGAGACTTTAACTTTCCTGGAAACAACTTCAGCTTTGAATTGAATAACAACACTTGCTGCCCTTCCTCAAATACTCGGTGTTGAATTCTCTTATCATGCCATCTCTTAGTTTTCTCCTTGTACAACTTGGCATTTTCATAGGAGAAAAATCTCATCTCTTCAAGCTCATTTAATTGCAGCAAGCGGGCTTCTCCAGCAGCTTGGAGATCAAAGTTCAGCTTCTTTATAGCCCAAAAAGCTTTGTGTTCAAGCTCTACCGGCAAATGACACGCCTTCCCATACACCAATCGATATGGGGACATGCCCAAAGGTGTTTTGTATGCTGTCCGGTACGCCCAAAGTGCATCATCTAGGCGTTGGGACCAATCTTTTCTGTTGGGATTTACAACCTTCTCCAATATGCCTTTAATTTCCCGATTAGATATTTCAGCTTGCCCATTAGTTTGTGGGTGATAGGCAGTGGCAATTTTGTGTTTTACACTATATTTTGCCAAGAGCGCAGCCAACACTTTGTTCACAAAGTGTGTTCCCTCATCACTTATCAAAGCTCTAGGGGTTCCAAACCTTGTGAAGACATGTTTATGAAGGAATTTCATAACCACTCTAGCATCATTCTTCGGACTAGCAATTGCCTCTACCCACTTTGATACGTAATCCACCGCCACTAGAATGTAGAGATTCCCAAAAGATTGTGGGAAAGGCCCCATAAAGTCGATACCCCACACGTCAAACAATTCCACCTCCAAAATACAATTAAGAGGCATCTCATTCCTAGCTGAGATATTTCCCACTCGCTGGCAGCGATCACATTGTTGAACAAAAGCATGAGCATCTTTAAAAATAGAGGGCCAATAATATCCCGATTGAAAGACTTTGGCAGCCGTGCGTTGTCCACCAAAATGGCCACCATAAGGAGCTGAATGACAATGCTCCAAGATGCTTCTAACTTCACTCATTGGCACACATCTCCTCATTATACGATCTGGGCACTGCTTGTACAAGTATGGCTCATCCCAAAAATAAAACTTGCTATCATGAAGGAACTTTTTGAGCTGCTGCTTGGTAAAATCAGGTGGATAGGCACCTCCAACTAAGTAATTGACAATGTCCGCATACCATGGTACCCGTGTTTGCTCTACCACTAGCAGTTGCTCATCTGGGAATGAGTCTTGAATTTGTATTTCTCCTTCTAAGTGGCTGCTGTGATTGTTAGTTTCCAACCTAGAGAGGTGATCCGCCACTTTGTTTTCTGTCCCTTTTCTGTCTCGAATTTCCAAATCAAACTCTTGTAGCAACAAAACCCAACGAATGAGCCTCGGTTTAGAATCTTTCTTGGCTATCAAATACTTGATTGCCGAATGGTCAGTATACACAACAACCTTGGTTCCCACAAGATAAGATCTGAATTTCTCAAAGGCAAAAACCACCGCTAGCAACTCTTTTTCAGTAGTGGTGTAGTTAATCTGGGCATCAACAAGAGTTTTGCTTGCATAATAAATGGAGTGAAAGGTCTTATTCCTCCGCTGTCCAAGAACAGCCCCAATGGCAAAATCACTTGCGTCACACATGAGTTCAAAGGGCAATGACCAATCGGGTGCTACAATCACGGGGGCCGTAACAAGAGCTGTCTTCAACTTCGAAAATGCTTCATTACATTCAGCGGTAAACTCAAATGGCCTATTTTGTTCAAGCAAGCTACACAAGGGTTTGGACACCTTAGAAAAGTCTTTAATGAAGCGCCTATAGAAACCCGCGTGTCCAAGGAAGCTTCTTATGCCTTTCACCGTGGTAGGGGCTGGTAACTTTTCAATCACTTCTAGCTTTGCCTTGTCAACTTCTATCCCCTTTCTAGACACTTTGTGACCCAACACAATACCCTCTTGAACCATGCAGTGGCATTTCTCCCAGTTAAGCACCAAGTTGGTTTCTTCACATCTTGCTAACACTCTTTCCAAATTCTCCAAGCAAATCCCAAATGATTCCCCGTAGATAGAGAAATCATCCATGAATATTTCCAAAATACTCTCAGCCATGTCCGAGAAAATAGCCATCATACACCTTTGGAAAGTCGCGGGAGCATTGCACAAGCCAAATGGCATCCTCCTAAAGGCAAAGGTGCCATATGGACAAGTGAAGGTGGTTTTCTCTTGATCTTCTGGTGCTATAGAAATCTGATTGTAACCCGAATAACCATCAAGAAAGCAGTAAAACTCTTTTCCCGCCAAACGATCCAACATTTGGTCAATAAATGGCAGCGGGAAATGATCCTTCCGAGTAGCATTGTTGAGCTTCCGATAGTCCATACACACCCTCCAACCGGTCACAGTTCGAGTAGGAATCAACTCATTGTTCGCATTAGCCACCACCGTGATTCCTCCTTTCTTTGGCACACATTGGACAGGACTAACCCATGAACTATCTGAAATCGGGTATACAATACCATAATCCAGCCACTTTATCACTTCTTTTCGCACTACTTCCTTCATAACAGGATTCAACCTTCGTTGATGCTCAATGGAGTTACTACAGCCAGCTTCTAGGATTATTTTGTGCGTGCAAATCGCTGGACTAATTCCTTTTATGTCTGCCATAGTCCACCCAATTACTCTTTTATGTTTCTTCAGCACTTCTAGCAACAAACCTTCAGCTTCAGCTTCCAAACACGCTGAAATAATTATTGGCAGCGTTTCATTCTCCCCCAAATAAGCATATTTGAGGTGACTTGGCAAAGGTTTCAGCTCTAACTTTGGTGGTTCTTGGATGGAAGGCTTTGGAGGCTTGAAATTGCTTTCTTTCAACTCTAAAGACTCAAAAGATTTCTTGAATTTAGGGAAAGGTTGCATCGGCTCAACCCAAGCAACTTGGGTTTCTTCATCTTCACTCAAAGCTTCAAGATCTTCAAGAGAGCTTATCACCCTCTCATCCTTCCACACTTTCTTGTGAAAACTTTCAGCAACAATAGAATCAATTACACTCAAACGTGAACATTCTTCAATCTCATCCGGGAATCTCATAGCATTGAACACATTAAAAGTGACTTTTTGATCATTCACTCTCATAGCGAGTTCCCCATTTTGTACATCAATCAAGGTTCTTCCGGTAGCAAGAAATGGCCGTCCCAAAATAATCGGAACTTCTCTATCGGCCTCATAGTCTAGGATGATAAAGTCAGCCGGAAAAATGAATTTATCCACTTGCACCAACACATCTTCAATTTTCCCTTCCGGATGAGCCATGGAACGATCCGCTAATTGCAAAGTGACGGTGGTTGGCCTCGCTTCTCCAATTCCCAACTTTCTAAAAGTAGACATAGGCATGAGATTAATACTAGCTCCCAAGTCACAAAGAGCTCTTCCAACATCTCTACCCCCAATAGAAATTGGAATTGTAAAGCTGCCCGGATCTTTCAATTTGGGTGGGATTTTACTTTTCAACATGGCACTACAGCCCTCCGTCAAAGCGACAGTTTCAAACTCCCCAAGCCTCCTTTTCTTTGTCAAGATATCCTTCAAAAACTTCACATAGGTTGGCATTTGCTCTAAAGCTTCCACTAATGGTATATTGATGTGGAGCTGCTTTAAAACATCAAGGAATCTCCGGAATTGACCATCATCTTGTTGCTTCTTGAACCGTTGAGGAAATGGTAGAGGTGGCTTTTGCAAAGGCTTTTCTGCAGCACGTCGACCGGATGCCGTAACTACTTGGGGAATTTCGGCCGAAGTTGCTGGTTTTTTCTTCATTTCCCCCTCTTTTTGGATTGAAGAGGGCTCTTTACTGCCTGTTGCAGCCACATTTGACTCAATTATTTTTCCACTTCTCAAGGTTACCGCTTTGCAATGTTCTTTGCCATCTCTTCTTGGGTTTTCGGTGTCACTAGGCAAGGTGCCTTGTGGTCTATTCTTCAAATCATTGGCCAATTGCCCCAATTGAACTTCAAGATTCCGAAGAGATGCTGCTTGGCTTTGAATTACAGCCTCATTCTTGGCCATATAATCTCTCATTAAACTCTCCAAAGAACTAGTTTGAGAGCCTTGAGGTTGGTGAGGTTGTTGAGGTCTTGGTTGTTGAGAAAAACCCGGTGGGAATGATTGCTTTCCTTGTCCTTGTGTTCCACTTGAACTTGCCCCTTGACCTCCCCATGAAAAGTTCGGATGATGCTTCCATGCCGGATTGTAGGAGTTTGAGTATGGATTGTTGTTGCGGTTGAAGTTTTGATTACCCACATAACACACCGAAGCTGGATTTGAGGGGCAATTTTCAAAAGTATGCCCATCACCACAATACACACAAGAGATTTCTGCCCTTTGAATGGCAGCGGCTGGTTGTACACTTCCTCCCATATTCATATTCTTCAAAATGTTGGTCATTGAGGCCATTTGAGCGGTTAGAGCGGTCAAAGCATCTACTTCAAGTACACCCGCTACTTTTCGGCTTGTAGGAGCTCTATTAGTTGACCATTGATAGTTGTTGCTAGCTATCCTTTCCAAAATCTCAAAAGCTTCATTGTGAGACTTGGAAAGAATGGCTCCATTAGCCGAGGCGTCCAACACCATCCTAGAAGCCGCATTGAGACCATTATAAAAAGTCTCAAGTTGGATACAATGGGGAATACCATGGTGTGGGCACTTCCTCAACAACTCCTTGAACCTTTCCCATGCATCACTAGTAGTCTCATCTTCCAATTGTTGAAAGGACATGATCTCGCTTCGAAACTTTGCATTTCTTATTGGAGGAAAGTACTTTCTCAAAAAATTTTCAGCCAAGTCATTCCAATTAGTCACCGAATCGGGAGGAAGAGTATTAAGCCATGCTCTAGCCCGATCCCTCAAGGAAAATGGGAACAACTTCAATCTTAAAGCCTCTTCACTTACTCCTTGTAGCTTGAAAGAGACACTCACCTCCAAAAATGAGCGAATATGGAGGTGAGGATCTTCCGTTGGCGACCCACCAAATTGACCAACCGTTTGGAGCATTTGAAACATCACGGGCTTGAGCTCAAAGTGAGGTGCTTGGATTTCGGGTCTCACAATACCCGGATTTAGCTCATTGAACATAGGGGCTGCATACTCTCTTATTGCTCGGGCTCTATCATCGGCCAAAGCAATAGGATTGGCTTCATTATGAGCACCCCCAATTTCAAACCCATCGGCCATATTGCAGCATTTTTTAGCCTTTTGTTCCTTCCTCCTTTGTCTAAAAGTGCGTTCAATTTCGGGGTCAATAGGAGCAAGTTCAAGGTCTTCTTCTTGCTCGTTCATACACTAGATTACACCTGAAAAAGAAAAATTCAGCGCACCAAAATAGGATTAAAACTTTAAACCAGAAAATAAATTGCAAAATAGTTGATAATACACAATTTTTAGTTTCAATCCCCGGCAACGGCGCCAAAAACTTGTTGTGAAAATTATATACGCAAGTATACGCAAATACACAAGTAATAAAGTGATAAGTAAGATCGTCTCCACAGGGATTGCAAACAAAGTTTGATATAAAATCAACTAATTACAACTTAAAATAAAAAGAAATAATATGTAAATGGTTGAGTAATGATTCAAAATTAAAATTGACAAGAATTAAACTTGCTAAAATTAAAACTACTGCTGCTAGAAAAATTGTTTGCAAGATAAAAAATATAATATGGCAAAAATGGCTTGAATAACTAATTCCTTCTAGTCAGGTTTTTTTACAGTCAGTACAGCATTGGTTCAGCATTACTTTAGCATTCTGCACAGAGATAACAACAAATTCCTCTAGGCTTGTGAGAATTTTCCAACACTCACAACTTTAATCCTACCATTAAGCTCAATATATTCCTATATCAAACCAGCAAGCAGGACACCATTCAAGCATTCATTTGGTAAGTTATGCAAGGTAAATGAAATATTCCTATCCACTTACAAAGAAAAGCCTAAATCTAGGTTTTCACTTGCTTCATTCAAGTTGAACTACTAGATCTAGCCCTTCCAGTACAAGATCTAGCTTAGCAAATTGTTATTCATGGCCAAAAACAACAATCAATTAAAATGAAACTCACTTGAATGAACAAAGGCAAACAAATACTAAAGTAAGCTTAAAATTTAATCATACCCAACTTAGAAGTTCATAGTCATTCAAGCCTCAAAAGCTTAGCTCATATTCAAATAAGAAGATAAAATCCAAGCTAAAAATACTTCATCCATGGCTGCTGCCCAAAATTACAGTCTCAAGAAGTTTTGAATACTAAGTACAAACAACAATAACAAAGAGAAAAATAAAGAAGACTATCAAGAAAGGGTAAAAGAAAATTCAAACACTAGGCTTGGTCCCCTCTTCTTTCTTCTTTGTTGTACTTCCTGCTGCAATTAAAACTCCTCCATAGAAAAAATGGCAACTGCCCCGTACTGTACATACAAGATGATGAAGATGATGATGGTGTACTTCCCTTTCCTTTTCTTTTTGATGTTGGGTTTTTAGGGTACCAACCTCCTCACCCAAAATAGAAGCCCAAACTTTTCCACTTTGGCCCACTAGGGTGAGACCCCTTTCTTCCATGTCAGCTAGCTGATGCAATTTGAGTGATTGGACCGAAGTTGCTGAGGTGGATAAGTGAAATTCGTGTTTCCACGTCACTGCCAGGATGCTGAATTCACTTCAGCATTGCTTTAGCATCGCTTCAGCAATCAACCCAGTTCCAGCTTGTACTCCTTTTCTTCCTTGCTTCTTTCTCTTTTACCTATCAATTTAATTCCTCCTTTTTCAACAAAATAAACACAGTTAATTGGAAAAACACACCCAACAATATCAATATTTACAAAACTTAAAGGTTAGATTACTAAATAGAAAATAACACTAAAACTAATTAAAAATAAGCAAAATAAACACATTTTCATTACTCTCCTCACAATACTTTAGTTTAAAAGCATAAAAATTAACTCTATACCATAGAGTTATCAGGCTTCCTACATGCACGCTAAACATGTAATATATATGCATACTGTTATACTAATCTTACCTCAATTCCGAATTCAGGTGTGCCGGTCAACCTGACTGGAACGAACTGCACGGCGGTTTACAGGCTCCTAAACCATAACAATCATAACACTAATAAGTGATACGCTAAATCACTCTCAGGGGACTTAAACTAGGAACTAAAAGTTTCCCTATCGATAAAAAGCATGACAATACCCCAAATAACATAAAAACGAGAAAATCTAGGGTTTCTGAAAATCACCCAACCGGCAGACCGGTTGACCAACCGGAATTTCGGTTATGGGAAATTTCGGAACCCCATCCGGAATTCCGGATGCACAACCGGAATTCCGGTTCCTCGCAGAATTCAACCAAAAATTTATAACTTGCTCAAATCCAAACCAATTCAAACAAAACATTCCAGACCTGCCATTTAGACCCTAAGGAACAATTCTAAAGCATAAAAACCAAGGTTCATGCAAACAAACCAAAATCACCATTAAAGCTTCAAGCTTTGAGTTCCAAACTCAAACTTGATTAAACAACACCAACATGCATTCAATTCAGCCCAAACCTACTTAAACATGCATAATTTAACCTCTGAAAACCACAACAAACATCAACAAAACAGCAGCAACAGATTTCAACACTACTCTTTGAAAACCATAGTTTGTGAGCCAAAATTTCATATCTCAATAAAATCAAGTGATCACCAATCCTAACATGCTTGAATCAACATTTTAAATTATAAATAAACCTCTGAAATCAACTTCAAAACACAGCAGAAAGAACAACTCAAACAAGCATGCACACATTATCTTTTCATCAAAAATTCAAGAAACTAAAAGAAGAGAAGCTAGACAAGGATTACCTCTACTAAAATCACTCTAAACTTGAGAAAAACACTTGAATTTTGCAAAGAATCACAGCCCTAGCAGCCCCCCAAGCTTGGCCGAAAAGAGAGAGAGAGAAAGAGCTTTGCTTTTCTTTTCAAATTTTCTAATTTTTTCCAGCTTTGTAAAAAATGAAAATCATGCAATTCCAACCTTATATTCAGCTAACACTTTTCAATTAAAACCATATAATTTAACCAAATAAAGTCCACTAAAGGACAAACTAACAATGGGGCAAAATGACCATTTTGCCCCTTCACACTAAAATAACATAAAGAGCACTAAAGGGATATTTTGGGAAATTCTAAATTCCCGGCCAATCCCGACATTCCCAATGTCTAAATAACCGTCCCAATATACTAACATACTAAGTTGTGATCTTACTGAGCCAAACACCGAGTTCCATGTTACCGGGTACCAGAAATGCAAAATTATGAAAATCACTAAATGACATAAAATGCATTTCAGAATTCAACAATAACAATATAAATAATTAATTAAATAACTATAAATAATTTTCCATAATTAAACATAATTAACTGCTAATTTCCAAATTAAACTAAGCGGTCCTTACAAAACTATAGACAAATAGGTAAGATAATCACCATGCTTCATTTAACCTGCTATAATAAAATCGAACTGAAAACCAAATAATTTCCACACTGTTTTAGCATGTTTGCAACAGAACATCACATGCCCCCAGTGATTCCCAAGCATTAGAACAGCGACTACAAGTTGTTGAATCGATAACTTTTTGATGGAATAAGGAGACAGCAACCGGTAGTTCATTTTGAGACACCCTTCATGCAAATATTTTAACTTTAGAGGGAAGTTTCAAGCTCCAAAGCGATTTCCACCAAGAATCTTGGGTTTTAGAACTAGAAGAAAGAACTTGTTCTTCTAAAGAGCAAGTAAGATGATAGCTCGTTTGAACTAAATACTCACCTGAGGTACTGTGATGCCAAATCCAGCGATCATTCAAACTAAAATGAGATAGAGGAATGGTAAGGATGTAATCCAAATCAGTTAAAGAAAAATCACACTGCAATAGAGGAAGATTCCACTCATTTGTAGGCATGATATAGTTACACTATATTGATTGGACAACCTGTGTATCTTAAGGGAGTAAAGGTTGAATTACGTGGAATCCAAGGATCGGTTCCACTGTTGGGAATATTTTACCAGGATCTAAATTTACTAACAAGTATGTTTATTAACATCCTAAATATGAATTCTCTAAAACAATGAAATAAACAAATAAGGGTTTAAGAAAACCTTACATTGATTGCAGCGAAATATAATGACTCCTTCCGTTCAAGATCTCTAGCCTTTGATTCCTTTCTGTAGCAGAGCATTATCAAGATCTGAACCTGGATCTCTTTCTATCCTTCAGATTTGGTTACCACCGTCTTACTCACTATGATTGAGTACTTGACTTGCTATGTGTGGACACGTCACTCTTTCACTCAAGGTTCGAATATGGAAGAACAATGAAGGAGGTGAGAAATCACTAAGGAAGGAACTCTCTCATTTCGATTGAAGGCAATAGTTAAATTGATAAGAGGATGAGTGAGAGCATCATGTTCCTTTTATAGTGTTTCAACTAGGGGTTAGGACTGAATTATATGGATTAAAAAAGAATAAAAAATTAGACAAATATAACTTCTAGGCCATACACAATAGTGGACCATTCTCTAGTTAGATTTTTGCCATTTTATTTCAACCACTTATTCTTCTTTTCAATAATACCATATTTTCCAATTCAACCATATAAATGCCAAAACTATTTATTTAATAATTACAATTAATTACTAAATAAAATTGTCATTCATGTAATTTATTAATTAGACCATACAAAGTCTCTTAATTAAGAAATTGACCCCAAAACTTCTTTTCGTCACAATTAAGCCCTTGCTTAGTGAAAATTCATAAATAAGACAGTCTGATTTTAGAATTATAATTGATTAATTAAAATCAATTAACTGAGTCTGCAAGTAGTATTATCTCAACTAGCAAGGGGACCATGAGCCTATATAACCAAACTTTCAATAAGTAAATCTAGAATTCACCAAGTAAATTCTCAACTTATTAATTTCGCCTTGCGCCACTATAGATTTAGAATTGAATAGTACTCTCAATTATATAGAACGCTCTATATGTACCACAATATAGATACGTTATGATTATCCATTGTTACAATCCTAATGGTCAAAGATCCTTTATAAATGATCTACACTAAATAGGGATAAAATTATCGTTCTACCCTTCAATGTATTTTATCCTTAAAATACTTAGCTACCGATAAATGATACTTCAGTAAACTAATATAAATACTGAAATGAGGCCTCAATCATTTATCTCTATTCATCCAAGCTCGAAGGAAACTATCATTTCACTTCTAAATACTTATAGAAGCTATAGATTCCATATCTATGTTTAGCGCTCCCACTCAATTGAACTAACATGTCCTTAATCTGTATGTCATGAGAAGATTCAATTGGTCGACTTTAACGAACAAATTGAAGAACATAAATAATACAACTAAGTTGAACTTAACCATATCAGGATTAAGATTCATAGACCTAAGATCAACCATTGATATTGACTTAGAAAGATATAACAATAAGTTTATGATATCTTATCTAAGATCAATATCGGTCTCTTCCAATGTATACTCCATACATTCGATACTGGTAAACTTTGTCAATGCCCTAGAAAGGACATAACACTTATCCAAGGTGTAAGTATACCTTATCGTTGATTATCATGCCAGTCTAAATCCAGTGAACTGACAAATCATGGGAATTAAACTTTTGAACATATAATTATGATTATATTCCACTGTGTTGACGACACGATAATCATGAACAAATATATATGTTCTGGACTTAATAGAATTTATACATTAAACATAATCATGAAATAAATCATGTGAACCATGCAACATAGAATGCGATTTTTGATCTTTTACTAATTAGTAAATCTGATTATATTGAAATTGGTTTTATTTAGGGCACAAAACCCAACAAGCTCCCACTTGCACTAATATAAAACAAAAAGTGTATTTCAAATAATCTCAACACCTTGATATCCAGATCAAGTGTATTATGTAGTATTCTCTCCGGAATAGGATCTGACAGATTGTATTCAATACAAACTTTCCTCCACCATTACATTTCCTTAATCACAAAATGCTTGATATTGTGAAATTCCTCTCTATATGTCTACTCCTCTAGGGATACTGGATTCTTTACCTTTTGGCAACTACTTCTGTGTTAGTCAGGAAGTAACACTAGTAGTTAATAAATTGCTGGTACAATACCAAAAACTGTATAGAACTTTCTATAGAATGAATAAGTATCTTTCCTACAACTTTAACATTTAGTCTCACTAGTAGAGTTAGAGACTTCAGATCAGTTTTTACACTTCTCCAAAATCATTGCTCCACCCCCAGAGTAACCACCATCTCATCAGTACTCTTTCTAGCATCAACGCAAGCTTAGAAACCTTATTTAATGTAGTCTAAGAGTATTAAAATACCACCCTTATTGACTAACATGTAGTTCCTCTTCTTGATCTTAAGATTTACTTGATTGTCTTCCAATGTTCCTTTCTTGGATTAATCTGATACCTACTCATTACTCCCACTCAACAATAGGTGTCTGGTCTAATGCATTGCAAAGCACCAACATTTTACAAAAGTAAGTTGCTTGCACTAGAGTAATTAAATTACCAGGTATACAACAAGCCATAAGTTTAGATAATCTCAAACCTATAATACTAGGAACAGGAAGTTTTGTTAAGTCCATTGAATAGACTTACTAACAAAATTTCCTTTCTTGTCCTTATAATAGAAAACTTTTGGTTACTCCATATGAATGATTTTTACCATAGTTCTCTTGGCTTTCCTTCTTAGTTCCTTATTCTGACTATCCATTTCTTGTTTAAACAAACAATGGATTTTATCACAAATGTCTTCCAAGTCATAACAGGGTAAGTTCCTAGAAACCCTCCCACTACAACAAGGTACCGTGACTTTTTGTCTAAGAATACTAAATGGTATTATCCTCTTCGGTTGCATGAAAAAACCAGAGGCAGTGGGACCATCTTATATAAAATAAGATGATAGAACACTTTGGAATCAAGAAAAATTATCTCCTCTACTTTGCTACTTTGTTTTCAGACGTAGTCATTTTCTTAGAAAAGTAGTATTTGTTGAAAAAAATACTTTCTTATCTTAATGACCATAGGATGTCCACCCCTAATCACTTAGAATAGTTATCAAACATGCAAACCTTGGTTAACAGTTCTAGCATTTCTTAAGGTCACGATCAGGACATCCATGAATCTAGTAATGGTTTACACTAAGTACACAACTATTCCATCATTCTGAAATTTTTCTATCACTGGGGTATTTCCCTAGAAGGACTTAGACAGCTGCTAGTAACTAATCATAAACCTTTCACTATCATCAATGTGCAAATCGAATTTCTGGGGAGGTAAGTTTGAATACAATTCAAAATTCAACTTAATGATTTTTGAACTGCATATCCAAATATTTCTCCACCACAATCAGTTCGCAAGATCTTTAACCACTTACCTTAATATTTTCAACATTGTTAGAAATTCATGAAATTTCTCAAACATTTCAAATTTCTTTACATAAGGTAAAGTTTAGAGTGATCGTATTAAGAATTTAATGATAACTCATATCCACCCCTGAATGTACGTTCATATTGTTGGGTTTTGTGCCCTAAATAAAACTCATTACAATCTGATTAGTTATCAATCTAAGAAATTTGAAGTGATTTATGTTTGCATGAATTTTTCATGCTTATGATTTAATATATTTAATATATGCACAAAATCAGTTAAGTCCAAAACATATACTTATTCACAATTACAGTATTGCCAACACAGTGGAATGTGATTGTGATTATATGATTCAAAAGACTAAGTCCCTGTTTCATCAGTGTTTTGGATTTACACTGATGTGATAATCAGCGATGATGTGTACTTACACTTGGAGTAAGTGTTATGTTCTTTCCAAGACATTGGTAAAGTATACTAGTTTTGAATGTATGAAGTATACATTGGAGTGGACCGATATTGAACTTAGTCAAGATATTATAAACTTACCGTTGTATCTTTCCAAGTCAATATCACTAGTTGATCTTAGATTAAAAGAATCTAAATCCTGATATGCTTAATTAGGCTCAACTCAGGAGTGCTATTCATGTTCTTTGATTTATTAGTTAAGCCTACTTTTGGGTCAGGGTGATACATATATTTTGGGAACATGATAGTATGATTGAGTGGGAGCGCTGAACATAGATATGGAATCTATAGCTTCTACTGGTGTATAGAAGTCAAGTGATGATTCCCTTCGAGCCTAGCTAAATAGAAGTAAATGGATGAGCTCTTGTTTCAACGACTATTTCTTAGATCACTAAAACATCATTTACATGTAGCTAAGTGTTTTAAGGGGCCAAATGCATTGAGGGGTGAAAACGGTAAATTTATCCCATCTCGATGTAAATCATCTATATAGAGGATCTTTGATCACATTAAGATTATAACGATGGTTAAATGAGATAGCATATCTATATCTATATAAGTCCGAGAGTGCAATTCCAAGTTCTAAGAGTGGATTCAACAAGGAATTAATACGTTAGGGAATTTACTTAGTAAATTCGGTTCGCTTATTGGAAGCTCAACAATATAGATCCATGGTTCCCATTCTAGTTGAGACCATACTGCCTGTAAGACTCAATAATTGATTTATGATTAATCAATTAAATTCTAAAGTTAGACTATGCCTAATTTGTGAATTTTCAATAAGCAGGGGTGAAGTTGTAAAGAAAAGAGATTCTAGATTTATTTATTAATTAAGAGACTGTATGTGTCTAATTAATAATTATATTAAATGACAATATTATTTAATAATCTATTTTAGTTATTAAATAATTAGTTTTGGCATTTAAATGGTTAGAATTGGAAAATTGACGTTTTTGAGAAAATAGAAATAAAAATTGTGAAAACTGCAAAATCCAAGTGAGGCCCACTAACACCTATGGCCGGCCACTTGATTGACTTTTTCCAATTAATATTTTTATTATTTTAATGCCAAATAATTACTAACCTAAACCTAGTAGTTTCCTATAAGTAGAAAGTGATGACTCAGTCAAAAATAAGAGTTTTTCAGTAATTCAAAAGATTGTCTTTCAGAAAAAACTGAGCCTTCCTCTTTCTCTCTATAGCCGACTCTCTCTCACTCTCTTTTCTTCTTTATATTTTCGAAACCCTCTAGTGATAGAGTAGTACCCACACACAGCAAGTGGTACCTCAATCATAGATTGGAAGACTGTGAAGGATCACATTCAAAGAGAAGGACATTCGGGCTCAGATCTTGATAATACTCTGCGACAGAAAGGATACAAGGGTTAGAGATCTGAGTGGAAGGAGACATATTATTCCGCTGCAACCAATGTAAGGTTTTCTTAACTTTATATGTGTTTAATTATCGTTTTAGAAAGTTCATATTTAGGATGTTAAACAACATACTTGTGAGTAGATCTAAGATCCTAGTAAAATAAATTCCAACAACTGGTATCAGAGCCATGGTAATTGATATGCTTGCAAGAAATTTGGACTTAAAACAATTCGTATGTGATTTGGATGGTTTCATGTTGATCTATGTATTATATGATGATTGATTGATGTTTGTGAATTTTCGTGAAAAATAATTGAAATTCTATTTCTGGAATTATTTTTATTTGATAGTTTGGAAAAAATTAAGCAATTTACCTTTTTACAGAACTCAATTTCGATTTTATTTGAATTAGTTATGAATTTTTGAAAATTAGAAAATATGAGGATGGTGTCACCCACCCTACGCGCGCGGATGAGGGTGAAACCCTCGGCTGCACGCGCTCAGACAAGAGCTCGACCGAGCTTCCTCGGTCAGGACACGAGATCCTGTCTGAAATCGTCCCATGCGCGCGCGGAGAGGCTGCATGCAGCCTCCTGCGCCAAGGGACTTCGGTCAAGTCTGCCTGCTCGTGCGTGTGGACAGTATGCAATCGTACCACTTGCAAAATTTTTCGTTTTCTTCGATTTTTCATGTTATTTCATGGAATTAACTTCTGATTTTTTGTGTAGTTTTGTATTTTGATTTTTACTTTTCAATTTTCAAATCTAATTATCAGAAATAAATTAATTTGATTTTTTAAAATTAATTTTAGATATTAGTGTAATTTGAATTTGAAAATTAGTAAAAATCTATCTTTTTGCTTAATTTTTTATCTTATTTTTAAATTTGATTATTTTATCTTATTTTTTTTTAAATTTAAGGTCAGATATTAATTTTTTTTTAAAATAATTTGACCTTATTTAAATTTAAAATAAGATTACTATAATCATGATATTTTGAATAGAAATAAGATATTTTGCTAACTTTTAATTTTTTTTTATTTAAATTAAATTATAAAATCAGAAAAGGATATTTATTTATCATTTTTTTTGTTTTTTATTGAATATTTAATTTATAAAATAACATGAAATTTTTAAAAGTGGTTAGCAAATTTTGAAATGATATTTAGGTTAGTTTAAACCTAATTTTTCAAAATTGTAGGTTTAATTTTAAATATTATTTTATTTTAATTTAAAATCTGAATTTTGTTTTTATTATTTATTATTTTCGAAATTCAATTATTTAAAATTAAATAAATCCTATATCTAACTATCCAGTTCAACTTGTTGCAGGAGTATGTGTTTTAGCTTATGTGTAAGTTTTATGAAACCTATTATTGCTTGATCTAAATTGCCATGGTTAACTTGTTGACAAATCCAATGATCTGATTTTAACCCATGGTTCAATTGTCAATAGATCAAGTAAATAATTTGTAACAGGTAAATTAATTTTACATTCTTCTTTCATCTGTGTATGACTTTGACTTAGAAACATGATAGGGTCCATCCAAATCTGTGTGCCTGTGTGAGCCTATATGTTTATTTTATTATAGATGCATATAGGTTGTTGCTAAATAAAATGTCACACCCTGATAGATTTTATTTAGGTCCATTTAGTTTTTGGACCTATTCAATTAATAACAGTTATTTATTTTAAGGTTAAATTCTTCTATTTTGGGTCTTGTGTGAGAGTTGGGGGCCAATAGAAGTGGGTACGACATATTGAACCCAGCTCCCCCTCACATGAACTACCCCAATTGTGAAGGCTCATTTGCCTGATTTGAATAACTGTGCTAGGTTAATTAAACTAGTTTAACCTAATAAAATTGATTAGCAACATAATTAACTTTTAAAATTTATTTTCATTTTAATATTTTAAAGTTAATTTTAAGAAAAACTATCTTAGTTTTTAGATATTATTTCTAGATAAACTATTTTTATTTTTCTTGTATTTAATTAAATAAAGAATTTTAACTAACTAGATTCTTTCTGAAGCTTATTTATTAAATATTCCTATTTAAGTTATAAATTAGTTATTTTAACTGATTTTTCTTATCTAACTTAAATTTGAATATTTTTTGAATTTAAAATTAAGTTGAGGAATTGTAGGAATTGGTTATTGAAGATTCTTGAGATATTTTTTAAGTTAGTTTTGAACTTAAAATGGAATATTTTCAAATTAGGTGGTTACAACTTAATTTTGATATTTAATTAAATTTAAATTTGAAAATATTTAAATTTTGGATTCTTTCTATAACAGCTTAAATTAGATATTTTTCAATTTTTTTTTTTAAAAAAATACTTAGTTAAATTGAGATATTTTCTAGATAGTTATTTCTAGACTACTAATTATTTCTAATATTAAATAGGAAAATATTATACATTGTGAAATTAATTATTTTATAATTAATTTTGGTACAATTCAAGTTAAGAATATTTTTCCTAGTATTAAACTAGAGATTAATAATTAAGCCTTCTCTACACTTAATTATTTATTTCTTGAATTTAATACATTTAATTAAATTAAAAAATTAAATATCTAAGTTGATTTTCATCATGATACTTAATATTTTTTTTTTCATGACACTTAATTAAATAGAAAATTATTTTAAGTTGAAATTTTCTTTACAACTTAAATTTGAATAATTTTCAAACTATATATTTTATTTATTTTATTAATCAAATTCGAAATTGCATTTAATTATGCAAGATGATTTTGAATATATCTTGAAAAATAGATTAAAGTTGTAAATTAATTATTTATTTTAATTAATTTTTGAACCAACTTAAATCAATGATTTTTTTCATTTAATGATTAATTTAAAATAAATGAACTAAAATATATTATTATTAAAAATTGAATTAATTAGTCAAAAGAAAATCTAGATAGATAATATTTTTGCTTGAAGTATTTTTCTAGTAATTATTTTTAAAATATTTCGAAAATAGTATAGTATTATACTTTCTTTTTCGAAATACAATAATATATTCTTATGAAAATTTAAATTTGAGTTGCAAATTAATTTAAATTAATACAACTTAAATTAAATAATTTTCTTAATATTTATTGGAAAATTAATACTAAGATGGAAATAATTCAATTTATTTTCATAACCATCTAAGTATAATTTTATAAATATTAAATTAAATTCTATTTATAGTTTTATTCTAAATTTGATATTTAATGAATATATATATTATAAATAATAAAAGAAAATACATTTTAAATAATGAATTTTATTATTATTAAGATATTCGATCTCCATTGTTAGTTTTACATAGCTTTTGTTTTAGTGAGTAATCCTCCCTAATGGAGGAATGTTCATTAGCAAGTTAGCACCGTTTAATCTCGAAAGATAAGTATATTTGTAATGTTTTATATGGTATTGATCACCCTAATGGTGGCGACTGTATTTGACTTACAAAATATGAAACAATGGTGGAAGCTCATAAGATAGAATAGCCTTGACTCTCGCCTAAATGGGACAACGCTGGATTCCAATCTTGATCGAATAAAAGGTTGCTAGAATGTTTGACATTTTAGATGAGCTGACAACTCTATTCAATGGATGGTAGCTTTGGCTCTCGCCTAAACGGGACACTGATATCAGTTTGTTGAAAACCTTGGAAATTATTTAGGATTGTATTTTTAGTATTTTCTCTTGTCATTCCTACTTGCTATGTGCTAATAATTTCTGAATTCGATATATGTGTTAAACCATAATTGATTTCTATTTATTATTTTGTAGTATCCTGTATAGCCATGTCAAATCTCATGTTATCACTCTTGACTGAAAATAAGCTAAATGGATCTAACTTTTTCGAAATGGAATGAGAACATTAATATTGCTCTCATAGGTGAAAGTGTCCTGTTTATGTAAACTGAGCCGTCTCCTGAACAGTCGGGTGATAATGCAACTAAAGCTGTGAAAGAGAAGTTCGAGCATTGGCAGAATGCTAACAATAAAGCTCGATACTTCATGCTTTCCAGCATGGTTGACACCTTAAAAACAAGGTTTGCAAAAACCGACACGGCTGCAGAAATTATGACGAAGTTAACTGAGCTATTTGGTATGGAATCTATTCAGTCTCGCTTTGACGCGACTACGAAATTCATCAATGCACGGATGGAACCCCATCAGAATGTGCATGATCATGTTCTCCTAATGGCAAGTTATTTCCAGGAAGCCTAGAAACATGATGCTGAAATGGATCAGACAACTCAAGTAAGCCTTATCTTGAATAGTCTGACTCCAGCTTTTCTGCCCTATACATCAAATTATGTCATGAATAAAAAGGAGATAGACTTTCATGCGTTAGTCAATGACCTTCAGACATTTGAAAATTTGATTGGAGGACCCAAGAAGAAAGGGAGTAAACCTCAGAATTCTGGAAATGGTAATGGGACGATTAAACCTGAGGCACATGTAGCCTTTACTTCAAGGCCCAAGACAAAGAAGAAGTGGAAAAATACCAAGAAGCGAGCCAAAGCTGTGAAAACAGTTAAGAACAAAACGGCTGTTGCTGGTGATGCACTAAAAGGAAAGTGTTTCTACTGCAATGAGAAAGGCCATTGGAAACCCCAATGTCCTAAACTTCTTGCAAAGAAACAAGGTATTTCTTTCTATAAACTGATGAGTTTTAGTGAATTATTATCCAATTGGATTATTAATTCTGGACTACTAACCTTGTTTATTTATTTTTCTTCTTATTATAGCCCAAACTGCTTGAACTCAGATACTATCTTAGTGAGTTGAATCGGAAAGCTGGACAAAAGGGGTGGAGTTCGTCCAAGATAAAGATGAAGCTCATTTATTCATTTATTTATTTTTGAATTAATTGTTTTAGTTTAAAAACAATTTGGATTTCGAATATTAGTTTGGGATTTTTATTCCCTGTTTTTCTCATAATGTTGCAATATAATTTTTCATTAATTTTATAATATTTTTTTTACAAATAAATTACAATTTATGAGATTGAGCTTCATCTACTTTATCTTAAACAACAACTACCAATTATATTTATATGTTTGTATGTGTAAGTATTTTTATTATTGGTGCAAATTCTATAATATTTTAAACTCTTCATAGAGTTATTACTACATAAACCAAGAAATTATTTCTATGTTTATGAATAATTGTTAATTCTAAAACAATTATTAAGATTTGTTTAGTAAAAAGATCTTTTGATCTGATAGGGGTGGAGAAAAGTTAAGAATAATATGCAGTTCAACGATCTTTTAAATCTAATGAACTCAGGATTATATTCAACTCCACATAATCTCTATAACACTTACAGAATCATGATCTTTATAACCTTTAGGGGTGGATCATAATCTCTATATACTTAGGGGTGGACTTTAATCCACAGTACTCTCTGTAACACATATTTTCTTTTAACATGGAAGTAATATAATAAATTAGCTATTATCAGAATAAATCCTTGATCTTGATTATATGTTCCAGTTTAGTTTTACTGTTGTAATAAATAATGATACCAATAAAGTTCTTTGATAATGAATCACACTACCTTAATTGAGTGGGAGAATTTTAAAATTCTTTTCCCATCTTCATTTAGTTGACACTTGTGATAGGAACTTAAGAACACTACTGAGAAAACAAATCTAACCATTCATGTGGATAGAAATAACTTATCAGAATTATGAGAATAAGATAGAAGAATTCTTGCATAGTTTATTCGAATGACTTGAGCCAAGATTTCTAATTCTCATAACATTTTATGGTATCTTAATTTGATTACTTAATCTCTAGCAAGTATTTTTCACTTCAAATACTAGACTATTATGTTGATGATTTAGTCTTAAAAGAAACTTACAGTTTCAGACTAATACAATAAGTCATAACTGGATATCCCTCTAAGCAATAAGAGGTTAAAAGTATTATTTAACCAGACATCTACTATTGAGTGGGAGCTATTTGAGATGTAATCAAATAAGGAACGTTAGGAGATACTCAAGAAATATGTTAGATATTAAGGAACTGTATATAAGTTATCCTTATATCTACCCCAACTCATTCAAGAATTTGAGATGGTGGTTACTCTGGGGGTGGAGGAGCTATTCTACTAGAGTGTAAAAGCCCTTCTATAATAATTCAAGCTCTACCAGAAAAGATTTATAACTTTGTAAATTCGAAATTACCAGAAAGTTATTTTACTGAAGAAAATTCTACACTGTATTATCTCAGTTCCAAATTTTAAAATATGAGAGATATGTCTTCTGTTTATTCAGATGTACTTAATAAGCAGTAAGGATTTCAGCATCCCTTGATGAGTAAAGCATATAGTAAAGGATGTTTCATAATGTTTTTATGAACTTGTTTCCAGAAGTTTGGGTGGATTCAAATATACTATACTTGATCTGAAGATCAAGACAACAGATTGATTGAAATGCACAGTTTGTTTTATGTTAATGCAAGTGGGAGTTTGTTGGATTTTGTGCCCTAAATAAAACCCATTACAATCTGATTAGTTATCAATGTAAGAAATTTGAAGTGATTTATGTTTGCATGAATTTTTCATGCTTATGGTTTAATATATTTAATATATGCACAAAATCAGTTAAGTCCAGAACATATACTTATTCACAATTACAGTATTGTCAACACAGTGAAATGTGATTGTGATTATATGATTCAAAAGACTAAGTCCCTGTTTCATCAGTGTTTTGGATTTACACTGATGTGATAATCAGCGATGATGTGTACTTACACTTAGAGTAAGTGTTATGTTCTTTCCAGGACATTGGTAAAGTATACTAATTTCGAATGTATGGAGTATACATTGGACTGGACCGATATTGAACTTAGTCAAGATATTATAAACTTACCGTTGTATCTTTCCAAGTCAATATCACTAGTTGATCTTAGATTAAAAGAATCTAAATCCGGATATGCTTAGGCTCAACTCAGGAGTGCTATTCATGTTCTTTGATTTATTAGTTAAGCCTACTTTTGGGTCAGGGTGATACATATATTTTGGGAACATGATAGTATGATTGAGTGGGAGCGCTGAACATATATATGGAATCTATAGCTTCTACTGGTGTATAGAAGTCAAATGATGATTCCCTTCGAGCCTAGCTAAATAGAAGTAAATGGATGCGCTCTTGTTTCAGTGACTATTTCTTAGATCACTAAAACATCATTTACAGGTAGCTAAGTGTTTTAAGGGGCCAAATACATTGAGGGGTGAAAACGGTAAATTTATCCCATCTCGATGTAAATCATCTATACAGAGGATCTTTGATCACATTAAGATTATAACGATGGTTAAATGAGATAGCATATCTATATCGTGAAACATATAGAATGCTATATATAAGTCTGAGAGTGCAATTTCAAGTTCTGAGAGTGCAATTTCAAGTTCTAAGAGTGGATTCAACAAGGAATTAATAAGTTAGGGAATTTACTTAGTAAATTCAATTTGCTTATTGGAAGCTCAGCAATATAGATCCATGGTCCCCATTCTAGTTGAGACCATACTGCTTGTAAGACTCAATAATTGATTTATGATTAATCAATTAAATTCTAAAGTTAGACTATGCCTAATTTGTGAATTTCACTAAGCAGGGGTGAAATTGTAAAGAAAAGAGATTCTAGGTTTATTTATTAATTAAGAGACTCTATGTGTCTAATTAATAATTATATTAAATGACAATATTATTTAATAATCTATTTTAGTTATTATTAATTTTGACATTTAAATGGTTAGAATTGGAAAATTGGCATTTTTGAGAAAATAGAAATAAAAATTGTGAAAACTGCAAAATCCAAGTGAGACCCACTAACACCTATGGCCGACCACTTGATTGGCTTTTTCCAATTAATATTTTCATTATTTTAATGTCAAATAATTACTAACCTAAACCTAGTAGTTAAGAGTTTTTCAGTAATTCAAAAGATTGTCTTTCAGAAAAAACTGAGCCCCTCTCTCTCTCTCTCTCTCTCTCTCTCTCTCTCTCTCTCTCTCTCTCTCTCTCTCTCTCTCTCTCTCTCTCTCTCTCTCTCTCTCTCTCTCTCTAGTGATAGAGTAGTGCCCACACACAGAAAGTAGTACCTCAATCATAGATTGGAAGACTGTGAAGGATCACATTCAAAGAGAGAGACATTCGGGCTCAAATCTTGATAATACTTTGCGACAGAAAGGATACAAGGGTTAGAGATATGAGTGGAAGGAGACATATTATTCCGCTGCAACCAATGTCAGGTTTTCTTAACTTTATATGTGTTTAATTATCGTTTTATAAAGTTTATAATTAGGATGTTAAACAACATACTTGTGAGTAGATCTAAGATCCTGGAAAAATAAATTCCAACACATATTCAAATACAGATGATCCTACTTTCAAGTGAACATGTGCATATTTTCTTTTTACAAAGAATCATCTTGTCAAAACCACTATGAACAAGATGAAAATGCCATAGATATATTAAATGTGATTGTGGTCTTTTGATGATTTAGGTCTAGATACAGTAAAGGGTTCTTAGAATAGTTCAGGTGGATCCTGGTCACAGAATACAAAAATCATATTTTATACATAAACATACAGTTCAGATCCATTAACAGAAAATAGATATTAATAACTTGTGAAAGTTATACTTTATTGATCAATGTAATCTTGGAATCTAAAATTTAAAGTCAAAGACTTAAATTTATACCAAATATACAATGAGTGATTATTCTACCACTACTAATCTAAATCTAAGTCTAAGTTGCCTTAAGTAAGCACATACAAGTAGGATATTTCTAAGATCAAGGATTCATATCATTTCAGGATAGAATGTCAGGAATATAGTCATCTGCACCTTTTAATTTCATAAGAGAAATTAGAATAGCATCATAAGCAAATGATTTATAAACCATTCATCCAATGATATACTACTTGAGCAAATTCTAAATGAAAAAGCTAAGAGAAAAAATTAAAGGATAATTTTGAATAAAATAAGAATCCAACAATGTCTCGGTAGACGAGAGTCAAAGTTATTCTTATTTTATAAAATTTTTTATTATTTCATATTGTAAACACTAGTCTAAGTTGTCATCTTTGGATGTACAACTAGATGTTGCATTTATAAAATACCTATCTATTGAGATCTAACACTATTATGTTTGTCTAACGGATGATAATCTTTTAAAATTTATCCCGTTAAAACAATAAACTAAGTTAGACCAACAATGAAGATTCAAAATTATACTACAACTAATAACAAAAAATAACATGGTTCAAGATAAATTCATACACAATTCAAAAATTATTAAGCATTTAACAAATAACAAAGACATGTGAAAATACAAAACTATCATATAATAGAAACTAGAAATTAAAATTCAATAATGAAATTAAGAATTCATGTTTCAGGTTTTAAAATAACCCTTAACTAAAAGAAAACTACTCAAAACTAGATATTATAACGAAAAATCATAGTGTTTAGTAAAAATAGAAGGAGAAGAAAAGAACTAGAATGAAGAACACTTTGAAGTCGATCTCTGTCTCTTTCTTGCTCTCTCTCTAATTTATAGCTTTAGATTGATGCAATTCATAGCCTAAGAGATCCTATTTATAATGCTTGAAAAGATAGATGAATTCCTTTAGAATTAGGATTATATTTATAGTGCTTGAAAAGATAGATGAATCCCCTTAGAATTAAGATTCTATTTATAGTGTTGGAAAAGATAGATGAATCCCCTTAGAATTAGGATTTTTTTTTTAAAAAAAAATGATAAATCGGCGCTTTAGCGCCCATGAGATATTTCTTGAATAACCCATGTGCTGACTTTTTTTTTTGTGTTTTTTTCTAGACTGGGCGCTATAGCGCCCATCACAATTTTTGTTTTACACCTGATTAGTATTTTGGTCATAAATTCTTCAATACAACTTGGAATTAGACAATTCAAGATGTTCCGAAAAGTTAAGAACGAGATTTAAAACTTTTATGTTGAACTCTAAATCCAGTTCTACTTCTAAGGTTGCCAAAATTTATAATTAAGTTTTGCCTTGTAAAATCAAGCTCGTCAGCTTCTACTACTTTTCACCAAAGTACGCTAACGTCTCTTCAAGTCCAAATGACTCCAAATGTATGATAAGTCTTCAAAATAACCTAATAAATTATAATTCCACTAATTAATAATTTAAAGAATCAATTTAATTATATTAATACATAAATTAGCTATATTTATTACATCTATATGTGATTCAAATATATATATATTTTGTATACCATAAAGAACACTGTTTTTTGGTCCGCACTTAAGAATGTATTGCCTACCTGGATCTGTGGGTCTGCTATTAACAGGGTTGGATGGCAACGGGTTGGGTATATTATTGTTCTGGGACTTAGGCTCCATTGTCAGCATCTTCAGTGAAATCTTCCGTAAATAATCAGTCTGCCACCACAAACAAAATGCCAGTTAGGAGAGAGCAATCAATAAATAAACACAAAAATATTTCATATGCAAGTACACAAAACATAACATGTCAGCATTAAAATGTAAGTAATACATATAGGTGACTTAAGGGAAAAAGAAAAAAGGAAAAGGGTCAGAAATACAGAAGCACCTGGCTTGTGGCGGTGCTGTAAATCTTTTCTTCAAACCTTTCAGCAATTTTCTTCAGTTCAAGCAACCCTTCTTGGCCAGAGAAAGGGAGATGCTTCTTCAATGTATCCATTCTACCAGTAAAGACATTAAATTATATAAGTCAGTGAAAATGAACCTTTCATGTATTTTATACTCTAAAGATAAGTTCTGATACTGCATACTTCACAAAGCAGGAAAAAAAAAAGACCACTTCTCTTTGACTGTTTGCCAAAAACAATTAAAAGAGACATTAAAACTATTCTAGAAAAGTGAAGATTGCCAATCATGTTTTCAATTTTAAAATTTTTTTTAGGATTAGAGCCTTTTAAATCAAAAACCAAAACAAGGTTTTTACTTATTTTCAATTTATGTCAACAATCCAATTAAACCTTTAATTGTTTAAGGAACAATTAATAATTTCTATTAACACGGCCTCTCTAATTCCAAAAGACACTTACATCTTGTTGACAACGCGTTGTCTCCAATCGTGCTGAAATTGAGTTCTCCAATCTGTGGTGTCCATCGTGGGTTCCCCACCTTGGATAGGTCTCCAATTATTGGTGTCCATGCTGAAAATACCCTAAGAATTTGTTTTGCATGCAGAATTGGGTAGATTGCAAAGGACAACAGTAGCAGAATTATTTTAAATTTAATACGATGTTTGGTAAACTATCGAATTAAGCACTCAAAAAACAATCCAGAGTGTTTGTTACATGAAAAAAAATAAATAAATAAAGTTATAAAAGCTTAGTTTTAGTCAATATTTATGGAATTTGATTACATCCACTTCAAAAGGTAATATCACTCTGAAACATAAGACGGCACACAACCCTTCATTGTTCATAGTCAATTAAGCTACATTTCTTATCCAAAAAAAAAAACAATGAAAGGGATGGCTAGAGTGCAATTTTAGTGTACAATTAAAAGCCCCAGACAATGATCATCTTTCGAGACAGAGAGAGAGAAATGAAATGTTACAAATCCAAAAACAAGAACCTTTCATTTCATTCCATTCCACGTCATTTTTTTTATCTAAGAATGCAACTAAGGCAAGGACGGGAAAAAAGTGTGTTGTATGGGAAATGGAGAACAATCATATTTCTCACATAACGTTTTAATGAACACTTGAAAGAAACATAGAAATATGCCTAGAATTAGAAGGAACACCATAATTCATACTTTGTCGGTTTTCCTGCCCAGCAACATATGATCATTATTACAGATTTAGAACTAAACAGTTTCAGTTGTTGACAGTTCGCATCATAAGCATTCTATAAAAGCATACGAATACATTTACATATTAGATACACGGAGCTACGTTCAATGACTGGATTTATCTCAAAAGCCGACCACCAAATTCCAAAACATCACAAATCTAATCTTAATAATCAACATCCTTAATTGCTCAAATCGACTCCTCGAATAAAGTCCCATAAAATTACATCAAAAAGCAATTGAAAACCTACAATCTCATAAGCTACAACATCGTCATACTCATATTTTACAATCCCCAATTTTTAGGGATTCTGGTAAAGGCTCAGTGATGAAATCTACAATAGGCAATAACGAAAGATCAACAGTGAAGTCCAAAAATGGAATGAGCAAACAAACAACCAAAATTCTAGAGATGTTTACGATTCTAAATTGATTTTAGGGAGAGAAACTAAGCTCGGAAGAGTGATGTGCTCTAAGACCCATTTTGACGCAACAATGGAAGAAATTGCAGAAAATGAAAATAAAGCCAACCTGATTTTGAAGAGGCAGAAGGCCAAGGTCGGAGGAGAGCGGAGACGGTGGATTGATTATGGTACTGCTTCTGTTGTGAGGCTTTTACCAATTCAAGGAAGACATAAAAGGACACCTAAAATAAAATATACAAATATATTTCCTTCCAGGACTTTTTCTGTCGCCGGATGAATAATTATTCAGGGATAAAAAGTTAGCAAAAAATACATTTACATTACTTATATTTATTTTTAATAATTAAATCACTATTAAATAATTATAATTAATTTATAACAATTATAATAATAATTATAAAATTAAAAATAATTTCTTTTATTACACTCAGCAAGTATGTACTTTTTTTTTACAATGAACTTTCATGAAAAATAATCAGAGTTTAGTACATCATAGAGAAATAGAAGAAAATCATCCATCCAAACTAATTCGCCATCCACCCTGAGTGCACGAACTGCTAACTCATGTGCAGCCATATTGGCCGAACGACGAACATGAATTAGAGATGCCTCAGGAAAATTGGATAGTAAACTAGCAATATCATCTAAAATAGAACCAAATTCATTACAGAATGAAGATCTTCTAGAAAAAGCTGAAATCAAAGCTAAGCAATCAGTTTCAAACGAACTAATAGGTAACTCAACAGTAAGAGTCCAATCCAAAGCCACCATTAAAGCTACAGCTTCTGCTTCCATGGCTGCAAAAGTCCCTACAAAATCATAAAAACATCTAATAAGGGCATTATACTAAAAGAATTATTCCTTTAAAATAAATTAATAATAATAAAATAACATATTAATACTAAAACTATCATAATATTATTGGCCATAAATTATATAGGGTGATAGAATAAGGTTGAGAGAATCCTATTGATACTATCATTTACTCAGCCCCTAAGGTTGAGGAAATGATCTCTGTTCAAAATAACCTTTCAAACTCATACCTCACCAACTACTAAATTATTGATGCTTGAACATACTGAACCTTGATTGACTTATTCAATAAAAGTGATAAAAAAAAGTAATAAAATTGCAAATAAAAGTTTAGCAACACAATTAATTCCAAAAGTAAGGAATACTGACCGAATAAAGACTTTAAAAGACAAGCCACTACTCCACCTGTGTTGTTGCGTATAATAGCACCAATACCTATAGAATTAATATGCTTATCAATTGATGCATCAACATTGAGTTTAAATTTTCCCATAGGATGAGTAACCCAGCTCGAGGTGGAAGTGCACTTATTCCCTCGTTGAATGTTAATATTTTTTCGACTTGCACTAAATTCTGCATGAAGCTTATGAATTCGTGAGACAACAACTGTAGGTGAAAATTGCTCCCGGCCATGAACAATCTGTGTATGCTCACTCCAAACATACCAAGCGGCAACTAAAAATAATTCAAATTCAACCTGAGACAGCACTTCAGACGCCAAAAGAATAGTTTGTTGGAAGGATGTTTCCAAAGAGAAATTTTTTAGGAAACTAAAATTAAGTAGCTTCCAAACCTTTCTAAAACCCCGGCACCAAAAGACAGCATGCCCATTAGACTCATTGCTAAAGCCACAAATAAGACAATTGGAGTGAGGAAGGATAGATCGTTTTTGAAGCCCTTTTGAAGTCGGAAGTATCTCATGAAAACCTCTCCTATTACAATTTAATACTTTATTTGGTAAATGGAGCTTCCAAATCTTTTTCTACCAGATTGAAAATTCATCCTTAGAAGGAGGAGTAGCAGACAAATTTAACTGAGAAGCCACATAATATCCACTTTTAACAGAATAAGAACCATCTACCGTATAGTGCCACATCCAAGAGTCTTCTTTAGGAAATTTGCAAAGAGGTATGGAACCAATACATTGTTGATCAGCTTCATTAAACAAAACTCATAATAAATCCACATTCCACCCTATCCTTGTCTCTGCCATAAGTTCTTTGACCAACAAATTAGAATGTGAATGATTGAAAGAGGTAGGCTTAAATGAAAAAGGTCGGGGCAGCCAAGGATCTTTAAACACAAGAATGGTGTCACCAGTTCCAACCTTTTTACGTAACCCTTTTATAAGAAGTTCTCTTCCCCAAATGATGCTCTTCCAAATATAACTAGGAGATCTTCCTACTGTAATCATATAATTCATAGATGAAGAAATAAAATTATTATAGCTCGAAAACACCAAAAAATAACAACTATAAAGTAAAATTATTAAAATCAAAAGGGTTACATTAACAACTTAATAATAATCAGTGAATAAGTCAGAAAGTAAATTATATAGAAAAATGGTTCAGAAGAAATTACTAAAAATAAATTAATCGAATACCTGAAGCATCCAAAAAGGAGGTATGGTGAAAATATTTGGCCTTATAAACTTGAGATGGAAGCGAGTCAGGTCGATTAAGAATTCGCCAAGCTTGAGCAGCTAAAAGTGCCTGATTATGATGGACAAAAGATCTAAACCCTAGCCCACCTTTTTGTTTAGGATGACAGAGCTTATGCCAAGCTAACCAATGCATCTTCTTTTTATGAATCGAAGAGCTCCACCAATACCGAGCCATTACTGATTCCAATTCATCACAACTCTTAATTGGAATTTGGAAACATGACATTACATATGTAGGTATAGCTTGAATTACTGCTTTAAGTAGTACCTCTTTACCACCATAAAAAAAGAGCTTGTTTTCCCATGAATTAAGGCGCGACCATACTTTCTCCTTTATATTATGAACAGTCGTTGTTTATTTTGTCCACTTAGCATTGGTAATCCTAAATATTTCTCTATAGCCTCAGTCACTTGTATTTGAAAAGTTTCCACATAAAGAGATTGCAGATCCTTTGGAGTATTTGGGTAGCAATACAATGTGAACTTAGTGAAATTTATAAGCTGCAATAGTTAAGAAATAATCTATAATAATTATCTATTGAAAAATACTAATGCATTATGAAAGAAATGAATATACATAAATAAGGGAAAGAAAGAACGAGAGTTGTTTATGCCTAATTTTTATTCTAGAAATCATTTTGAAAGTAAGGTTGTATTGTATAGTAGAAAAAGTATGCAGCTATCTGTCCTCTTACACAAAATTTACTCCACTACCATGGCCCTAACTTATCATCTCTATTATACTATTCCTTAGTGTTTCAGTTACAGATCTAAAATTCTTGAACAGAAGTAGGTATAAAGCAAATAACCAAAACATGTATTAGCATCTATACAACATGTGGTATATCCAAATCAGAAACTAATTTGCATGTTTATTGACTACTTTCCACCAATCATATATTCATATATCTGATTTTTGATGAACAAAAAGTACAAACACACTTTCAACAAAATTCCCAATTACTAAAATTGTCAAAGAATAAATGAAAAGTGAAGAACAAATATATATCATCATGGTCACTAGATTAGAACTACTAAAGGAAAATATAATTGAACTGGACCATTTATGATAAATTTTATATAATTCTCTCTAGTCTAAATGGGGCAGAACTAGGAACAAAACAAAAGAGAAAAATCAAGAGAGAGGGAATAAATTGTATCCAGTAAGTTAATCCTTTAAAATCAGAAAAGGCCATGCTAAAAATGGAACCGCGAATACAAAGAAGCTACCCTAAAAGACAAGCTATTTTAATTCACTGAAGCTACCATTTTCCCAAAAAACCATCTATAATATTAATAGAGAGCCACGAAAAATATAAATTTAATAAACTACCCTCAGTATAAAATAAAACAGTCAATTAAATACTTACAGTTTCAAAGAATTAAATTGTAGAAAGAATTGGTAATATAATCCTTCCATGTATGAGATCTTTTTAAGTTTTAAGTCTTAATACCAGTATACCATTCATGGCCAAAGTATAATTGAATGAATTCCTACATCCTACCACAGTATAAAATAAGAAAAATAAAACTTAGTAGAATGAAATTAATGAGAATACCTGTCCGGAAGCTTTGGAATATAAATTAAATAGATTCATCATAGTATAACAAGCATTAGGAGTTGCCCGACAAAAAAGAATACTGTCATCTG
Source organism: Cannabis sativa (assembly GCF_029168945.1). Classification (NCBI taxonomy): domain Eukaryota; kingdom Viridiplantae; phylum Streptophyta; class Magnoliopsida; order Rosales; family Cannabaceae; genus Cannabis; species Cannabis sativa. The sequence continues at coordinate 7,601,780 of NC_083601.1, read as the reverse complement.
CAAAGAAAAGATGGGAAATTGATGGAGCAATTCGAGCGACTTTATATCCAAAAATTTGGTGTGTATTTTCTGCATGACATAAAAGAGAGGAGAAACCTTCCGCACAAAAAAAGAAAAAGATATGGTGAAAGAGGATCCCCTTGGCGTAAACCTCGAGTCGGAACCACCTTCCCTTTGACTTCACCATTTATATTAAAAGAGACGTGAACCGTTCGAACACACTTCATGAGTAGACTAACCCATGGAGTTGCAAAGCCGAGTTGAAGCATAATTGATTCTAGAAAATCCACTCCACTCTATCATAAGCTTTACTTATATCCAATTTCATCACCGAATAACATCTCCTTCCACTAGTAACGCCTCAGAGATTATGTAATAACTCATAAGCTACCATTGCATTATCTGTAATTCGGCGACCTCCAATGAAAGCACTTTGAGAAGAGTGTACGATAGAGTCTAACCATGGTTGTAATCGATGAACCAAAACTATAGATACAATTTTGTACAGAACATTGCACAAACTAATCAGTCTGAAATCTTTCATATTGTTGGTTGCTTTAGTTTTAGGGACTAGAGTGACAATCGTAGAATTAATAGAAGACATATCTCCTTGCCCATTCAAACATTCTAAAACTTCTTTAATAACTACATCCCCAACATCATTCCAATGATTTTGGTAGAACATTCTATTCATACCATCTTCGCCAAGACTTTTATCGGAAGGCATAGAAAAGACCGCTTCTTTCACTTCATTCTCAGTAAAAGGAAGTAAAAATGAATTATTCATCTCTGGAGTGACTCGACACTGCACAACCGAAAGGACAGCCTCAATTTCTGCTTTAGAAGGATAAGAGGACATAAAAAGAAAGGTGTAGTAACTTTCTATTATTCCTTGGATGTCCATTGCATCTGTACACCAAATCCCTTCTGAATTAAAAAGCCCTAATAAACAGCACAAGAAAATAGTCAATCACATATAATTCCCACGATTTATCATAATTTTGAAATTCTTTTTTGACAAAATGGTAATAAAACATAAACATTCAAGTACAATACTAAAAGAATTAGAAAAGAGAGGAACATATCTTTAAAATATTGGGGTTGCTAAGGTAAATATTCTAATGTTCTTTTCTTATAATAATTTCCTTACAAATATAATCCCAACCAATAATTTGGACTATAGTAGTAATAGTAGAATAATACCAAAAACGAGCATTGAACAGAAATTTAATAAGCAGTGGTTATTATATCCTAAGGAAGCTTGTATCATAAATCCCAAATTAATCTAATCAACATACATCTAGTATAGTACAAAGAACGTCCTCAGAAATCATACTTAATACAGTCGGATGATAGTGGAGCCAAACTTATTATAAAATATGTGAAAATTAAGAGAAAAGACCGACACCCACTATCAGAGCTATTATTAAGGTATCATAAAAATAAAGTAACAAATAAGAAGTCATACTTAATTAGATTTTAATAATCCTGGAAGCACTATATGAAGTTTAAGTTAGAAATTGTTTCCATATGTATATATGAACTGATAGTGAAAATACAAATAAAGTATGAATATCAACTACCTTACAATTAAGGATCCAACTGTGATCCAATAGAAGTCATTCCTATCACATTATAAGTCATATTGTTTAAATAAATATTTCAAGAATTAAAATCAACACATTATCAAATTAGCAGATTATCAAAATATTAGATTTCTTCCTATAGATATCTCAGATAAATAATTAGATTCTGTTTAAGTAAAAGAATTGCATATCATAAAGTCTAAGTACACATCAATCGTAATTACCTCGAATAAGATTATTTTGAAATCTAGTATTAGCATGACGATGAAAATATTTTGTGTTTTGGTCACCAGCCTTTAACCATTGGACTCTTGATCTTTGTTGCCAAAAGATCTCTTCTTTCTCTAGGAGACTGAATAAACTAGATTCAAGTTGAGCAACTTCCTCCCGATTGTACAAGTTATGATCCATAATTTGGGCTAAGGATAATTTATGTTTGGTACTTCGGATCTCTTTAGGTAGTGCACCATATTTTCCTAGGTGCCAATAATCTAAACTTTTAGAGCATGAAGCGATATTGGTGATAGCAGTATCTAATGCAGAAAATTCTGATGTAGGTAACCATGAGTTAGCTATTATATGTTGACATTCCGGATCATCTTTTCATAGAGCTTCATAGCGAAATCTTTTACGTTTTTTTACATGAATTTGACGAAGAAATCAGAGATTATCCAAACTCAAGACTAAGCACTCTATGATCGGAACCAAAGAAATCTAGGTGAATATGTACTTTATTTTATCATTTGTCATGTAATTCTATTTTTTTAGAGCTTTATTCTTCCTTCTTTACAGTTTTAATTATACTGTATATGTATCTATTAATAGTAGTGGAATCATAAAAAAAAAATTGCAAAAGTTTAAAAATTATTGATCGTTATTGGATATTGACCTTATATATATTATCGAAAAATTAGAAAGTTACTAATTGTTATCAGTTATTGATCTTGAACATGTGTTCTTGATAAACTTAGCACCGATGTTGTTGATTATTATTGGTTATTAATTTTGATTATGTATCGTCAATAAAGTTAGTATATCATCTACTGGTTATTAATCTTGAATATATATGTGTTACTGATAAAATATACATATATGAAGTTGTTGGTTATTTTCAAATTGTCTCTAAAATATGTAACTTAAAGATATATAGATGAAATTGGGGTTTAAATGTGATGTATAAACCATGAATGCCCTTAGTCTAGCATTTTGCACAATTCTCGAATTTAGTGATTAATTATTAAAAATTGAGTGAATTGCAGCAAAATCCTCAGAAGTATTATCTTACTAGCAATTAACTTCTCAAACTTATTTTTTAGCAGTAAACCCTCCTCCCAAACCCGTTTTCTGTTAGCAAATTACCATTTCCATTCATTTTTGAGTGTTAACTGTCATATTAGATTTACATAGTGTATTGCACATGTGAACAAGTGTACACATGGTATAATCTTATTTGTCCACGCAATTAATACTTTTAAATAAATTATTAAAATAAAAATAAAAAAATTATTTTTAAAATAAAATAATTTTTTTTAGAAAAGACTGTTATTATAAATTAAACATAGTCATTTACAACAATAAAGAAAATGCCAGAAGGAATATCCTCTAACCAAGTACAATCATTATCCAACACTAAATCTTGTTTAGCCAAACTATGAGCGTCTTGGTTAGCATCTTGCCTAACACGAGATACACAAACTGAAAAGAGATAGGATAATTAATTTTTAACATCAGCCACCATATCTTGAAAAGAAGAGTGACCTAATATTTGACGATTAATTGAATTCGCCAATAGCAAAGAATCAGTCTCAATGAAATCCACATGAAAATGAAGGTTTCTTGCCCATACGAGACCATGAAACAAAGCCTTGGCTTCAGCTTCTTGTGGTCAAAAATTGCCTACCAAAGGCTTGGAAAAAGCAGTCTTGTCGAACCCTTGAGAGTCACGGACTAAATCACACACTCTTAATTTGTTCTATGATGTACCAATCACCACATTAACACTCATTTTAAGTTTGTTAGGAGGGGTGGCTTCCATGGCTCATAGTTAGCAACACCTCATGTTGTTGATTTAGAAGGAGTAGTAGGAAGTTGGTGCTATTGAAAATTACAGATGTAGGCTTGAGACTTTGCCCAGATTTTGAATGAATGTTGAGCTATTTTACCATGGATGATATTGTTTCTATCCGCCCAAATGAACCACATTATACAAAGAATCTGTTCAAGTTCTATATTGGTCATTTTCAAATTGTCTCTAAAATATGTAACTTAAAGATATATATAGATGAAATTAGGGTTTAAATATGATGTATAAACCATGAATGCCCTTAGTCTAGCATTTTGCACTATTCTCGAATTTAGTGATTAATTATTTAAAATTGAGTGAATTGCAGCAAAATCCTCAGAAGTATTATCTTACTAGCAATTAACTTCTCAAACTTATTTTTTAGCAGTTTAACCCCCCAAACCCGTTTTCTGTTAGCAAATTACCATTTCCATTCATTTTTCAGTGTTAACTGCCATATTAGATTTACATAGTGTATTGCACAAGTGAACAAGTGTACACATGGTATACTCTTATTTGTCCACGCAATTAATACTTTGTCTAAACTTGCTAAATATACTCAGCTGCTGAGATTACTAAGACTAGGATCAGTCACCACTCAATGGAATAAAAACTTGACATATGACCAAGGTGGGTCATTTGTTGTAATTTGACCACATGTCAAGACAACTTATTAACTGTCAATTAAAACAGTTAGTACTCGAACTGAACCAAAGGCTATTTATAGTCAAGCCTTAGAGTCATTTAGAACACAATCCTACAAATTAGTGAGCGAAACAAAGAGAGTTGTTTAGAGAGAAGAGGAGGGATGTTAACGACACGGTGTGTGTCTGATCACCATTGTTACAAGTGAATTCATGTTGTAAAGAAGCTTTGCTTCTCAAGTGTCTTGTACAAGAAACTGTGTACATTGTGTATTATGTTCTCTCCAATTCATCCAACTCAATATAAATCTCAAGCCGTTGTGATTGTTTCTGGCCACTTTTGTTTGTGTTTGTTCTTCTTTTATTTTCTGTTTTTTGATTGCACATTTATATTTCTGAACTTGTTTACTTGTTTATGATTTGATTTCTTTGTTGAGTTTTGTTCTTAAACAGTTAAGTTTCACAACAAATACAAAATTAAAATTTGATACAACTTTATTACTCAATTATCATTAAACAAAAAAAACATAATTTATATATATACATATATAAATGTATATATATAATTTTACACTGCAGGCAAAGGACGATCAGTTTCCTAATTTTCCAATAAAAAAACAAATAACAAATTTTTTTAGTACTCAACGTTATAACATTCCTAATGGTCGCTTTCCCTCCTATCATAAGTTGTAGCATTGGAAAATGTACAAAAGTCAACTTACACAAAATTTCATGAGGTCTTATAAAAGAATTCTAATGGCAAACATGTACAAAGCTTACACAAAGCTTACCAAGTGAGAATATACAAAAGAAAAAAATTAGACAAGTATACATAACAACTATTAGAGCCATTTACCCTTGGCATCAACGACCTTTTCCTTTAGATAAGCAAATGATCAAGTTGCACTCAAGCAGGTCTCCCAAGTCCCATACTTGGAACTGAAGCTGCCACCACCACTTCTCTGTGCATGCTCGGAAATGACGGCACGAGCACAAACATCCCACGTCCTCACCATTGCTCCAAGAGACATGGGTTGTGAAAGGGTCCTCAATGATATACTAAATCTCGATTTTGTTTTGACGGAGAGATCTTCATATTCCTTGCTGTACATAAAAAATGGAACAATGAGTTTCATCGAGTATTTTCAGAAATAAAGAGCAGCCATCATAAACTATTGATAAAATGGTCCAAAAAAATAATTTGATCCCCAAACTATCACATCAAATACTGATGCTGGTTTTGACCCACACCATGTTGAAGAATCACGAGGTGTTTGACAATAAGTTACAAACATAATAACGGCAAAGCCAGGTAAAAAAAATAAAAAGAGGAATACATTATCATGCAAAGGATTGGCCTTGGAGAAGTTCCATTTTCATTTATATTCAACCAAATTGGAATATGAAAGTCCTTGTGTTGTGTCACAAATAGTTTTTCGAGGGAGGAGGATAAGGACACAATCAAGAGATACCACATCAACTGAAATAAATTAAGTGTTATTTGAGAAGAGTGGGGTGTGATTTTTCCCTTACCTGGCTTCCACCGGAAATACGTCCAACAGTATAGGAGAGCAGTTAGGATAATTTGTGGGAACAAGCAACCTTAAAGGCTGTATTGGAGACTGCAAGACATTAAAAAAAAGAAAAGAAAAGCAGTCAACACATAGGATAATACATATGAGTAATAAAATCCCTTCATCATTCCTGAGAGCCCACCATCTGTGCTGAAGCATATTGTAATTTCATGTTCGGACTGAGTGCCACAGCACTGAAAGAGCACTTGACAATGGTCCCTTCACCTCCTTTAGCAGCAGCTGCTACAGCACTTGACTCCTCACTAATATCAATAACAGTGTCAATAAGACGCAGATTTATTTCTCTAATTTCTTCTTTAAGAGCATGAATAGCCTGCAACAAGAACACAAGTCACTTCACAGGTATAAGTTTCTGAATGGGTATGATAAAATGACCTCACAACACAGCACTCTCACAATAAGCATATCTTTATGCTATCAGAAAGTCACTAATATCATTTCCACTGTCAGTCAATAGACTAAACCAGATCTACGATTGAGCTGAATTAAAAACCAGCTCCTAGAAGTTTGAGCCAAGTTTCCTATTCATACAAATATCCATCTCAGCAAAAGACAAATACCTCTAACTTAGACCTCTTGATACCAGATGTTGCAGTTGACTCAAGTTCAGATATTTCTGAATCATTAATACTACTAGCTGATGACACAACATTTAAGGGCATGGCACTTGTGTAGCGTTTCATTTTCCTTGTCCCATTTGTTCCGTCGTGGCTCATGAAAGTTCTTACTTGTAAGCGACAGTTTGTCATAGCAACTAAATCCTCGCCAACTGCAGCTCTAGATCCATTACCAGGAGCTGATCCTGCAAACCTATCAACCATGCTGACAACAGAGCCAATGTCCCTGACAGAAGCATTCAATGCCTTAGGCGACATGGCTTTTACCTGAAACCAGAGATTATTATATATCACTAAACAACAACAAAAGGGGAGCCATGAAAAATGAATGCATACTTTATCAAGTTAAAGGAAAAACCATTTGACTAACCGCTTTCATTAAACGATCAAGTGGCTGTTCTGTAACGCTTGACTTGCCAGAAACAGATACCAAAGTGTTTCCATGAGTGCCATCAGGACCACTAAACTCTGCAAGCAAAGGGGAAGCTGATATTCCTGGGGTGCCAATGGCAAGGGATTGAGCTGGAGCAACAACACTTGTTTGTTGTTGGCCAACGTTTCCAGCATTTGTAAGTGAGGAAGCACCGTGATGGGGTTTATCAGAATCACTGGGCATTGGGGATGGAGCCAAAGGAGTTGGTGGAGATGGAACAAAAGGTGAGCTAACGGACTGTAATGGAGTTCCAATTTTGGTAAGAGATGGCAGCAGGTTCTGCTGGTCAACTTGTGGAGAAGAATGTTGCAAAGGTGATGAGGCCTGAAGGAGCTGATTTGAAGAAATAGAAAAGGGAGAGTTAGATTTAAGTTGTTGATGGGAATACGCATTACGTTGACCAGCTGGAAGATGTTGTTGAAAGACCCCCGACTTTGCGGCCATATTTTGTCTTGCCTTCAAATCATTTACATCATTGATTTGATGATGCAGCATTTGATTTTGGGGTGGTTGCAACTGGGCAGGAAGTTGCTGTTTTGCTTGCTGCTGTATTTGTTGTTGTTGTTGCTGTTGCTGTTGCTGTTGCTGCTGCTGCTGTTGCTGTTTTTGCTGTAATATTTGTTGCTTCTGCTGCTGCAACATCTGCTGTTGCATCTGTCGCTGCTGATACTGTTGTTTCATCTGTTGGGACTGCATCATCTGTTGTTCCTGCTGTTGCTTCATATGTTGATGCTGAACCATATTAGAATTTGACTGAAGGCTATTGATCCCATTCTGTGATGACAAGGCATTAACGTTTGCCTGTTGGTGAGCATTCACAGGAGTTTGCTGCAATGAGTTTAGTGCATTTCCTTGTCCTGAATCCACATTGGAACTGGATTGCAATGTGTTCATTACATTTTGCTGTGTTGTTGAAACTGCAGACAAAGCAGGCATAGAATTTTGTTGGAAGCTTGTCATACTGTTTTGTTGCATTGGTCCCACAGAGCTCTGCACATTCTTCGATTGCAATTGAGGATTTATTTGATTTTCATGAGATTGGACTTGATTAATTTGAGATTGTGGCTGCTGCATGGAGTGCATATGAGATGAGGGGTGCCCTTGTTGCAACTGAGAGACAGGCTTCCTTGGCCTATTTGTATTAATAAAACTTATTATCTGTTTCTCATAGTGAATTAGTTTCTCCTTATACCCAGGAATAATGTTAACTTTTGGAACTTGTAAAAATTGAATAGTGCGTTCCAAAGTGGTCTTAAATAATTTCAGCTTATCTAGCTGCTCAGACTTTGGTTGTTGTGGTAGAGAATCAAGCTGTCAAAAAGAGAAAAACAAAAAGGCCCAAGTAAGCTTACTAACATAGCTCACCAAAAAAGGTTCACTTAAACTAAAGAAGTTTCAGTTTCTTTTCAATTCTACTTTTGATACTAATTGTTTGACTTATTTTAATTACATATATTTTTTGAACAAGAGATCCTAGAAAATGAAAATGATAACGTACCTGCTGTAATTTGCCAGCAATTTTGTGATACATTTCAAGAAGTTCAGGTAGGTATAGTTCCTTCATTGTTTTGATCTGCCGACAAATGATAAAAAAAAAGAGTTAAACTTTAACTTCTTTTAGGTTCCTATGTAACTTCACATGCTACGTAGTACATGCTTGTAAAAGTAATAACCATAATTTCTGCCGTTCACATAATGCCTTGATTGTGTTTTAATTCACCAAAGCAGATCATATATAATAGCTTATTAATTAGTGCCTGTATGTTTCACACTCTTGGTCATCCACAATTATCTTAATTACTTCCATAACAGCTACCGAATCCTAGATTGATAGGTGAAATCAACCTATGAACAAGTGATTCATTAGAAAAAAAAAACAAAGAACCTATTACCTTCTGGTAAACCTCTTCTTGCCAATCAACTCCAGTTGCATGTCCAGTTGCAGTTGAATCCACAGATGCTACAAAAGGATGTTTACGATATCATATGAGAAACTCAAAACTTCACAAAGATAGAAACCTTTAAAACAATGCGAAACTATACAAGCCAACAACATACTTGATGATGTGTCTGGAAGTGGTCTCTGCGCCTGATATAACTGCTTTTGCTGATCAGTCACGTTTTGACCTGATGGTTGAAGTCTCATTTCACGTTGTAGTGGATTTGTCTGTTGTTGCAAACCTAGTTGTTGCTGCATCTGTGGCTGTGACGGAATCTGTGAGGCAATTTGCTGTTGTGGTTGTTGTGTCTGAGTTGGAAGCAAATTAGATCCACTATGTTGTGATTGTTGCTGTATTGGAACTTTAGATTGTTGTTGTCGCATGAGCACAGAGTGCTGATTAGTTTGCATGCTTGAGTTACCAGTCTGAGTTCCATGCAGCTGCTGTTGTAACCCGTTACTCTGGGGGCCTAATTGCTGTTGATGCAAACTTGAAACGTTATTTTGCGGAGCCATTAACTGTTGCTGTTGCAGGTTTGAGAGATTATTCTGCTGGCTAAGCAGCCTCTGTTGCTGCTGTAAATCACCAGCATTGTTCTGTTGTCCAATTAAGTGACTTTGTTGCATGTTTGTGGTATTTTTCTGTTGACTTATAAGCTGCTGTTGCTGCTGCTGCTGCTGCTGTGACACTTGTGTTTGCTGTTGGTGAGTAACAGCAGCCTGTTGAGGATGCGATTGTGGCCTAAGAACAGATTGTGAATGTGACTGGAGCATGGCTTTGGATGACTGTTGAATAGATGACGACTGATTCTGCTGAAGACTTGGGACAGATGACTGCATTAGGGGAGGTTGCATAGCAGACGATGTCTGCGCAACAGCTTGCTGAGATGATTGCAGCTGGGTTGATTGTAATACATTTTGCTGCTGCTGTTGCTGCTGTTGGATGTGAGACTGTATGATCGATTGGGGGACATTTCCCTGGGGAAACTTTGGCTTGACAAGCTGCTGCTGCTGGTAAAGATACTGCTGCTGATTTTGGGATTGTTGCTGTTGTTGAGGGACCTGTTGCCGTCCTTGTATTTGCCTGTGAGCATTAGCATATGCTGCTGTGTTCTGTGAATTACCAGTCATATTTTGACTTAAGCTTGGGGTAGGAAGAATAGTAGATGATACGCTTGAAGAACTCTGAACAGCAGCAGAATTCTGAACATTCTGAGACAGTAGTTGTTGTCGATTTTGACCCTGATTAGACGACATTGGCATTACAAGTGATTGCCCTTGATTGTGTACTTGAGGCGGCAAGACAGCAGATCCTGTCCAAAAGCAAAAAGTATATAAAGGACAATTTGAAATAATGAAGCACAATCCAGCCTTTATGTTCCCCCATTACATCCCAACCAATGCAGATGTAAAGAGAAAGAAAAATTAAATAGCTGGCCCTAAGAGAAATGAGTCATGATCTTCCAACTACCAAATTAAGCTCCTAGGGGCTACTCCACATGCCAAAGTAACGCATGAAATTTGGAAGTAGATGGAACAAAAAAGAATTTGACTGAAGTATGCATTTTGAACCTTAAGAAACACTTTTTTTTGGTTGCCCATATAACAGTGTATTGTCTTACCTGGATCTGTGGGTCTGCTATTAGTGGGGTTGGGTGGCAAGGGGGCATTATTGTTCTGAGACTTGTTCTCCATTGACAGCATCTTCAGTGAAATTTTCCGTAAATAATCAGACTGTAACCATCACAAACAAAATGTCAATTAGGAGGGAACAACACACCAACAATCTTTCAAAGAATGTGCAAGTACACAAAACATTAACATGCAAACATAAGTACATATGTTGGGATATTTTTCAAATAAAGGAATTCAAGTTTAAAGCCCTAATTAAATGTCTACTATATAGTTTACTAGGGTTGTAAGCCTGTAATTTAAATAAACAGTTTACTAGTTTTATCGTTCCTAAAGTCTAGGCTCGAATATTTTACTGGTTGATTCATAGTACATGTAACCTAATATCAGCATATGTCTGTGTATCAGTGAATCTTATTCTGCAAAATTAAAGAGACTAAGCAATAGATCAGCCTTTATCTGTCTATAACATCATGTCAGCACTCAATTCAAGTGATACTGATAGAAGTAGAACTCTCAAAATCTCAGCCAAGCACACTCACAAAACACCAGAAAGTCTCTTCATTTCTCAAACCCTATCCTCAATTAGAGACTAAGTCCAACACAACACAAAGAATAGAACAGTAGCTAATTCAAGATAGCTAATAGAATCTAACTTTGCCTTATTACAACCCCAATCCATCTATTTATATATTATACTCCTCAACTAACTACAGCTCAACAGAATAAGACTCCTAACATAGCACAAACTTACTAACATAAACAAAGCATACTAATACAACTCAGCTAAATAAAACACTTAGCTTAGTTATTCTTCTTATTGTGCCTCACATAAGTAAACCTTATGGGAGGTCTATCAGATGCACATAGGCGACTTAGGTGGAAAAGGAAAACAGAGGTGATCAGAAATATGGAAATACCTGGCTCGTTGCAGCACTGTAAATCTTTTCCTCAAATCTTTCAGCAATTTTCTTTAGTTCAAGCAATCCATCTTGACCCGAGAAAGGGAGATGCTTTTTCAAAGTATCCATTCTTAATTATAGAAATCAGATTACAATGTCAGTGAAAATGACCTTTCATATACTTTTCACAATAAAGATGAACTCTGATGATGTGATATAAACTTCATAAAACAAAAATCAAACAATTAAGGGCTTGATTAGATTCATTTTTGTTTTGCTTTTCTATTAAGAAAAAACATGGAAGTTTTCTTTGACAGTTTAATTTGATAACTTGTTTGGCATTTTGTTTTGTTTCTTTTTTTATTAATTATTTATTTATTGTTAGATTTTTTTTCTTTTCAAAATAGGATCCCCATCTAACCTTACAAACAATATTTGGGAACCAGGAAACTGTAATATTTGCTATGTAGGTACCCAGTAGGGTCTCGAACCTGACCTTGTTCCCGCAAACCACATGCCTACCATTTAAGCTACCCTACCCCACTTGGGATGATTTTTAAAACGAGATATACATGTTACTATATACATAGAAAATAAGGATTTCCAAACATGTTTCCAGTCTTTTAAAACTGAAAATCAACAAGACATTTTTATTTTCATAGATAATAAAGATTTTCAAACATGCTTGCTATCTTTTAAAATTTCAAACAACAATTTTATTTTCATATTATTTATTCAATCCAATCAAGCCGTAAATGATTAAGGTATAACTGAATGTTTTCCATTAACACGGCATCTCTTGTTTCAAAATACACTTACATCTTGTTGACAATTCGTTGTCTTGAATCATGTTGCAACTGAGTTCTCCAATCTGTATTGTCTATCATGGGTTCCCCACCTTGAATGGATCTCCAATTATTGTTGTCCATGCTGAAAATAATCTCTGAGTTTGTTGGCACGGATAATTAGTTTCGTTGGACTGGATTAGGAAAAAATAAGTATTAATATGCAAGTCAATTCATACCAATCCAAATATATGAAACTCCTATTGCTATTAATGAATTCTTGATCTAATAATGCAACATGGCAATATCCAGTAGTTAGAACAAAATAAATATGCAATAACGCAGGGGAAGTGGACAAACAACAGCATTCTCATATTATTTTCCTGCAGCGTAACATACGATCATTTCAGATTTGAAACCAATCACCACAAATCAAAATTTTGTTTTTCCAAACACAAATCCCAGCAAATAACATCGAATATATTAAAGAAAAAGGAAGAGAAGATTAAAGAACACAAAACAAAATGGAAAATCTAAAATCCCATAAGCAAGCAACAACATCAATATTTCTCAAATTTGGCCATCCCAAATTCCTTGGAAACTCTTACGAATTCATATTGAAATCTCCTCTCGGCAATGCAAGAAGGATCAACGATGAGTTAAGAAAGTTAATAACATATTGATGGAGGTATTAGTACACACACTCATATAAGAAAAACTGAACTATAGCTCCCACAATGGACAGGGCAATAAGAAAAAAAAATTGTTCCTTCCAAAACGCAAGAGCAACAGACCCAAATTATATGGATATATTTGATCATGAATCGATTTTGAGAGAGAGAACTAAGCTTGTCCCAAAAAGCCAATTTTGGCACCAAAATGAAACAAATGACAGAAAAATAATACGGAGATTTCTCCAGGATCAGTAACCCGATTTTCATACAAAAATATCCAGATTACGCATGTTAATATAAAACACCCCAAAAAAAAAAATCACAGACAAGTATTTAAGTGCACAAAAATCTCAGTTATGAAAGTCGTATATACTGTAAAGAGAGTAGAAAGCAACCCAACCAGTAATGATTTCTTCGGATTTAGCTTTGGGTGTAGAAGCTTCCTCAAAATTTAGTTGTGACGTCCAAAGCGAAGACCTAACAGAAGAAATTAAATAAAAAATTTCAGATAATCAAACCCTAAAACGAAACAAACATGAATATCATTGAGGAACGAATCCAAGAAGCAAATTGAATAACAACAAAATAAAATAAAGAGAATGAATCGATGAGAAGAGATTAAAAGAGTAACGTTGGCGAAGAAGTGAGGAAAGAAAGGGTCCGACCAGGAAAGAGTAGGGGCAGGAATCAGAAGGGAGAAAGAGTCTTGCAGAGAACAAAGATTCAATTTCACACCTACTGCTGCAGATCATTCTGCTTCATCAACCTGAGATATACTCATAGATAGCGTGTGAAATAAAAATACATTGAATTGAATAATCTCTCACCCATTTTCTACAATTAACTACATTTTTATACATTGAATTGAATTGTGAATTTTTAATACTACTTGATTTTGCTCCCTAAAATACATAATTATATTTTTTTGTATGAGATTCTGTTTATTTTACCGTTAAAAATAATATTTTACTCTGAACTTTAACTAATACAAAATTTTACTTTTTTTTTTAAATTTAATTTTGAAAATTATAATACTTTATTTTTTTAAAAGTAGTTATAATATTCTATTAATTCTAGAAAAAAAAAATTATTAAAAAACTTAATAAAAATATTAAATTATTAAAAAAAATATTAATTTTATTTTAAAAAAAAATTAAATTATTCTTAAAAGAATTATTTTCAAACTTTATTTTATTTATAATCAAGTATCTTAAAAAATCAAACCAAAATTATTGAGAATCTAATAAATAATTTAAATAAACTAAGATTTTTTAAAGAAAAAAACAAACATATTTATATTTATAAACTCATATCTTAACAAATAAAGAAAAATATTTAAAAAATCAATAAAATTATAAAATTATTTTGGAAAAAAAAAGCTATAAATTAAACTAAAAAGATTTTATGTTTATTTAAACAAATCTATATTTTTCGAGAAAAATAAAATATACTCAAATTTGTTCCCATAAAATTTAGTTTTACAAAAATTAAAATTTTAATATATTATTTTTAATATCTAAATGAATTTTTTAATAAAAAATAAATAGCCTTTTAAATCGCTTATTAGTTTTAAAATTTTAATTTATTATTCAATTTTTTTAATCATTCAAAATAATTTTTTTCTTAAGATCTAAATTAATTTTTTAAGATTTACTGAAAAAAGTGTTAAATCTTTCTCATGTTTATTTTGAGGGAGTACGATTTGATAGTTATCAAAGTTTAGGGGGCAAAATTGCTAATTTACAAAAATACGTCATCATTTAAACGGAATAATGAAATGGAACCTAACAGAAGGACTAAATTTCAGTAGATGTAAAAGTTCAAGGGAGATTTTTAACAAGCCGTATATTTTATGGGACAAAATCAATATTGTTGAAAGTTCAGGGGTAAAATTTGCTAATTATTCTTTTTTAAAAATATAAAAATTATTTCAAAATTTATAATATAATTTTTAAATATTTTTTTTTTATTTTTATAATTTTATTTAATTTCAAAATAAATTTTGAAAGTCCCATAGGGACAGAACAAGTCATAGGCCCCTACCATTGTCTTTAGGACAAAGTTGGTGTCTTTTGTCCTAACAACTTTTGTCCTGATAAATCTTGTCTTAACAAATTTTGTCTTAATAATTTTTTATCGTTTTCTTTTATAATTAATTTGAAAAAATTATTTATTTATTACAAAAATAAATAATTACTATTTTGCCAATTCAAAATAAATTTTCTTTTCAAACATCTTTATACAAATATTTATCCCTACCTTCGACAGTATTTTAAGGTGGCAATTTAGGGACCATAGACCTATAATTTTAAGCTCCAATAAACTAGATTATTATTTAGTGAGTCTTACCAACTAAATAATTTATTGTTTATTAATTTCATAATTACTCTACTATAAATATATAATTGCACTCTTAGTAATTATAGAATTATATATACTGAGTTTAATTGCAGTGTCCATTGATATAATCAATTCTAGTGATTAGCCCTCCATGTGTTTGTTCGTAATAAGTTTTGGTCAAAATATCATTTTACCCTTCTAATTACTTTTTTATCCCTTAGTTAATTAATTCCCTAGTGGAAGTTTAATTCAAGATCTTATCTGAATATGTGCACAACATTCCAGTTCCAGAATTAACACTTAAAGAGAACCAACATTCGATCCGTTAGGAAAGTTAGGATTCTATGATTGTACATCATGTTCCCAGCCATCCATATTATTAGATTCCCAAAATAGAAGTTGTAAGAATCATCCTCTCTGAGAAACTTTAACGAGTGAATCAAACAAATTAATAACATGAACAGGAGTTCATGATAACTCAGGATTTAGGCCGATCTACTATTGATCATCATTATGATATGAATTAGGTCTTTACGATAAACGACATGATCTGTATTATATACAGTACCTTCACATAGATGTCTCACTACATCTGTAATGTGAACCAAGATTACTTACACCAAAGAATGGGCATCATGTTGGAATATATTTTACGAGGACCTACATTTACTAACAAGTATGTTTTTAACATCCTAAACATGAACTTCAAAAATAATATAAAATAAATACATAAAAGGTATGAGAAACCTTACATTAGTTGCAGCAGAATTAAAATACTCCTTCCGCTCAGATCTCTAACCCTTGTATCCTTTCTGTAGCAGAGTATCACCAAGATCTGAGCCCGACACTCCTTCAGTTGTTTGGATTTTTTACAGTCTTTCACACTATGATTGAGGACTAACTTGCTATGGGTGGGCATGCACTCAATCACTAAGGCTCGAATTTTGATAGTGAAGAAGACTAAGAATTTCGAATTAGAAGAGAGAAGAAGAAGAAGACGAAGAAGTCTCAAAACACTAGTTGTCTGTCAGAATGAAAACTAGGTTTAAAGCTGTAGAAGCATTAGTCTGGATAGTGAGACCTTACTCTTCTTTTTATACTAATTGTACTAGGGTTAGGATTGAATTATTTGGAATAAAAAAATGATAAAAATACAGCAAAAATAGGGTTAAGTGGCCGGCCCTTATGTGGTTCCATCACTAGTTAGATTTTAGCCATTTTTCTTAATCATTTATCTATTTTTCACAAATACCACTTTTGCACTTTCAATCCTATAAATGCCAAAACTATTTATTTATTGTTTAAAATTAATTATCAAATAAAATTGTCATTTATATTATTTATTAATTAGACTCTATAAAGTCTCTTAATTAACAAATAAACCCTAAAAATCTATTTCTTCACAATCAAGCCATATCTTAGTGAAAATTCATAAACTAGACAAAGTCTAACTTTAGAATTATAATTGATTAATTAAAATCAATTAACTAAGTCTTACAAGTAGTTTGTCCAACTAGTATAGGACCATGGACCTATATAACCGAGCTTCCAATAAGCAAATCTAGAATTTACCAAGTAAATTTTCTAACTTATTAATTCCTCCATGTACCACTATCGATTTGGAATTACACTCTCAATTATATAGAACACTCTATATGTTTCACGATATAGATACGCTATGAGGTTATCCATTTGTTATTATCCCAATAATCAATGGTCCTCTATAGATGATTTACATTTAGTAGGGATTAATTTACCGTTACACCCTTCAATATATTTTATCCTTAAAACACTTAGCTACCTATAGATGATATTTCAGTGAACTAATATAATCACTAAAATGAGTACTCAACCATTTATCTTTGTTAAGCCAAGTTCGAAGGAAATCATCGTCTGACTTCTATATCTAGATAAATGCTATAGATTCTGTATCTATGATTAGTGCTCTCACTCAATTGAACTACCATGTTCTTAACCTATATATCACGAGAAGAACCATTTGGTCGACTTTAAGGAACAGATTTAAGAACACAAATAATGCAACTGAACTAGAACCTAACCATATCAGGATTGAGATCACTTGATCTAGGATCAACTAGGTGAGATTTAATTGGATAGATATTATGGTAAGTTTATCATATCTAGTTCAAGTTTAATATCTGTCCCTTTCAATGCATACTCCATGTATCCAACCCAAGTTTACTTTAATCAGTGCCCTAGAAAGGACATAGCACTTATCCAAGGTGCAAGTAAACTACATTGTAGATTATCCTATCAGTTAAACCCTGTGTATTGATAAATCATACAATACATTTAATCACACAGTCTTGATTATTTTCCACTGTGCTGCCACAATAAACAAGAAAATCGATGTGATATGGATTTGGATGAATTTATAAATCAAATAAACATATAAATGATCACATGAACTAAATAACACACTAAATAAATAATAAAAATAAATCTGTTTTTTTATTGATAATTGAATAGAAAAGATTACATTGAAATAAAATTTTATTTAGGGCTAACACATCAGTGAACCGTACTAGCAACCATTGATTAAAGATTCTATAATTTTAATATGTTGGTGACTGTTTTATTCATAGCTAAGTGGTCTTAGTTCTCTATACAGCTACAAGCCAGAACCTCATATATGAATAAAGATTCTTTCAATATAAATTATTCAATAAAAATTTAACATTCACACATACATCAAATGTTTACTCTTTATTTAATAATCATAAATATCTTTACAGGCTTTTCAGGGTATAAACCCTAACACACTGTTAGGCCTTAGGGTAATAAATAAAGAGATTAACTGGGTAATTATAATGGGAGGGATTAACGCTATATATATATGAGTGAGTAGTGAGGGTAAGAGGTAGAGAATTATTTTGTTAAGTGAGCTTTTAGCTCTTGGGAGAGAGCTTGGTCTCTCGAATACCCAGCAACTTGTTATTCTCTTCTTCTATATCAATATACAAGTCACTATTTTCCTATAATTGCTATTGTTATACTAAGTTGATAGGAAATTCCTATCAAATGGTATCAGAGCAACGATTCTGGTCCTCCACGGTAATACCAATGTTGCCGTTATTTGAAGGTGAGGATTCGTTTGGTTGGGTCCATCGCATAGAAGACTACTTTCGGGTTAATCAGATTCCTGAGAAAGAAAAAATAGTAGTTGCTGAAAAATGTTTAGAGGGTGTTGCTCGACTATGGTTTCAGATGGTAGAAGAGCAAGATCCGATCAAGCACTGGTTGGAGTTTCGAATCACGCTGTTCAACTGTTGCGGTAAAATCGAGAACGATCCATTCAATCGGTTGATGGCTCTCCGATATACAAGTTCGGTGATGGAGTTCAAAAAACAGTTCGATCCGATTGCTGCACAAGTAGTGGGTATTCCAGACACGTTCCTTCGGGATATTTTCTTTGGAAATCTTCCAAAGGAGATGGCGTAGAAGGAAGAGATACCAAGACTTGCAATCTTGTTAGAGATGAGCTGAAGGAAGAGATACCATCGCTGCTTGAGATAATGATTTCACCGAAGAAAATGTCAGAGAAGACTGAGTCTCACGGTGGATCATCCTCTTCCATTGATGTGCCAGAGAGTCCTCGCGATCGGAGCTTCAACAGTCCATTAACGGTTTTCGATCAACTTATGGAAGGCAACGATGTGAAGACGTGGCGTCGAAGAAGAACCAGTAGAGGAAAACGTTGCTGGAAGAAAAATATTTGTAGGATTTGATACCGGAGGAGTTGGCGTTGGAGGAGAAAAGATTACTAGAGGCGGTTCCATCATCGGCGTCGAATGGGATGAGTCAGAAATCGTTAAGGACAGACCCCACTATTCACGCTGATGAGATGATGTTGAAGATGGTGACTGCGAGAGATGACTTCTGTAAAACAAACTTCTCAAAGCCCTATCATATAAGGCCCACTTCATTAACTCTTCGTCCATATCCAAACCCACCAAACTTGGCCCACCTAAGCAAAACCCTTACCTTCACTCATCATTTCAATGGGCAGGTCTAATGGGATCCTGGTGCAGCCCATTTAACCAATATTTCTTCAAAAAAAAAAGCCCAAACAATGCATCATCAAAGAACATGTGTCATTTAATGAAAGGTCACGTGGCATTCTTCTCTGCCACATACGGCCCAACTTATTTCAATTTACTCCTGATCCAACCCACTATAACACATGCCTTGACCTAATTTTTCCAATTAATGAATTTGCCCTTTGGGACCCAAGTAAGGTACAACCCAATATGATGGTCCAATTTCCTATTTCCTCTTCATCTCTTTGTCACGACATGGAGTCTTTCCAGGTACCTTCTCTTACCCTCAACGTCTACCATGGATGGAAGGACCCAAGCTCGAACTCGAACATCTTTTTTCTGGTGTCGCACATGGCAGCGGTAGCTACCGTGATTCTAGCCATGAGAAAGAAACAACTTCAGTTTTCTCGAGTTTTCCCTCCTGTCGATCCATCAAAATCTGTAAGTTCTATATCAGTTTGGTTCTTTTATGTGTGGGAGACGGGTCGAGCTCTCCAATCTCTTCTCTATGGGAATTTTGTCTTGTGTTCTTCATTTCTCTTAGCTTGTTTGAAAAATGGAAGGGGTTCTCTTAGGTCTATCTATCACTCAAAAAATTTTCTTTCAATTTCTCCTCTTTCTTGGCTTGTTGGGGTCCAAAAATGAGATATATGGTTGGGAATAAACTGATATCGGAGAAGCACACGATAAGTCTTCTTAGGTTGGTACTTGATCGAGGAAGACAGGAAGAACATCAGCTCAAATTTGTTGAGAAGAGTGCTTCTGTAGATGAGAGGTTTGTATTTTCTATGCTTCAACTAAACCACATAGTGTTTGGTGGTCACTGGGTTTACGACAGGGGCAGAACAATACCCTTTTGAGTTTTTCTATATGGCTAAGGTTTAAGGAAGCTGATTGGACACAACTTTTAAATGTTTTTCTTCTGCAATATACGATGGAAGTGGCTTTTCAAGTGAATTTCGTTCAAGAAAAGTTGGCAGCTGCTCAAAGAAGTGGAGCACTGCCAAATGTGGCAAACTCAAATGGTTGTTGCTCTCTTGATTGGGTTGTTAGAACATCATTTCATGGGGCAGCAGTGGATGTCTCTGAATTTGTTACTCACAAATTAAACTTGTTTGCTCCTTGGTTGCATAAATGCCAGTATGTCCATTTGAAGAATTCTGTCTCTACTACCATATTTCAACAGCCCCTGTTTCTGCCGACAACAGGAAGAAATACAACTCTACTCAGCTGGTTTTTCGAGCGAGGCCAACTTGTTAATTGGAGTCTTCTCTTTTGTAGGGAGAACAATGTGCACCTGCTAACTTGGTTCTCTGACAGAGGACGAGCCAAAATTGTTGTGGAGGCTTGTGTTTTTCACCTTGAGGAGAAATTGAATTTCGGGCGGCGGTATTGTTACGCCTTAGAGTAATAAATAAAGAGGGTAATTGGGTAATTGTAATGGGAGGGATTAATGCTATATATATGAGTGAGTAGTGAGGGTAAGAGGTAGAGAATTATTTTGTTAAGTGAGCTTTTAGCTTTAGGGAGAGAGCTGGGTCTTTCGAATACCCAACAACTTGTTATTCTCTTCTTCTATATCAATATACAACTCACTATTTTCCTATAATTGCTACTGCACTACTACAAAAACATGTTTTTGCGTCGGTCAACGCTACTGTTCATAGCGTTGACCGACGTGAATAGTAACCCAACAATTGACCCGTCTCTTTAAAAATAACACTAAAAATATACTATTTGCGTCTTTTAATAAATGACGGTAAAAAGTAAACTGACGAGAATAAGCAAAAATTAAAAAAATTACTTTTCATTTTACGTATGTTATTAACACTCGAGTATTATGTTAGCGAGGTTTTAAAAATGACGCAAAAAACGATTAGTGAGAGATAAAAACCGTCGCAACAAAATGGAAAACCCCTAAAAGCTAATTAGATCTTCCTATTGTTCACTATGACCTAACCCTGATATCTTCAAACTTGCTCTGGCGAAACAGCGGCTCCTCCGTCCTCTTCGAAACCTGGCCTTTTGGTTCTCTTCGAAACCGCGCCCTTTTGTTCTCTTCGAAATCGCACCCATCTCATCCTCAAAAATCGGGATTGATTGTAGTTCTTTGTATCGTTGTGTGTCTGATATGGATGAATAGTTGGCTTTCTCCGCCTCACCTGAACCCGACTGGAAACTCTAACTCTGTCGTCTTATCTAGCTTACGGCGACAGGTTCAGGCTCTTCCCCTCTCTCCTCCTCTCAGATATCTGCATTCATTTTGGTAAATACCTTTTTCCTCAGTGTTTCATTCTCGCCTTCTATTTAGGTCTGGTATTTTTCTTAATAATATTTTGTTTGGTTGGAGAGAAAAAATCGCGGGAACGGTGGGAAAAGAGTTGGAGAAACCATTATTTTTATTTGAATTATTTCCTTCATCTCGAGCTGGATAGATAGCTGTTACGAGCGGTATAGAGGCTTCCAAACCAGTGTGTTTCGAATTCGGTATGTTTTACTCTTAAAACAAAATAATTCTACAGTGTGGCCATTTTATTTTTAATTACTCATTTAGTTATTTTTTAGAGAACTTGACAGTGGATGATGTGAGTATTTCGCTACAAACAAACAAATATCTGTAAATATTTTAATTTTGTAAGTTCTATTGTTTGATTGTGTGAAATTTAGTATTGGAGTTTTTGCTTTTAGATTTTATTTTTTTGGGTGCTGCAATTGCTTTTTACGAGCTTAGATGCTCAGATTAATGGAGTATACGCATTTGGCTAAAATGTTATTTTTCGGAAAACTCCTTAGCTACCGATCTTCAGATTTCTTAATTTTTGAAGTTGATCTTAGAAATCTAGTAAAATAAAATATTAGTTCGTTCTATGCTTGATTTTCTAATTTTTTTTTTTCATTCTATGAGCATTGAGAGCTCATAAGTTCAGGCATTCTTTGTTTTGTATTTATGATTTTTAGTGTATATTAAACAACGTTGTTGTGTGTTTACTTTTTTTTTTTTTAATACAGATCTCAAAGTTTCTCAGAGAGCATTGTTTTTGACCTGATTTTAAAGTAAGTCATCTGTCTTCTATCTTCGATTCAATGATTTCAATGTGATATATTTGAAATATGTATTGCTTGTAACACTACGTTATATTAGGAATTGAACTTTTAATGAGCTCATTGTACTTTTGAATGAGGGAATTGGTTTCGTACATATTTCATTATATTTGTTTTATGACTTGTGCATAAATTAATAAAATATGTTTACTACGAGAGAGGGTTTTGAGTAAAATGATTGTATTTTCATAATATATTTACTAGTTTTGATAGTTCATAAGCTTGGCTTGTAAAGCCAGTCCCAACATCCATGATAAGTTCCCAAAGATTGGAACATGATGACACACAACTTATCAGTAGGCCATCTACAACACCTTTTTTCATGTATTGAGCCAATCTTACATCAGCCACATTGTAATTGTACCTTAATTACACAATAGCAAATGGTGATAAGGTAAAACACAATAATTTTGAGGACTTGATTCTGAAATATTGACACTAAGTGAATTAAGATATTTATGAGCTGTTTATTTTTCTTGATCATATCCTAAAAAATCAAGGTGCTGGTTAATGTTTCAACAAATGCTTTAGTGCAAAATGATGATTGTCCGCTTGATGTTACTAGACTAAATGGGCATACCGAAGTTGTTCGGACACTTGAGGCATACCTAAATTAGCAAGATTTGACATTACTATTAAGTAAATGATAGAATTAATTTTTAGTATAAAAATTATTTGGGCACTTGAATTTGATTCTTATTGGTACTAAAAGCTCAATTTGGCTCTATTTAAGTGATATAGGATTCATATTTCAAGTAATAGAAGTGACAGTAATTGATTTCATCTACTAATATATCTATAATTTTATTCTTTTAGGATTATACAGAAAAGCATGATAGAAGAATTACAAGAATTGCTCTATTATGTTGTATATATATAGTTTTTATAACTTTTATTACTACTAGTTCATATCATAGATCATAGATAGTAATTGAAGTGTACTCTTTTTGTTGTACAATGAAGTAATTATTATGTTGCCTATCTATAATTAGTTAATATTTTGCAAGTACATAATTTAATATTCTGATGCAGTCATCTTCTTCCTCAATTCCATTGAAGAGGACAAGAGGGCTATCTTCAAGCAATGAAATCCAAGTCTCATCTTGCCTTGTGGATGGCTGCGATTCAGACCTTATCAAATCTGGGACTGTCATAGACGCCACAAAGTTTGTGAAACTCACTCAAAGACTCCAAAGGTTACTATCGAAGGCTACGAGCAGCGTTTTTGCCAGCAGTGCAGCAGGTGTGTTTAGATCATTGTTGATAAGAATTTTATTATCTTGAATAAAATTAGACAAGTAGAGACCAGAAAAAATGAACGAGTTAGTTTTTTTTTTAGTGATTGTACTGTTCTTTGACTATTAACAACACTATTTTTTATCTTTTTGTATCTAAAGTTGTGTCGCGTGTATGCATGTATCTAAGTTTAAAATCTAATAAAAACTTTGTTATATTTTTTTTCTTCAGGTGGTGGATGTGCATCTTGTGGTTTATCCATGGACAAGAGAATCCTGTGGCTTTGGATTTGTCACAATGTCAAAACTTGAAGAGGTTGAGTGCTGTTTTAAGTATTTGGACCGTTTTGTACTTGTGGTATTCACTTGTTGTTTTAGCTAGGTAGGAATAATGCAGTATGATCAATAAATGTGTAGGTGTAGCCACTTGATATTTTAGCTAAGTAGGAATAATGAAATATCAGAATTATTCTCTCTTTTTTCGTATAAAGTTTTTTTTGTATTATATATTTATTATTATATAAAATTATTTTAAAATTAAATAATGCAGGGAAAAAATTATATGAAAATTTGTAATTTTTCCTTTTCTACATTTATGCTTCACTTTATAACCGACGCAATAGGTAAAAAAAAAAGTATTTCAGCAATTTATGTGCCATTTTAGAACCGACGGTATAAGTTTTTAGTGACAGTTTAGAAATGCCATAAATAATTTTGTGTCATTTCTAAACCGACGTGGAAGATAAAAAAGAAGAGTGTATATTTAGCGTCGGTTTATAAATGTCGAAAATTGTTTTTTACGTCGTTTTGAAAATATCGCTAATAAAAAACTATTTGCGACTACGGTATATACGTCGGTTTTATAAACTGACATAAATTCTTTAAGTGACACTTAAAAACCGACGTGAATTATACTTTTTGTAGTAGTGCTGTTATACTAAGTTGATAGGAAACTCCTATCACACACTTGTGCCGACAAAATAAGTGGTCGGTATAAGTGTTACCCAAGGGAATAAATTGGCCACCTTTTGCTGGCGAGGTGCATGAATTGCTTTTAACGGCGTAGTTCATGAACTTCGCCGGCAAAAGATCTTTTCCTTATAGTGCGATGTACACTCTTATGAGATACTGGACCCAACCCTCCTCTATACTAGCTAGCACTCCCTAAGTTGAGAACTGCCTTTTTTTTATTACACATTAACCAAGTATAACTGGAAGATAATTTTAATTGATAAAAACCATCTTTTATAATTAAAATACTAGATATAATCTCACATAACTTATCAAAATTAGAGTCCCTAATGCACATAATAAGGATATAACCTATAAAACTGGGTGTAAATTAAAAAATAATAAAAGAAAGGTAAAAATAAAAATAGAAATTGAAAAATAGATATACAGTGTTATTTCCTCAATCCCTATTGTGAAGACTTGTTTGTTGAGTTAAAACTAATTGTATTTAGATTAATTATATTAATTTAACCTAATAATTTAATTAGCAACAAATTAATTCTAAATAATTAAAGGGAAATTTGGCTTAGTATGCTTAAATGTAAAACATGTTGTTTTAATATACCACCCAATTAGAAATAGTATATATATATATATACATTTAATATCTTTTCCTCCTAAAAATACCTTTACATTTCAAAAAAACTTCTCTTTATAACTCTCTCACTCTCCGGCGTTAACCCCGACCCAGAACCCCTACCGTCGAACATACAGACCTAGAACCCCAGTCGCAAGGCCTCGTCGTCGTCTTCTCTCACGGCCTCTCTCGTTTTTTTTTTGCGTTTTTTCTTCTGATTGGGTTTTTCCAGAGGTGGTGCGGTGGTTATGGCTTTGGTCTGGGTCTGGTTTGGTTTGGTTTTGTGGTCTTGGGTATCGGTTGAGTTTCGTGAGAGTTAAAGAGAGAGAGGGAGAGAAGGGCGAGAGAAAGAGGGAAGGTATGAGGAGGGTATTTTGGGATTTAATTAATTTTAGAGTATTAAATTTTTATGCATTTCAATGTGGCATATTAAAAGACCATGAACAATTTTTAAGCATGAATCGTCAAATTTTCTATAATTGAAGATGTTTTCAACATAATATTTTAGATGGTTATTTTCATTGTGTAACATCTTGTGTTGGCTGAGTTGGCCAATTATGGTTGTGCAAAACACTAAGAACAAGGTGTGGTGGCTTGGTTCTCTTGATAGTGTAGCATCTTGTGTTGGTTGAGGCTGTTCATTAATAAAATCATCTTGTCCTAGTCTTGGTCCTGTCAAAGTGTCCATTGGAGTTCACTAGTTTTTCACGTGTTCTCAAAATAAATAAATAAATAAATAAACAATCAATAATTGTTTGATCAACTTTATAGTAAAAGGATCGATGTTCATGTACTAGTATCAGTATGAGTACATAATTACTTTTACTACAATAACATGATTAACTATTAAAAAGTTATACACGATCAATACTAGCTAGGTTATATTTTTCTGTCTACAGAGAAACTATCTTGTTGAGTCTGTTTATCATAACCTCCATGTTTGCTTTCTTTGGTGAAGAAAACCCATAAGAACAAACAAAGCATAACTGCAGCAGAAGCCAAAACTAGCCCAATAACAATCAATCTACTGTTGTCTCTCAGTCCGGAACAATGGTTTAAACTAATATTCATGAAGGTTTTCCGTACAAAAGTACAGTCTCCCAGCTCCACAAGGAAAGGCCCATAATTGTATAACACAGAGCTCACATTTACAATTGCCATTAACTGATCATAGTAAATTGGGGTCAAACGACCCACACTAGTGCAAATACCTTCAATTACTGAAACTTCGCATACATATTTTTTCCATTCCTAGAAAAAAGAAAAAAAATGGTTCAATTTAATTAGATAAGAGATAAAAGTAAATAACTTTGTAGGAAATTTAGCTTTAATATATAGGAATTAATCTCTGTAATACAAACAAAAGTTAAATCAAAACAAACAAATTAAGAATTAAAAACCAGCAAACACATATTATAAACCAGAAAGATAAACACAGATGAATCTAGATAGCTTCCAGACACAACAACACATGAGAATTATACTAGTTCCGATCCTAAGTTCAATGTGAACTTGGTCATACTTCAGTTTGAAAGTATTGCTACCAATCTTTATTGATAATGAGAATTAAAAATATCAATCTCAGGAGCTACAAGAAAATAATCACAATAAGTCGTCCATGGTGTAATCCTTCAATACTCATTAACTCACTAACCCAAGCCAACATAATTGACAATGTTGCTCAATACAACTCCCCAATTTCAGCTCTCTCTCAATTTGTCACTCTAACTTCTCTCTTTATTGTGTTGTGTCTATCTTATTCTTTCTCTTACTCTTCTCTCTTATTCTTCTCTCTTTACTCATCTCTCTTGTAAAATAAGATGAGTAATCCTCTTTATATAGACCAAAAGACTCGAGATACTTAGCTGTCATATTTGACAGTTAAGTTAGTTAATAAACAGCTAATTGAATCTTGATTGGGGATTTAAGAAATAATACCACACACTTTAATACAATTTTCTTATTGATTTGGTTTTATTATTACCTGTTGAGCATTCTGAAAACTGAGTTCAATACTAGGGCATTGGCGATCAGTTATATTAGAATTGAATGGATTACAAAGGATAGGAACCAATGGACCAGATTGATTGTAGTAAATGGTTGGTCCAGCCTGAGGTGGAGCATCAAAGTTTGATACTTTGGTGATGAACAGGTTAACGATACTGACCAATTGAAAGGTGACATCTTTGCTTTCGTATAGTGTTTGTTGGGCTGTGGCATTATCAACGCAGGTGAGAATATCATCCAAAGCTGAATGGGATGTTGGGTTTCTTACCCATTCATCCATTGCAACACAAGTGTCTCCCACTACACTGAATTCATATTATAGAATACATAAAAGAATTAAGGAGTCTAGTTATTACGTTATTCATTATTACATTATTAATGTAGAACTTACTTGTGAAGAAGAAGAAATACCCCACCTAGAATCAAAGTTACTGTTACAAGGATCCACCCAATAACTACCAATCTGTAAAGCGGAAAACATGAGAAGGAAAGAGTAAAATGATTTTTGTTTTTTATAAGTAAAAAATAGCATTGTACTACTAATTTATTCAACCTCCTAATTAAACATGGTGTAAACAATTAAGGGAGATAAAAATGATTATCACTCACACATGTAGGAGACAACGAATACCCAGAACTGAAAGCACTGTGGTAATCACAATCAAATTATGAGATCAAGATCAAACATATACAATATATATATATAGTCAACATTTTTTTAGTGAGTAGTACAAGCTTACCAAAACCAAACAAAGCAAACAACAGCATCACAGCCGAGAATATAATAAGAGCCACTCTCCTGTATTGCACATCATAAAAGATACCTTTAAAATTAACATGAATGTTAAATACAAGCTAATTAGTAATTTTTTTCTTGGACTTTGACATGTAGTAAATTTTGCTCCCTGAACTTTTTTAGTTGTTAAAAATTTCCCTCGAACTATTGAGATTGTTAAATTTAAGGATTTTTGTCTAATTTCATTCAATTTTACTATTTCAGTGATTGTTTATGTACTAAACCATGCTCCCCAGATTTTGATATTTACCAAATCATGCCTCTCAAACTTTGATATGTACTAAATCATGTCCCTTAAACTTTCATCCATGTTAGAATTTTTTACTAAAATTAGACAAAAGTTCTTAAATTTAACAATCTCAATAGTTCGGAGGAATTTTTAACGGCTAAAAAAATTTAGGGGGCACGATTTAGTACATGTCAAAGTTGAAAGAGAAAAATTACTAATTAGCCTTATGAGTAAAACTATAATGGAAATTTTGTGGTACATTTTCATAAAATATATATGTCTTCGGTTACTAAATAACAATAAAATCAATAAAATTATTTAGCTAAATAAAATTGATATAATCATATAAAAGAAAAACAAATGAATCTATATATATTTAGAAGCAAAAACACAAGAGCGTATTGCAAAAACTTGTAAAACATGTAATATATTATGTATAGATAGATTTTACTGACACAGAATCTAGAAAATGTCGAATCCTGTTGGCATTGTCCCCTGTTCCTTGTTGGAGAATAGTAGAAGAAGCATTAATCTTGTTCTCAACACTGTCGATTCTTTGTTTGATATTAGCAGGGAGTGAGAACTGAGCCACTCCCACATTCTTAGAAGCATTTAGATAAGTTGACACATTCTCAAGACTCTCCACAACTGACTCTGCTTCCTCTACAACGTACTCCAATGTCTTTGTTGTCTCATTGTGGAACTTCCCTTGCCCCAAATACAGTACAACACATCCAATTCTGACCCAAATTTAATTATTATTATTGGTTATAGCATGAAAAAAGATATATCAAGGCAAGTGATAGTAACTTACATTGCTGTAATGGTAAACACTGCGAGAAATGTGAGGGAGAGTAAGTAGGTAGTTCGAGAATAGTGAGAATAATGTTGGTATTGGCAGAAGCATTGGCAAAGACCAATGACCAACATGCACAAACCGAAGCCCACAAACCAAATTGCCCCTATTATGAACAAAGGAGCAGCACTGAACCCAACTGACTGTTAATCATTTGTTCATGAAACCAGTTAGATTACAAGCCAAACAAACAAACAAGAATATTGGTAATGGGACTTTTTAAGGTGCCAAATAGAATGGCTCGCTAAACATTGATTATGATGATATGATAAAATTGACTTTTGACAAGTTCATAGCTGTAGGAAAATTAACTTCAATATATTTTAAAAGACTTACAGAAAAGTAGTGCTTTTCACTAATATTCCATCCACCCTTGTAATAGTTAAAACCATTACTAGGGTCTTTTCTATGTGTTCTCTCGGCAGCCAATATCAGAGGCGAGTTCTGTGAAATTGGTTTAGCATTTGTTGCCTCAAGAAGATGCTTTTGAGTACTCCATGAAACCATGCCGTTATTCTTCTCTTCTGTCATCATTATCATTATCAATTCTTATAGTTTTAAAAGAAAAAGAAAACATAGAAAAAAATATTAATACCATAATGACTTGGAGTTGCCCAACCCAGTGAAGAGACGGCTGAGAAAATAAATAGCAGAATAAAGGGTTGTAACTTGGTATATAGCATCGTGGTATTAGTAATGTACTTAATCAGCTCTAACAATAGTCTCTTATTGCGTTTTCATTAGAGCATTAAAAAAAGTTTCCTGTGTAATCTGTATTTTTGAGAAGAAGAAGTGCAAATTGATGCAGGGATTCCATTATTCTTTTATTACATGTTTATAGATGTTTCCAATGTTAATCTTCTATGTCCGGCCTTAACTACTATACCTCATTTTGTCCTTAGCAGAATGACTTATGAATTGGTCCAATTTGACCAGCAATCACCTGCTATGAATAATGGCTTATAGTCTCCTCACTCTTGTCCTTAGCTTGTTTGTCTCCTACAAATAAAATTGGCAATTGCTACTTGGAATAATAAGATGACAACTAGTCTCTGTACAATCACTAGTCACTAGTGTAAAAAGAGTTAGTTGTATTTAATATTAGAAAGAACATTATAAGAAAAAACTTACTCCTATATTAAATGAAAAAAAAAAACCTTTAAATTCCTGTAAATTCTGATTAATGATTTCACTCACAACTCACAACTTGTGGCAGTGGCAATGGTTGTCGTGCTGATTAAATTTTTTTATCTAAATTGTAATAATTATTCAAATAAAATTTAAAGGCTATTGATACTTTTTTTCTTTTTTGAATAAACCAGTGCTCAATTTTTTTCACCACACCAATCAGCTTAAAGCAAATAACACAGCTAAGGAGTAACAAGCTAACCAAATTGTGATTAAAATAAAATTTATTAACCTCCGAAGAAAATGCTAATAATTTAATTTAATTAGAAAAATGAATGACTAGTCAAAGAAAGAGGCCAATTACTGATGAATGCTGATGAAGAACTTTAATTTCTAAAAATAAAAAATATTGCTATTAGACACATGTTGTTTAGTATTACGATTAGTCAGTAATATTTTTTTAAAAATAATTTATACAATTATGCTTGTTGGAGTAAACCTCCACTTACACTGATATTAAGACTCAATGCAATAAATACAAAGGACAGAAAAGGAATTACAAGTAAAAGCTCTAAGTTGACCTTCGGTCTCTAATATCCCTAACAGAAATTAGTTAGAATGGATTTGGTTAAATCCACACCTAACTAATTTCTGTAACTAACTATCTATCACATGCAGAAATAAAACCAGAAACCCTAGATCTATATATACCTGCACTCAAGCTTAGATCTACACGGTTGAGAACTCACTTCAAGATCCAGGTGTTCTGAACTTGAAGGAGAAGAAGGAAAAGACCTCGCATGTACAAGAAAACAAACAGAGAGTTAGACTTTGTTAGGGAGAGAGATTAAACACTTAAACTTGTACTAAAATAGAGATTACCAGTCGAAAAAGTTACCTGTGACTTGGAATCTCCTCTGATGTACTTCTAAACAACAAGATCTAGTGGAATCGAGCTCTCATCTTTGAGGAGCAGCTCAAACGGAGACGTAGCCAATTTATTGGTGAACTTCGAGAAAAATTCTGGTGTTTTCTAACCCTAAATCTTTTCTGTTTGTGTGTGTATATGTGTATAGATCAGATCATTGTAGATCTGATCTTGGTGTTGTGTTTGGGGTTTGATTTCTGGGTTTGCAAGGGCTAGGGTTCTAGTTTCTTAGAGAGAAACTCTCTGCTAGGGTTTCTAGCATTTCAGAGAGTGAGGGAGTGAATGAGAAGATTCTCGAACCCTTCTTTGGTTTTGTTCAAAGACAAAACGAGGACGTTTTGGATCTGACTTTGAAAAGTCAAAGGGAACAGTTAAAGGTCGAAATTGACCTTGGAAATTGATTGTTTGTTTTGTTGGTGTAGGGGCAAGATAGTAAATTTCTATCTTAAATTTCCTACAACGCTAATAATTATTTAATCAAAGAATATCTTTGAACATTTCTCAAAATCAACTTTGCGAGCAACTTGAACTTTAATGCAATTAATTAACGCTACAAAATGGGTAGTACCTCGGACCTTACTTTGAATAAAGGCTATAAAAGAATTATCAAAAAAAAAAAAAAAAAAGAAGAAGAATAAAGGCTATAAAGTTCTAGATTCCTAGTCCTTGTAACCACTCCAAATGTTCCATCTTTTTTAATGGAAAAGAATTATCCGATAATAATAAAATTTTAAACTTGCTAGCACTGCTTAGATCAGTTATTCAAAGAAAGGAAGATACATATAAACAAATAATAATCATGTTAAAATACTGTACGGATTCTCTTTAATTACTGAGTAGAATAAGATAGTAAAAAATTATATTAAAATAAGGAAATTATACTACTCTAAATCTTTGAGACTTTCTTAATTAAAATCCATTAGAAATTCTAATTTTTTTGGGAGTTTTATTTTAATAATTTTATTTTTTGAAAAATATACTGATAAAATAAAAATAAAATATATTTTTAAATATTAAGACAAAAAAATTTAAAAAAAAATTATATAAAATTTTATTAAAAACAAAGAAATAATACATGATTTAAAAAAAAATGTGAACATAAAGTAATAGTAACTATTGATATTAAAAGAAAATAATGTGATAAAAAAATTCCAAAAAACATATTAAAATTAATTATTTTTTAATACTTATAAAGGGTACAAATAAAATTTCTTTTTTTATATAAAATAAAATACATTCTATTCATCCTAAATAATAAGAATGGATATTTGAGGTATAAGTACTATAATAAAATTTTCTGCTCATAAATTCAATAATTACTTTAGCAAGTACCCAATATTAATATATAAAATTGGAGTAAGATGTAAAATGATCCTAAATTTGAAAACTAAGTTAGTAAATATCTTATTTTTTAAAAAAAATTAAGAAAATTGCCAAATATAATAAATTAACTGATAAAAATTATAAAAATACATTTACTACATATTATTTTTTTTAAAAAAATATATATAATAATTAAATTAATTTATATAATTTTTTTAGTATTGTATATTATTATATTGTAACAAAAATGAATAAATATATTAAATCATTAAACATATACAACAATATTTGATATATCGTATCACTAAAAATTAATATGCCGTAATAATAAAATTATAATAATACTAAATTAATACTCAAAAAAATATATATCATGTTAAAAAAATTATATATACCACTATTAAAATATTTATACATACCAAAAAATTTATATATATAATAAAATAAAAACTAAATATCATCTTAGATAAATGATATACAATAAACAACAAAAGCCATATACCATACAACAAAAAGTACATATATACTTACAATAAAAAATAAAACAAAATAATATAGTATTATTAAAAAAATTGTATATACCATATTAACAAAATTATATACAACCATAAAACAATTATATCATACTTACAAAATTATATATTACCTTTATATATAAAATAAAAATTAAACATGATCTAAAATAAAATAATATACTACCCACTAAAATTTATATACCATATAACAAAAAGCATATACTACACAATAATATATATATATAAGATATTAATAAAATTATATATCATGTCAACAAAAGTATAATAGAAAATAGAACTTAAATATTATTTAAAAAACATGATATACCGTATAACAAAAAATACATATACCATTTACCAAAACATATTACATATATACTAACAATAATAATAAGAAAAATATATATTACTAATATATATATGTATACTATACTAACTAAATTATATACCACAATTAAAATATACCATGATAACAAAATTATATACCATTATTGTATATAATAAAATAGAAGCTAATTAAATATTATTTAAAATAAAATTATATATATCATACAATTAAAATATATAAAAATAATAATTAAATATATGTAACATGCCAATAAAATTATATGCATACATTAAAATATTTATATTATGCTAATAAAATTATATACCACTGTTATACATAGTAAAATAAAAAACAAATATCATCTATAAATATTAATATATTATACAACAAAACAGAAATATATTATTCAACAAAATCTATATACCAACAACTCATAAAAAATTAAAAAAATTGACATAACTTTCAAATAAAAAATATTTTAACAAAACTAATATAGTTATATCATAATCTTTAAGTAATTTGCTTCTAATTTAAAAAAAAAATATGAAAGAAAATTATTAATTTTTTTATTTGACAAAAGACAATATAAATAATAAATAATAAATAATCTAGCTAAAAGGGTCATGTTGCTACAAGTTTTGAAATGAAAATATTTACTAACATGGTCTTATAATTTTGGATCATTTACTATAATTTCCCAGTAATAAATAACTTAAAAAGGATTATTTTGCTACAAGTTATGAAATGAGAATATTTACTAACATAGTTCTATGATTTTGAACCATTTACTGTAATTTTCTTATAAAACTATCATTTTTCTCCAATTCTGTCGATACGGATTATATTAGTGTCTTAAAATATTTTTAACCAGACTTAGTTTTGAATTTTGTTAAAAGAAAATTTAATAGTAACTAATATACTACACATTTCAAGCCCTATAGGATATAGGTCATACATGTGTTGTGTTTAATACACTAACATATCAATCTATTGACAAAATTAGAATAAAAGAGTATAATTTTACTAATATTGTGTGTCTATGCCCCTAGATATAATTATTGAGTTTTATCGATTACAAACTCAAAATTTTAAATACTCCTAGGAAAAATATTCACAATAAAATTGACCCTTTTTAATTTGTTTCTTGTTAAAATTTCTTAAAAGAGATAATTGAGAAGAAATGCCAAAATGCATTTGTTGTACCTAGCACTATTTATATGTGTCATACTATTATTAGTGTAATTAAGTATTAAGTTTCACACATAAGTTAAATTAATAACTATTATGTAATATCAATAAGAGGAAAGATCAGTAATATTTAGCACTCTCTTACGTGTCAATCTCTATTGATATAATTATATATCAAGTCTCATATAATTTAATGTAATAATTTTAAGAAAATATTATTGTTAACTAATTATAAAGTGATACGTATTAAAATGTACAAAACACTACTAATACTTAACAACAATTACTTATAAGTAATGCTACTACGGATACTTAATTAGCAATGCTTTAGCTAATAATAATAATAAGATTTAATAGTTAGATCATTTTATTGGGTGTTGTGTCTTATAATAATTACATCACAATGATAAATTATCTAACGATCTCAACTATATATTCCTAGTTAGATCGTTTTATTCATTTGTAGTTTTTATAACATGCACTGAAACATATAAAACGGAGACATAAGGGATATAAGAGCAATAGAAATCTTTCCTTAAGATTGACCAACTTTATTAACATTGGTATCCCTCTTATAATAATGACTAAATTAGAGTATACAGATCTTTACCCCCTTCCAATGCCACTTTACAATTGCATGTCCAGCTCATCCTTTTTAATACTATATACAATATTCTTTATCCTATATACTATCATGCAAATATATTACTAAATATTAAATATATAAGTACTCGTGATTACTTATTAGTCACACTATCTAGCATCGGCATGCCAAGTGCCAACAACGACCACCAAATCACAGAAAAGAATCAAATGAAATATTCAATTAATACGAACAGCAATATCCTTTGTTGTCATTACAAGCCAAACCCAAAGCCAAAATCAAATATATCAAAGTAGATCTTCATCATGATATATACCCTCAGAAAGATGACACAAACTCACTCTTGCTTATTTGTTCATCATTACAGAAGTAAAAGAGAAAAAACACTCGAACATAAGGAATCAACAATCAATGTAATTTTGTTGCAAACAAAAAAGAAATGACAAATCAAACTTATAATTGTATATGAATAAGGTTTAATCAATCATCAGTGGTGTCGATATTGAAAATTCGAGCACAAGTATAAACTGAGCAAAATGCTTGCAAAGCCATCAAAAGCAACATCAAAACAGCAGCCAACAAAGTGAGGAACTTCCATGAATTAAGCACGTAAAGTTTCATGACCTTTCCAAATTTAACCTTCCATCTCCCGTTGTGATACTTGTTCACATCTTCAATGACCTTATCTAAGAAGGGTACTTTAGTCAATCTAATGGACTTGCTCATCCCATTCCACAAGTTAGCTACTTCTTTATCACTCTTCAAATGGTTCATAATGATACCTCTTTCTCTAAGTAGTTTTACATCTTCATCCGTATCAATAATCCCATTCATTAACTCAGTGTAACGTGTAAAAACCAACGGCCCAGATGCATTAGATACTTCATAAGCAACTAAGTTTCTCATTATGGCCTCGGCATTGACGTCTAAGCTAACGGCAGGGAGGTAAAGAGTAAATGTTTTGACGTCAAAAGTAACGGTTGAGAGGTTACCGTTTGTTGGCAAGAATTGAACACCAGATTTGAAGAGCTCACTCACGGTAGGAATAAAAATCTCTTCAATCAATGGTGGCTTGTTGTTAAAATTCTCCTCTTCTGGTTTAACTTCTTCTTTGTCTACATTGAAAAACAAGTACTCAACGGGCGTTTTAAGGAGTTTGAATCCAGGAAGATTGGACAAGATTTTCCATGGCAGTAGCAAAAATAGTTTAACTGGTTTAGAGAAAAGTAACCTCTTAAGGAGACGTATTGGACCTTTGTTTAGCTTGGAAACCATCTTCCAAATTATAGAGAGAACCTTTTTTACAGAGTTAGTATTATTGAAAAAGCTTTCTTTCCCTTCTTCTTCTTCATGATCATTATCATCGCTACTTTGATCCTCCACAACCTGAATTACTTCATCTTGTCGTGGTTGAAGTAGTTTCATTTTGGGTGTGATCATGTCGTATAAGAAGTCCAACAAGTGAGCACATTCCGAGACATCAATTTCAGGCAAGTCTTGATTTTCCATCATCTTGAATGGAGAAAGCTCTTTGCAAAATCCCACCAACATGGCAAACAACATGTCATCAGCAGCTTCTAGCGACGAAAACTGAAATTCCAATATTTTTCTTAAAAGGAATAATGGGATTTGGTTTTCAAGCATAACTAAGTCTCTTATTATAGCGTTGTGAGCTGACTTTCTCCCTGTGTAGTCAACCAAGTGTGACATATTCCTTGAAGAGAATTGAGATGGTCTAACCCTTCCTTCTTTCATGGCATAAACTTGAATAAATTCAAGAACAAATGAGGCATCTATGACCATCATCCAAGCCAATGTTTCGCCACTGAAGTGTAAGTACTTGTGGTAACAAGCTCGAATCCTGTGTTCGTGGTCGATCAATTCTAGGACAATATCTTGAAACTTATAGCCAGATTGGAGGAGTGTTTGAGCTCTTCTGGCTGAGGATAGCTTGTACCTTTCCATTTCATAGAGCTCTGGTCGCCAATAATGGTAAGGGCCAATAGCTACTTCTTGTGGTGTGTAGGATTCAGGATCACTTGCCTTTAGAATTGTTGGGACATTGAAAATTGAGACAGGAACTTCAGTATCATCATCTTCAAGCTCTTCGTCTAGTGTTCGACGAATTTGTTTAACCCATATATGCTCATTGAAGTTTGTAGGATTTGATTTAGAGGAAATGGAGTGTTGGATTGCAGGCATTATTTACTGTTATGTCTTATATGTTTCAAGAAATAATAACAAAGTGATTGAATTTGATATGTTTCGGATTATATATATATATTGAGTTGTGATGAAGTTTGGAATATGTTATGAGACTTTATATATATATATATATATATATATATATATATATATATATATATACTAGGTGATTGTTACGTGTCAAGCCACGTAGTATTAGTTTTATTTAATATTTTAGTTTTTTTATTTGAATTAATAATTAAAATAGTATAATTATTTGAACGATTTGTTTTATAAAAATAAAATATGTGTCAGTATATTTAGTAAGTAAAATATAGTTGTGTTATAATAATGTATGTTATTAATAGTAAAATGTACATTAATCTTCTAATTGAAAAAAGTTCTATTATCTCATTTCATATCTAATAATAGCTACACAACTATATATTTATAGACTTTCACATTCTTTGCAAATTACTAATAAGTACCAATAATATTTTCATATTCTAATATTTTTCAACCTTCTTCTCTTGGTGGTAAAATTAAAAATAAAACTAAAAATAAGCACAAACATATAAGGTAAATACTAATTACAGCCCATTTTATCTTTTTTTATTATTATTTTTTTAAGCCCAAGCCCAAAAATCTCTAAGCCAACACAATCAATCTTCTTTTATATTATCTTTTCTAAATATTTTATCTATATTTTTCTTTTTTAAAAAATAAATAAAAAAATTATTAATATTCTCCCAAGATAGGTTTGTTAGAGAGTTATGTGGCCAAGATGATTTTTTTAATTTAAAAAGAGATTATTAATATTTAAAAGATTGTTTAATTTTTTGGGTTAATTATTGGGTTTATTTTTTAACGGGAGATCAAACCTAATCGTTAAATTTAACAGAATATTCTTTTATTTTTAAGTATATTCTGTTAAACCAAGAATGTTAAACCAAGAAATGCCGTTAGATAGGCACTTTTAATATATAAAGATATATATATACTAATTATGTTTTGTATGAATGTGGTGTCTTCCCGGTTATTTAATTATTAAATTAAAGTATGTAAAATCATATACTTAATTATACCATACATAGTAGTGCCTAGGTACCATTGATATAATCTTTAGCATTTTCTTTATAAGAATATTAATATTTTGTCTATTATACGTACCATCATTAATAACAAACTTTATTAGTTGGCCTTATCTATTAAAATAATATAGTTAATATTTTAATTCTAGTTAACGAATAAAGGTATAAAATTATAAATTGCTTAAATTTATATGCCTTAATCCTCAAAAGTAAGTAGTTTCACATTGTGTTGAGTAACTTATTCCTATAAGTGAAAATGGGTCTAATTACATGAGATAACAACTTAGCTATTACTCATGATATCTGCCTTACACCAAAGTTGAGTGTAATAATTGAAGCTCTTCTATCAAAATTTATGTCGACGGATGGTATAGAAATAATGGTTCTATTTTTGAAAGGTTGATATATATGAAGCATATATGTATTATAGTGTAAAGTATATATGATAGATAGTGTATGAAGTATTTAGTGTAACACTAAAGCATATGATGGGTAGTATGTTGTAGATTAAGCACTCCTAATAATGTAGATTAAGCACCCAAAACTTCTTTTCGTTTGACACATCGTATTATACTGTATTGTATTATATAATATTATATTAAATTTTATTTTATACAATATTTTTTTATGTAAAACCATACATAGTATTAATTTTTATAAATACCTAAATATATAATATTTTAGTATAAACTAAAGTTAAACATAATATTACATAAAAATATAAATATGATATATAATCTAATTCAATATAATACAATACGACTGAATACAATGTATACTATTAAAACTATGTCTTCTCTATTTTACAGCGCACTTTTACATTACAGCATACATTGAAATCTCACTTTTTTTTAAAATTTCATTACATTTTATTCATTTTAAATATATAATAATAACATATACACATATTCCCATACAAAAATAATTATTAAAATCCTAAAATAATTAATAAAATATATTTAGAGCAATGAATATTATTCTATAAATATAAAGTATGAATAATTATAAAAAATTTTAAAATAAAAAAAAAATATTTATAACTATAGTGTATTTTTAGTACAGTTCCTTAAAAAAACTTAAAGGTTCTCTATTTTAGAAAAATAGTAAATTTTCCACGTCATTTGTTCACTAAAAACTTATGAGTATTTTGTCAAGAAAAAAAATTATGAGTATAGAAACTCAAATCTCATACTGTGTAATGCTTCAAATTCCAAAACAATATATATTGATCAAGCTAATTAAATAATACTAACATTAAAACAAAATTAACATACCTCACTACTATAATATAGGTTTTTAGAGAGGCTGTTTTTCAACTCATTTTCTAAAAAGGGAAGCTAAAGGGTGTAATAATACCCGCCTAGTTTAAATTGACATTTTGATGCATTTTTTTTGATAAAAATCATAGGTGTAAAAATTAATTATACCTTTTAGAGTCGGTTGGGGGTTGAAAAATATTCAGCATTATTTATTACACCTATGTCGTCGGTTATTTATTATTAGAAAAAAATAGACAACATATGTGCATACTTTATTGATACGTGTGCGTCTATGCCATCAGTTATTTCCTAACAACCGATGGCATAAGATATATATATATATATATATATATATATATATATACAACCCTCAAACTCATCTTCCCCACTTCGTCTTCTTCCTTTAGCGTGATAAGCAACCACCCCATAGCAGAACCAAGAGAAATACACAAAATTCTCGCCAACCACCACTAAAAAATCCTATATCTATCTTATTTCTACACTATTTTACCCCATTTTTCTTTTAAAATTTTCCATTTTCAATACTTAAAGTTATACAGTAAAAAAGTTTGGTTTTTTTTCCCGTCTATCACTGTAACCGAACTCATTTAAAAAAAGGTGGTGGTATAACTCTGACCACCGATTTTGGTGGAGAAAACGTTGAATCTCAATGTCCATTATTAATGTATAAATATGATTTCTTTTCATTTTATTAATGTACATTGCTTTATTTTTGTTTTTGTAAATTTTTTTTTAGATTTTTTCATTTTATTAATATTATGTTGTTGTGTGTGCATAATGGTCGTATTTTTATTGCAATTGGTCACCGGATTGCGCTTATAAGGTAAATATTTATTAATTTGATATATAATATATATGTATATATTTTATGTTTTATTGAATATGTGTTTATGTATATGTATTGTGTGTATATATGTTGTGTATATATTATTTATGTAAATTTTGTAATTATATTGTATATGTTGAGAATCATGGGGTTCCATCTCAAAACCAATTGGTAATGAGTGGAGTAGCCCATGTTCTTATATATGGCTCAATACTTTCACATTTAATCCATGTGGGACAATATTCTCCAATATCCCCCCTCAAGATGGTGGCTATTTTTGCTCACCAATCTTGAATCACCTTATCATAAGTAGTGTCATTTGCTCGCTTATTTTTTTTTGTTTTGCGGCTGGAAGTTCTATTTGCTCGCTTATTCTTGTTCACGGCTGGGAGTACCATTTTGCTCGCTTGCGGCTGGCTAACTCTTTGATAGGTGTGGATCGAAAGCCCGCAAGGGATATGACTCTGATACCATGTTGAGAATCATGGGGTTCCATCTCAAAACCAATTGGCAATGAGTGGAGTAGCCCATGTTCTTATATATGGCTCAATACTTTCACATTTAATCCATGTGGGACAATATTCTCCAACAGTATATATTCTAAGTAATATATATGTATGTATATATATTTAATGTGAATGAGAATGAGATAGGAGATATTTCATTAGTTAAGAAATAAAGTTTAAATTGTGTAAGTGTGAGATATAATTTATTATATATGTATGTATATGTGATTTTTTTCAAAAATTAATCTATATAATTTAGTAACTACTAACTTGTTACTTTTTTTTTTTTTTTATAACTAGTAAGTAATTAAATAATTAAAATTTTAATTTTATTGTCTTTCATTGTATTGTAGGTTGTGAGCTAATTTTTGAGGTTCGAAAGAATTTGGTGTTGATCAGATTTTAAGTTGCTATAGGTATATAGATTCACTAACTTTTTGTTATTATAATTAATTATCAATGCATGCTTAGTGGAGTTTAAATATCTTAGATATTTATCCGTAGTGAAGTAGGTTCTGTGATATATTGTACTGTTGTCGGATGGGTGTAATAATATGCATGTTAGTTGAGTTTAAATATCTTAAATATTCAACCATAGTGAAAGTAAGTTCTACGAATACATGTACTGCGGTCGAATGGGTGGATAAATTTTGTATTGTTAATGTTATTTTGTTTATTCTGTATTATTTTATTTGTTTTGTTTGTTATTTTAGGAATTTTTTAAAAATTTGGGAACGTCCAATCACAGCCGTTATACTATCGAAATTTTAGTAGGATTAGGATAAATTTTACTAAAAAAATATAAATATTGAAGGAAAAGTACATAACACAAATAACTAGTTAATTACTAGCTAGTTGTAACAAATTAGGCGATATAACACAAATAATTCTATACACATTTATGTAAACTTTACAATTATAAATGACAAACTAAACAAATGAATAGATTCACTTTAGGAAAAGTCATTCCATTCTTGGATCCATTCCAATCAACTAAACACTACCCTAGTTAGTTACAACTTATACAACTTAATAACATGAACTAAACTAAAACAAGAATTATAGTAATATATAAATTAATATGAATTAATTGTGAGAAACGTCCTTAGTTACATTATGTAAGTAGTAATTAGTTATAATTAGTTACTAAATACTGAAATGTTTTTGTTAGAATTTTTGTTATGGATAAATCATGGATGTGTGAGGAGAGAGACACACTGCGATTTCAAGTAGGGTTCGATATTTTTAGAGTTTGCCTTAAAGAATTCTAAAAATTACGAACGTATTCATTGTCCATGTGTAGATTGTTGTAATAGATCTAAAGGAAATATTACAATGATTAAGGACCGTGTGTATTTACGAGGTTTCAATAGAAGTTATACTACATGGTATTGGCATGGCGAACATTTAGCTGATGATCTATAACTATTAGGGAAGCGGGGGTAGATGATATTGAGGGTTATAATTTTGATGATCATCCATTGGACTTGCTTGACGAAGCACATGAGGAATTTCTTAATGATCATGAAAAATTCGATAATTTTTAGAGTGGTGCAGATAAACTCATGTTCGATGGTTGTAAAAAACTAAGATTACCAACAATGGTAAAGTTTTACAACATCAAATCAGAAAATGCAGTGCGATAAATATTTTACTCAATTTTTAGCTGCTTTTAAAGATATCTTTCCATTTGACAGATGCTTCCTAGAATCTACATATAAAGTGAAAAAGACTTTAAATTTCATCGGGTTGAAGTATGAAAAAATTCATGCATGTCCGAACGATTGCATTTTATATCGTAGGGA
Organism: Cannabis sativa; assembly: GCF_029168945.1. Taxonomy (NCBI): domain Eukaryota; kingdom Viridiplantae; phylum Streptophyta; class Magnoliopsida; order Rosales; family Cannabaceae; genus Cannabis; species Cannabis sativa. Next base: position 7,558,991 of record NC_083601.1, on the reverse strand, counting down.
ATATGCAGACATGGATTATTGTCCGACTTGTGGTTTATCCTGCCAAAGTAAACAAGAGTAAGGAGAATAGGAAACTTATTCCCCAAAAAATGATGTGGTACATGCCTTTGATTCGGCGACTTAAACAATTATATCGTAGTGCAGAACATTTTGAAAAGTTAATTTGGCATGAGACCGAGAGAGTTAAAGATGGAAAACTCAGACATCCTGCAGATTCCCAAAAAAGTAAAGTACATAAATCCTGAATTCAAATATGAACCAAGACATATTTGTCTCGGTCTGTCTGCAAATGGAGTAAATCCACATAGATCTCTAAGTAGTCGTCATAGTTCATGGCATGTCTTTCTTGTTATGTACAATCTTTCTCCCTAGTTAATAGTGATGAAAAGGAAATTTAATATGGTTTATTTAATGATATCAGGCCCGCAACAACCTGAACATAATATCTATATGTTCAAGAGTGTTTGACAAATGTTTACATTTTCTTTAATAAGTTATGCAGGAAGAAATTAGAAATGGATAAATTAGATGCATTACATGAACATGTAGTCAAAACATTGTGCAACCTTGAAAAGTTTTTTCATCCATCTTGTTTCGACATCATGATACATTTAATGGTTCATCTAGTGAGAGAAGCAAGGTTGTGTGGGTCAGTTTCGGTGAGATGGATGTATCCACTTGAAAGAAATATGAAGCTACTTAAAAGTTATGTGCGTAACCACTATCGGCCAGAAGCATCTATGGTTGAGGGCTACATATCTAAAGAGGCTGTAGAATTTTGTTGAGAGTACATGGCCGAAGTTGAGGAAATTGGAATTAGTAAACTAAGAACTTGTAAAGTCCTTTTTTGGCAAGTTAGGTGACAAAATAATTTTTCCTTTTTATGGTAAGATTGCTATGCATTCATTTTTGAATCCTTACCTCTTTTATTCGGTTATTAGTTGCCATTTTCCTTGTTTGGAAAGTTGCACTTTCAGCTGAACTTTCCTTTGTTGAAAACTTCTCAAAAGAGAATGAATTCTCTTTTGGAAAGTTGTCTTTTTTAGGGAAACTTTATTTATTGCCTTTTCCTTATTGATTTCGATTGTATCTTGATACAATCAGAATATCTAATCATTTTTTGGCAGGAATCAAGCATTGAAAGAAGATCGGACCCGATTTTAGTAAGTTTCCGTTTGCAGGCGGATCTGCTTCGTCAGCATCCAAATCTGATGTAGCAGATCGTGTTTCTTTTGGAAAGTTTTTGTACAGCTGCTAATTCGAACTTGTGGTTGCCTCTTTGGTTTCTATGATCTATAAATAGAGCCTAGAGAGCAACCATTCGAATTACCTCTTCCATTATTCATTTTCTACATTTATCTTTTGAGAGAAGAGAGTCTTTCTTTGTTTTGTGAGAGCCTAGTTGTTCATCTAGGTTCTAGTTGTTCTATTTCTGTTCTTACTCTATCCTAGAGGTTGTGAAGAACTACTTGACTGAACAAGAGATTGGTCTTCGGGAGAAGACTTGATAAAGCCTTACTTCGGGAGGAAGTAAGCACTTGGTCTTCGGGAGAAGACTTGTTGAAGCCTTACTTCGGGAGGAAGTAAGCACTTGGTCTTCGGGAGAAGACTTGTTGAAGCCTTACTTCGGGAGGAAGTAAGCACTCACACTTCAAAGACGAAGGGAGTTTGGGCTTGAAGGTGTTTCAGAAATTAGATTCATAAAGTGGATTACAAAGGATTGCGACAATACTTTAGAGGGAGTCTAAACTGGTTTAAGTCAATTGTCTTTGTAATTTTGATACTTTATTAATTGATTTCATTCTACGGGCGTGGCCCGTGGACTAGGAGTGTTCGGGAGAACAACGTACCACGTATAAATCTATTGTGTCAAGTTATTTATTTTTCGGCAAATATTTTATATTACGCACTGTTCATTTCTTGTAGCAGAATTATTTTCTAGCTTGCAAACGCTTACGATTTTTATATTTTCCTATATACAATGACATTTGCAAAAACACGGTTTTCGGTTGGTATCGAGCGGGACACTAAACTCTTAGTGTGGTCCTATAACGTTTTTGTTAGAATGTCATTTTTTGCAGAAGGAAGTTCTATTTCTAGACCACCGTTGCTTAATGACTCTAACTATCCTTATTGGAAAGTTAGAATGAGGGCCTTCATCAAATCTCAAGATGAGAAGGCTTGGAGAATGGTTCTATCAGGTTGGTCTCTTCCAGTTGAGACAGATTCTTCAGGTAATACTACTATAAAATCTGAACTGGAATGGTCTATTGAAGATGATAAACTTTCTACCTACAATAGCAAAGCCTTGCATGCTATCTTTAATGGTGTAGGTGAGGGTTACATTAAACTTATATCATCTTGTGTTTCTGCTAAGGAAGCTTGGGAGATCCTTCAAACTCAGTTTGAAGGAACTTCTGATGTGAAAAGATCTAGATTTATCATGCTTCAAACTAAATTTAATGAGCTTAGAATGTACGATAATGAAACTTTAAGCGAATTTTATGAAAAATTATCTGACATTGCTAATGAATATTTTGCTCTTGGAGAAAAGCTTGATGATTCTGTTCTTGTGAGAAAAATTGTTAGAGTACTTCCAGAAAGGTTTGATACTAAACTTTTGGCAATGGAGGAATCTAAAGATTTTAGCACTATGAAGGTGGAAGAATTGATGGGTTCCTTACGTACTTTTGAATTAAATCAACAGATTAAACAAAAGGACAAACCCAAATCCATTGCTGATAAAGGTAAAAGTATTGCTTTGAAAATTTCTTGATATTGAAAATTCTGATAGTGAATGTGATGATGAGATTGCTTTATTAACTAAGAATTTTCAGAAATATATGAAAAAGATGGGAAATAAACAGAATATTTCAAAAGGTTCAAAAGGTAATACTTTTATTAAACCATTTGTCTCTAACAAAAAGGGAATTCAGTGCAGGGAATGTGAAGGTTTTGGGCATATTCAAGCTGAGTGTGCAAACACTTTGAAAAAGAATAAGAAAAGTTTCAATGTCACTTGGAGTGATGATGAAACCGAAAGTGATGAAGATAATTCTGAAAATGTTTCCCTAACCTCTATTATGACTAATGTGGTGTGTGATTCACAGGTGAAAGCTAAATTGGTATGTCTGAATAATACCACCGAACAAGAGGAATTAGATTCAGATGAGTACGAAATGCGTGAAGAGTCTCTTCTTTGAATCATACAAAGTCATGTATGAAAAATGGATTCAGGTTGCTTCTGAAAATAGAGAGTTGAATAAATTGAATAAAAAATTGTCTCATCAAATTGAAATGTGTGAATTGAAAATAAAAGAGTATGAGACAAGTGTTTGTGATAAAGATGAAAAAATTACTCTCTTAAAGAAGGAACTTGAAAATTTTAAGAAAAATGTTCAAATGCTTAACCCTGGATCTTCTATTTTTGAAAAAGCTCAGAATGCAGGTCAAAGAGGTTTCGCAGGTCTTGGTTCAAATGGAATGGAGAGTTCTGGAGTCACGAAGTTTGTAAAATCCAGTATTCCAACGAACCACTCTGAGGCTACAAAGTCTGCGGTAACAGTTTCACAGCCTGTCGCAGCAAGAGCAGTTTACGATCCGCAAAATCTCCAGGATTTTCGAAAAGAGTAAGATCTCAGGTAAAAAGATTTGTTCCCACTTGTCATTTTTGTGGTAGAAAAGGACATATCAGACCTAAATGTTTCACGTTGAAAAATCTGTTTAAAACAAATTATTTTGATAATTTGGAAAAATCTCAAAAGAAACATAAAGGTTTGAAACAAATATGGGTGAAAAAGAATTGTCTAGCTGGTTTTTCTGATAAAACTGCTGCTTCTCAAATGTGGTATTTTGACAGTGGTTGCTCTAGACATATGACAGGTGACAAGGACTTTTTGACTAACATTCGGCCTATGCAATGTGGAGAAGTCACTTTTGGTAATGGCCTATCTGGAAAAGTTGTTGGTATGGGAACTCTAAATTTTGAAGGGTTACTGGGCGAAAAATGTGATGTTAGTTGAAGGACTGAGGGCTAATTTACTTAGCATCAGTCAAATCTGTGATCAAGGGTTTACTGTTTCTTTTGATAGTGATCATTGTTATGTTCTGAATGATGACAATGAATGTATCTTGCAAGGATTTCGATCCAATGATAACTGTTACACTCTAACCCCTGTGTTTACTTGTCATTCAGCTATCAACAACACCACAAATCTGTGGCATGCCAAGCTTGGGCATATTAATTTTAAAAACCTGAAAAAATTGTCAAATGCAGGTATTGTTCGAGGTCTTCCCAAGCTTGGTAAGGAAAGTGAAGGTAAGTGTGAACCGTGTCAACTTGGGAAGCAATTAAAAATCACTCACAAGCATGTGTCTGATATCAATACCTCAAAGGTATTGGAATTGCTTCACATGGATCTTATGGGTCCAATCCAAGTTGAAAGTTTGAATGGTAAACGATATATCTTTGTGTGTGTTGATGATTTCTCTCGTTTTACTTGGGTAGATTTCTTAAGAGAAAAATCTGACACTTTTGATGCCTTTAAAACTCTTTGTCTGAGATTAAGAGTTGAGAAAGGTTGTAATATTGGGAAAATTGTTCGAATTCGAAGTGATCATGGTAAGGAGTTTGAAAATTCTGTGTATGATGATTTTTGCAAGTCTACAGGTATAACTCATGAATTTTCAGCTCCCAAAACCCCTCAACAAAATGGAGTTGTTGAGAGGAAGAATCGAACATTGCAGGAAATGGCAAGAGTGATGTTAAATAACAAGAAGTTGACAAAGCGCTTATGAAATTTGAAGCTATTAACACAGCTTGCTACATAATAAACAGAGTGTTTATTCGTCCAGGTACCTCAAAAACATCTTATGAAATCTGGAAAGGTAAGCGCCCCAATGTAAGTCATTTTCATGTTTTTGGATGTGTGTGTTATGTCTATAGAGATCGTGAACATATTGGTAAATTTGATGCTAAAAGTGATGTTGGTGTGTTTATTGGATATTCCTTAAACAGTAGAGCTTATCGTGTTTATAACATGAGAACTCAAACTGTTTTGGAATCAGCTAATGTAGTTGTTGATGATTTTAGAGATTTTTCAGAGTTTTCCACAGAAGCCAAGATAGATAGTCTCATGGATACTCCTCCAGAAGTTGCAACAGCAGATCCTGATGCAGCAGAACCCATTGTTGATGCTGCAAATGACGAATCTGCTGCTGCAACTGAGACTGGAGAACCAGAACCATCTATCTTGACTCATCCAAACATCATCACTGACTCTATTCAGAAAGAACCAAGCACCAGAGTCAAACTGAATCATCCAAAAGATCTCATCCTTGGAAATCCTGAAGAAAGCATGGTAACTCGAAGAAGGTATATTAATTTAATCAGCTTTCTTTGCTTTGTTTCTCAATATGAACCGAAAAATGTGAAGGAAGCCATAACCTTTGAGGAATGGCTCAATGCAATGCAAGAGGAACTCAACCAATTTGTTCGCAACAAGGTATGGATTTTGGTTCGAAGACCAAAAGGTATAAATGTTATTGGAACAAAGTGGTTGTTTAAAAATAAAAGTGATGAGTTTGGTACAATTGTGAGAAACAAGGCTCGTTTGGTGGCACAAGGGTACACACAGGTAGAAGGTATTGATTTTGATGAAACTTTTGCTCCTGTTGCAAGATTAGAATCAATTCGTTTACTTTTGTGTATTGCTTGTATTCTGAATATTAAATTGTTTCAAATGGATGTGAAATCTGCCTTCCTAAATGGTATTTTGAATGAGGAAGTTTATGTTGAGCAACCAAAAGGATTCGAAGATCCTCAATTTCCAGACCATGTATACAAACTTGAAAAAGCTTTGTATGGTCTGAAACAAGCTCCTCGAGCTTGGTATGAAAGGTTGACTCAATTTTTACTTTCTCATGGCTATCACAGAGGTAGTGTGGATAAAACTCTTTTCATCAAACATATAAAATCTGATTTTATCATTGCTCAAATTTATGTTGATGATATAGTTTTTGGTTCTACATCTAACCATGAAGTGCAGGTATTTGTTGATCAAATGAAAAGTGAATTTGAAATGAGCATGGTTGGTGAGCTTAATTTCTTTCTGGGTCTTCAAGTGAGACAAATGGAAGGAGGTACATTTGTATCTCAAAGCAAGTATGCTAAGAACCTGGTCAAGAAATTTGGCCTTGAATCGGCTAAGCAGGTAAGTACTCCTATGAGCACCACACTGAAATTAACAAAAGATGAGAATGGAGTAAAGGTAGACACTACACTCTATCGTAGCATGATTGGAAGTCTTTTGTATTTAACTGCTAGTCGTCCTGATATATGTTACAGTGTGGGAGTGTGTGCTAGATATCAAAGTAATCCTATGGAATCTCATGTATCAGCTGTAAAAAGGATTATTAGATATGTTAATAGCACTCCTGATTATGGAATTTGGTTCTCGAAAGATACCAATTCAAATCTTGCTTGTTTTAGTGATGCAGATTGGGCAGGAAATGCTGATGATCGAAAGAGCACAAGTGGAGGGTGTTTCTTTCTTGGGAATAATCTAGTATCTTGGCATAGCAAGAAACAGAATTCCATCTCCTTATCCACTGCCGAAGCTGAGTACATCGCTGCTGGCAGTTGTTGTACTCAACTATTGTGGTTGAAACAAATGTTGATTGATTATGGGTTTGAATTGGGTGTTTTGACTATTTTTTGTGACAATACTAGTGCCATAAATATTTCCAAAAATCCTGTTCAACATTCTAGAACAAAGCACATTGATATAAGACACCACTTTATCAGGGAACTTGTTGAAAATAAATCATTGCAATTAGAATATGTTGATACTGAAAAACAATTAGCTGATATTTTCACAAAGGCCCTAGATGCAAGTCGCTTTGACTCCCTCAGAAAGTCTTTGGGAGTTTGCATTGTTTAATTTTATCTGTTCATAATTCTTGTACAATAGTGTTATGTGATTCATCTCTAGCTCTTAATCTTCTATCATTGTATTTTGACAAATCATGTTTATGCTTTTGGATTATAATTAGTTAGGATCTCAGTCTGATCATATTTTGTGATGTTGTGCTAAAAGGTTCATGTTACTCTTTATGTGTGTCTAGGATTAAATAATGTTCTTATACAGAGTTGAGCAATTTTTGTTTCAGTCTTGTCAGGCCCCTTGCTGGAATAGAGCTACCCATACTGAGGTGTGAAAGCCATCTGATGAGTAAGCTGGAACATTGTAATTAGCAACTATGATGAGGATGCACTACCATAGAAAAGGGCTACCTTCAGTATGGTGTGAAAGCATCCAGTTGCGGGATCAAATTGAAAAAGGCGAAAATGAAAAATCTTGCCAAGGACAATGATCCTATTTTCACTGCACACACTTATGTCTGACAAGTGTGTTCAATTCTGTAAGTCTCCTCTATTAAAATTAAATTGATAATCCTGGTACACAATTTTCAGTAACATGCATATCTTTTTCCTTAACATCAATTAGTATGATTATTTCATGAGATACTAATTAGTTATTTTCCTTAAAAGCATAACATGTATTTTATTTTGTCAATTGTCAATGATATTTGATTTCTTTGCTTGATTCGAATCACATATATTTATTGTACACATTGTATTTTATTTTCGGTTTTAATTAAAAAAATAAAAAAATAATAAAAAGAGAGGGAGGCGTGTGACTTGCTTCATGGGTCAAGAAAATCTTGTGCATAAATGGTAAGTATCAACATTCATTCTTCTTTGATTTATTTTTGATATGTTTCCATTTAAAGATTGATCTTTTATATGTAATGTGTCTTTAATCTTGAAAGATTGACTTATTTTTGGAAATATTGTTGGTAATTCTAGTTTCCTTTTATTTTTTTTTAAAAAAAAAGGGAAAATAAGTTGCAAGGAGTGGGCAGTTTCCTTTTGTAATCGTGGGCTGGTGGTTTCTCAAATATGTTGAAATTGGTTTCCTTTTTGCTAAACTCTCCCATGTTTATTTCAACCAATTTTTGTCATTCACTCTCACCACCTACCCGATTCTATTTCTTTGTCTCTTGCTTGTTTGCTGTTCATTGTCTCTTTCAGATCAAAATAGTGAGAACAAAGAACCTAGGGCATCCCAAAAAGGAAAATGGTGGAATCTAAACAAGCCCCCTCAAATGCTCTTCTTGCTGCTCCAATCGTCTTGCTGCCATGGAGGAGGTTCAGCAAGAGATGTCCAAGCAGTTGTCCTCATTGATCAAGCTTTATGGGGCATAAGTTTTCTTTCTTTTTGTTTTTGTTGGACATATTTCTATCTTTTCATTTCTTTTTGTCTTTGGCCCTTATAGATAAACAAAAAGGGGGAGTAATTGTATACTCAACTGTCTAGGTGGAGTTGAGGTTTGTGTTTGTGTTCATCTTTGGTCAAAGTTAGCTGTTTATTTTGGTTTAATGTTGTGCTTCTCAGGGGGAGTTTTTATGTTTATTTTGCTAACTTTGTTTTGTAGGTGTTTGTTAATTAATAATATTTTGATTATCTAAAGTGCCAAAGGGGGAGATTGTTTGTGTTCATCTTTGGTCAAAGTTAGCTGTTTATTTTGGTTTAATGTTGTGCTTCTCAGGTGGAGTTTTTATGTTTATTTTGCTAACTTTGTTTTGTAGGTGTTTGTTAATTAATAATATTTTGATTATCTAAAGTGCCAAAGGGGGAGATTGTTAGGTCCTTTTTTGGCAATTTAGTTGTCAAAATATTTCTTAATTAATGTGCATTTTATTGAGCATTCAATTTGTTTTTATCAACTCTAGACCCTTTTTCCAGGGGGAGTTGTGTTTGGTACTTGTGAACTTATTTGGATTAAAAGTTAGCATGCTGTTTTGTTGTTTTACAATTTCGAGTGTGTTACTCAAGGGGAGTTGTTATTTGCTCTTGCTAACTTTAACTTGCAGGTACTTTATGGTAAAATTTATTTTGTTCATCTAAAGTGCCAAAGGGGGAGATTGTAAAGTCCTTTTTTGGCAAGTTAGGTGACAAAATAATTTTTCCTTTTTATGGTAAGATTGCTATGCATTCATTTTTGAATCCTTACCTCTTTTATTCGGTTATTAGTTGTCATTTTCCTTGTTTGGAAAGTTGCACTTTCAGCTGAACTTTCCTTTGTTGAAAACTTCTCAAAAGAGAATGAATTCTCTTTTGGAAAGTTGTCTTTTTTAGGGAAACTTTGTTTATTGCCTTTTCCTTATTGATTTCGATTGTATCTTGATACAATCAGAATATCTAATCATTTTTTGGCAGGAATCAAGCATTGAAAGAAGATCGGACCCGATTTTAGTAAGTTTCCCGTTTCTGGGCAGATCTGCTTCGTCAGCATCCAAATCTGATGTAGCAGATCGTGTTTCTTTTGGAAAGTTTTTGTACAGCTGCTAATTCGAACTTGTGGTTGCCTCTTTGGTTTCTATGATCTATAAATAGAGCCTAGAGAGCAACCATTCGAATTACCTCTTCCATTATTCATTTTCTACATTTATCTTTTGAGAGAAGAGAGTCTTTCTTTGTTTTGTGAGAGCCTAGTTGTTCATCTAGGTTCTAGTTGTTCTATTTCTGTTCTTACTCTATCCTAGAGGTTGTGAAGAACTACTTGACTGAACAAGAGATTGGTCTTCGGGAGAAGACTTGATAAAGCCTTACTTCGGGAGGAAGTAAGCACTTGGTCTTCGGGAGAAGACTTGTTGAAGCCTTACTTCGGGAGGAAGTAAGCACTTGGTCTTCGGGAGAAGACTTGTTGAAGCCTTACTTCGGGAGGAAGTAAGCACTCACACTTCAAAGACGAAGGGAGTTCGGGCTTGAAGGTGTTTCAAGAAGTTAGATTCATAAAGTGGATTACAAAGGATTGCGACAATACTTTAGAGGGAGTCTAAACTTGTTTAAGTCAATTGTCTTTGTAATTTTGATACTTTATTAATTGATTTCATTCTCTGGGCGTGGCCCCGTGGACTAGGAGTGTTCGGGAGAACACTGATACCACGTATAAATCTCTTGTGTCAAGTTATTTATTTTTCGGCAAATATTTTATATTCTGCCTGTTCATTTTTGCTGTAGCAGAATTATTTTCTGCTGCTGCAAACGCTTACAGTTTTTATATTTTCCTATATACAACTGACATTTGCAAAAACACAGTTTTTCAGAACTGACCCAGATGAGGTTGATAGAGGATTAAGGGGGAAAGAAACAATGGTGACAGTGTCCAAGTTGGAACTAGATCAAGCTCAATTAGTCGTGATGAGCAATAATGCAGACATTTAGCCATATATAACGTAAGTTATACGTAGCTTTTCCTTTGATTAACATTTAATTAACAACGATGAACAATAACTTTATTAACCTTACATGTTTTGCAGTAACCATATGGAGATATTATAATCAATGGTTCCAAGAAATCATAAAAATAAACTAAAATGGGTTGCAGACCAACATCGTCAAACTTTCATTAGGTGGTTAAGGAATACCATTCTAGGAAAGTTGAATGAACCGAATCATGGAGTATCCGATGTGTTGAGTCGTATTGCCCTTGGACCAAATTTTACAGTAGCAAAGCATGAAGCGTACATTGTAAGGGGTAAACGTTTTCATACAAAGTCAAGAGATGATGCTCGAGAGGTTCAAAATAGTGGCATACGTATCATCGCAGAAATTATGCATTTTGCAAGTGCAAAAGATAAAAAAATCTGTTTTAGGTACCATGACGTATTTATGGGGTTATTGAAAAAATATGGGAGCTCAATTATTTTGCGTTCTGAATTCTACTTTTTAAATGTTCTTGGGTTGACAACAATGTTGGAGTAAAAACTATCGAGCTTGGTTTTACTTTGGTTGATTTAAGTAAGAGAGGAAGCAAGAATGATCCATTCATCATGGCTAGCCAAGTGATAACTCTAAGATTTAGAGTTATTTTCATATCTTTAAGCTTGAATTTAATGTGAATTGTAGAGCAATTAATGTTTATATTGTGTAATTGTGTCTAGTTTGTTGTGTCTTTGTAATAAATGAAAGTGTGTGTGTTAGTAAGTGTTAAATAGACTTATGTTATTGTTTTTATTTGTTTTAAGCAGAAAAAAATACAAGAATAGGTATTTGAAAATGTTTGGGACAAGGAGAAAAAGGAGCAGGAAAATGATTATTCTTGTTGGCATTCTTTGTAGCACTCATCGCGTAGCAATTTGTCAGCCCAGTAAGTTTATTTTGGCAGATAGTCCAGCTGGCTTTAATGAAAAGAAAAATGAGCTGAGGTGGCGGAATTTGGCTATTGACTCAACAAACATGTGGAAAATGAAGGACAAGTGGGTGATGACTGGGATTTCCAATTAGGGTAAACTTTGGTACCCTAATTGGGTGGCAAAAAAAAAGAAAAGAGAGGACATGATTAGATGTGACGGTGGCTGCACTTGAATGGAGTACGAAAAACTTACAGCAGAAAAAAAAGTTTCTAAGTACAAAGAAGGAAGAGAGTACAAAGAAGAAGAAGATTGAGAAGAAGGAGAAGAAGGCAACATTCAAAGAAGGATTTGAGCTCAACACTCATCTCTCTTGCTCTCCACTTCGTTTTGTATCATCTTCTTCTCTTTAAGCTTTTCTTTAACTTCATGAACAATACACTTTCTGGTTTTGAGTTTTTAATTTCAGCTATGAACTAAACTTTTTGAGATTTGGGTGGTTATAAACCCTTGTATGGACTAGTGTTTTGGCTTTGCAATGATGAAGTAATCTTGTCTTTGTTCAATTAGATGTGATGAAATGTTGAATGAATGTTAATTCTTGGCCATTTTTAACATTTAGCAAGCTAGATCTTACTTGGAAAAGCAAGACCTAGTTGAACTCCTCTAATTGATGCATGATTTTTACCTTTTCTTTTAGGTATTAATTAGTAGTGAAATAGGAATATTTTGCTACCATGTATAACTAAGGATTTGATGCTTTATTGGGCTATTTGTGATCTAAACTGATGTAGGAATGCATTGTGAGATTATGAATGGTTATTTGCAAGTTTTGGAAAAAGCTTGCTGGTTTTTGTTGAAATTTGTTAACTACGGGATTGCTTTGATTCATTCCGGGTCATTCTTTGTATCAACTGGGACATACAAGTGGAAATTAATCACCCAAGTCTAATTTCCAAATCTGAAATTACCACCATTTTAAACACTTTTAGTTTCTTATTTTTAGTTTATTTAGTTTAAAAAATTAGTTCTCAAATTTAGATTCAAGGCTATAAATTTTTCTTGTGAATTGATGTGTGATTTTATTTTATTTTTATTTGAAATTCTTAGAATTACTTTTAGTTGATTTAACATTATTTAGTAAAAAGTCCCTGTGGAGACGAACTTTGATTTACTTATCATTGTATTACTTGTTTGTGATTGTGTACACTTGCGCAATTATAAAGCAATATAATTTTCACAATAAGTTTTTGGCGCCGTTGCCGGGGACTTTAAGTTCTAAATTTTGTTTTATCAACTAATTGACATTCTAAGAATTTTTGTGCTTTTAATCTTGCTGGTTTGTCTTTGAAATCTCAGGTATCTATAGTGTATGAACCAACAAGAGGACTTTGAACTTGCTCCTATTGACCCCGAGATTGAACGTACATTCTGAAGACGAAGAAGGGTTCAAAAGGCTAAGGGCCGAGACATCATGGCTGAAAATTTTGATGACGATGGGGTTGCTCCACAAATTGTTAATCCCATCATATTGGCAGATGATCGAGCAAGGGCTATAAGGGAGTATGCAGCCCCCATGTTTAATGAGCTCAATCCAGGCATTGTGAGGCCTGAAATACAAGCACCGCAGTTTGAGCTCAAGCCAGTGATGTTTCAAATGCTCCAAACCGTGGGGCAATTCAGCGGGATGCCAACTGAAGATCCTCACCTCCATCTCCGTTCATTCTTGGAGGTGAGTGATTCTTTCAAGATCCAAGGAGTGAGTGAAGAGGTGTTAAGGTTGAAGCTATTCCCATTCTCACTACGAGACCGAGCTAGATCATGGCTCAACACTTTGCCGCCTGATTCTGTGACCAATTGGAATGACCTTGCTGAGAAGTTTCTGAGGAAATACTTTCCTCCTACTAGAAATGCAAAATTCAGAAGTGAGATCATGTCTTTTCAGCAACTTGAAGATGAGTCTACAAGTGATGCATGGGAGAGGTTTAAGGAACTTTTGCGAAAGTGTCCACATCATGGCATTCCACATTGCATTCAGATGGAGACTTTTTATAATGGCTTGAATGCAGCTTCTCGAATGGTGTTAGATGCATCGGCCAATGGTGCTATTTTGTCGAAGTCTTACAATGAAGCATTTGAGATTTTGGAGACCATTGCAAGTAACAACTACCAATGGTCCAACACTAGAGCTCCAACAAGTAGAAAAGTGGCGGGAGTCCTTGAGGTGGATGCAATAACAGCTTTGACAGCTCAAATGGCTTCCATGACGAATGTTTTGAAGAATTTGAGTATTGGGAACGCTAAAAATATTCAACCAAATTTCTTTTGCCATTCAAAGTGATGATGTCTCATGTGTGTTTTGTGGAGAAGGGCATGTGTTTGAGAAGTGTCCATCTAATCCGGAGTCCGTTTGTTACATGGGAAATCAGAATTTTAACAGAAACAATGGGGCATTCTCAAACTCTTACAATCAATCTTGGAAGAATCATCCTAATTTGTCTTGGGGAGGTCAAGGAGCAAGCTCAAGTACCGCACCAGCCCAAGGAAGACAAGCATATCCACCGGGTTTTTCACAACAACCCCGACATTCACAACATGCTCAAAATGCCCAACCAAGTTCTTTGGAGAGTCTTATGCGGGATTATATGGCAAAAAATGATGCGGTGATACAAAGTCAAGCTGCCTCTCTTCGAAACTTAGAGTTGCAACTTGGACATTTGGCCAATGAATTAAAAGCTAGGCCGCAAGGTTCTTTGCCTAGTGACACGGAGAATCCAAGGAGGGATGGGAAGGAGCAATGCAAATCCATTCACTTGAGGAGTGGCAAGCATCTAAAAAATTCCGAGGAGGAAATAAAGGGTAGTGGGGAGCCCACTTCAATCCAAAACGACGAAAAATTGAGTAAAAAAACTGCCCAGGAAATTGCTGATACCAGACCAGTTGATACAGCATCGGGTCAGCAATCTGACAGTCAGCAATCCGCACCAGTATGTACTAAACCACCCCTTCCATTTCCTCAAAGATTTCGGAAACAGCAGCAAGATGGGCAATTCAAGAAGTTTTTAGATGTGTTGAAGCAGCTCCATATCAATATTCCCTTGGTGGAAGCATTGGAGCAAATGCCGAACTATGTCAAGTTCTTAAAAGACATTTTGACGAAGAAAAGGAGGTTGGGGGAGTTTGAAACTGTAGCACTGACCGAAGGATGCAGCGCCATGTTGAAAAGTAAGATTCCACCGAAGTTGAAGGATCCGGGTAGTTTTACAATCCCTTGTTCTATTGGGGGGCGGGATGTTGGAAGAGCTTTATGTGATTTGGGTGCAAGCATCAACCTCATGCCTATGTCGATCTTTAAGAAGTTGGGTATTGGTGAAGCACGTCCTACAACTGTTACATTGCAACTTGCTGACAGGTCCATGGCCCATCCGGAAGGAAAAATAGAAGATGTTCTAGTACAGGTTGACAAGTTTATTTTTCCAGCTGATTTCATCATCCTAGACTATGAAGCTGATAGAGATGTGCCTATTATCTTGGGTCGACCGTTCCTTGCTACCGGGAGAACTCTGATTGATGTGCAAAATGGGGAGCTCACAATGAGGGTGAATGACCAAAAAGTCACCTTTAATGTGTTCAATGCTATGAGATTCCCGGATGAGATAGAAGAGTGCTCCCGCATAAGTGTAATTGACTCGATAGTGGCTGAAAAATTTCACAAGGAAGCTTGGAGGGATGAGAAATTTATAAGTTCTTTTGATGAGCTTGAAGACTTGAGTGAAGATGAAGACAACCAAGTTGCTTGGGTGGAGCCATTGCAACCTATTCCTAACTTCAAGAAGCCCTTTGAATCTTTGGAGTTGAAGGAAAGTAATTTTAAGCCTCCAAAACCCTCCATCCAAGAACCACCGAAGTTGGAGTTGAAACCCTTGCCAAGCCATCTGAAGTATGCCTATTTGGGGGAGAATGACACGCTACCAGTTATTATAGCATCAAACTTGGTAGTTGAAGATGAAGGTGCTTTGCTAGAGGTGTTGAAAAAGCATAAGAAAGCAATCGGGTGGACTATGGCGGACATAAGGGGTATTAGTCCCACAATTTGCACGCACAAGATACTTTTAGAAGCTGGTTGTAGCAATTCTGTTGAGCATCAGCGAAGATTGAATCCCGTCATGAAAGAAGTGGTGCGAAAAGAAGTGATCAAGTGGCTAGATTATGGTATTGTGTACCCAATTTCGGATAGCTCATGGGTTAGTCCTGTTCAATGTGTGCCCAAGAAAGGAGGAGTCACGGTGGTGGCCAATGCAAACAATGAGTTGATTCCTACTCGAACCGTGACCGGTTGGAGGGTGTGTATGGACTACCGGAAGCTAAACAATGCTACTCGGAAGGATCATTTCCCGCTGCCATTTATTGACCAAATGTTGGATCGTTTGGCGGGAAAAGAGTTTTATTGCTTTCTTGACGGATATTCGGGTTACAATCAGATTTCTATAGCACCGGAAGATCAAGAGAAAACCACCTTCACTTGTCCATATGGTACCTTTGCCTTTAGGAGGATGCCATTTGGATTGTGCAATGCTCCCGCAACTTTCCAAAGGTGTATGATGGCTATTTTCTCGGATATGGCTGAAAGTATTTTGGAGATATTCATGGATGACTTCTCTATCTACGGGGATTCATTTGGGGTGTGTTTGGAGAATTTGGAAAGAGTGTTAGCAAGATGTGAGGAAACCAACTTGGTGCTTAATTGGGAGAAATGCCACTTCATGGTTCAAGAGGGTATTGTGTTGGGTCACAAAGTGTCTAGCAAGGGGATAGAAGTTGACAAGGCAAAGCTAGAAGTGATTGAGAAGCTACCAGCCCCTACAACGGTAAAAGGCATAAGAAGCTTCCTTGGACACGTGGGTTTCTATAGGCGCTTCATTAAAGACTTTTCTAAGGTGTCCAAACCCTTGTGTAACTTGCTAGAACAAAATAGACCATTTGAGTTTACCGCTGAATGTAATGAAGCATTTTTGAAGTTGAAGACAGCTCTTGTTACGGCCCGTGATTGTAGCACCCGATTGGTCATTGCCCTTTGAACTCATGTGTGATGCAAGTGATTTTGCCGTTGGGGCTGTTCTTGGGCAGCGGAAGAATAAGATCTTTCATTCCATTTATTATGCAAGCAAAACTCTTGTTGATGCCCAAATTAACTACACCACTACTGAGAAAGAGTTGCTAGCGGTGGTTTTTGCCTTTGAGAAATTCAGATCGTATCTTGTGGGAACCAAGGTGGTTGTGTATACTGATCATTCGGCAATCAAGTATTTGATAACCAAGAAAGATTCTAAACCGAGGCTTATTCGTTGGGTTTTGTTGCTACAAGAGTTTGACTTGGAAATTCGAGACAGAAAAGGGACAGAAAACAAAGTGGCGGATCATCTCTCTAGGTTGGAAACTAACAATCACAGCAGCCACTTAGAGGGAGAATTCCAAATTCAAGACTCATTCCCAGATGAGCAACTGCTAGTGGTAGAGCAAACACGGGTACCATGGTATGCAGACATTGTCAATTACTTAGTTGGAGGTGCCTATCCACCTGATTTTACCAAGCAGCAGCTCAAAAAGTTCCTTCATGATAGCAAGTTTTATTTTTGGGATGAGCCATACTTGTACAAGCAGTGCCCCGATCGTATTATGTGGAGATGTGTGCCAATTGGTGAAGTTAGAAGCATCTTGGAGCATTGTCATTCAGCTCCTTATGGTGGCCATTTTGGTGGACAACGCACGGCGGCCAAGGTTTTTCAATCCGGGTATTATTGGCCTTCTATTTTTAAAGATGCTCATGCTTTTGTTCAACAATGTGATCGCTGCCAGAGAGTTGGAAATATCTCCGCCAAGAATGAAATGCCTCTTAATTGTATCTTGGAGGTGGAGTTGTTTGACGTGTGGGGTATCGACTTTATAGGACCTTTTCCACAATCCTTTGGGAATCTCTACATTCTAGTGGCGGTGGATTATGTGTCCAAATGGGTGGAGGCAATTGCTAGTCCCAAGAATGATGCTCGAGTGGTTATGAAGTTCCTTCATAAACATGTTTTTACAAGGTTTGGGACTCCTAGAGCTTTGATAAGTGATGAGGGAACACACTTTGTGAACAAAGTGTTGGCTGCCCTCTTGGCCAAATATAGTGTAAAACACAAAATTGCTACTGCCTATCACCCACAGACTAACGGGCAAGCTGAAATATCTAATCGGGAAATTAAAGGCATATTGGAGAAGGTTGTAAATCCCAACAGAAAAGATTGGTCCCAACGCCTCGATGATGCACTTTGGGCGTATAGGACAGCATATAAAACTCCTCTAGGCATGTCTCCATATCGCCTAGTTTATGGGAAAGCATGCCATCTTCCCGTGGAGTTAGAACACAAGGCATTTTGGGCACTAAAAAATCTCAATATGGATATTTCAGCAGCTGGAGAAGCAAGAAAGTTACAGCTGAACGAGTTGGATGAATTGCGTTTGTTTTCCTATGAGAATGCTAAATTGTATAAGGAGAAGACAAAGAGATGGCATGATGATAGAATCAAGGAAAGAGTTTTTGCAAAAGGACAAGAAGTGTTACTCTTTAATTCAAGGCTCAAACTCTTTCCTGGAAAATTAAAGTCCCGTTGGTCTGGCCCGTTCGTGCAAGAAGTGACTCCTTTTGGTGCGATTACAGTGAAAGATCAACAATCCGGGAGGGAATTTAAAGTGAACGGGCAGCGGTTGAAACACTATTGGAGAGGCGAGGTCAACCGAGAGAAGACCTCGATTTCTTTGAAAGATGCTTGATCATTGTAATTTGGGGTGCCTAAAAAAAAAAAAGAAGAAAAAAATAAGAGAGAAAAAAAAAAGATTGAATTGAAAAGAAAAAAAATTCAGTGAAAGGCCCCCCTTGAAAAAAAAACAAAAAAAAAAAAAGAAAAAAAAAAAAGAAATTATATCTATATATATTATAATTAGCTATAAATAATTGTCATGGTGAAATTGAGATTGTGTTCTTTTCTTTGTGCAGAGCGTCAAGTGAAGGAGCTGTGGAAGTGAAGAAGTTTTGAATTGGGCAAAAACATTAAGTTTGGGGTGGCAGGTTGCTGTTCAGTTGCTATAGCAAAAGCTTAGCAAGAAGTGTTTTGGTACTAGGCTGATCAAATGAACTGGGGTTTGAATAAAAATAAAGTGAATGGTCTGTCAGAAAAAACAAAAAAAGAAAAAAAAAAAACATGTGATTGCCATGTTATTCAGGATACAATCATTGGAAAATTCTATTTTTGTTCATAAATCATTTGGGGTGTACTTAGTTTTGAATTAAGTGAGTCCAATTGATATTGGAGATACAAAGACCCCACTTTAATTTAATCAGTTTGGGCCTGAGTTTTTGGTCAACTGGGCCCCAGTCAATGTTGACCCGCCCACTCAGCATCAACCCTACCACCATCACCTTCATCCTTTTCACACACTCAGCCGTCTACCAGTTTCCAAGCCACAGAAATCACACAGCCGAACCAGCCAAGAGCAAGCCGAAGCCTTCTTCACCCAACTCGCACCTCACCATTCACCCACCAAGTTCGAACCCGCCTGATCCCATAGCAGCCCGAGCCACCTCCAAGTCGACACCAACCCACCAGAAATCACCATTGTCCAGTCCAACACCACTCAACCCGCTCCATTGAACCCGAGCTTCCATTTCCTCCATTGAACCCGTCGCCACAGACCTCGCACCAGCAGCTCGCCATTCGACTCAACCCATACCTCACAACACTCATCTCAACAAACATCCCATTCACAACCCGTGAACCCAACCTTCGAACCACCAAATCGCCCAGCTCCAAGCTTTTCGAACCGCACCAGCCACTGTGAACCAAACTTCCACTCGGCTATCACCCATTCGACCCATCACCAGTGAAATTCACTCAAAGCACACGACTCGAGTCTCCTACACGCATCAGAATCACCACCACCTGCAACAACCGAACGCTACATTGCACACAAACGAACTCCCTGGTTTGTCAAGATTGCTGTTTTAACTTTTAATTGGTATTTGAACAAATTCCTGGCTGCCGAGTGAGTATTGGTGGATGTTGTTTTGGATAAAATTGCATTTGGTTTTGCTGAAGTAGTTCAATTGGTGGTGTAGTGCTTTGATGTGAAAGTTGATATTTTGAAATGGTGTATTTCAAACTTGAGGGTGTGGTTTGCAATCTTTCTGGAGTGACAGTATAAAGTGTTGTGATTTTGAACCAGAAGTTGTTTGTTGTGATCATTTGGGTGTTCTGGAGTTTGTTGTAGTGTTGGACAGATTGGTGGGTGCCATAAACTTGAATATTGATTTGGTGATTTAATTTGCAAATTATTTTGGGTTGAATTGCATAATTGGTGGCTGTCATGGACTGTTAATATTCTGCTACAGGGTGCTAAGGATTGTCATTGTGATTTAAGTGTGGTAGCAGTGTGACACTTTTGACTTGGACTTTGTAGTATTGTTGGAAATATTGCAAATTGAACAGAGTAGTGGTGTTGGATAAAAAGGGCAGCAGTGAGTAAGACAGCAGAAAAAAAAAAAAAAATTATTGTGTTGGGGTAGTGTGCAAGTGAAAAGAAAAGAAAATGCCCAAAGTTAAGAAGACCGCCAACAAGAATAAAAAGAAATCACTGCATGAAATTCCTAAGTTTCATTGCCCGGCAGCTGAGACAAAGTATCACGAGAAGGTTGACAATCGGGAATTTTATATGGAGCGTGGATTAGTAGCCGATATTGAGGATATTGACGAGTTGCCCGAATGGATCAGTGCAACGATTCATAAGCGAGATTGGGGACTTTTTGTCCAACAAAGAGAGCAGGCGGTCATGGAAGTTGTCAAGGAATTTTACGCCAACTTCCTATCACAAGAATGGCCCACTGTAGTGGTGGTGCGTGAAGTCCCAGTCTCATTTTCAGCTGCAGCAATCAACGACCTGTTTGGGTTAAACTCTGTCGAGTGCCAATACTCCGCGCAAAAAGGGCAGGTGAGCGACGAGACTGTGGGTGACATGATGCCGACGCTCGCTAAGCCAGGATCTGAATGGAGTTTTGATAGTTATGGCAATCTTCGATTTCGGCGCACTGATTTGGAGCACGAGTTGAAATGTTGGTATACATTCGTGCAAACTGCTCTCTGCCCTACTTCACATGATTCGACCGTCAGCAGAGACCGCGCCTGGATGCTCTATTGCATTAGAATGGGCTGGGATGTTGACGTCGGGGCTGTCCTTGCCCAAGAGATTGCTGATTGTGCACACAGGGGGAAAGGGAAGTTATTTCTCCCTGCTACCATCACTGCTCTTTGCCGCAAGGCGGGTGTACCCATGTGGAAGGAAGAAGGCGCTCTGAATCCTCGGGGGCCTATAAATTTTGGTCCACCTCGAGCCCCGAAAACAACGCCTACCCCAGCGACGTCCTCAGCCACGGAGCCTCCCGTAGATCGCTTTGCTCGCTTTGAGCAAGTGCAACAACAAATGTGTGGCCGATTGCACGCGATGTGGGATTATGAGCAGAAGCGTGACGTCGTCATGGAACGTGCATTCAAGAGGACTACGCCCCGTTTTGATCCCAAGTTCCCGGACTTCCCTCAGCATGTTCTAGACCCGTGGGGAGGCCCATCAGCTTCGAACACAGAGGAGCCCCACGAGGACTCCGAGTAGAGGGAGTTTTTCTCATACCTAAGCTATTTTATATTTTCCTGTTTTGTGTTGTTTGTTTTTAGATTGTATTGTGCTCGTTGTGTGTTGTCTTTTGTGCTTGGAACTTTTATTCTCTGTTGTTTATGTGTTTGTTAGTTTGGCATTGAGAGTTTTTTTTTTTAGTTTTCCGGTGGCCTAGTGCTCTGCTCGATGATGATACTTTCCGCCCATTCCATTATTGTTGCTGCCTAATTTTACTTGTTGCCTTATCATGATGCATTGTTGGATATTATGGATGTTTCCCTTAGTCTCTCCTCACTAGTTTATACCTGTATTCATTTCACCATGCTTTGCCTTTCTCATACGATTATTTTACATGCAATGTTAGCATCTAGAATTGGTTAGTGCATCTCCTTGAAGCGAAATCCTAGTTAGATTTGTCCCTTAGAAATGATTTAGGCCTTCCTTGGACGTTTGAGCCTTTCTAACTCTCCCTTTCAATCAATTTTGCCCTAGTCACCCAAGTTTGAGCCGTTAGCCTTGTTTTGTTGTGCAACCCGATCACACATATCACATCCACCCTAAATTGCATTTCCCCATATATCCTAACTTAATTGCTCACTTGTCAAGAGCCAAGTTTCTCATTAAGTTTGGGGTGAGTGCGGTGAGTGTAATTTGTGGCGAGCTAATTCAAGATTATACTTTTAGCCACATTGGGGACAATGTTGGGTTGTAAGTTTGGGGTGGGGGAATTAGCTCACGAGGTATATTTGTATGCATTTTTAATAACTTTCTCTTGCTATATATAAGTATAATGTAGTACTAAATTTCTTTTTAGTTTAAAAAAAAAAAAAAAATCAGCAAAGAAAAAAAAATATAAAAAAAATAATAAGTATATATATATATACTTGCAACTAAGTTTGGGGTGTTCCACCCATTTGAAGCAAAAACGAGAAAAAAAAAATAAACATAGCAAGAGAAGTTAATTTTAATATCAAGTGCTTGTGAGTATAATGAATTAGGGAAGTGAGTCAAAAGAAAAAAAAAAATTCTATGGAAGAGGCTCGGTTTTTGACAAGTGAAGTAGTTAGGTGTTAAGCTAGCTAAAATACATCCTTGACCATACCCTAACCCAAGCCTAACATTACAAGCCTAATAAAGTCCTATTGATCAAGGGGATAAGTTTAGACTACATTAGTGGAGAGGAGTGCACTAATCCAACTTATGGAGCTGAAATGAATAAAAAAAAAAAAAAAGTTTAAGGTAGTTGGAGAGAAGTGCAAAGTTTAGGTCGGATATACTTGTATAAATTGTTAATTAGGTGACTTTTGAGAAATATTAATGTTATCCAATGACAAAAACGTTAAAGGGGCAACATATAAAGTTATTGAAAAAATATGGGAGCTCAATTATTTTGCGTTCTGAATTCTACTTTTTAAATGTTCTTGGGTTGACAACAATGTTGGAGTAAAAACTATCGAGCTTGGTTTTACTTTGGTTGATTTAAGTAAGAGAGGAAGCAAGAATGATCCATTCATCATGGCTAGCCAAGTGATAACTCTAAGATTTAGAGTTATTTTCATATCTTTAAGCTTGAATTTAATGTGAATTGTAGAGCAATTAATGTTTATATTGTGTAATTGTGTCTAGTTTGTTGTGTCTTTGTAATAAATGAAAGTGTGTGTGTTAGTAAGTGTTAAATAGACTTATGTTATTGTTTTTATGTGTTTTAAGCAGAAAAAATACAAGAATAGGTATTTGAAAATGTTTGGGACAAGGAGAAAAAGGAGCAGGAAAATGATTATTGCTGACTGGCATTGCTGTAGCACTCATCGCGTAGCAATTTGTCAGCCCAGTAAGTTTATTTTGGCAGATAGTCCAGCTGGCTTTAATGAAAAGAAAAATGAGCTGAGGTGGCGGAATTTGGCTATTGACTCAACAAACATGTGGAAAATGAAGGACAAGTGGGTGATGACTGAGATTTCCAATTAGGGTAAACTTTGGTACCCTAATTGGGTGGCAAGAAGGAAAGAGAGGACATGATTAGAGGGGAGGTGGCTGCACTTGAATAGAGTACGAAAAACTTACAGCAGAAAGAAAAAGTTTCTAAGTACAAAGAAGGAAGAGAGTACAAAGAAGAAGAAGATTGAGAAGAAGGAGAAGAAGGCAACATTCAAAGAAGGATTTGAGCTCAACACTCATCTCTCTTGCTCTCCACTTCGTTTTGTATCATCTTCTTCTCTTTAAGCTTTTCTTTAACTTCATGAACAATACACTTTCTGGTTTTGAGTTTTTAATTTCAGCTATGAACTAAACTTTTTGAGATTTGGGTGGTTATAAACCCTTGTATGGACTAGTGTTTTGGCTTTGCAATGATGAAGTAATCTTGTCTTTGTTCAATTAGATGTGATGAAATGTTGAATGAATGTTAATTCTTGGCCATTTTTAACATTTAGCAAGCTAGATCTTACTTGGAAAAGCAAGACCTAGTTGAACTCCTCTAATTGATGCATGATTTTTACCTTTTCTTTTAGGTATTAATTAGTAGTGAAATAGGAATATTTTGCTACCATGTATAACTAAGGATTTGATGCTTTATTGGGCTATTTGTGATCTAAACTGATGTAGGAATGCATTGTGAGATTATGAATGGTTATTTGCAAGTTTTGGAAAAAGCTTGCTGGTTTTTGTTGAAATTTGTTAACTCTGCCAGGATTGCTGATTCATTGCTGGGTCATTGCTGTATCAACTGGGACATACAAGTGGAAATTAATCACCCAAGTCTAATTTCCAAATCTGAAATTACCACCATTTTAAACACTTTTAGTTTCTTATTTTTAGTTTATTTAGTTTAAAAAATTAGTTCTCAAATTTAGATTCAAGGCTATAAATTTTTCTTGTGAATTGATGTGTGATTTTATTTTATTTTTATTTGAAATTCTTAGAATTACTTTTAGTTGATTTAACATTATTTAGTAAAAAGTCCTTGTGGAGACGAACTTTTATTTACTTATCATTGTATTACTTGTTTGTGATTGTGTACACTTGCGCAATTATAAAGCAATATAATTTTCACAACACCAAGCAATACAAGTTTGTTACATTTCTGATCTGGCTAATGATAAATGGTGTGTTGTTTTATCGACACTAGAGAGGAGGTTCTTAGAGAATGAAGAGGATGAAGAGAATGTTGATTTATGTTATGATGACTTCATTGTTGGGCAACCAATTCATGAACAAGTTGTGCAAATTGACTGTAACCTTGAGGAAGACGATGTTGAATACATTAGAAACGATATCAATGAGGGAATATGGGTCAATTGTGATTCAGGAAAACATAAACAAAACAAAAAACAAAAGAAAACGTGTCTAATTGGTAACTTACTGTTGGGTTTTATGCCCTAAATAAAACTCTGTTTCAATGTAATCCAGATTATTCTATATCAATAAAGTAACAGAAGTAATTTTTCATTCACTTGTGTATGTTTTGGTTCACTTAATCAATTGCTTGTCTATTTGATTTATAAATTCATCCAAACCCCTTTCACATACTTGAACATGTTTATTGTGTTGTCAACACAGTGGAAAATAAACATGACTATGTGAATAAAGTATTCCTAGATTTATCAGAACACTGGGTTTCACTGATATGACAATCTACAACAGAGTTTACTTACATTTGGAGAAATGTTATGTTCTTTCCAGAACATAGGTTAAAGTAAAGCTCAGGTTGGATGCATGGAGTATGCATTGGAATGGACCGATATTGAACTTTGAATTAGATTTTGAAACTTACCGTAAACATCTATTCAATTCAATATCAGAAGTTGATCCTAGATCACATGATCTAAATCCTGATATGGTTAGGCTTAATTTCAAGAGTGTTATTCGTGTTCTTTGATTTGTTAGTTAAGCCTAAAACTTTAGTCTGGGCAATACATACATTTTGGGAACACGATAGTGCGATTGAGTGGGAGCGCTAACATAAATATGGAGTCTATAGCTTCTACCTGGCGAATAGTAAGCAAAGGGTGATTTCCTTCGAGCTTAACCAAACGAGTTAAATGATTGAGTACTCATTTCACTTAGTTGAAATATCATTTATACAGGGTTAAGTGTTTTAAGGATAAAATACATTGTAGGGTGTTACGGTAATCTAAGTCCCTTTACAGTGTAGATCATCCATATAGAGGATCATTGATCACATTAGGATTATAACAATGGATAACTAATAATGTGTCTATATGGTGGAACATATAGAGCATTCTATATACTGAGAGTGCAATTCTGAGTTCTATGTGTGGATTCAACGAAGAATTAATAAGTCAGTGAATTTAAGTGGTAAATTCAAGATCTGCTTATTGGAAGCTCGGATATATAGACCCATGGTCCCCTCACTAGTTGAGATGATATTACTTGTAGGACTCATTTAATTGATTTTAATTAATCAATTAAAAATTCTCAAGATAAACTTGTCAGTTTGAGAATTTAGCACTCATTAAGGGCAAAACAGTAAATAGAGATTTTGAAGGGCATATTTATTAATTAGGAAACTTTAATTAGTTTCATTATTAATAAAATAAATGATAATATATTATTTGATAATTATTTTTAATTATTAAGTAATTAGATTTATCATTAATATGGTTGAACAATGGAATTGGCAATATTTCACAAAAAGGGAAACTATCAAGTGTAGGAAAAGGAAAGTTGGAAAAGAGACAAGCCTTGTTTCCACATTGCCTAGGCCGGCCCCTTTACCTTCCTTTTCCCCTTGATTTTCTCAGTTCAAAATGTCAATCATAGCCCTTGGTGGTCTTCTATAAATAGAAGGCAAAGGCTTCAGATTTTAACATCTCTGTACAAGCTTTTCACAAAGATTATTCGAAAGAATTTTCTCTCGTAAAATTCTCTCCGAGCCGCCACCCTCTCTCTCTATACCTTCATCGTTTCGAAATGTATGAGTGCTAGAGTAGTGCCCACACACATCAAGTAATACCTCAATCATAGTGAGGAAGGCTGTGTAGATTTCAGAGACAACAAAGAAGGACTTTCGGGCTCAGATCTTGATTATACTCTGCTACAGAGGAATCAAGGGTTAGAGATCTGAGTGGGAGGAGACATATATATTCCGCTGCAATCACTGTAAGATTTCTGATACTCTTATGTGTTTAATTTCATATCATTTTAGAAGTTCATATTTAGGTTGTTAAATCAACATACTTGTGAGTAGATCTAAGTTCCTGGTAAAATAACTTCCAACAACTGGCACCAGAGCCATGGTAATTGATTTGCTTGCAAGAAATTTGGACTTAAAACGATTTGCTTGTTTTTTGGATGGTATCATGTTGCTTTGAGTGTCATATTGATGTTTGAATGTTGTTTGTGAATTCTGGGAAAAATGGTTACTGTTTTTATTCTGTAATTATTTTTGTTGGATAGTTTGGAAAATTCTAAGCAATTTACCTTTTTACAGAACTCGATTTCGATTTAATTTGAATTAGTTATGAATTTTTGAAAATTGGAAAAATCGGGGTGACGAGCAACATGATCACGCGCGCGGAAGGGCTGCTTGCAGCCTCCCTGCGCCGTGATCTCTCGGTCATGCACCCAGATCCGCGCGCGGATGGCCATGCACAGCATGCCATCCGTCTGATTCATCCAATTTTCCAATTTTTTCGATTTTTTATGCTATTTCATGGAATTAAATTCCATTTTTTGTGTAGTTTTGTATGTTGATTTTTGTTTTTCAAATTTCAAATCTAATTATCAGAAATAAATTAATTTTATTTTTTAAAATTAATTTTAGATATTAGTGTAATTTGATTTTGAAAATAGAAAAAAATCAAGTTTTGCTTACCTTTTTCTTATTTCCTTTAAAATTTGATTATTTTATTTTTTTTAAGGTCAGATATTAATTTTTTTTGGTAACTTGACCTTAATTAAAATAAGATCACAATAATCATGATAATTTTAAAAGAGGAAATAAGGTAATTTTGTTAACTTTTAAATTTTGTTATTTTTTAATTAAATTAAATTGTAAAACAAGAAAAGGGTATGTATTTACTTTTTTTTTCTATTTTATTATTTAATTTATTAAATAACATGAAATTTAAAAGGAAAGTTAGCAATTTATTTTGAAATGAAATTTAGGTTACCCAAAACCTAATTTTTCAAAATGGTAGGTTTAATTTTATTTTTATTTTTCGAAATAAATGATTAAAATTAAATAAATCCTACATCCAACTATCCAAATCTAACCTTGTTGCAGGAGTATGTGTTTTAGATTGTTTGTAAGTTTTCTAAAACCTATTATTGCTTGATCTAAATTGCCTTGGTTAACTTGATAATAGATCAGATGATCTAGTTTTAACCAAAGGTTCAATTGACGATAGATCAAGTAAATAATTTGTAACAGTAATTTTTACAAACTTCTTTCATCTCGTGTATGACTTAGCAACATGATAGGATCCATCCAAATGTGTATGCCCGTGTGAGCCTATATGTTTAATTTCTATTATAGATACATATAGGTGGTTGTTGCTAAATAAAATATCATAATCGATAGATTTTATTTAGGCTCTTTTAGTTGTGAGCCTATTCAATTAATAATGCTTATTCATTGTAAGGTTAAATTCCTCTCTTTTGGGTCTTGTGTGAGAGTTGGGAGCCTTAGAAGTGGGTGCGACATACCGGACCCAACTCCCCTCACATGAACAACCCCAATTGTGAAGGCCCATTTGCTCGATTTGGATAACTGTGATAGGTTAATTATATTAGTTTGACCTAATAAAAGATTGATTAGCAACATAATTAATTTCATTGTTCCTTGAAATTAATTTAAGAAAAACATAGTTTGAATAGTCATATTCTAGAAAGCTATATGTATTTTTCTTGTTTTAATTAAATATGGAATTATAACCATATAAATTCTTTCTGAATCTTAATTTTATAATTTCATTAAATATTCCTATTT
Organism: Cannabis sativa; assembly: GCF_029168945.1. Classification (NCBI taxonomy): domain Eukaryota; kingdom Viridiplantae; phylum Streptophyta; class Magnoliopsida; order Rosales; family Cannabaceae; genus Cannabis; species Cannabis sativa. The sequence continues at coordinate 7,531,137 of NC_083601.1, read as the reverse complement.
AAGTTGAGATTTAGTTAAATCTATCAAATTAACTTAGATTTGAATATTTTTGAATTTCCTATTATAAATTAAGTTGAGGAATTTTGGAAATTGGTTATTAAGATTCTTTAGATATTTTTTAAGTTGATATTTTCTAAATATGGGAACTTAAAATGGAATATCTTCTAAATTAAGTGGTTACTACTTAATTGGTAATATTTAATTAAGTCATTGTTTGAGGAATATTTTTAAGTTGGGTATTTAGATTTTCTAAACAACTTAAATAAGATATTTTTCAAAATTATTCCATTTTTGAAATTTAATTAAAGTTTTTACTTTAATTTGTAATATTTCATTATTGAGATATGGAATATAAATGATTAGACAAAATACATGTTTAAATAATGAGCTTTAATCAAAGAGAAATTCGATCTCCATTGTTGGTTTTACATAGCTATTGTTTTAGTGAGTAATCCTCCCTAATGGAGGAACGTTCATTAGCAAGTTAGCGCCGTTTAATCTCGAAAGATAAGTATTCTTATAGGTTTATTTATATGGTTCATGACCACCCTAATGGTGGCGACTATGTAAGACTTATAAGAATGTGAAATAATGGTAGAAGCTCATAAGATAGAATTGCCTTGACTCTCGCCTAAACGGGACAACGCTGAATTCCAATCTTGATCGAATAAAAGGTTGCTAGAATGTTTGACATTTTAGATGAATTGACAACTCTATTCAATGGATGATGCTTTGACTCTCGCTTAAACGGGACACTGTATCAGTTCGTTGGAAACCTTGGAAAATAAACTATGTTAGATTTAGTATTTTTATAACATAAGTGATTGTTTGTTTTATGAACCTGTGTATGAATTTATAGAACCGAAACCTTACTTCTGTTTATTGATATGTTGTAGTGCCAATATGAATAACCCTCATCCCGATCCACTCCTAGTTAGTATCTTTGCAAAAGAACTCAATAGTGTGAAAATGCATCCTGGTAGTTGCATTAACTCGCACCTATTGTTGATGAATCTGAAATTCCAAAAGGCAAATCTACTAGGAATTGATTTATCAAAGGAACAATGGGTGAAACTCATACTTTATAGTCTTCCTCAGGAGTATAATAGTTTTGTTCTATATTACTTATTGAACAATCCTAACTCCTCCGACATGGACAAACTCGAGTCTGAGTTGAGGGCCCATGAGCGGGATCTGATTGCAATGAGACCTGCTAGCATTGCAAGTTTTAATCAGAGGAAGAAGATTAAGCATGAGGGCTCCAACAAAGCTGCTTCTTCAAGTACAAATGTCAGACATCATGTTCTATGTGCGAATTGTAATGGAAAGGGACATAAAGAAGAACAATGTCCCAAGCTTCTAGACAATTCAAACGAAGGTGATGCTTTTGTATTTGAATCATGTGTTTTAGAGAACGACAAATCCTCGTGGATTGTTGATTCTGGATCTACTAACCATGTATGTTCTTCATTACAGCTGCTTGAAACTTGGGAGAATCTTCACCCAGATGAGTTAAAGCTTAAAGTTAGATATGGCGAGTTGGTATCAGTTAAAGCAAGAGGAATGTACTCGAATCAAGTTTAATTCTAAGAAGTTTTTACTTTTAGAGAATGTTTTATATATTCCTAATTTTAGTAGAAACTTGATTAGTGTTTCATGTTTACGAGACACAATTTTATATATTGAATTTTTCGAGTTCAAATTGTTCAATTTCTCGTAATGGATTTCATATATGTGTTGCAAACATGGAACGAGGGCTTTATGTTTTAAGACCTGATACTCAAATCTCACTAAATACTGAACTTTTCAATGTAGCTAGACCTAGAAGCCTTAAGAGAAAAGAGATTGATAATGATGATCAAACTTATCTATGGCATTTACGTTTAGGTCATATAGGCTTTGATAGACTCAATAGGCTAACCAAAGACGGTCCATTGAAAAATGTCGTCTTAGGAGAGCTGCCAGTCTGCGAGTCTTGCCTAGAAGGAAAAATGACCAAACGTTCTTTCTCTGCAAAGGGAGAGCGTGCCAAAGAACCCCTAGGGTTAGTACATTCAGATGTTTGCGGACCACTGAATGTAAAAGCCAGAGGAGGTTATGAGTATTTCGTCACTTTCATTGACGATTTCTCTAGATATAGTTTTCTTTACCTAATGCAAAAGAAATCTGAAACGTTTGAAAAGTTTCAGGAATTTCATGCTTTGGCTCAAAACCAATTAGGTAAAACATTAAAGATCTTGCGAACTGATAGGGGTGGAGAATATATGGATATGCAGTTCAAAGATCATTTAATTGAACTTGGAATTGAATCCCAATATACTGCCTCTAGCACTCCACAGCAGAATGGAGTTGTAGAAAGAAGAAATCGCACTCTCTTAGAAATGGTTAGGTCTATGCTGAGTTACTCAACTCTGTCTACGTCCTTCTGGGGATATGCTATTCAAATGGCAAACGACATTTTAAATGTTGTTCCATCTAAAGCAGTCCCTAAGACACCCGTCGAACTATGGAATGGTCGCACACCTAGTTTGCGCCATTATAGGATTTGGGGGTGCCCTGCTCACATCTTAAGAAAGAAAGAAAGCAAACTGGAATCGCGAACTGAGGTTTGCATGTTTGTCGGAAATTCTAAAGAGACTAGGGGTGGACTATTCTATAGTTACAAGGATAACAAAGTATTTGTTTCTACAAATGCTACTTTCCTTGAAGACAACTATATGAAAGACAACAAACCGAAAAGTGAAATTGTATTAGAGGAAATGCTCACAGATACTGTTCCTTCAAATGTACCATCTTCTTCTACTCAAGAAGAGGAACATCCCACTCCTCCTCGCCAGTTGTACTCGAGAAAACTACTACTAAAGCTCCTGTTCAGAAAGTCACCGCTCCTCGTCGTAGTGGGAGGGTTTCAACGAAACCATCTCGTTATGGCTTGGATGGTGAAATCAATATGGTCGTTGGTGACGGTATTGATGACGACCCATTGACCTATAAGCAGGCAATGGCAAGTCCGCAACGGAAGCGATGGTCAGCCGGTATGGATTCAGAAATGGATTCCATGAAGAAGAACAAAGTCTGGGAATATGTAGAACCACCTGAAGATTTTCGTCCAATTGGATGTAAATGGGTCTACAAGAAGAAAAGAGGTACTGGAGGCGAAGTCGAAACTTTCAAAGCTAGACTGGTCGCCAAGGGTTATAACCAAAGAGAAGGTGTGGACTATGAGGAAACTTTTAGTCCTGTTGCCATGCTAAAATCCATCCAAATTCTTCTCTCCAAACCTGCCGCTTTCGATTATGAAATCTGGCAAATGGATGTCAAGACAGCCTTTCTTAATGGGCTTCTTGAAGAAACCATCTATATGGAGCAACCAGAAGGTTATGTTCTTCCTGGGCAGGAGAATAAAGTTTGCAAATTAAATAGGTCCATATATGGGCTTAAGCAAGCTTCTCGCTCATGGAACAAAAGGTTTGATGAGATCATCAAGACCTACGGCTTTCATCAGAATGAAGATGAACCTTGTGTTTACCAACTCAAGGAAAACCAAGTAGTAGTATTCCTGGTCCTTTATGTTGATGACATTTTGATCATTGGAAACAATGTCAAGAAAATGACTCACATCAAGGAATGGCTTGACACTCAATTCGACATGAAAGACTTGGGTGAGGCAGCCTATGTTCTTGGTATTCAGATTGTCAGAAACCGGAAGAACAGATCCCTTGCTCTCTCTCAAACAGCTTACATTGACAAAGTTCTTGAGAGATTTTCCATGACCAATACCAAAGGGGCAAACATGCCCTCTAGACATGGTATCCGTCTATCTAAGGAACAGTGTCCTACTGATCCTCAAGAGATAGAAGACATGGCAAAAATTCCTTATGCTTCTGCAGTTGGGAGTCTGATGTATGCTATGCTATGCACTAGACCTGACATCTGCTATGCAGTTGGAATCGTGAGCAGGTATCAGTCAAATCCAGGAAGGGTACATTGGAACGCGGTTAAGTATATTTTGAAATACTTAAAGAGTACAAGAGATTATGTATTAGTCTACAAGGGTGGTGCTTTGAATCCCTTAGGCTATACAGACTCAGATTTCCAGGGATGTCTTGAAGACAGGAAATCTACATCTGGGATGGTGTTTACTCTTGGGGGTGGAGCAGTGGTTTGGAGAAGTGCTAAACAAACTGCGATTTCAGATTCTACCATGGAGGCAGAATACATAGCTGCGGCTGAAGCGCCTAAAGAGGTTGTCCGGCTTAGGAAGTTCTTCACCGCCTTGGTGTAGTTCCTGGAATGGAAAGGCCTCTAGTCCTGCTTTGTGATAACACTGGAGCTATAGCCAACAGTAAGGAACCTCGGAGCCACAAGAGAAGTAAGCACATAGAAAGAAAGTATCATATTATCAGAGAATATGTGGCAAGAGGGGATGTACTGGTGGAGAAAGTGGATACGCAGGATAACTTGGCTGATCCATTCACCAAAGTCTTGGCAGTAACTTCATTCGAAAAGCACCATCAGAATTTAGGATTAATTGAAATGTACTGATTTGTTTTATATTAGTGCAAGTGGGAGTTTGTTGGGTTTTATGCCCTAAATAAAACTCTGTTTCAATGTAATCCAGATTATTCTATATCAATAAAGTAACAGAAGTAATTTTTCATTCACTTGTGTATGTTTTGGTTCACTTAATCAATTGCTTGTCTATTTGATTTATAAATTCATCCAAACCCCTTTCACATACTTGAACATGTTTATTGTGTTGTCAACACAGTGGAAAATAAACATGACTATGTGAATAAAGTATTCCTAGATTTATCAGAACACTGGGTTTCACTGATATGACAATCTACAACAGAGTTTACTTACATTTGGAGAAATGTTATGTTCTTTCCAGAACATAGGTTAAAGTAAAGCTCAGGTTGGATGCATGGAGTATGCATTGGAATGGACCGATATTGAACTTTGAATTAGATTTTGAAACTTACCGTAAACATCTATTCAATTCAATATCAGAAATTGATCCTAGATCACATGATCTAAATCCTGATATGGTTAGGCTTAATTTCAAGAGTGTTATTCGTGTTCTTTGATTTGTTAGTTAAGCCTAAAACTTTAGTCTGGGCAATACATACATTTTGGGAACACGATAGTGCGATTGAGTGGGAGCGCTAACATAAATATGGAGTCTATAGCTTCTATCTGGCGAATAGTAAGCAAAGGGTGATTTCCTTCGAGCTTAACCAAACGAGATAAATGATTGAGTACTCATTTCACTTAGTTGAAATATCATTTATACAGGGTTAAGTGTTTTAAGGATAAAATACATTGTAGGGTGTTACGGTAATCTAAGTCCCTTTACAGTGTAGATCATCCATATAGAGGATCATTGATCACATTAGGATTATAACAATGGATAACTAATAATGTGTCTATATGGTGGAACATATAGAGCATTCTATATACTGAGAGTGCAATTCTGAGTTCTATGTGTGGATTCAACGAAGAATTAATAAGTCAGCGAATTTAAGTGGTAAATTCAAGATCTGCTTATTGGAAGCTCGGATATATAGACCCATGGTCCCCTCACTAGTTGAGATGATATTACTTGTAGGACTCATTTAATTGATTTTAATTAATCAATTAAAAATTCTCAAGATAAACTTGTCAGTTTGAGAATTTAGCACTCATTAAGGGCAAAACAGTAAATAGAGATTTTGAAGGGCATATTTATTAATTAGGAAACTTTAATTAGTTTCATTATTAATAAAATAAATGATAATATATTATTTGATAATTATTTTTAATTATTAAGTAATTAGATTTATCATTAATATGGTTGAACAATGGAATTGGCAATATTTCACAAAAAGGGAAACTATCAAGTGTAGGAAAAGGAAAGTTGGAAAAGAGGCAAGCCTTGTTTCCACATTGCCTAGGCCGGCCCCTTTACCTTCCTTTTCCCCTTGATTTTCTCAGTTCAAAATGTCAATCATAGCCCTTGGTGGTCTTCTATAAATAGAAGGCAAAGGCTTTAGATTTTAACATCTCTGTACAAGCTTTTCACAGCATTATTCTGAAAGAATTTTCTCTCAGAAAATTCTCTCTGAGCCGCCACCCTCTCTCTCTCTATACCTTCACTGTTTCGAAATGTATGAGTGCTAGAGTAGTGCCCACACACATCAAGTAATACCTCAATCATAGTGAGGAAGGCTGTGTAGATTTCAGAGACAACAAAGAAGGACTTTCGGGCTCAGATCTTGATTATACTCTGCTACAGAAAGGAATCAAGGGTTAGAGATCTGAGTGGGAGGAGACATATATATTCCGCTGCAATCACTGTAAGATTTCTGATACTCTTATGTGTTTAATTTCATATCGTTTTAGAAGTTCATATTTAGGTTGTTAAATCAACATACTTGTGAGTAGATCTAAGTTCCTGGTAAAATAACTTCCAACACTTACTTGTGATTGCTTACTTATGATAATGCGTGTTTATGTAGTTAATATTTGTTATATATATATTACTTGTGATACTTTTTTATTATGTAAGTAGTTAAACTGTTATAGCTAACTTTATATTTTGTTTGTCAATGGTGTAGATATGGCTAACTCAAGTTCAGACTCAGATTTAGACCCAACAGCAGAGTGTCCTAGGGCGATATCTCAACGAGGAGCTACTCAGATGATTGAAGTATCTAAGCTGATGGACCAAGGAAAAAGACTTCCTCTCTAAGTCAATGATAAAGGAGGGTATTATGGCAAAAACTATGCCAAGCTAGTATCGACTTTAGGAGTTAAATGCTGTTAGACGATAGAATTACTATGAAAATTGGAAGCAAGTCAACCCTACACTAAAAAATTAAGATTTGGAAAGATATACAGGTAAGCGATTAATAGTGAGAATTTTGATCTGTGCTTGCTTAATTTAGATGTTAACTCTAATCATGTTTGTTTTTCTTAAAACTAGACGGGTTTTGTAGTGCGAGATGATTTCAACCATGATTGTCTGATCCTTGCTGGGAAGCTAATGAAAGACTTCAAGAACAGAATGACAAAAGATTTTATCATGCCCGCATTAAAAGAAAATGATTTGGAACGATTGGCATACGTCCCTAAAAAGCATCTTAAAATTGACCTTACAGATTGGTTGAAATTTGTTCAAAGTTGACTAACTCCTAAGTTTTAGGTACTAATTATATTTGTACTTAGATAAACTTTTAAATACAAATACTGGTAGCTAACGTTTTTTTTTTTGGCATTGTAAGAATTGAGTATGGTGCAAAGGGAACGTTCAGCAAAAATCCAATCCAGACATTGAAGTGGTTGGAGTGGAATGGTGAACGTAAGGAAAGATGTGGTAAGTAATCAATATTTTCTAACAATGTGCTTCAAAATATAATTGTACTCATTTAATTTTTATAAAATAATATAGAAAAAGGACCTCGAGGTTCAAGATCCCCCACACCACCGTGTTTGGATCAAATCTCAAACTAAGAGAACGAAACTTATCACTGATTACGACAAGGAAATTTCCGAAAAGATAGTAAGTATATATTAATTGTTGATTAAGTACTAATAATGAGTTAATATATATTGATCATATACTAATTGGTTGAATATGTGCATTAGGCTCAACTAGAGGAGCAAGTTACTCAGGGACAAGTTCAGGTCCATGGCCAAAATGACATTTTGACGCAAGTGCTCAGGACACTAGAGCATCTTGGATGTGTCTGGGTTGCTGGGTATGCTAGTTTGAAAAATATTGTTTCCTTAGTTATACATAATTTTATTTATTGATTTGCAGGTTCCTTGTCAAGGCATCTAAACTCTTTGGCAGGAAAAAAAGGAAAGTTTCTGATGTTGTGGCTCAAAAACAGAGGGAGATTGAGAAATTAAAAGCTGAAATCAAATCCCTTAAATGGAAGAAAAATATTGCCCAACAAGAGCAGAATGAGGATGAGGAAGAAGGAGAGGTGTCTCATCAGGTGTATGTTCCACAACAATACGCTCATGAAGATGAGGGTCGACCACAAAATTATGCTCAGGAGTTTGTTTCCCTAAATGAGCCACCTCTCATGTACAATTTCGATGAACATAGGGCTCTTAATCAGCTAGTATATCTCTGCTCTGATAATATCGACAACATTATGGCCCAAGATTATTTGTACGAACATGAGGGTCCAATCAAAGTTCACTGCAAAGACAACGATGATTCAAAGCCCAGGTTCTGATTTTAGAAATGCTGCAAGAGGATGCTGAAATCCCAATCTCAATTGACGGGTGCAGATATGTTAAGGAAGTAGCAAACATGTTCATTCCTTGGCCTAAGTACTTAATTAGAACACCCGAGGTAACTTTTGTTATAAATTAATTATCAATGATTAGTGGAGTTTGAATATCTTAAATATTCAACCATAGTGAAGTAGGTTCCACGAATACATATGCTGCGGTCGGATGGATGAATAAACTGTTAGAATTTATTTTACCAGAATCTAAATTTACTAACATGTATGTTTCATTAACACCCTAAATATAAATTATCTAATATGATGAAATTAAACACATAAGAGTTTAGAAAATCTTACATTGATGCAGAGGAATAATAATGACTCCTTTCACTCAGATTTTTAACCCTTGTTCCTTTCTATCACGGAGTAATAACAACATATGAGCCTAGATCTCTTTCTCTCCTTCAGGTTAGTTACCACCGTCTTCCGCAGTATGATTGAGTACTTGACTTGCTATGTGTGGGCATGGTACTCTATCACTATGGCTCAAATTGGTGAAGAACAATGAATGAGGGTCGAAATCACTATAGAATGTGTCTCTCATCTACTAGTTGTCAGATTATGTAAACTACGTTTAATTTAGTTGAAAAGTGAGTTTGATGAGAACGAGAGCATCATGTTCCTTTTATAGTATTCAACTAGGATTTAGGATTTAATTATATGGATTAAAAAAGTAAAATAATGGGTAAAATTCATACTAAGTGGTCGGCCACTATGGGCCTCACTAGTTACAAATTTGCCACTTTATTTCAACCACTTATTCTTCTTTCAATAATACCATATTTTTTAATTTCAATCTTAAAAATGCCAAAACTATTTATTTAATAATTATAATTAATTATCAAATAAAATTTCTATTTGTATTATTTATTAATTAGACTTAACAAAGTCTCTCAATTGACAAATAAACCCCAAAACCTATTTTCTTCACAATTAAGCCCTTGCTTAGTGAAAATTCATAAATAAGACATAGTCTAATTTTAGAATTATAATTGATTAATTAAAACTAATTAACCGAGTCTGCAAGCAATATTATCTCAACTAGTGTGGGGACCATGGACCTATATAATCAAGCTTCCAATAAGTAGATCTAGAATTTACAAAGTAAATTCTCTAACTTATTAATTCCTCCTTGCGCCACTATAGATTCGGAATTGCACTCTTAATTATATAGAACACTCTATCTATTATACAATCATCCAAACAGTTCTGACAATCAACCTTCACCGAATTTAACCATTCATTTAATACACCTTCTCCAATCGTTGACATAACAAATTGATGATGCGCTTTATAACCATCTGCAGTATTATCAGTATTTTCACCATTGTCGATCTCAGTGTACAATTCACAATACAATATAGTAATAGCTGTTGGAAATTATTTTACCAGGATCTTAGATCTACTCACAAGTATGTTTATTAACATCCTAAATAACAACTTTCTAAAACGATAAATTAAACACATATAAAGTTTAAGAAACCTTACATTGGGTGCAGCGGAATTAAATGACTCCTTCCGTTCAGATCTCTAACCCTTGAATCCTTTCTGTAGCAGAGTATTATCAAGATCTGAACCTGGATCTTCTTCTCTGAATCTTTGATACTGAATCTCCTTTGCTGATGATCTTTCTTCACGATCTTCCTCACTATGATTGAGGTATTGCTTGATGTGTGTGGGCACTACTCTAATCACTAAGATAATTTCGAAATTCAAAGGAAGAAGGAAGAGAGAGAGTGGCGGCTAGAGAAGAGAGAGTGGAGGCTCAGGTTTTTCTGATTCAGAAAGTGTGTTTTTCCTGAAGCCTTCACTATCTATTTATAGCATTCCACTAGGGTTAGATTTGAATTATATGGCATTAAAATAATGAAAAAATCAACTTAAAAAACCTACAATAGGTGGCCGGCCATGGCTTAATGGATTGGGCCTTGCTTTTTGCAATTTTGCAATTTTAACACCTTTTGTATCTGATTTTCTCAAAAATGCCAATTTCTTAATTCAACCATTTAAATGTCAATTCTAACTATTTAATAACTATAAATAATTATTAAATAATATTGTCATTTATCATATTTATTAATTGAACCATACAAAGTATCATAATTAACAAATATGCCCCTATTAACTCTTTCTTTACAATTTCGCCCTTACTTAGTGAAAATTTCACAAATAGACAGTCTAATTTGCGAATTATAATTGATTAATCAAAATCAATTACATGAGTCTTACAAACAATATTATCTCAACTAGTGGGGGGACCATGGGTCTATATAACCGAGCTTCCAATAAGTAGATCAAGAATTTAGCACTAAAATTCACTAACTTATTAATTATTCGTTGAATCCACCCATAGAACTTAGAATTGCACTCTCAGTATATAGAATGCTCTATATGTTCCACCATATAGACACATCATTAGTTATCCATTGTTATAATCCTAATGTGATCAATGATCCTCTATATGAATGATCTACACAGTAAAGGGATTAAATTACCGTAACACCCTACTATGTATTTTATCCTTAAAACACTTGACCCCGTATAAATGATATTTCAGCTTATGTGAAATGAGATCTCCACCATTTATTTTCGTTTGGTCAAGCTCGAAGGAGATCATCCTTTGCTTACTATTCGCCAGATAGAAGCTATAGATTCCATGTTTATGCTAGCGCTCCCACTCAATTGCACTACCGTGTTCCCAAAAAGTATGTATCACCCTGACCTAAAAGTAGGCTTAACTAACAATTCAAGGAACACGAATAGCCTTTCAAGATTGAGCCTAATCATAACAGGATTAAGATCATTTGATCTAGGATCAACTTGGCGATATTGACTTGAATAGATTTTACGGTAAATTTAATTAAATCTAAGTCAAAGTTCAATATCGGTCCCTTCCGATGCATACTCCATGCATCCAACTTGAGCTTTACTTTAACCAATGTTCTGGAAAGAACATAGTATTTCTCCAAATACAAGTAAACTCTTGTTGTAGATTATCATATCAGTAAAACCCTGTGTCTGATAAATCTAGGAAACTTTATTCACATAGTCATGTTTACTTTCCAATGTGATGACAGCACAATAAACATGATCAAGTATGTGAAAAGGGTTTAAGATGAATTTATAAATCAATTAGACAAGCAATTGATAAAGTGAACCAAAACATACACAAATGAATGAAAAATACTTCTGTTTCTTTATTGATGTTGAATAAAATAGATTACATTGAAATGGAGTTTTATTTAGGGCATAAAACCTAACAATAGCATCCTATCAATCAACAACATGACATTCACCAAAAACGACATATTCATCCAAAACATTCTTACAATCTATATATTCCCGTATAAATTCTCTTTCTAGCTTCTTCCTCTGACAACATTCCTCGATTAATAGTTCAAACTTTTCTCCCTCAACAACCACCCTTAACTCGAACTCATGAACTTCTCCAATCTATGGTTAAGCATGCCAATCCTTGACTTCAACTCACCAGGTTTGACTAAATGGATTCTCAATGACATAATAATCTCCACCACAACTTTCTTATCCATGACAACCTATACAATCATATTAACAAAATAATTACCGCAAGAATATTTAACAAGTTTGCATAACAATCAAAAATACACAGTCAAATAATTTCTACTTAAATAAATACTTCACCAACACCGAATAAATCACAATATATTTAGTAATAACCAAGTATAATTGCATAAATATTTACTATCCAACATACCCCTTATTATGTTAACAAAAAATTAAAGTTCAAATTGAAAATGGAATTTAATGGGTTAATATTCATACTAAACCTATGACAATTTAAATTACTTTAACAACAAACCTCCATCAATAATGATATCGACCACCGCAAACTCTTCACTTGCCTATTCTAAATCACCAAATCCCCAGCATAAACTAACCCACTTATTCACTTACCCATAATTCATTTTTATCAAATCCAACATAATCCAATCTAATTATTTGACCAACCTATACCTAATTATTGAATAAAAGTAAAAAAAAATACAAATCAAAATCTCAGACAATAAACAAAAATAAAAATCAAATAAAAAATTACATTTTTACCTTAATCTATTCAAAATCTGCATGATAAACACAAAGCTAACCGGGTAAAATCACCTTCTCAATAGCAACCTCGCAACCCAAATGAACAACCCAAAATTCACCTTTTGTATCAAATCTTAGACGAAAAAAGTTAGCAAAACGTTAGATGAAAATCTTTGACGAAAAACTTAGAGCGAAGTAGCTCGAAAATCAAAGGTTACTAATAAACGTAGTTATTAAAAAGAAATTCAGAAATAATAATAAAAAAAAGATGTAAAAATAATCTGGTGTATCTTGCTGCTCCCAAATACACTTTCATTAAATGATGTGGCGTGTTCTGATTGCCACCGAGACACCCCCAATGATGGAGTCTTTTTTGGAGCTCCTATATTAAAAAATTCTTATATTATTATTAGCATGTTATATATATTTTTATTATATATAATTTTATTGTATAGTTCATATTTTTTGTTATATTTGATATATATATTTTATTGTATAATATATTATTTATTTTAGATGATGTTTAGCCTCTTCTAAATTATAAATGAAACGTTGCCCAACAAGCTTATTATGCAATTCAAGCCATAAATTTAGCACCTTACTTTAAATCAAAGCTATTATATTAGTATTATAACATGAACTCTCAACATCTTCATAGTCTTTTTCTTTCCAAAAATATTATTAAAGAATAATGATTGTGATATATTTAAGTTGTACATATTTAATAGAAAATAATGTAATTCTAATATATAATTATTTATTATACAAATTAAATAATCATTGTGTTTGAAAATATATATATAATTTTTTTTCATATTATTATTTGGCATTTTAAAGTGCTCAACACTATGCCGCGTGACACTGAGGACCAGCTCTAACAAAAAGTAGGCCTAATATTTTTTTGGATTGTATGTAAAGTAAAGTGGTAATTGGTGAGTTTGGACCTATATTTAATAAATTTTACAAAATTATAATTACTTTTTTTCTCTACATATTAATATATTGTATTAAAATTTTGGATCTTGGGTTTGGGAGAACCTTGTGTACAGGCCTAATTAGTTTTAGCCTAGGTTGGTATCTGGTGACACTATAATTAGTTAGTTATTTCTCATATTATTTATTAAATCAAAATGTATGAGACCTAATAATAAAATACACTAACGATATGTGTCCATTTACATTTCTTATAATTTTGTGTATCTCTACCATTACACTACTATTATAACACAATTAATTTATTGTTTTTTTTTTATTTTCTTATCGTTGAGCCTTTATAATTTGATACATTTGGTTTATTAAGTGTAGAGACTAGAGAGAAGGAATTATTTAATAACAATAATAATAATAATAATAATAGTAGAAAAAAAAAATTAAGGAAATTACATTATATACAGAAGCGGAACCTCTTTGTGCCATGCAGTGGCCATGCCCCCCCCCCCCCCCCCTAAATTTTTACTATGAATATATCTTTATATATATAAAGGGAGAGAGAAAGAGAAAGTAAAGAGAAAAAATATATATTATATTTTTTAAATAAAAATAAATATATACATTGTTTTAATTATATGCATTGAAACTTATTTTCATTTTTTTTTTGTTTTTATCAATACTTTCATACATTATGTTTTGATGTGAAAGTTATAATTTAATTTTAAATTAATAAAAATAGGACATGATAGTAATTAGAAGTTTTATTTATCTATATAAATGAAGTAACTTAAATTAATTTAATTTTCTTTTGAAATTATTTTGTGTTAGTAATTTAGTTTCATAATTATTTTATATTTTTTTCATATATTTTCTTTTAAAAATCATGTATAATTTTCTTAATCATTATATAATAAAATTTCATATAAATTTTTATTTTAATCTTTTCACTTTAATATTTAAAATATACTTTATTTTTATTTTTTTTTATGTATATTTCTTTTAAGAATATGAAAATAAAGAAAAAAAAAGTTAAACAAACTAGTACAGATTATTGATATATATTTTATATAAAATAAAAATAAATAAAATGGGATGCTTTATAAGATTTTAGAGTGCAAATAAAATTTCTTTAGCAATTATTTAAGAATTGCATGAATTTTTTTTAAAAAAATATTATTATTGTTGTGGCAATGTAATTTATTTTTGACAAAAAATAGTATTTTTTTTTTTTTTTGTTAAAACTAATATGTACATCGGCCCCCCCTTCTAGTAAGTGCTAGTTCTGCTACTGATTATATGTCTACTTTACTTTACTTGTTTTAATTTTTACCTCTATTTTCATATTCTTTAAGGTATACCTACTTTTATGAATGATATCCCCATTAGTTTAGATTAATGTAAATTATATGTTAGACTTAAGTAGAGAATGAGGGTATATTAGACAACCCACTCAAAAAATGGGTATACTTTAATAAAATATAATATGAATGTATTTTTTATTAATGAATACAAAAGAGAGGTATTTTTTAATTTATCTCAAAAAAATTAAGTTAGGATGGTCCCGTTTAGCTTAGCTTCTATAAGCTTTAATTAAGTTCTTAGAATTAAAAAAATCCTTCTATAGGAGTGTTTGGATAGAAAATGAAATCTCATTTGTAATTTAAATTAAAATCATTTTAGAAGAAGTTAGGCTTTGTGATAACTTTTGAGAAGTTATTTTAAAAATTAAAATAACTTATACCATTCTTAATTTACTTATAAAATATCTTTTTTTTAATGATATCTAATTACTTTGAAAAATATTTTTTATTAAAAAATCTTCATAATTATTCAAACGGTAAAAATAACTCAAAACTTATATAAAACTTATATTTTTCTTATACTATTATACCCAAAACAAAAGGGCATTTTACAAAAATACTGCATTTGGGGTAATTGTTTTCAATTTTACTGCCACACGGCAGAATTAACATTTATACTGTCCTCCCCTTTTTTTTTTCTTTTATACTGTCAACAACAAAACAAAAGTATGAGGCCTCCATCTTTGACAATCACAGACATAACCACCACAACAACACCAGGACACCGGAAAATAACCATTAATTCCGACAAGAATAAACAAAAGCAGTAAAATCGACGTCAATAAATAATCATGGCAAAACAACGGTAAAACAACACTAAAACAATCAAACAAAACAAAAGAAAAAAATGATTAAAAAAAACAAACAATCTGCTGCACAACCTCAATACCAGATGCAAAATCAACTATATTTGCAAGTCTATTCCTAGAAAATTATAAAAAAAAAAACTACTAAAACAACACTGAAACAACACAAAAACAAATGAAGCAAATATAACTACTTAGAAAAATATAAAAGAAACACACACCTCAAAACTCTCTTGTGAGTGAGCTCGTCAAATATATTTATAGGAGAACCAAAAGAAAAAAACCACAAAAATAGCCAAAGAGAACGAAGAAGAAATGTATTTATAGCCTCCATCTTCCACACTCACAGACATAACCATCACAACAACACGAGAACACCCAGAAAATACCTATTAATTCCAGCGAGATGGAGCAAGGGCAGTGAAATCGGCATCAAATAAATAAATCATGAAAAACAACAGTAAAACAATACTAAAACAATAGTAAAACAAAAAAAAACAATAAAAGAAAAAAATGATCAAAAATTAACTATGTTGTGCACATCCTCAATACTAAATGCACTATATTTGCAAGAAAAGTTCTAGAAAATTAGAACAAAAAAAACCACACTAACTCTTATATTTTAAAAAAAAAAACATAACTAAGAACTTCAAAAAAATTAAAAAAAAAAAAAAAAAAAAGAAGAAGAAAAGAAAAGAAGATGAAGAAGAAGAAGAAGAACTAAACATGAAAAAAAAATAAAAATCATGAAAAACAACAGTAGAACAATACTAAAACAACGGTAAAGATGAAGAAAAAAAAAACTTGAAGAAGAAGATGAATATTAGAACATGGGGGTGAGATTTATTTGAAAAGCTAGAAGATAAAGATGATGGAGAAGATGAATAGTGAGAAATGGGAGTGGGATTTTTAAATCTATTTAAATAAAAAAAAAGAATGAGACATGGGGTGTGATTTTTAAATTTATTTAAATAAAAGAAAAAGTAAAACATGTCACTTTTATGACACATCCCATCAACCTTTTCATCAAAATAATAATTATTAAATTATCTCAAAAAATAATAATTATTAAATATTAAAAATAATAAATAATAACTTTTATATCCATTAAAATAAAAAATTAAATAAATAATTGAGCCCATGTCCCAATCAATCTAAAAAAAAACAAAACAATAACATAAAATTGAAAATTGTTGGCAGCCGAAAAAGAAAAAAAAAAAAAAAAGTTGGCAGCCGAAAAAAAAAAAAAAAAAAAAAAAAAAACAGTACAAAAGTTATTTTTGGAGTGTAACAGTATAAAAGAAAGAAAATGGGAAAACACAGTAAACTGTGTAAATTTCCCAAACAAAAATGTAAAAGCTTAATCAAGAAAATATATGCGATCATAGATGAAGCTATAGAATATAACCAAAGAAAATATAGAATAGTACCAATTATTAATTGTATATAGTTTACTATTATACAGTCTAGCTTTAAGCATTCATAGATACGACCATTATATACATACATACATATATAATCAAGGACATGAAATCTTTTCCTTTATATTATGACCCACTTTACAATTGATGTTCCCATACAATGATGATTAGATTTAATTTAATTAGAGAATTATTTAATTGTTTACAACAAATTCTCTAGATTCTCTTTATTTTTTGTAATCGTATTATATATATTGTTGTATGTCTAGGTCATATCTCTTTCAATAGTACTTCTTAACTTACTAATATTTTATGTTATAGTTGGATTTATAATTATTAGGCCAAACGACTTAATGCAAAAGAAATATTTAATTAATACAAACAATAATATTCTTAATTTGTTGTCATCAATACAAGAGAAAAGCACTGAGCAAGTATCAAAGTTGATATATAAATATATATAACACCACACATATAATCTCAAAAGAATAACACACATACTTGTTTAGTTCATCATTACACAACCAAAAAATAATAAAAGAAACATATATGTAGCTTTCTTGTTTAATATTAAAACAAATCCAAGTTATTGATAATAAGGAATGATCAGAAGTAGTGTACGTAGTACTAATCACCTATGGTAGTGTCGATATTAAAAATGCGAGCACAAGTATAAACCGAGCAAAACGCTTGCAAAGCCATCAAAAGCAACATCAAAATGGCAGCCAAGAAAGTCAGAAACTGCCATGAACCAATCACGTAAAGTTTCATGAACTTTCCTAATTTGACCTTCCATCTCCCGTTGTGATACTTGTTCACATCCTCAATCACCTTATCCAAGAAGGGCACTCTCGTCAATCTAACGGACTTACTCATCCCATTCCACAAGTTAGCCACTTCTTCATCACTTTTCAAACGGTTCTTAATGATACCCCTTTCTCTAAGAAGCTTAACATCTTCGTCGGTATCAATAATCCCATTCATTAGCTCAGTGTAACGTGTAAAAACTAACGGCCCAGATGCGTTTGATGCTTCGTAAGCCACTAAGTTTCTCATTATGGCTTCTGCATTAACATCTAAACTAACGGTCGGGAGGTAGAGAGTAACTGTTTTAACGTCAAAACTAACGTTTGAGATGTTATTACCGTTTGTTGGCAAGAACTGAACACCAGAGTTGAAAAGCTCAGTCACTGAAGGGATAAAGATCTCTTCAATCAATGGTGGCTTGTTGTTTGAATTCTCTTCTTCTGGTTTAACTTCTTCTTTATTTTCATTGAAAAACAAGTACTCAATAGGCGTTTTCAGGAGTCTGAATCCGGGAAGGTTGGACAAGATTTTCCATGGTAGTTTCAAAAACACTTTAACTGGTTTAGAGAAAAGTACCCTTTTTAGGAAACATATTGGACCTCTATTTAGCTTAGAAATCATCTTCCAAACTATAGAGAGAACCTTTTTTACAGAGTTACTATTAGTAAAAAAACTATCTTTCCCTTCTTCTTCATCATGATCATTATCATCACTGCTTTGATCCTCCACAACCTCAATTACTTGATCTTGTCGTTGTTGGACTTCCATTTTGGGTGTGATCATGTCGTATAAGAAGTCCAACAAGTGAGCACATTCCGAGACATCAATTTCAGGCAAGTCTTGATTTTCCATCATCTTGAATGGAGAAAGCTCCTTGCAAAATCCCACCAACATGGTAAACAACATGTCATCAACAACTTCTAGCGACGAAAACTGAAATTCCAATATCTTTCTCAAAAGAAATAATGGGATTTGGTTTTCAAGCATAACTATGTCTCTTATTATAGCATTGTGGGCTGATTTTCTCCCTGTGTAGTCAACCAAGTGTGACATCCTTGAAGATAAACCAGGTGGAATCTTCCCTTCTTTGATGGCATAAACTTGAAGAAACTCGAGCAAAAATGAGGCATCTATGGCCATCCTCCAAGCCAAAGTTTCGCCATTAAAGTCTAAATACTTGTGGTAACAAGCTCGAATCCTGGGTTCATGATCCATTAATTGTTGAACAAGATGTTGAAACTTATGGCCACCTTGGAGGTGTGTTTGGACTCTTTTAGCTGAGGATAGCTTGTACCTCTCCATTTCATAAAGCTCTGGTCGCCAATAATGATAAGGGCCAATGGCTACTTCTTGTGGAGTGTAGGATTCAGGATCACTTGCCTTTAGAATTTTGGAGACACTGAAAATAGAGACAGGAACCTCAGTATCATCCTCAAGCTCTTCTTCGAGTGTTCGACGAATTTGTGTAACCCATCTATGCTCGTCGAAGTTTATGGAGTTTGATTTAGAGGATGTGGAGTGTTGGATTAAAGGCATTATTAATAATTGTTGTGTTCTGTATCAACTTAGTTAATAGAGCTAACATATATATACATTGAGTTGTGGTGTGGTTTAGTAATGGTTGGGACTTTATATATATTGGCAAGAATGATTAATTATTAATGAATATTTTTAGTTGGATTAGTATGCCTTCATATTATTAAAATACGGTCCATGAGTTTCTTATGGTTTAATATTATATACTTCAAAAAAAATATTGGATCTTGCTTTAATTTTTATGCTCCTTATTCCTCAAAAGTATATATCTTTACATTGTGTCACTCAAGTTATTTTACTGTACATGGGCATAATTACATGGGATAAATGTGATCATTTAGTTTCATGTGATGATAAAAGGGTAAAAAAAATATATTTATTAGTTGATATCTGCCTAACATGAAAGTTGAATAAAAATTAAAGGTGTATGGTCATAATAATGATGTATATTGTAGACTCCTTGAGAAATATCAAAAATTAATCCAAGTAATCCTTTTTAAGGAGGTTTTGGGAATATGATAATTTGTTGTCTTCCACTCCAACACAAAGGTAACACTTGAAAACACCTATTTTACTTGTGTACTTGCTTAGAAAAATAGTTATTATTGATTATCAAACAAGTTAACAAATTTAGGTATGGATAAAATATTGTTATTAATTAATTATTATTATTAGGTAGGATTGAAATAAAAGTAAAATAACATTTACAGAAAGCTTTTATCAATAAGATATGCTAAGGACACCCTAAGTTGTCAAACACCACAAGACGTAATATATTGATATTTATACAATTTAATATTGGGTCACACATATTTTAATTCAATAAATAATATGAAAATCTGCTAACCAATTATAAGGCGTCACATCCGTATAGTGTTGGGTACCTTAAAGTACTAAATATATAACATAATCTTTATTAATATATCATTGTTATTAGGCACGTTAGGGTGCCCAACACCATACTGTTGTGGGATATTATGAGTCACTACAATAATTTTACCAATTTGCGGCGGGCCAAATCTGCCGCTAATAATGGCAGTATTAATGGTGAATCCCAGATTTCGTCGTTAATAGTGTTTTTTTATATTTTAATGGCGGAACCCCGGAGTCCGTCACTATTGTCCACTGCTTATAGTATTTGCGGCGGAACTCGCTGCTAATAGTCTGCCGCTAAGAAGTGGGCGAGAAAATTTTTATCCTTTCAGTTTGAATATTATTAGCGAGAAGGCATAAGCGACGGATCATGCCGGTAATAATAATAAAAAAAATAAAAAATATTAAATGTATATTAGCGGCGGGACCCGCCGCTAATAGTTCTATAAATAGCCCTCCCTACCCACTTCCCCTATTTTCCCCATTTTTGCTTCTTCTCTTCTTCTCTCAGCCATTTTCAGCCCTTCCCACCACCACGCACCACCACCACCACCACATAGCACCGAAGTACCACCACGCACCACCAAATACTAGCCACCAAAACTCATTTCATGTAAGTAATTTTTTTTTGTTTTCTATTTCAGATTTGTATAGTTTTTGTTATTTTAAAAATTTTAGGGATATATATTGTAACGTCCTGATACTTAGGCGCGCTACAATGATTTTTCAAATACAATGCCACATTTGCTAATCAAAAGATTTTTCTTGAAAATCGTGTCAAATTAAAACTTTAAATTTAATTGCTAAACTTTATAAACTTTTAAACATTTATTTATGAAATTCAGGATCCTGTAATTAAACCTTTACAACATTATCAAAATACATCTAGTTTGGTCGCACAGCGACTACAAAATAAAACCTCAGATGTCCCGAGACTGAACACTCCAGGTCGCGCCACCATGACATGTACAAACACCATCCTAGCTAGAAGCTCCCTCTTATTCAGCCTTCGCCTTTCATTTACAAACACATGAAATAACAACTGTGAGTTGACAGACTCAATAAGAAAAGCATATGACAAATAATATAATATCGACTTGTATCTAGGCGCCCATACACCTATTTACAAGGCTTAACAAATGAGTAAGAACGTTCTTTACTAGGGTACAACCATTGTACCACATACACTACGTACCGACATTGTACAAGTGTTGGTAGGGTTTGTTTCGTACCCTGAGTACCACTAAGTGCTGTACCACACACTATTGGGATTTTATGCCCTAAATAAAACCCATTTCAATATAATCTGATTTGTTATCAATAGAAGATTAGAAGTCATTTATGTTTACATGTAGTTTTCATGTTTATGGTTTAATGTGTACAATTTCTGTAGATAGCAAACTAATTAATCGGTTTGCACCAGGTTTCCCCAAGCAATCCAAATCTTGCCAGAAACGTGTCCAAACTTAGCCAAACTTTCTAGAACACCTAGAATAACATCCAACAATAAATTTCAAGCACTAAAAACAACATACAACCCTAGAATCCAATTCTGCTATAAATGAGCCAAGTATGAGCTCACAAGCTCAAACTTGCTCATTTCACAAACAAACCAACAAAACCAACGGTAAATAATCAATTCAAACTTAAAACAACATCTGGAAATGCCCTAGAATAAAACCTAACCTAAACAGCCACTATATCTCAAAATCACAAGCTAAACTTAACTAAAAGCTTAAATAACACAAAGATAACGATCTAGGGTTTACCTTGACTTGAACAACTTCCAAACTTGTTGAGACCTTGTTGAATTCCAGAAAAATAAGGAGCTTGGTTGGGTTGTTTTATGGTTGTGTGGAGGCCGAATAAGAAAGATGGAGAAAAAGGGTGAAATTTTTAAGGTTATCTTGATTTTTTCTTAATTTCTCTCTAAAGAATAATGTCTAAGACCATTACTTCAGCTAAGATAAAACAAAGTGGCCAGCTACCACTCTCCCAAGCAGCCACCTAATTCCCTTTTTAAATTACCAAAATATCCTTTTAGCTTATAACTTAAGTAATTCAAAGTCTAGGGTTAAAATGGTCAAAAGCCATAACCCCGCTCAAACCCGGTATTCTATTTATCTCAAATATTTATCCCACTAAAAAAAAGTTCTAGACTTACCTATGTGACTCAAACAGCCATCCATCGCATTTTTCGTCGTGCCGAGAAAAAATCATAAAAATTATATAGTTCATATATAACACGTATAATACCTCTATAGTTTAATAAAATCTCTAAAATTGAGAAATTATAACTCTAATGCCCATTTTTAAAAATGGGACCCACAATTAAATAAATTCATGAATAATTAAAGAAATATCAATATTAACGATAATTGCGTTTACTAATCCATATTCTAAAGTGCGGTCATTACAATTATCCCCACGTTAAAAGGATTTCGCCCTCGAAATCTAACCTGAATAGTTCTGGATATTGATTCCTCATATCAGACTCTAATTCCCAGGTGGCTTCCTCCACCTTGCTGTTTCTCTAGAGCACTTTGACCAAGGCTATAGTCTTGTTTCAAAGAACTTTCTCCTTCCCATCGAGGATCTGAACTGGTTGTTCCTCGTAGGACAAGTCTGACTGTAGTTCAAGGACTTCGTAACTCAAGACATGAGTCGGGTCTAAAACATATTTTCTCAACATTGAAATATGGAATACATTATGAACAGCTGATAACATTGGTGGTAAGGCTAGTCGATACGCTACCTGCCCGATCTTCTCGAGTATCTGAAATAGCCCAATGAACCTAGGGCTTAACTTGCCTCTCTTCCCAAAGCACCTAATGCCTTTTACCGGAGAAACTCGTAGGAAAACATGCTCCCCTGCCTGAAATGTAATGTCTTTGCGCTTTGGATGAGCATAACTTTTCTCCCTGCTTTGTGAAGCAAGCATCCGAGCCTTGATCTTGTCTATAGCTTCATTGGTCTTTTGAACTAATTTCGGACCCAAGTACTTCCTTTCTCCAGTTTCGTCCTACTAGATTGGGGAATGACACTTCCTACCATATAGCATCTCATAAGGAGCCATTCCTATCGTACTCTGGTAAGTACTTCCTTTCTCCAGTTTCGTCCCAATGGATTGGGGAATAACACTTCCTATCATATAGCTGTTGGAAATTATTTTACCAGGATCTTAGATCTACTCACAAGTATGTTTATTAACATCCTAAATATGAACTTTCTAAAACGATAAATTAAACACATATAAAGTTTAAGAAACCTTACATTGGGTGCAGCGGAATAATATGACTCCTTCCGTTCAGATATCTAGCCCTTGATTCCTTTCTGTAGCAGAGCATTATCAATATCTGAACCTGGATCTCTTTCTCTGAATCTTTGATGCTGAAACTCCTTTGCTGATGATCTTTCTTCACGATCTTCCTCACTATGATTGAGGTATCACTTGATGTGTGTGGGCACTACTCATACACTAAGGATTTTGAAATTATCAAGGAAGAAGAGAGAGAGTGGTCAGCTAAAGATAGGGAGAGAGAAGGCTCAGTTTTTCTGAATCAGAAGAAGTCAGAAGAAAAGTCATATTTTTCTGAAGCCTTCACTATCTATTTATAGCATTCCACTAGGGTTAGATTTGAATTATATGGCATTAAAATAATGAAAAAATCAATTTAAAATATACATATAGGTGGCCGGCCATACATAAGTGGATTGGGCCTTGGGTTTTGCAATTTTGCAATTTTACCACCTTTTGTATCTGATTTTCTCAAAAATGCCAATTTCCTAATTCAAACATTTAAATGCCAATTCTAACTATTTAATAACTATAAATAATTATTAAATAATATTGTCATTTATCATATTTATTAATTGAACCATAGAAAGTATCATAATTAACAAATATGCCCCTATAAACTCTTTCTTTACAATTTCGCCCTTACTTAGTGAAAATTTCACAAATAGACATAGTCTAATTTGAGAACTATAATTGATTAATCAAAACCAATTACATGAGTCTTACAAGCAATATTATCTCAACTAGTGGGGGGACCATGGGTCTATATAACCGAGCTTCCAATAAGTAGATCAAGAATTTAGCACTAAAATTCACTAACTTATTAATTCTTCGTTGAATCCACGCATAGAACTCAGAATTGCACTCTCAGTATATAGAATGCTCTATATGTTCCACCATATAGACACATCATTAGTTATCCATTGTTATAATCCTAATGTGATCAATGATCCTCTATATGAATGATCTACACTGTAAAGGGATTAAATTACCGTTACACCCTACAATGTATTTATTCCTTAAAACACTTGACCCCGTATAAATGATATTTCAGCTTATGTGAAATGAGTACTCTCCCATTTATGTTCGTTTGGTCAAGCTCGAAGGAGATCATCCTTTGCTTACTATTCGCCAGATAGAAGCTATAAATTCCATGTTTATGTTAGCGCTCCCACTCAATTGCACTACCGTGTTCCCAAAAAGTACGTATCACCCTGACCAAAAGGTAGGCTTAACTAACAATTCAAGGAACACGAATAGCCTTTCAAGATTGAGCCTAATCATAACAGGATTAAGATCATTTGATCTAGGATCAACTAGGCGATATTGACTTGAATAGATTTTATGGTAAGTTTAATTAAATCTAAGTCAAAGTTCAATATCGGTCCCTTCCGATGCATACTCCATGCATCCAACCTGAGCTTTACTTTAACCAATGTTCTAGAAAGAACATAGCACTTCTCCAAATGCAAGTAAACTCTGTTGTAGA
Source organism: Cannabis sativa (assembly GCF_029168945.1). Lineage (NCBI taxonomy): Eukaryota > Viridiplantae > Streptophyta > Magnoliopsida > Rosales > Cannabaceae > Cannabis > Cannabis sativa. The sequence continues at coordinate 7,506,260 of NC_083601.1, read as the reverse complement.
TTATCATATCAGTAAAACCCGGTGTCTGATAAATCTAGGAAACTTTATTCACATAGTCATGTTTACTTTCCAATGTGTTGACGGCACAATAAACAGGATCAAGTATGTGAAAAGGGTTTCAGATGAATTTATACATTATGTACATATAATCATGAAATAAATCATGTGAACCATGCAACATTAAATGTTATTTCTGATCTATATTAATAAGTAAATCTGATTATATTGAAATGAGTTTTATTTAGGGCATAAAACCCAACAATAGCATCTCATAAGGAGTCATTCCTATCGTACTCTGGTAGTTGTTGTTGTAGGAAAATTCAATCAAAGGCGAGTACTTACTCTATGAACCCTCAAAGTCCATGACACAGGCTCGTAATAAGTCTTCTAATATCTGAATTGTTCTTTCTGATTTTCCATCAATCTAAGAGTGAAAAGTTGTACTGAACTTTAGCTTTGTGCCCATAGCTCTCTGAAGACTTACCCAGAATTTCGATGTGAACTTTGGATCTCTGTTTGAAACAATAGATTTAGGAGCTCCATGGAGACGAACTATTTCCTTCACATACAGTTTAGCGTACTGATCCACTGTATAGGTAATCTTTACTGGCAGAAAATGAGCTGACTTCGTGAAACAGTCCACTATGACCATACTAAATCATACATTCCTGTAGTTCTAGGCAAACAGCCCACGAAGTCCATTGTAATATCCTCCCAATTCCATTCAGGTTGGGCTAATGGTTACAATAACCCTGCTGGCCTTTAGTGTTCAGCTTTAATTTGCTGACAGGTTAAACGCTGTTGGGAATTATTTTACCAGGATCTTAGATCTACTCACAAGTATGTTGTTTAAACACCCTAAATATGAACTTTCTAAAACGATAAAATAAACACATATAAAGTTAAGAAAACCTTACATTGATGCAGCGGAATTAATGTCTCCTTCCACTCAGATCTCTAACCCTTGATTCCTTTCTGTAGCAGAGTATAATCAAGATCTGAGCCCGAATGTCCTTCTTCTTCAAGTTTGATCCTTCACAGTCTTCCAATCTATGATTGAGTTACTACTTGCTGTGTGTGGGCACTTACTCTTTCACTAGGGTCACGAAAAAGATGAAGGGAAAAGAGAGAGAGGTATTTCGGCCAAGGTATAGAAAGTGGGGAAGGCTCAGTTTTTCTGAAGAGAGAAATTTCTGTCAGAAAACTAATGAAAGCATGTTATGAGACTGAGCCATCACTTTCTATTTATAGGCAACTACTAGGTTTATGTTAGGATTTATTTGGCATTAAAATAATGAAAATAATAATTTGAAAAAGCTATTTAAGTGGCCGGCCATATGGTGTTATTGGGCCTCACTTAATTTTGCAATTTTATCAAATTTTATCTCTATTTTCTCAAAAACGCCAATTTTCCAATTCTAACCTTTTAAATGCCAAAACTAATTATTTAATAACTAAAATAGATTATTAAATAATATTGTCATTTAATTTAATTATTAATTAGACATATAAAGTCCATTAATAAATAAATAAACCTAGAAACTCTTTTCTTTACAATTTCACCCCTGAATAGTGAAAATTCATAAAATTAGACATAGTCTAACTTTAGAATTATAATTGATCAATCACGAATCAATTAATGAGTCTTACAAGCAGAATGTTCTCAACTAGAATGGGGACCATGGATCTATATGCTGAGCTTCCAATAAGTGAACCAAATTTACCAAGTAAATTCCTACTTATTAATTCTTCGTTGAATCCACTCTTAGAACTTAGAATTGCACTCTCAGACTTATATAGAGCATATTGTATGTTCCACGATATCAATATACTATCTCATTTAACCATTGTTATAATCTTATTGTGATTTAAAGATCCTCTATATAGATGATTTACATCGAGATGGGATTTCTTTACCGTTCTCACCCCTCAATGTATTTTGCCCCTTAAAACACTTAGCTACCTGTAAATGGTGTTTAGTGATCTAATAATTAGTCAGTTAAACAAGAGCTCATCCATTTACTTCTATTTGCTAAGCTCGAAGGGAATCATCACTTGACTTCTATACACCAGTAGAAGCTATAGATTCCATATTTATGTTCAGCACTCCCACTCAATCATACTATCATGTTCTCAAAATATACGTATCACCCTGACCCGAAAGTAGGCTTAACTAATAAATCTAAGAACATGAATAGCACTCCTGAGTTGAGCCTAAGCATATCAGGATTTAGATTCTTTTAATCTTAAGATCAACTACTGATATTGACTTGGAAAGATATGTATAACGGTAAGTTTGTAATATCTTAACTTAGTTGCAATATCGGTCCAGTCCAATGTATACTCCATACATTCGAAACTAGTATACTTTACTAATGTCCTGGAAAGAACATAACACTTACTCTGTAACACCCTAACTACCTTAGGCGTATTACGTGATTTTTAAACGTAATGTGCAGCTCGTCGCTAATCAACGAGGTTTATGGAAAAACGTGATTAATTAAAATTTTGCTTTTTAATTAAACTTATAAAACAATATTACAAAAGACTCGGTATCCCGATTATAAAATTATTTACAAAAGTTTTAACTGTTTAACTATTACATAAAATAAAGGTCGTCTAACGACCAGTTACAAAAATTCAGCCTTGCTGTCCCGAGGATCGTACGCTCCAGGCCTAACCGCCCCGACATGTACAATCTCATAAGCTCGCTCACGGTCCATCAGCTATAGCCTTGCCTTTACCTACACATAAACGTAAACTGTGAGTCGACAGACTCAGTAAGAAAAGCATAATAATACTCATACATAATTCTAACTGCCGTGTCCAACACGATACTGAGTCCCGCTACTGCCATGTCCAACACGATACTGAGTCCCGCTACTGCCATGTCCAACATGGTACTGAGCCACTACTGCCATGTCCAACATGGTACTGAGTTTTAAACGTTCACAGGGACGGTACTATTGACAAGTATCCTCCTGATCGGTCGAACCGGTCATACTCCGGCTTCTGGTCATACTCCAGCCTGTACCGACGGGATAGGTCAATAGCACGGAACCACCAACCAAATGTCAGCCTGATCGGTCGAACCGGTCATACTCCGGCTGCTGGTCATACTCCAGCCTGTACCGACGTGACAGGGTTGGATGGTTCGAAGCCTATATACATAACTAATGTAATCTAGCAGGCTTCCTACATGCACGCTAAACAAGTAATCTACATATGCATACTGTTATACTAATCTTACCTGGATTCCGAATTCAGGTGTGCCGGTCAACCTGACTGGAACTGTAGCTGAGTGGCGGATTACTGGCTCCTAAACCATAAAAATCACAACGCTATAAGTGACACGCTAAATCACTTCCCGGGGACTTAAACTAGGAACTAAAAGTTTCCCTATCGATAAAAAGCATGGCAATACCCCTTAAAACATAAAAACGAGGAAAAACGCGGGTTCTGAAAATTCCCCAACCGGTAGACCGGTTGCCCAACCGGAATTCCGGTTCTGGGAATTACTGGACCCTCATCCGGAATTCCGGATGCACAACCGGAATTCCGGTTCCTCGCAGGCAGCAACATCAAATAATCATAACTCGACCAATTCAACCCCAAATTGATTCAAACTTTCCAGACCTGTTCTAAACCTTCCCTAGAACATTTCTAAGGCCTCAAAACAACCCAGAATACTCAGAAACAAAAATCACCATGTGAGCTCCAAGCTTTGAGTTAAAACTCAAACTTGGCTAAAGCTCACTCACAAGCCTCAAAGCTAGCTTAGAATCACATAATCAAGCATAGAAACACTGCAGAAAACAAAACCTAGTTCATGCAACAACTACAGCCACCAATTTCTCAATTTTTACTTTGAAAACCAAACTTTTGCATAAGAAAACTCTAGCATGCTCAACCTAGGCATCATACACCACAAGTAGCTTAATTAACATCTAAAAATCATGCTTTTTAACCTCAGAAAATAACCACAGAATACAGCAGCAACAACATCCAATTTAACATGCATTTACTCATTTTTTATCAAAAATTCCAAGAAGACAAAGAAGGACAAGTAAGAAATACATACCACAATCAAGAGTTCCTAAAAATGTGATGAATCAAGCTTGAAAAACCCAGCCTTTGAATCCCCAATACCCAGCCGAAAATGGAGAGGAAAAGAGAGCTTTTCTTTTAAATTTCTAACTTTCTAACTTAGTGTTTTTTGTGAAAAATGAATAAATGAAACAAGTCACATATATTATTACATTTCAGCCATAAATAATCCATTAAATTAAACATTTATTCCATTTAAAACTCACATAAGATAAAGCACTAATGGGGCAAAAAGACCATTTTGCCCCTCCACCATAAAACCACATAAATCATACTAAAGGGGTATTTTTGGGAAATTCTAAATTCCCGGCCATTCCCGACATTCCCAATGTCTAAAACCCGTCCCCAAACTACTAACATACTAAGTTGTGATTTCTACTGAGCCAAACGCCGAGTTCCAAATGCGAAGACATAGGAATTACAAAATATGAAAACTACTGAATAACATAACCATGCATTTCTGAATTCCATAAATAACAGCATAATAAATTATTTAAATAGCTATAAATAATTTCATAATTAATCATAATTAACTGATAATTTCCAAATTAGCTAAGCGGGCTTTACATACTCCAAGTGTAAGTACACATCATCGCTGATTATCACATTAGTGTAAATCCAATAACACTGATGAAACAGGGACCAAAACTTTTGATTCATATGATCACAATCACATTCCACTGTGTTGACGATACTGTAATTGTGAATAATCATATGATCTGGATTTAACTGATTTTGTGTGTATGAATGTAATAAACATATTAAACCATTAGCATGTAAAATTCATGCAAACATCAATCACTTCAAATTTCTTATATTGATAACTAATCAGATTGTAAAGAGTTTTATTTAGGGCATAAAACCCAACAAACACTTAGATACGTATTCTACCACATCTTTTTTCATCTCATACCACCAAAAATAAGGTTTTAGATCGTGATATATTTTGGTGGTTCTCGAATTGTGACAGTCAGTAGTCCCGTGATCTGTAAGGGGAAATACCGGGTAAGCTGTGCAATCCCACACCGCCTGGGGAAGGTCAAGTGGGATGATTCTGAGACTGTGTAGGTATGGGACTACACAGTTAAAGAGAGCTTAAATGGATTGATTGGTACTACCTATGTCAACAAGGTGCATCTTGTTTTTAACAAGGTGCATCTTGTTTTTCGGTAGCCCATCTCGAAAGAACTCCAAAGTTAAGCGTGCTTGGCCTGGAGCAATTTCAAGGATGGGTGACCTCCTGGGAAGTTTTCCCAGGATGCGTGTGAGTGAGGACAAAGCACGCTGGAAACACTTGTGTTGGTCTGTAGGGTCAGTCATCAATCTAGGAAGCAGCCAGAGTGGCGTACTCGTGTATAAGAGCCATTAGTCCGTGGGTGTAAGGGCCCAATGGAGGCTTGAAGGGGGGACGTTACAAATGGTATCAGAGCCTTGACCCAGCCGGAAGTGTAGTCGACGAGGACGTCGGACCCCGTAAGAGGGGGTGATTGTGACAGTCAGTAGTCCCGTGATCCGTAAGGGGAAATACCGGGTAAGTTGTGCAATCCCACACCGCCTGGGGAAGGTCAAGTGGGATGATTCTGAGACTGTGTAGGTATGGGACTACACAGTTAAAGAGAGCTTAAATGGATGGATTGGTACTACCTATGTCAACAAGGTGCATCTTGGAGGCTTGAAGCGGAGACGTTATAAATGGTATCAGAGCCTTGACCCAGCCGGAAGTGTGGTCGACGAGGACGTCGGACCCCGTAAAGGGGGGTGATTGTGACAGTCAGTAGTCCCGTGATCCGTAAGGGGAAATATCGGGTAAGCTGTGCAATCCCACACCGCCTGGGGAAGGTCAAGTGGGATGATTCTGAGACTGTGTAGGTATGGGACTACACAGTTAAAGAGAGCTTAAATGGATTGATTGGTACTACCTATGTCAACAAGGTGCATCTTGTTTTTCGGTAGCCCATCTCGAAAGAACTCCAAAGTTAAGCGTGCTTGGCCTGGAGCAATTTCAAGAATGGGTGACCTCCTGGGAAGTTTTCCCAGGATGCGTGTGAGTGAGGACAAAGCACGCTGGAAACACTTGTGTTGGTCTGTAGGGTCAGTCATCAATCTAGGAAGCAGCTAGAGTGGCGTACTCGTGTATAAGAGCCATTAGTCCGTGGGTGTAAGGGCCCAATGGAGGCTTGAAGCGGGGACGTTACACGAATGCAACGAATAAAGTGTAGTGTAGGCTTCATCAAGGATCTCTTTCTTGAAATGCCCGACCATGCCACACTAAAAGCATGTCTTCCGGTTGCACTTTCTCGGATAATGTTTCTTACAACGTGGGCACTCAGGGTAAGAATAACCTTGGCATCCACCTCTGCCTTAGTTCCCTCAGAACCGCTTGCTCTGTCCCAACCCACCAGATGCTGGGGTAGGAAGAGTGGGGGTTCCATGTAACACCCTACTAGTTTAGGTGTGTTAACGTGATTTTTAACTTAACTGTGCAGCTCGTTGCTAATCAACAAGTTTATTAAAAATCGTCAATAATTAAAACTTTAATTAAGTAATTATAAACACAAAAATAACATATTTGGATTAAATCGGGATCCCATTTACAAAAATATTTACAAATGTTTTACTGTGCAAATTACAAGGGTTTGTCACTCAGTGACTATACAAAATAAGCTCTACTATCCCAAAGACCGTACGCTCCAGGTCTAATCGCCCCGGCATGTACAGTCTTCATTTGCTCGATCTCACGGCTGCTCAACCCAAGCCTTGCCCTTACCTACACATGCAAGCAAAAACTGTGAGTCGACAGACTCAGTAAGAAAAGCATTATCATAAACATAAACATATATTCAGACTGCAACCAGACGCCCATACACTTAATCATAATCTACTAACTGAGTTAGGAACGTTATCGACAAAGTATGACTAACAACGAATCCAGCCTATACTCAGTACTCTAGTCGCACTGATGTGGTAGCAGTTAGTTCATACTATCTGATAGCCTAGCATATATCTATTGGCATCTCTGTGCAACTCTATGTATGCTAATCCGATGGCTATAGATTTGCCTAACATATATATGTTGGTATCTCGGTGCAACTCTATGTACACCTCACTGATACCCTAATATGCTATTCTGATGGCAACTAACATGTACGCTAAACATGTATAGATAAATGCAACCATTATACTAATCTTACCTCGTTTTCAAATTCAGGTGTGTCGGTCAACTTGAGGGGAACAGCTGCTCGAAGAATTACAGGCCCCTAAATTACATAATTCGTAAAATCGATAAGTGACACACTAAATCACTTTTCGAGGACTTAAATTTGAAACTAAAAGTTTCCCTATTGATGGATAACATGGCAATAACCTAAATATTGCAAAAATGAGAAAAACTAGGGTTCCCAAAAATGCCCCAACCGGTAGACCGGTTCCCCAACCGAAATTCCAGTTATGTGGCGTTTCCTGGGGACCAACCGATCGACCGGTTCAGTGCAGGAAACACTCAAAAATTCATTACACCCTCAATTCGACTCCAAACTTAACCATAACTTCCAGACCTGCTTATTGTAGAATAATGAACATATTCTAAGCAATAAAACATCACAACATATCCAGCCTCAAATTTTGCCATTAAAGACCAAACTTTGAGTTCTAAAACTCAAACTTTGTCTAACAACCAAATCAAGCCACAAACTATCATAATTCAGCTCAAATAACATAATTATAACCTCAGATTATAAACTCAAGCAGCAAGAATAAATACAGAATCCTAAACCTAAAAATCAAGCAAAAACCTTAACTTTAACTTAAGAAAACAAAGAGAAAGATGTTAGGGAGGTATACCTTAGATTGGAACACTTAGAAATCTGCTGGAATTCCTTGAATTATGCAGAAAAAACCCAAACCCTAGCTGGTTCTAGGGAGAGAGAGAGAGAGAGAGAGAGAGAGAGAGAGAGAGAGAGAGAGAGAGTTAGATTTCTTAACTTTTCCTTTTTCTTTGAACAAAATGAAATAAACATGTGGTTTTCTAATTAATTAAAATAAAAATCAGATCGTAAAACATAAATAAAATCCACAAAAGGGCAAAGAATAAAATGGCCAAAAAGACCGTTTTACTCATCACTAAATCCAAAAACCTTCTAAGTCACTTAGGGGTATTTTGGTTAATTCTAAAACCTCGACTAATTCCGACACTCCCAATGTCTAACTATATTGCCCTGCTATTATTAAAATACCAAAATGTGATTCTATTGGCCAAATGTCGCGTTCTAATGTTGCTGGGCACAAAATATGCAAAAACATAAAATTTCATGTATGACATAAATAATGCATCCTTAATTCAAATAAATCTCTATAAAATGATAAATCATAACTAATATTTCAATTTTATAATTAAATCCTAATTATTTACTAATTTCCAAATTAAAACTAAACAGTCTTTATAATTATCCCCAATAAACAAACAAAAAATAAAAATAAAAAAACCTAAAAAATTTACCAAAAATTAAGCAAACATAATTGTAAATATATATTTTTTTTTTTAAAAAAAAAAAAAAAGTAACAAAACTTTATTTACAATAAATGACAACAAAATCAAAAGTTACAAAACTAGAAAAAAGCAACCAAAAAAAATTATTAAATCAGAAAAATTCAAACAAAAAACATAGAAAAATTTCTAAAAATTAAGCATACATAGCTGTAAATAATTTTTTTTTGAAAAGAAAAAAATAATGATCCTTAACTTTATAAAACCAAGAAAATTAAGAAACAAAAATTTTAGTAAACGAAATGCATAAACAAAAATAAAAATATATATATAACATTGAGGATCAAAAAATATAAAACTAAATGTAAAACAAAAAACACAGAAAAATTCTTAAAATTAAGCATACATAACTGTAAATAATTTTTTTTTTTAAAAGAAAAAAATAATGACCCTTAACTTTATAAAATCAAAAAATTAAGAAACAAAAATTTTAGTAAACAAAATGCATAAATAGAGACAAAAATATATATAACATTGAGGATAAAAAAATAGCAAGTCAATATAAAAATTAAAACTAAATGTAAACAAAATCATCTGAAATATCAACCTGATAAGAATACTCATAAACAAAAAATTGTACAAAAAGATTAACAAAAAGTTAATAAACAAATTATACCTTAACTTTTCTGAACCATTCCAAATCAATCTCTTATCCTCAGAATCGCCTTGTACACCAATCTTACCTCTCTTAGACTCACACTCATCATCGTCGTGCTTATCCACCACTTTTTCCTTACTGTGTTTCTTTTTCAAGCCCTTTTTTTTATCAACACTTGAACTCCCAACTTCATTATTATTTTCTTCATTGTCACTAGTAGAGAATCAAACTTGGGTTTTTTTTCCCTTTTAGAATCAAGCTTACTCACATGCAAACCAGTACGAGAACCAGATGATCGAGTGATCACTATAAAAACCAACCCCACCCCCCCCCCCCAAAAAAAAAAAAAATGCAAAAGAAATTTTACTCAAACCCTAACACTAAAGCTTTCAAAACACACACCATTCAAAACGAAAAGTGATGAAAAGAGGAAATTATGAAGAATAAAAGAAGACAAAGAAGTTAAATGACAAAAAAAAAACCATATAGCTGATTATAAGCTGCGTGATAAACGTGATATAGTGTCAGTCACTCATGCGCTTGTAAGGCAAGTGGTGTCGAAATGGTCCTGAACAAAATCAAAGCAAGCAAAACATTAAAAACAGTATTACCAAATGGGTTGACGTCAAAAACAATTAATGATACGTTATTTTTGTAAAATAGATTAAAAAATGGGATAATTTCACAAAAATAAAATACCAATAAAAAAATACAAAAATACGGTTGTATGGAAATTTTAAATATTTTTACGATTTTTTATAATTTTATTTACAGAAAATACAATCTTTTAATGTATTTTTATGTTAGACTCTTGTTAATTTGTTATTATTTTTTTTGTTATTTGTACATTTTTTTTTTTGTTGTTGTTTTGATATTATTTTCTTGTAATTTTTATATAGTTTTCTTGGGAATAAGTTGAAAAATATTTCTTTTTTGTATCCATTAATCAAAAATACCCTCATATTAAGTTTTTATTAAAATATACCTACTTTTTTTGAGTGGATTGCCTAATATACCTTCACTCTCTACTTAAGTCTAGCATATAATTTACATAATCTAAGGGGTCTAATGGGGACATCATCCATAAAAGTGGGTATATCTAAAAAAATATGAAAATAGACGTAAAAATTAAAATAAATAAAATAAAGTGTGTATACAATGTAATTTCCTCGTTTTCTTGTGTTCCTTTAAAAAAAATTAAAAAATTGTGAAATATGTAATTATCCTTAGGAAATTTACATAGTATACTAACTTATACTATTTTGTTACAAAAATACTGCCAGGTGGTATTTTTTACTTTTTTACTGTGTTTTTTTATAAGTTTCATACTGCAGTATACTGTGTTAAGTTTCACTGGTGTTTTTTAGTTGTTCAACTGTTGTTTTGAGTTGTTTTGCTTTGTGTTTTACTGGTGTTTTATAAAAACACAGTATTTTTGAAAAGATTTCAGTGTAACAGTATTTTTGTAAAAATTAACCAAAATTCCAGTATTTTTATAAAGTGAAAATTACATGAAATATGGGATTTCATAACAAAGTTAGAAAAATATGGCATTTTTAGGTTTGCCACTTTTCTATGGCATTTTTTCACATTTAAGTTTTTTATGGTATTTGATATGCCATATTTTTATAAACTTATTATCCAATCCCATATTTTATGTTTTTGTTTTTAGCTTAATTAGTTTTATTTATTTTTTTAATTTATTTTACACTTACATTTTAAGGTTTCTTTTTATTTGAAAAATTTACACCAAATACTACATTTTTTTTCAAACATTACATTTTTAATTTGACAAGAACATTTTACTTTTATACTTTTATTATTTTTTTTTTCTTTTTTACTTATTGAAACTTCAAAAAGTTTTTTTTTTTTTGTCTTTTTTATATATTTTTTAGTCAATTTTGCTTCTTTTTTCTTTTCAACTTTTAAGTCGCCGTTCTACTTTTTTTTTTCTTTCTTTCGCTTATCTCTCTCTATTTTTTTTTTCTAATTTCTCTTTGTGTCTCTCTTTTTTTTTTTCAATTTTTTTCTCAACCTATTTTTTTTCTCTTAATATATATAATAAGTGTACATTTTTATATTTCATTTTTTTTACAAAAATTAAACTTGTTTTTTTTATTTAAACTACTATTCGTTTTTTTTTTTTTGTTAAAAACTAATTATTCCATTAAAAACAGCAGAAAAAAAAAACCAGTTTCATCAATATCATCCTGAAAAAAAAAAAAAACAATATAAAAAATCATAATCTAAAAAGAATCCAAACTTTAAAAACTAGTTTCATCAACATTGAAAGAAACTAATAATTTCATTTAAAGAATACAAAAAATAGTTTCATCAACAAGATAATGAAAAAAATTACAATCTAAAGACGATACTAACTTTAAAAAACCAAGCTTTCATCAATATTAAAATAAACGAATTATTTCATTAAAAGAGGCAAAAAAAAAATAGTTTCAACAATAACATAATAAAAAATACACAATGCCTAATAACTAAACTTTTACAAATTAACGATACTAAATTTAAAAACCAGTTTCGAACATATAAAATTTATATCAATACCTAATAATCAAACTTCTAACTTCATTCTTTATTTTGGCATTTAATTTTTTATTTGCTTGCTCAAAAATTAGAGTTAATTTAAACATACAATATGCAGCAAATATAACAAAGAGAATCACAAATTAAAATCAAAGAGAAAAAAAAGAAACAAAGAAAATTAAAGAGACAAAAGTGCAATAAAAACCATAAAAGAATAACAAAAAAAAAAACAAATGAGTGAATGTGAGAAACCATGTTAGTAAAACAACCAAAATAAAAACAAACAAATAAAAAACCAAGCTTTCGAGATAAATTAATAAAAAATTGAATAAAACTCAATTATGAACAACAATAAAAAATAAATTAATTACTTAAAAAAACCAGTTATGAAAATAATAAAATAATATGTATGTCAGAAAGTGATTAATTAAAATAAAATAAAAATTGTTGTTCAAATATCATACAATAATAAAACTGGTTTTATACAACGAAAAAATATATAATAATATCATAAAAATTGAGCAACCCCATTACAGAATAGTTAAAACATGTGAAACCAGTTTCGACATGTGAAACCAGTTTTGACGTTATAAAAAATCATAACAAAATACAGATGTTAATAATAAAGTTATTTGAAACCAGTTTCATAAGACAATCAAATAAAAACATACGCACACACAAATATACAAAAAAAATAAAAAATACTAATCACAAATATTATCAAAACAACACATAATGCCTACCAATAATTTAATAACAAAATATAAGTGTAAGTTTCCAACCTAGAAACAAAATAATAAAAAAGTAACTTGAAAAAAAATTCTAATAACATAATGAAACTATTTTTTTTATTCTTTTAATGAAATTAATAGTTTCTTTCAATGTTGATGAAACTGATTTTTAAAGTTTATATTATCTTTAGATTATAATTTTTTATATTGTTTTTTCTTCAGGATGATGTTGATGAAACTGGTTTTTTTTTTTCTGTTGCTTTTAATGAAATAATTAGTTTTTAACAAAAAAACAAAGAAAAAAAATAGTAGTTTAAATAAATAAAAAAAAACAAGTTTAATTTCTGTAAAAAAAAAATAATATCTATAGTTGAGATCATTTTTTATTTATTTTAGTATTTTATTTTTTTAAAAAAGAAAAAATAAATAAAAAGAAACACAAATTTTAAGTTTTTTATGGCATTACTCAAGACTTTTTCCCATATTTGTAAGTTTTTTAAAAAAATGCCATACTTAGTGTAATTAAGTTTTTATGCCATATATATCAAAACTTATCTTTATTTTCCCATATTTTTGTAAATAGCCCTTTTATAAATTTCACTTATCCTTTGGTGATTGGTGTAAAAAGCCCATTGTTTGGTTGTAGCAAATTAATTTGGGCCAAATTAATAGTGAAAATTGAGGCCATTTCAAAATGGACTCTAGAAATACACGTGCTGCTAACGACGTCGTCTCGTCACAAATGAGTTTAGGGACATAGGACTTTGCGGCCGTCTCCTCTCCGACTTCCTCTCTCTCCAATCCAACCAAGTTCTTCTTCCTTCCTTTATCAAAATAAAACTAATATTTCCCTTTCCCACCATTTTTTCTCCCGAGAAAATAAAATTACTTATTTTCCCTAGAAAATAAAATATATATAATCGACGTTGTCTATCGGCCTATGTAGCTCCAAACATGGCAAAGCCTCAATAACAATCTACAGAAATAAGAAAAGAAAGAAACCCCCTTTGAATCTTTATCATCTTTGATTTTTATATTTCTAGGGTTTTTTATTCTCAACATATCTTCTTATAATAGTTATAGTAATGTCCTCGCAAGTGCAGTCGGGGATGGACCCTGCCGTCCTCGACGATATAATCAAACGGCTAACGGAGGTTCGATCAGCTAGACCCGGTAAGCAGGTTCAACTTTCCGAGTCCGAAATCAAGCAACTTTCTGTTGCATCTAGAGAAATTTTCCTCCGCCAGCCTAATTTGCTTGAGCTTGAAGCCCCTATCAAAATTTGCGGTATTGTTCGTATACCTGTATAACGATTTTATATATTTATTTATTTTGCTTGACTTTATTATATTCCTTTTATATTAAAATATGGCTATTGGAATTTTTCTATGAAAATGATCATCGTTCAAAAAAACAAAAATATGGCTAAAGGTGGTTCTTTTGTTATCTAGGTTCTGTTATTTGACATGGCTGTTGTGAAATTTCTAATGGGGAATGTTTATTTAATTATTTCATTCTGGGTTCTGTTGTTTTGGATGGTTGATATGAAATATAAATTTTTGGAAGGTTGTGGAAATGCTGGGTATTTAGGATTTAATTATTTTCGGATTTGATAAGAAAAATGTCTATCTGTTTATCTTTATTTTGTTCCTACGGTTGTTCAGGAATATTAACATAGTCCAAGAATGGGTTGTTCGATATTACATTGTTAGAAAATGAGAAAGGATGAAGAAAAAGTATGCAAGTCAATCATTAATAATTTCCCATCTTTGTTTTTACTGGGTGGACGGATTCTTACTTGCTATTGATGCAGTTACATATTGGTTATTTGTTTCTTGCATCAGTCTCACATTATAATTAAACTTAGTATTTTTTGGCTCTGTTCAATTGGTAAAGGATGTTGGAGGAGAACTATAATAGTTAGTGCATTTGTAATGTTAACTGTTCTGGCTTTCTCTGTAAAACGACTGTTCAGTCAGAATATGGATTCCTTGGCATCCTTGATAAACCGTGTATGGTGTTGTTCAAAATATAGGCACTTGAAATGTAGGTGCATTAACGTTATTTATCGGAGTAGACACAATGTCGTGAGAGTAATTTCAAAATGTTTCTTTAGCTTGCAAGGATCTCTAAACTTTAGATTGCTGTTTAGGGTCAGGAAGGATATAAGATAAACTTGGCTCCATTGACTTATAAAATGTGAACCAGAAAGACTCTCTCATAGGACATACCAGATCCTTATATCCTAGTTTTGGGTGAGTTGATAGGAACTATGCTGATTTTAGTATTTCAAGCTGTTTCTTTGTGACTGTTCTTGTCTACATTTTGGATGCTGGTAATTGGTTAAAAATTTGATTTTATTACAGTAGATCTCATCTTGGAATCAGCACATCTCTGACCCATTATTGTTTCATTTACATATTCAGGTGACATCCATGGTCAGTACAGTGATCTGCTAAGGCTTTTTGAGTATGGCGGTTTTCCTCCAAATGCCAATTATCTATTTCTAGGTGACTATGTTGATCGTGGCAAGCAGAGTTTGGAAACAATATGCCTTTTGCTTGCTTTTAAGATTAAGTATCCAGAGAACTTTTTTCTTCTTAGAGGAAACCATGAGTGTGCTTCTATTAATCGGATATATGGATTTTATGATGAGTGTAAGCGTCGATTTAATGTGAGACTCTGGAAGGCGTTCACTGACTGTTTCAACTGTCTTCCAGTGGCAGCTCTTATTGACGACAAGATATTATGCATGCATGGGGGTCTGTCCCCTGATTTGACACATTTAGATCAGATAAGGAGCTTAACTCGACCAACTGCTATTCCTGACACTGGCTTGCTTTGTGACTTGCTTTGGTCGGATCCCGGTAGAGATGTTAAGGGATGGGGAATGAATGACAGAGGAGTCTCATACACCTTTGGTTCAGATAAGGTGGGAGAATTCTTACAGCAGCATGATTTGGACCTTGTCTGTCGTGCTCATCAGGTTGTTGATTTTCTTCAATTTTCCTTTTATAACTCCAGTCTCAGATTTCACTTATTTCAGATGCTGATCAAATGCCTTGTTTTAGGTTGTGGAGGATGGGTATGAATTTTTTGCTGACAGGCAACTTGTAACAATATTTTCAGCCCCAAACTACTGTGGTGAATTTGACAATGCTGGTGCAATGATGATTGTTGATGAAAACTTAATGTGCTCTTTCCAGATTCTTAAGCCTGCAGAGAAGAAAGCTAAGTTCTTGATGTGAACAAAGATGTAAATTGAGCTCAAAGTTGCTCCAAGACAGATGATTATTAGTCCCCTTAATCTCTTTGATTGAAAAAAGGTGTAATGTCTTTTGTTAGCATGTTAGTTTAGTATATCCTTACATATTTATTAATTTTCTTCTTCAAGCAGGCACATTTCAAATGTTTCTTGGAGAAAGTGGATGGTAAGAAAGGTGACCAGAGCTTCAATGTCTGTTATATACTCTTGAGGAAATCAAGTTTATACTTTAGGTCTTACAACTTTGGTCTGGACTATTTGTACTCGTTTAAGGAGTCAGCAGAAACACAGAGGGGATAATCTTCTGCTGTTTTTTTTTCTTTTTTTTTTACCTCTACTTCACAGTTATTTTGCTACAGATGTGTAGATATTTCTCAAAAAAATTCATAGTTATTCCAGTGTCAATTGTTAGCCAAGAAAATGTCTTTTTTTCCTTCTCGGATTGCCCAGTATTATAGTATCCAGTTTCTCATATAGATATTTCGTTTCTTTTTAAAAATTTAATCACACTAAAGTAGCATTTATCTAATTACTAAAATTTTAAAATAGTGTTAAGGCTTGGTAATTTTCTTCCTTCTTTTGTGTTAAGCTAAGCCTAGTTTCATGTTAAAATGATAGACGAGTACTGTGTGGAACACAAACCGTTGTTTTCATTGTCGTTTTCAACTTCATTCATTCTTTCACAATACAAAAAGTGGGGAATTGTACTCTACTTGTCTATTTGTATTGCTTCTAAACTAATTGTCCTGCTGTTTGTAGGGTTTGACTTTGATGATTTTGATTAGCTTGATAGGGATAGTTCTGCATTCGTGTCTTTATTTTTGTTTTGAATTTTCCAAGGACAATTTTCTCTTGATAATTGTTAAAGTGATTACCCAAAGTTTTTTGATACCTTTCTTTGTCCTTTAGAACTGATTAAATCTAAGACAAAAATTTGAAGAAACTCAATGCCACTATTTGTAATTTAATATTGTGTTATATATTTTAATTCAGTAATCGTAATAGAAAATTTCTACTCCCTCATAAACTATCATTTTATGATAGTGTTAACATTATTGGTATCTTTGTGTGCTGCGGTGGTTGCAAAAATTTATTCCTTTGATTTTTTACATATTACAGCAAAGTTTTACAGCACACTTTACAACTTCTCTATTATTTTCATTAAATCATTTAAATTTAATATTTTTATGTACTTCTATGTTAATTAAATTTATAAAATAATTAAACAGAAATGAATAAAAATAAAATATATAGAGCATAGGAGCTGATGAAGTACATTTTATTCATGATTCTTTAAATTTTTAAACGAGATACTCTTTTAAAGGAGTTGTTGGGAGTGTAATAGCTTTGGAGCTGAACTCCATCTCTTCAACTCTTTTCTTAGATCCAAACTACATGAGTAGTAAGTACGTAAGGTGGACATCATTCAATCCAATTGAACCGAATTAATGCAATTCAATCCAATTATAAAAAGTTAGATATCCAATTACAATTCGATTGGATGCTAAAAGTTTGATTCTAATTGGATTGAATCAATTATTGTAACGCTTGTTGTTTTGTGTATTTATTTTCATAATGTTTTGTTTTATTTTATTACTTAAAAATATTATTGTTTTAATTATTAAAAATTTTGGCTACATTATACTTGTAACAATAGTATGTTTATGAAGTATTAAACTTAAATAAAAGGTGATATTTAGTTTTTACGTATTTTTCTTCATATTTTTAAAGTTAATATTGAAATTTAGGTGTGTAATTGGATATCCAACTAAAAAAACCGACTAATTGGATTGGATTTTGAAGTTTAATTGGATTGGATCGAGTGATGATTTTTCAAAACCAATTACTAATGGGATTGGATCTAATGAGGAAAAAAGTGTAGATTGAATCGGACGCCCACCCCTAAGTAGTAGCACACACAATGATATGAGTAGTCTTACATTTATTTTAAATCATTAACTTTTACGTTAAAGTGTGACTTACTACTTTCACCAATATTTTAAAATAAGTTTATGTCAATAGTTAAAATTATAACTTATGTATTGTTGTGTTATGTAATTTTTTCGGTCAGTTAAAAGAAGTTCTTAAACTATTACTAATGTTTTGAAGTAGTTTTTTATTAAATTTTGACACGTGACAAATAATATGTTAATGTGAATATTTTGATTATTGTCAATAATGAAAGTTTCGTAAGGGAACTGGAACAGACTACCATGAGAGATTTTTTTTTTTTATTTGAGTAATAGCAATGAGATTCTCCAATATCATGTTAAGAATAGCTAGAATTTTTCAGAAGAAGATATCATTAATTTGATGAGAAATAAAAAGGAATATCGAAAATTTGAGTGGTTGAATTTAAAATAAAAATAATTAAAAATATAAAAAAAATAAATCTTTAAACTAAAAATCAATTTATAATTGGAAAAATATAGTAAAACTATTATTAAAAACTTTAATTTTTTTAAAAAGGAATGAGACATACATTTGGCGATGACAATAGAATAACCAATTATATATTCTCTTAGTCATATAATGTGACAAAATTTAACGAAATGAACCTTTTACAAGAGGGGATTATTTTTAACGAGTTGAAAAATTAAAACAAGTAATTAGAAAGCTATAATATTTAAAAAAAAAAACACAAAATTTATATCATCATTTAAAAAAATAGGGATTCACTCAATAACTTTTGCTAAAAAAAATACAATTATATTGTATACCTATTTTATTTTATTTGTTTTAATTTTTACTTTATTTTTACATTTTTGTCAGATATATCCACTTTTATAAATAATGTCCTCATTATATTTTTTAAGCTAATGTAAATTATATGTTAAATTTAAGTGAAAAGTAAATGTACATTAAGCAACCCATTTACAAAAGTAAATTCATTTTAACGAATTATAATATGAAAATATTTTTAGTTAATGGATACTCCTCAACTAATAAAAAAAAGGTTAATTAGGATTTTTGTCCCCTGAACTTTGACATGTACCAAATCATGGTCCATGAACTTTTAAGTTCATTAAAAATGTCTCCTGAACTATTGAGATTATTGGATTTAAGGACTTTTTTCTAATTTTAGTAAAAAAATCTAACATGGATGAAAGTTTAGGGGCCATAATTTAGTATATGTCAAAGTTCGAGGGGCATGATTTGGTAGTTATCAAAGTCTGGGGAGCATGGTTTAGTACATAAACAATCACTGAAATAGTAAAATTGAATAAAATTAGACAAAAGTCCTTAAATCCAACAGTCTCAAAAGTTCAGCATTTTAACGACTTTAAAAGTTGAAGGAGCATGATTTTGTACATGTCAAAGTTAGAGGGGCAAAAATTTTAATTAGCTTAAGATTATAAAGTAGAATGCAAGCAAAGGCGTGGGCTGATGGGCCATTGCTAGCGAGCGTATGAACATTTAAATTTTGGTTCGGCTTTTCGATAGGGTTTTCGAAAATCACAACAACTATTTTATTTCAACAAATTCTTAAAAACTCAACTTTCTCAATTTTGTTCCTCTCTTTTACTTTCAAAAATTTCCCCTCTCTCAGATTTTCCCGGATTTTTATTTGAATGTGGTGCCATTTCCATTTTTCAAACTTCACACACAAACTGAGCCACCATGAATTCATCAGATCCATCTCTGGCATTACTGGCCGCGAGCGGTGGTGATACTGTCAAACTTTTCGATGTGTCTGGTAAGCCTGGCGATCCATGTACCTTAAGCTACACTCCATCTCCCGGTTGCCAAGTCAATTCTGTCAAGTGGAACCACACCAGTGAGTACCTACTTATTGTGTTTCGAATACACACACACATATCATTTTCTGCAATTGTATTGATTTTTTTTTTCTTTCTTTACGAAGATCCGTCTAGTTTTAGTGTTCCCTCTTTTTGATTTTTGTCCACATCGCTCTGTGAAGAGGGTCGATTTTTGGTTGCTGGAAAAAAAAATGAAGATGATTCTCTTGAGGTGGTTTCTGGGTTTTCTTTCTTTCATTTTTTGTTTTTTAATCATTTCGAGGATGGGGTGGGTTAATTGTTGTTAGTAGGATATACTCATTGTTGAAGAATTATTGGTTGAGCTTATTTATTTTTGTTTTGGTATATGATTAGTATTTTTGTTGCTGGAGCGACAGTTTATGTATTAACAGTGGTGGGGTTTGATTGCTGCAGATTTGGTGGTGGCCAGTGCTGGCGATGATAAGAAGATTTCATTATGGAGGAAGAGTGGACAGAGCATGGGGACCATTCCGGTTTCTGGGACTGATAGTGGAGACAACATTGAGGTTAGTAGTTTATGAATGCAGTATGCGTACTCTTGTAAATGTAATTAGGCCAGCACTTAGACTTAGTGTACTAGAATTCAAATATGTGTGGATCAATCATACAAATTAACAACGAGCACATTTTGAGAGATTTGAAGAATAAGAGATGGTTTCTTCTGGTAGTTCTACTCATTGGATAATAAGACCACATATGAGCTGTGTAGAATGTCAAATCCGAACTTATATGGAAATTTAAGTAGGTCACGCCTGCAAAAATAGATTTTTTAAAGTCTTTATAAATCTACATCTGCAGGCTTGAATTTCCTTTTTTGTGTTTTAGTTAATTTATTTCTGGTTAATTGCTTTGTCCAGGAGTCTATTCTAGCTATCAGTTTCAGCAACAAGGTTTCTAGATACATATGTACGGGTGGAAGTGGCCAGGTTGTTAGAATATGGGATTTGCAAAGGAAGCGCTGTATTAAATGGTTGAGGGGTCACACTAATACGATTACTGGTGCAATGTACAATTGCAAGGATGAACACTTGGCTTCCATTAGTCTTAGTGGGGATCTTATACTTCACAACCTTGCATCTGGGGCACGGACTGCTGAACTCAAGGATCCAAATGAGCAGGTAGATTATGATGTTTCATATTTTTCTTTCACATTGCCAACTTCACGTGTATATTTTTCTTATATTTCTGCTGGATTTTAAGACCAGGTATTGAGAGTTCTTGATTATTCCCGGATTAGTCGGCACCTTCTAGCGACTGCAGGTGATGATGGGACTGTACATTTATGGGATACTACTGGTCGCAGCCCAAAGGTTCAGTTCTTTTTTTTTATTATTTTTCTTCTTCTAAATCTTCTGCTTCCTCTCAAGAGAGATGGTTATAGAGTTATTAACACATTAGTTATTTTTATGTATCTATGTGAAAAATATCTGAAGTTTTAGAACGCTTAGGCCACTTCTATTCACCAGATTGGTCATTAACATTTGCACTAAAATTGTCTTGATGCTTCCTGCATTTGATTAAAAATTTCCAGTGAAGTATTATCTTTTTAGCCAATTTTGAACTATGGTATATACTTTATACTGAGTCATATATGTGGAAGTATATCTCTATAGCTCTCTTTGCTTGGGTTTTAACACTTTAATATTTGTAATCTAAATTCAATTAAGAGTATCTGATTCTCTCTTTTATTTTTATTTTTCTTATAAATTTGATCAGGTTTCTTGGTTGAAGCAACATTCTGCACCTACTGCTGGTATCAGCTTTTCACCTTCCAATGACAAGGTCTCTTGTTATGCATATGCTTAAGCATACTAAGATGCGTATTGACTAATATTGGCATTGTATTTACATGATACTTAATGTATGAATAACATGACTTACAATCATATGCGCTGGAGTTGCAAAGCTGCTTTGCTGTCTGAATATTAGTAGGGGAACAGTTAATCATTTTGTTATTTCATTCTCCATGACAGACAATTGCTAGCATTGGTTTAGATAAAAAGTTGTACACTTACGACTCAGGATCTAGAAGACCTTCATCTTGCATTTCTTACGAAGTACCTTTTTCTTCGTTGGCATTTAGAGATGATGGCTGGGTACTATCGGCTGGAACAAGCACTGGTCGTGTAGTCTTCTATGATGTTCGTGGAAAACCGGAGCCATTCACTGTTCTTAGAGCATATAGCAGTTCAGAGGTAGCTTTCTTTCTTTTCCTTTTACCTCTATTGCCTGTCTATATCTTATTAATTAAAGTGCCTGCTCATTATGAACGAGAAAAAAAGGAATTGAAGTGCCAGCTTAAATGCTTGTTTTCCAAATTTTCTATAAAATTTAATTGTATACCCGTAGAAATGAACATCTGAAAAGGTGGGATTACACCTTTTTGGTAGTTTCCTTTTTCTAAATTGAATCATCAAGACTCAAGAAACAATATGAATTAAATGTAGATTCATGAGGGTTCCATATGTTGTCTGCAAATGAGAGACTTGTCATTTCCCCTCTCTTTTTATTTGTATTTTTCCTTTCATTCTGTAGGAGAGCAGAACTTATTTTGTGTATGTAAACAATTTCAATTCTAATAATCACTTCTAGTATTTTTTCAGGCTGTTACTAGCTTATGCTGGCAAAGGTCAAAACCAGTTATTGTAAATGAAAGTAGCTGTACTGC
This sequence comes from Cannabis sativa, assembly GCF_029168945.1. Lineage (NCBI taxonomy): Eukaryota > Viridiplantae > Streptophyta > Magnoliopsida > Rosales > Cannabaceae > Cannabis > Cannabis sativa. The sequence goes on along the minus strand of NC_083601.1, from coordinate 7,484,025 downwards.
TGAAACTGCCCTTCTGGGAGATTCTGTTGAAGATTCAATTCTTATGCCTGATCCACTTCCCTCTATGACCTCGTCTAGCCTCTCTCTATCTACAGCAGTACCAGGTTCTCGGAATCCTGGTCGTTCGGGTCCCTCTCTTGAAACACCTTCAATTGCAGCAACCAGCAGTGGATTTACATCAGGCATGCTACACATGCCTTCTGCAGAGGAAACACCACAGCGAAACCATTTGTGGCCAGGTGGGGCATTGGGTAGGTTACACGCCCCTCGTACAAGTTATAACTTCAAGGATGAAATGGAGGTGTTCTCTCCTCTTGTGGATGTTCAACCCATCACACCCACTCTTGACAAGTTCTGGGATGATCCTGAGAAATCAAAAAAAGAGCATTTGCTATTAGACAAGAAGCCATCATCACTTCTGTTTCCTTCATCTACGAGAAGATTTCCTTTTTCAAAGGATGGTGGCATTGATCATCCAATATTTGATTGGAAGCCTAACTCAACTTCTGAACAGGTCTTGGTCTTTCTTTAGCTATTATTTTCTAAGCTGACCATGTAATCCATTAGATGACAAAATTATCTTTTGAATATCTGGTCTTGAGTTCCTTATCTTTTGGCCTGTGTCTATATTCTGCTCTAATTTCTTACAAGTTCCTTTCTTGTATAAATTCTCCATTTAATATGCTTTTCTTAGCAATTATAAATTGATAGGATTAATTTACTCTTGACAAGTTCTTGGATGATCTGATCTTGTGGATGTTCTTAAATTGTTCAATTAAGAAGTTATGCTATTGTTTTTGTCACTTTTTTGTATCCTGTTAATTGATATAAGTGAACAGTTTAATGACGTATTAAAAGGAAAGAAAAACAAAAGGTATCGAGTATTTGCTTGTTTGGTCAATTCTCTTATTCTCAGATTTCTAACGAAATAAAATTGTGGGTTGAAACTTGACAGTACTATAAAGACTCTGATTACTTTTCTTATGCTTGAATTTAGCTGTAGGCTGTGGCATTTGTTTTTAATTATTTTGAGCTGTGTGTGTGTAATGTGTGCATCAGTTTATGTTTCCAGTGACATTGATGTGGCGGCTTTGATTTCTTCTTGACTCTTTTATGTAAAATTGTATGTTCTCGATCAGTATTTCTTCTTTCCACAATGTGCAGGATGACGCCAAATCTTCATTTGGAGTAATGGGTTCAACACCCTCTCCATCTTCTAAGAGTGAGGACTCCTCATCCATCACACCTCCAGAAGCTTGGGGTGGTGAGAGACCATCTGATAAATATGCCCACCTGCGCACTTTGCCGTCTCGATTGGGAATGTTTGCGTCTAGTAGTCAGACAACCGGGTCAGTTTTTTCTGGATTACCCGATCTGTCCTCAACAAGTCAAGCAACTATTAGCTCCTCAACAAATTCCAACTTTAGTTATGCAAACTTGCGAAATAAAGATATTTCTTTAAATCAAGAGAGTTCTATAGCCCTTCCAGAACACTTGACCTCTAGTTCAATGGCTGTCTCTCCAAGTACCAAAGGCATTGTAGGACAAGCTAACCTTGAACCATTAGGTTCTCCGTCCCTTCCTCGAAGATTTTCCACTTACGCAGAGAGAATAAGTACTACATCTTCCTTCAGTGATGGAACATCACTCTCTACGGGTTCGCCAAAAATAAAGAAAACAGGAGTTGAAAGAGAAGAACTATTTAGCAGCATTTTATCAAAGTCAGACACATCAGCTGCCTTAGAAATGGGAATTCATCCCACAGTAAATGTAAAAATTTAGATGTGATGGACTACTATTCCCTTGAATTGCATCTAAATGTTCACATATTGTTTTTATATTTCACTCTTATGAGCACTAAAGTTACAGTTACATATTGGTTGATATTACATCTAAGCAGATATTTCTATCATGCTCTCTGTTATGCATATTTAGATTAAAATGGTTAATTAATTCGTTGCAGGGGGGAACCTTACAACCGCAGAAGATCCCTCAGCAGGATGCACAGCAAGGAACTTCCTTTACACTACAGCTTTTTCAACGTACTCTGGAAGAGACTCTAGGTTCCTTTGAAAAATCAATGCATGAAGATATAAGAAATCTCCACATTGAAACATTAAGGCAATTTCATATGCAAGAGGTATGTGTGTGTGTGTGTTTTTCTTGGAGTAGAATTTCTTTTACTTTTACCTTCCTCTCCTCCTGAAGTTGTCACGGAATCACTTTATCCAGATGGAAATATCAAACGCGATGAATGTTATTCTGGAAAACCAAGCTGAGCTGATGAAAGAAGTTAAGTCTCTAAGAAAAGAAAACCAGCAACTCAGGCAATTGCTTTAAACATTGGTTGGTCAAGAGTTATCATTCTCATATACATTCCCAATCAAAGATATAAGGGGAAAATTGGCTATCAAAGGTGGCAGGAGAGAAAAAATGTGAAGACAGAAGAAAATTTCATGTACAGCAACTATCTCAGCCAAGCCAACTAATTGATGCTTTGAGTTAAGTGATGCAAATTCAAAATTTTATATAGAATGTGTTTTGTTCAGTGAATCTAGAAAACTTTGTATGTTTATTATTTATTTATTTTTCTATTATTATTAATGTATAGCAATCAGCGAGTTCGAGTTTTAAAAAGAGCTCCATTACGAACTTGGAATGCTTTTTTGAGTTCTTGAATTTGATCTTTTAGGCTTTGAGTTTGGTTCATTTATGTTTTGCCATGAACATCTCGTAAATGCTGATCTAGTTTGATTTGATTACACATACTTGAGGTAGCTTAATAAATGCCGGGCTTGCAAATTGAAAACCAGAATTCAGAATTTAAGCATGGGATTTTCGTAAAATTTGAAAAATCTTGAAAATTAATAATAATAACTATAGAAGTTTAAATGAACCGGCCAATAACCACCCACCAAAGTGTCTAAAATATTCCAATTCTTGAAGCCGTCGTTAATGAAAAGGAGAACTCATTTTATGAGCATCCGCTTCAAAACTTAAGCTGGTTTTAGCAATCAAAAATTTCCTTAGATGATACATTTAGAAGAAATTATCATTTTATTCCCTTAAACTCTAAACGTTAAAGCCCACCATTGAATTTTGTGGGATTATTTCCTCCAAATCCCAGCTGTCTTAATTGCCAATTATTAGATCAGCTCTTGGCCTATATAAAGTCACTTCATTCCACTTGTTACACAACAAGGCAAAGATGCCAAAGAATGCATTTTAGAGAATAACTTAAAGAGAGACAAGACAAGTTAGAGAAAGAAGCGGAGAGACTTTCTAGTTAGAGCAGAGACAAGTTCTGCTGCACCAATCAAGATTGGAGTATTGAGAGTGTGTAAACTGGGTTTGGGACCTATATTGAGAAGCACAATTGTTGTGAAAGTTCTTGCTCGGGGGAATGAGAGAAAAACACCTGTGAGATTGAGAGTTTGAGTGTTAAGACACAAGATTGTTCCAAGAAGCTCCTCTCATGCTTTGTACTCGTCTCATTGATTCAATAAAGAAAGAGATAGTGGTTCTTAAACTTGAAAGAATAGGATCACGATTATATTCATCTTGAGTCCAAACCAGTGTATGTGTTGTTATACTTTCTTTATGCTTAGTTTACTAACTAGTTTAATAATTAGTTTTGTTGTATTGTATTTGTAATTTCAACTTACGTACTCTGAGTTACATCTAAGGTTGTTGAACTAGTTAATCTTTGCATTATTTTCTACAAAATCAGAGTATTTTTAACAAATTTTAACTTGAATTTTCAAAAAAGTCAAATAATAATAATAATAATAATAATAATTTGTTTTTTCAATTAGAGGGAAATAGCCAACATATTTTTAGTAAAAATTCTGTTTATAGACAAATATCCTCTTTCAAAATGTATGAATATATTTAATTTGTATAATATTAGACTATTTATATTTTATAATAAAAGAAAAGGTATGATTGTTTTGTAATAGAGGAATTAATTTTCACAAAATTTACTCAATGATCAGTACTATTGTAATTTAGCATTATTTAAAGCACAAATATACATACATGAATGATTAACTAAAGGGGTAAAATAGTGTATACTTTATTTTATTTTTCTATCTAAGAAAAAACATTATGATCAATTCAGTAGTTCCATAGATTTTGACGAAAGAATTATAAATTTGCAACAAATTTTAAATCTCAAGTACATAGTTGATAAGAGCTAAAATAATTTCTCTAAATTGTTCAATAAATTAATAAAATGTGGGATATTCCTGTCAATAGATTTACCAAGGTAATGAAGCAACACAAATAAGCATGAGGTCTTCCAAGGAAGAAAAAAAGAAGGAATATGTTACTCTCATTCAACTCAAAAACATAATTTGACCAAAGAGGCACCTGAGCTGAACCAAAGTGAATTGATAGGGGTGATACTATTCTCCAGCCTAGTTAAGGTTAGAAGCACCTACTGTGGGGCGGGGCAGAGCAGGGCTAGGGAGACCAACCAATCCTCTTCCTGCTTAAATGCCTTATTTCTTGATCAATTTCAATGCATCACCCACAAGGTGTAAAGAGCCAGTTACAAGGACCTGATCAAAGCCAGAAGAGAATTGGAATATTATTATGTATATACCGGATAGTCAGTTAATATTTCACTACATCTTTCTTAGTGTGATAGAGAGTCCCAAAAGAATCAGCATTACCTGGAACCGAATAGATCGATTCTGTTGGACAGTGTCCCGGAGCCATTTGATAGCTAATGGGAGTGACGAAAATACTGCACTAGTTTCACCACTTCGAACGCACATTTCCGAGTCATCCTTTAAGTCTTCACTGAAAACATCTGTCGTCTTGTCATCACCTCCTGGTTTATAATGTGTTTTATAGTTCATTCAAGAGAATTCACTTTGTACTCTTGAAGGAAAAATAAAAGTGGTTACAATGATTGATTTCTTACCTTTATTTGAGTGCATGATGTTCTCCCATATCTTTTGAAGAGCGAACTGCCATGAGAAATCAACTTCAGTCGGTGGCACAGAATGAGGTCCGACCTTGAAATAGACCGATGTATTAGGTACAAAGAGCGCCTTCTTGAACCGAACACCTAATATATCAAACAGATACTATTCAATTAAAAATATCTACATACGTCTATTTAGTCTATGTTTTCCAAAATTTCTCAGCTTTCAATTCAGGATGCATTACTATTCTTGTTAAAGGAATTCATGTTGGATTTAGAAATTTATGTTATTTAGTTTGACAAAGTTAACGACTATCACATCTATTCAAAGATTGTCTTGGTCAAGTACTCACCATGATTGGCACATGACTCCATCAGGCGAGGAAGAAGCACTTGAGGATCCCGCACGGACATGCAATTAAACAGCAGTATCTGCAATGGAATACATCATAAATTTGAAACATTGCGGGTCTAAGAGAATGGAGCTTTATAAATATGAAAGAAAGAGAAAAATTGTTGCACATTGTTATATAGACCAAAAAAATTAAAAATAATTAACTCATAATTTTTCTCAGTTCTCCATATTTGTGGGTGAGTACAAATACTGAATTTGAATGGATGTTCTATATTCATGAATTGCATAACTAAGAACAGTTTTGTACTCCACCTGTGTGGTTTGCTTCCTGACTCTCTCATTCAGGTGCTTGCTTACAAACTCGTGTGATGACTTATCTTGTGGTTGATAACTCAAGACTTGTTGAGAAAACCATTTACCACATACTTCTAAGCTTTCTGGGCTATGGGCTCCATCCAAATAGAAAACCAGATCTCCATAGTTGTCAGCATCAAAACATCGATCAGGGACAATCTGAGCTCGCCCTTGCAAACTGGCTGTTGTTAATCCTTTTATGAACTGCTCTGGCAAAGAATCCTACTCCAAGCACAAAAAGAAAGACATCATTCAAAGTAAAAATTGGGCATATACAGACCGCAGTCTCACTTTTAGAACTTACGGTTTGTTCCAGGTGTGCAGCTTCAGGACGACCTGTCCTCTGAAGCCAAGAAGAGCACAGTGCTACCGCAAGACCTGCATTAACATATTGGTGCTCACCTTCAAGTCCAAGTTTTAAACCATTGAGCAAATTGGCATTTAATGGTGGAATCACTTGAAGCGGTACCTAGTAATCAGCAAGATTTCCTCAGCACATTGAAGGGTACAAATAAATGCATTGAGAACATCTATACTCATTTTAATTTTCTAGATGCACATCTTATCTTGTTTATAGTTTTGACAATACATAAAACTTGGAATATTAGAATTTTACAAAACTTGTGACAGCACTATCATGCATGAAGACATGGAAGGCACACCTCAAGTCAAAATAAAATCTAGGCTAATTAGTAATTTTCCCCCCCGAACTTTGACATGTACTAAATCGTGTCCCCTGAACTTTTTTTGCCGTTAGAAATTCCCCTCGAACTATTGAGATTGTTAAATTTAAGGACTTTTGTCTAATTTCATTCAATTTTATTGTTTCTATGTACTAAATCATGATCCCCAAACTTTGATATCTACTAAATCATGCCCTCAAACTTTGATATGTACTAAATCATGCCCTTGAAGTTTCATCTATGTTAGAATTTTTTTACTAAAATTAGACAAAAGTCCTTAAATTCAGGGGGAATTTTTAACGGCCAAAAAAGTTCAGGGGGCACGATTTAGTACATGTCAAAGTTCGGGGGGAAAAATTACTAATTAGCCTAAAATCTAAGTGTTAAGTGATGACAATAAAGCTTTGTCAATTTTACAGTACCTCACACTGTCAATTTTTTTAAGTCCACACCAAATTAATTTGATTCACATGTTCTGTGTGAAGAAAATGAAAAACGGATAACAAATAATAAAAGAGTGGAACTTACATCCAGCTGGGAAGCTTTCTCCTTGAGTACATTCATTGCTTCATCAGGTTGAGGCACAGTAAAAGCAGGAACACCATGCTGTATCCCAAGAAAGAAGAATGTTACTAACGAGTAATACTTCCCTGTAAGTTTTGTTAGACATTACAAGAAATTCCAGTTTTTCATATGCTTCAACGAGAATCTTCAGCAAGTGGTTGGCCTGGTTGAGTATCAAAAGAAAAGAAAAAAAGAAAGTGCACCTTGAAGATACCAGCCTTCTCCCCAGCAATTTCTCCAAGGGTATTACCTGTTATCAGTATGGACAAAAGAGAATAATTAATAATCATCAGGCTCATGGTTTTATCAAACATAAAATAAATCCTCACTGGAAGAAACCATTAAAACATGAAATATTATACCACAGGCAAGAAACTATACCTCTATGACGAACAACTTATTGAGCATGGTTTGTGTAAAATCCTTTTCGATATGACACACTTTAGGATTTATATTACTTGTCATGAGTGAATGCAACTAGGTAAGAAATGATACATTGATAATATAGTACCCTCATATTTGCAATATCATGCCTTTGAAAATATTGTACACTCATATCTGCACTATCATGCCTAAGTATTTGTTAGCACCTCTGCCACAGAACAGAAAACTAACCAAGAATTTCCATGTGGTCATACCCAAGGGAAGATATACCACATACAACGGGTGCCTCAACCTGAAATATTATGATCATCTACACTTAAAACAGGTACTGTGAAGAAGGCTTGATTGATCTATTTCCAAGACAATAATTTCACATACTGCATTTGTTGCATCATATTTTCCTCCTAGCCCAACCTCCAAAATAGCAACATCTACCTGCATGAAAACACACACGGAAATTTGATTTATTTTTTTTCCTGATTCCATTTTATATATTTCTTGTAATTTAAAATGGGAAAGGATATTGAATTGAAGCAGCTTGTCCTCAAATATGACGTGACACACATCAAACCTGTTCTGCTGAAAATATCTTGAAGGCTAGCAATGCAAGAAAGCGAAAATAAGAAGGCATTGGTATATCCTCATTAGTCTTTTCCTGAATACAAAAATAATAAGTAAATAAATCAAATTATCTATGGAATGAAAAATAATGTTTATAGAAAAACAGGCGCAGGGAGAGAAAAGAGGGAGTGGATGCCCCATTTCTTGTTGTTGATGAAGTTACCTTTAATCTGTCAAAGCACCACCAGAAATATGAAATATATTTTTCTTCACATATTTCCACCCTGAAGTTAACAGCTGATGTAAGTTTTTGGAAAGACAAAAACAGTCAAGGATTTACCAAAAAAACTCAGGACAATAATAATTTTGAAAGATATTCTATCAAACACAATCCTAAGTTTTAAGAAAAGAAAAAGACAGCAGTAGTCAAATAAATTCGGACACTGTCAAGTCGATATTATAACCCACCCCCACACATGAAAAATGATAACTGAATGTAATAGTCCATGGCCCCACGTATGGGTTTCCAATACTCACCCGTTTAAACGAAACCTTTCTCTGACATCAATGAGATGAGGAGAAGTGAAAAGTCCAGTGTGAAATCCACAATTACGTAATATAGATTCTGTGAAGGTGCATGTGGAGCCCTTTTAAACCCCAAACAGAAATAAAAAAGAATTAGCATCACAGTATCGTACGAGCAAGTTCTGACAGAGTGCACATTAACTGTTTTAACAAAATTTTCATCAACAAAAACACGCAGGATATTATAAAGTTCTTTATAGAAGACACAATTCAGATGAAATTAAAACGAGTAGAACATAAGAATTTGATACCTTTCCCTTTGTACCAGCCACATGAATAACCTTCATTTTGGATATAGACTCCTCCAAGTCTAGCATCTATTATTTCAATCCAAACAACGTAAACATCAGCAAATTTGAGCTCAAATACATAATTCAAACTATTAAATCCAAAAACTAAAGAAAAATATTTGAATTTCTTCAACTTCCATTAATAATTCATACTTAGTCAAGAAAAAATAAAAAAATAAACAAAAGTTACCTTTATATAATCAAATATCAGTTCGAATCTATCGCCGTTATTGCTCTTATCTGCACGACTGCGTTTCGTAATCAAAGAAGACAAGGCATCCATGGCTTCTTGGTATGCAGTTGCTTTAGAATCTTCATATTGAAATAGATAGTTAATGAAGTTAAAAATTGAAAATTTTGGATTGAAAGAGGGAAATGGAAAACAAGTAATGATGAAGAGATGAAGCAGAGTATACCTTCAGCCATGGCGATTGGGGTATGAGTAGAGTAGAGGGGAGAGGGAGAAGTGAAAGCCAAAGGAGTGAGATTGGGTTTGAAAGGTGGAGAAGAATGAAGATAAATAAATAGGTAATGCGATGTGGTCGTAGTCTTTAGTAGTGAGTCTTGTTAGATGTCGGTATCAACCAACCAACCAACCATTACCAACGTTTTGCGTCTATACGCTGCCAAACCCAAGATGAGTGCGTTGCTGCTTTCAAAAAACAAAAACAAAAACAAAAATAGATTGGTTGGATGTTTATTTGTTTAATAAAATAAGTTTTAATTAGGATTTTTTTTCTTCTAATGTTAAAATTGTTGGATTTTAAAATTTTTATTTAATTTTAATAAAAAAAATTTAATATGGATGAAAATTCAAAAAACATGATTTGACACGTGTCAAAATTTAAAATGTATGATTTAGTACTTAGACAATTACTAAATTAGTAAAACTGAATGAAATTGGACAAAAGTCCTTAAATCTAAAAATCTCACTAATTCAGGGAGAATTTTTAAGGGGAGAATTTTTAAGAAGATGCCAAAATTTAAAAGACAAAAATTCTAATTAGCCTAAACTAAAAAGATTTATTTAAAAAAAAAAATAGAAGAAGATGTCTCCTAAATTATCATATTTGCCTCTTTATTTAATTTATTATTATTATTGGAAAAAAAATCCCAAACTTATAATCATTGCAAATTTCTCCATTCAATTACATTATTATTTTTTTTTTAAGAAAAACAAACTATTATTATTAATGAATACAAACCATTACAACCAGAGAGAGACAGACCCACTTTTATTGATGTGGGGGCTATAGCCCCACTAACAAAAATATTGCATTTTAAAAAATGCAATTTTTTTAATTTTATAATTATAGATTAAAATAGTAGAAAAAACCTCTACAAAATTAAATAAATCTAGTAAGAGTAATTATAGTATCGGTATAAATATTTTTTAATAATAAATAAGTCCCCACAAAGTAAAAATTCTGGGTCCGTCACTCATTACAACAACAGTTTAAATTGGAAGTAGAACAACCTCCAATAAATACAATCTTATCCAACCAAGAGTAAATTTTGAAAAAACTCATTTCTAGGAAAAAGGATTAAAGACCATAAACATCAACAATAAAATCTTGAAAACAAGACAATTAAGATGTGTGTACCCATTAATGATTGAAGAAACTAGTAACGAACTTTGTTTCAACATGTTTAATTTGCAAATTATGTTGGAGAGCCCATTGCAGCAGAGACTTTGTTATGCAGCCATGAACTCTTGATTTCTATATAGACCAGATACTACAGATGGTGCAAATGAAAAGTTGAAACTTTGTCTTTGACAAGTGATAAAGAAAATCCCCACCAAACGTAGCAGCAAGAGCACATATGTCTAAAAGAAATAGAGTGGATTTCCAAACTTTTTTAATTGCCTTGCCATGTAACAAAACTTTACCAATTGATTCCCAAGCATTGTAGCATAAAGAACAAGTGGCAGCAGTCAAAATTTTCCTGTGATACAAATAGATAATCACAAGGATAGGAGATCGAAAATCATTCCACCATTTGGCTAACAAAGAATTTGTTTTTATATATTAGTTTGAAGAATGTAAATCGTATAAGCATTGTGTGGATAGAAAATGAGGCAAAGTTTCCATTGTTGCAACTGAAAGCAACTTACATATGTTGTAAACAAAGAAACCAGAGCTTTACCAATTGAAAGAAAAATGATGGGAGGAGGAAGGAAAAAGATGAAGGGCAACGATGATTAGAAATGATCCAAAAAATCCATGGATGAGGAGGTGGTATTGTAAAAACAAGAGAAGAAACTGATAAAAAATCAGTACAAAACTAAAACTGCCACAGAGCACTTTAGTGGGCAGACACTCCTTGTAATAATTTAATTTTGAAGAAAAACTTAAATTTCAATTACATTATCTTTACATTTTCAAATAATTTTATGCTACTGTAAATCACATGTAATATGTATAATTACAGCATGTAGGTCTTAGCTAATTTAAGCTAGCTTAAATATAGCTTATTGACACTAAAAATACAAAATATTAACTCTTAAGAATAGAGACTAATCTTTCAAAAAAAAAAAAAAATAGAGACTAAAATTTTCATAATTTGTTGTTACATCACCATTTATGTATGTATTTGTTGTTTAGATTTTTAAATTGTAAAAAATTAGCATCAAATTAGTGTGAAATATACTATTAAATTGTTTAGAAAAATGAACATATGCAACTAAAGAAGGACATGGTTTTTCAGTTGGGATGCTTCCAGCCCTTAGATGCCTCTCCCAGTCAATACATGACATGATCTTTCGATCAAGATGTCCCCAACTTGTAGAAGCCTCTCCCAATTAAGGCATGGTCTTCCGATCAAGACACTTCCAGCCCTTGGATGCCTTTCCCAACCAAGACATGGCCTTCCAGTCGAGACATGTAACACCCTAACTAACATAGGCGTATTACGTGATTTTTAAACATGCTGTGCAGCTCGTTGCTAATCAACGAGGTTTATGGAAAAACGTGATTAATTAAAATTTTCGCTTTTTAATTAAACTTATAAAATAATATTACAAAAGACTCGGGATCCCGATTATAAAATCATTTACAAAAGATTTAACTGTTTAACTGATACACAAAATAAATGTCGTCTAACGACCAGTTACAAAAAAATCAGCCTCGCTGTCCCGATGATCGTACGCTCCAGGCCTAACCGCCCCGACATGTACAATCTTCACAAGCTCGCTCACGGTCCATCAGCTTTAGCCTTGCCTTTACCTACACATAAACGTAAAATTGTGAGTCGACAGACTCAGTAAGAAAAGCATAATAATACTCATACATAATCCCGGTTATGATCAGACGCCCATACCCCTGATCATAACCCTAACTGCCGTGTCCAACACGATACTGAGTCCCGCTACTGCCGTGTCCAACACGGTACTGAGCCACTACTGCCATGTCCAACATGGTACTGAGTATTGAACGTTCATAGGGACGGTACTATTGACACGTAACAGCCTGATCGGTCGAACCGGTCATACTCCGGCTGCTGGTCATACTCCAGCCTATACCGACGTGTTACTATATCCTCCTGATCGGTCGAACCGGTCATACTCCGGCTGCTGGTCATACTCCAGCCTGTACCGACGGGATACGTCAATAGTACGGAACCACCAACCAAGTGTCAGCCTGATCGGTCAAACCGGTCATACTCCGGCTGCTGGTCATACTCCAGCATGTACCGACGTGACAGGGTTGGATGGTTCGAAGCCAACATACATAACTAATGTAATCTAACAGGCTTCCTACATGCTCGCTAAACATGTAATCTACATATGCATACTGTTATACTAATCTTACCTGGATTCCGAATTCAGGTGTGCCGGTCAACCTGAGTGGAATAACAGCTCGGCGGATTACAGGCTCCTAAACCGTAAAAATCACAACACCGATAAGTGACACGCTAAATCACAACGGGGACAAAGGTTTTAAAACCAAACTTAACCTACTGTAACTTAATACAAAAATACCCCCAAACTAGCAGAGAACAAACTGTCTGAAAACCCGAACTAGCACGAAACGGCAAGTTGAGAAAAACCGGTTTCTCACCCTGCTGCAAAATCCGGGTAACCGGTTTTACAACGATTAAAGGTAAACCGGTTAGCCGGTTTTACCAAGAAAAACCACCAAATTCAATTCTCCAACCAAAACGTTTCCAAACTCAACCAAACTTTCCAGACCTGCTAATTAGACCCTAATAAACATTTTTCAAGTGATAAAACAAAGCTTCATGCACGAAATCAAAATCCACCATTAAAGCTCCAAGCTTTGAGTTCTAAACTCAAACTTGAGCAAATCCCACAAACATGCATTCAAACCTGGTTAATTCTACTTAAATATGCATGATTAAGCTTCTGAAAACAAACAAAAACAACAGCAACAACACAGTAACAGATTACACAACATTTCTTCAAAATCACATATTTTACATAGAAACTCAAAGCTTTGCACAACCTATCTAACATGCTTTCAAAACCACTTAAATAACCCTAATCTAACAAGCTTTAAACTACAGAAATCAAGACAAACTTACAGCAGCCACATCAACTAACAATTAAGCATGCATCAACAATACTCATCATTTTTTTCCAAGAAACAAAGAAATAAAGTTAGAGAGACCTACCACAACAAAGGATTACTTGAATAAAGGTTGAAACTAGCTGAAAATCAAAGAAAAAATCCAGCTTCAAGCACCCTTATGCCCAGCCGAAATAGAGAGAAAAAGAGAGAGAAAGCTTTTTCCAATTTTTTGTAATTTTTTGCTAAGTGTTGAGAATGAGAAGAAAAAAAAAATAAATGCCACATATACCACTTTATTTCAGCCACTAATTAAACAAATAAACATTTATTTTTCAATTTAATCAAGTCACTAAAAGACAAAAGTCATTGGGGCAAAAAGACCATTTTGCCCCTCCACACTAAAATCACATAAAAATCACTAAAGGGGTATTTTGGGAAATTCTAAATTCCCGGCCATTCCCGACATTCCCAATGTCTAATAAGCCGTCCCAAACTACTAACATACTAAGTTGTGATTTCTACTGAGCCAAACGCCGAGTTCTGAAATACCGGGCACCGGAAATGCAAAATATGAAAACTACTGAATAACATAACCATGCATTTCTGAATTCCATAAATAACAGTATAATAAATTATTTAAATAGCTATAAATAATTTTTCATAAATAATCATGATTAACTGCTAATTTCCAAATTAACTAAGCGGGCTTTACAACTATTCCCCCCTTAAAAGGATTTCGTCCCCGAAATCTAACCTGAATAACTCTGGATATTGAGCTCTCATATCTGACTCTAGCTCCCAGGTGGCTTCCTCCACCTTGCTGTTTCTCCAGAGAACTTTGACCAATGCTATGGTCTTATTCCGAAGGACTTTATCCTTTCTATCCAGGATCTGCACTGGCTGTTCCTCATAAGTCATGTCTGGCTGTAGCTCAAGACTCTCATAACTGAGTATATGAGAGGGATCTGAAACGTATTTTCTCAACATCGAGACATGGAATACGTTGTGAACTGCTTATAAGGCTGGAGGCAATGCTAACCGATATGCCACTTGACCTACCTTCTCGAGAATCTCGAAAGGTCCTGTAAATCTAGGGCATAACTTGCCTCTTTTCCCGAAACGTTTAATCCCCTTCATCGGAGATACCCGTAAAAACACATGGTCCCCTACTTGGAACTCAACATCTCTACGTTTCGGATCTGCGTAACTCTTCTGTCTGCTCTGTGAGGCAAGCATTCTAGCTTTTATCTTCTCTATTGCCTCATTGGTCCGCTGCACTGACTCTGGACCTAGGTATTTCCTCTCCCCTGTCTCATCCCAGTGGATAGGGGATCTACATTTCCTACCGTATAACAGTTCATAGGGAGCCATCCCTATCGTACTCTGATAACTGTTGTTGTAAGAAAATTCTATCAACGGTAGATACTTATTCCATGAACCTTCAAAGTCCAAAACACAGGCTCTCAACATGTCCTCCAATATCTGAATTGTCCTTTCGGACTGACCATCTGTCTGAGGATGGAATGCTGTACTGAATTTCAGCTTTGTACCCATTGCCCGTTGCAAACTTTGCCAAAATTTGGAGGTGAACTTCGGATCCCTGTCCGAAACTATCGACTTCGGTACCCCGTGAAGTCTCACGATCTCTCTGACATACAACTCTGCCAACTGATCCACTGTAAATGTTGTTCTAACCGGCAGAAAATGAGCAGATTTCGTAAATCAGTCCACCACTACCCAGATGGAATCAAATAAACCCGTGGTCTTAGGTAACCCGACCACAAAATCCATCGTAATATCTTCCCATTTCCATTCTGGTAGGGTTAGAGGCTGCAACAACCCTGCTGGTCTCTGATGTTCAGCCTTAATCTGCTGACAAGTGAGGCATCTCGATACGAATTCTACCAAATTCTTCTTCATACCGCTCCACCAGAAGTACGGTTTCAAATCTTGGTACATCTTAGTGGTGCCGGGATGCAGAGAATACGGGGTAGAATGAGCCTCCTCAAAGATCTCATTTTTAAGTTCCACACTATTTGGAACACAAACCCTGGCTTTATACAAAAGCATCCCACTGTCTGACACTGAAAAGTCCTTGGCTTGACCAGCCAACACCTCATCTCGGATCTTCACTAACTCTGGATCCGTCATCTGAGCGACTTTTATTCTTTCCAACAGATCAGATTGCAGCGTTAAGTTGTGAAGCTGACCTACCACAAACTCAATGCTGGATCTAACCATATCCTCTGCTAGCTGAGGTGAGATCTGAACCATACTAGCTATTTGCCCGGGACCCTTTCTGCTCAGGGCATCGGCCACTACATTGGCTTTTCCGGGGTGATAGAGGATCTCACAATCGTAATCCTTCACTAATTCCAACCAACGCCTTTGTCTCATATTCAAATCCTTCTGAGTAAAGAAATACTTGAGACTTTTATGGTCGGTATAGATCTCACACTTCTCTCCGTAAAGGTAATGTCGCCAAATCTTCAATGCAAAAACCACTGCGGCCAACTCTAGATCATGAGTCGGGTATCGCTGTTCATAATCCTTTAACTGACGGGAGGCATAAGCGATGACCCGATCGGCTTGCATCAATACACACCCCAAACCCTGTTTGGATGCGTCACAATAAACTACGAACTTCTCTTTATCCGAAGGCAAAGCTAGCACTGGAGCGGTAATCAACCTCTGCTTTAGCTCCTGGAAACTAGCTTCGCACTTGTCTGACCAAATAAATCGCTGATTCTTCTTTGTAAGCTCGGTTAGGGGCATTGAAATTTTAGAGAACCCTTCGACGAACCTACGGTAATACCCAGCTAAACCCAAGAAGCTTCTGATTTCTGTCACTGTCTTCGGTCTCGGCCAATCCCTGACGGATTCGATCTTCCCGGGATCCACCTTGATCCCATCTTTGCTCACAATGTGCCCTAGGAAGGACACCTGAGATAGCCAGAACTCGCATTTCTTGAACTTGGCATAAAGCTTATGTTCTCGAAGCCGTTGCAGTACCATCTGAAGATGTAACTCATGCTCCTCTTCTGATTGAGAGTACACGAGGATGTCGTCGATAAACACAATCACACAGATATCAAGGAAATCCTTGAATACTCTACTCATCAAGTCCATGAACGCTGCAGGAGCATTGGTTAGTCCGAATGACATAACCAGAAATTCGTAATGTCCATACCTAGTGCGGAAAGCCGTCTTCGGAATGTCCTCCTCTCGGATTCTCAACTGATGATAACCCGAACGGAGATCAATCTTAGCAAAGACCGTCTTCCCCTGAAGCTGATCGAACAAATCATCGATCCTAGGTAATGGATATTTATTCTTCACCGTCAGCTTTTTCAATTCTCTGCAGTCGATACACATCCTCATAGATCCATCTTTCTTCTTGACGAATAAAACCGGGGCTCCCCAGGGTGACACACTAGGCCTAATAAACCCTATGTCAAGCAACCCTTGGAGCTGAATCTTTAATTCCTTAAGTTCAGCTGGATCCATCCTATACGGGGCTTTGGAAACCGGTTCCACCCCTGGTGCCAAATCTATCACGAAGTCAATCTCCCGCTGAGGTGGTAACCCTGGAAGTTCTTCGGGAAAAATATCCAAAAATTCTCGAACCACTTTAATGTCCTCTGGCCGAATGGTATCTGGCCGAGTGGTGTCCACCACCACGGCCAGAAACCCTAAGCAACCGCCGTGCAACAATTCTCTAGCTGACATAGCCGAGATCACCGGGATCCGAGATCCCTGAACTGAACCAACAAACACAAATGGTTCCTCACTTTCCGGTTGGAAGATCACCATCTTCCTTTTACAATCAATACTCGCCGAATATTTAGATAGGAAATCCATTCCTAGAATAATATCGAAGTCTACTAAACTCATCTCTATCAAGTCAGCACTTAACTCTCTACCATCTATCCTGATCGGCATAGACCTAATCCACCTATTGGAGATAACCAATTCTCCACCTGGTAAAAGGGTTCCAAACCCTGATTCATATCTATCATACGATCTTTCCAATTTTCTAAAGACTCTGGCTGCCACACAAGACATCCTTGACCTAAACACTCACCCAGAGGATGCCTCTTACTAATGAGACACTCCCGTAGGAATAACGGGTCTCAACACTACCCTGACGACCGTCTTGATTCTGGTTCCCTCGGAACCTCTTGTTCTGCCTCGAGCCACCAGATGCAGTGGATGATTTCCTCCTCCAGTCCATGGCCGAACCACTACCTCCCCTGCTGAAACCTGACGCAGGAGGGGTAGGAGCCCCGCCACATTCCGGAGTCCTAACTGATTCCAGCATACATCTAACTGCGCCCTCAGCTTGCACTGCCTCTTCCACCATCACAGCATAGGTGGTCTTGTCGTCGGTAGTAACCATAAGGTCATACTTGATCTTCACATCAAGTCCATCAAGATATTTTTCTTTCTTACTGAAATCGGTTGGCACGAATCCCGAGGCTAACCTCGCCAACCGGTTGAACTGAGTAATATATTCCGTCATGCTCATATTCTCTCGCTGGGTCAGGTGGGCGAACTCTTTCCTCTTAGCGCTTCTGACCGCCTCGTTATAACATTTAGCGCTGAAGAGTTCCTAAAACCTTTCCCAAGTCATAGTGATGACGTCATGGATCTAAGACACCATGTCCCACCAGACCAGAGCGTCTACTTGAAACTGGGAAGTGGCACACACCACTCTGTCATTACCGGTGACACCCATGAAGTTCAGGATCTTGGTAATCACCGTCAGCCACTGCTCGACTTTCATCACGTCCGGACCTCCCAGGAAAACCGGAGGTGCTTGCTTCCGGAACCGCTCGTACAAAGGTTCCAATCTATTGGCCGCCACCACTATCTCGGCCTGGGCAGCAGGGGCAGGTGCCACTGGAACTACGGGCACTGGAACTGCGGGAGCACCCTGCTGTCTCAACCTCTGAATCTCGAGGTCTTGCTCTTCAATCCGGGCTTGCATTTCAGCAAACCTAACTTCCCAATTCTGGGCTTCCTGATTGACTTGGGCAGCCTGCGGCGAGTTAACATCACCCCAACCGCGAACCCTGCCCCTGGGACCTCTACCTCGGCCCAAAACACTTGAGGGGAACTGAGCTCCTCGACCTTGATCTGACCCGACTGAGATGCCCTGACTCCTAATATTTCGTCTGGCGTCCATCTAGTCTGAACCGCCTCGAAATCCTGAGTTGGCACTTCAGGTCACGATCATCGAGAGCTTACTAATGCCGCTTAATTTGGAAATTAAAAACGAAACATGCGCCTATTCTACTATCAGGCTACTAACATACTTCCTAACAGGCTTTTCTTTTTCATAACTGAATAAAATAAACTACTAAAGCAATAAAGGCTTACTGAACCGTGAAACGAGCTAACTGCTGATGATGATTGTACATGTCGTGACGATCTTCGGAAGACAACCTGGTGGCTCTGATACCAAATTGTAACACCCTAACTAACATAGGCGTATTACGTGATTTTTAAACATGTTGTGCAGCTCGTTGCTAATCAACGAGGTTTATGGAAAAACGTGATTAATTAAAATTTTCGCTTTTTAATTAAACTTATAAAATAATATTACAAAAGACTCGGGATCCCGATTATAAAATCATTTACAAAAGATATAACTGTTTAACTGATACACAAAATAAATGTCGTCTAACGACCAGTTACAAAAAAAAAATCAGCCTCGCTGTCCCGATGATCGTACGCTCCAGGCCTAACCACCCCGACATGTACAATCTTCACAAGCTCGCTCACGGTCCATCAGCTTTAGCCTTGCCTTTACCTACACATAAACGTAAAACTGTGAGTCGACAGACTCAGTAAGAAAAGCATAATAATACTCATACATAATCCCGGTTATGATCAGACGCCCATACCCCTGATCATAACCCTAACTGCCGTGTCCAACACGATACTGAGTCCCGCCATCGCCGTGTCCAACACGGCATCGAGCCACTTACCGCCATGTCCAACATGGTACCGAGTATTGAACGTTCATAGGGACGGTACTATTGACACGTAACAGCCTGATCGGTCGAACCGGTCATACTCCGGCTGCTGGTCATACTCCAGCCTGTACCGACGTGTTACTATATCCTCCTGATCGGTCGAACCGGTCATACTCCGGCTGCTGGTCATGCTCCAGCCTGTACCGACGGGATACGTCAATAGTACGGAACCACCAACCAAGTGTCAGCCTGATCGGTCAAACCGGTCATACTCCGGCTGCTGGTCATACTCCAGCATGTACCGACGTGACAGGGTTGGATGGTTCGAAGCCAACATACATAACTAATGTAATCTAACAGGCTTCCTACATGCTCGCTAAACATGTAATCTACATATGCATACTGTTATACTAATCTTACCTGGATTCTGAATTCAGGTGTGCCGGTCAACCTGAGTGGAATAACAGCTCGGCGGATTACAGGCTCCTAAACCGTAAAAATCACAACACCGATAAGTGACACGCTAAATCACAACGGGGACAAAGGTTTTAAAACCAAACTTAACCTACTGTAACTTAATACAAAAATACCCCCAAACTAGCAGAGAACAAACTGTCTGAAAACCCGAACTAGCACGAAACGGCAAGTTGAGAAAAACCGGTTTCTCACCCTGCTGCAAAATCCGGGTAACCGGTTTTACAAGCAGTGTAAAACCGGTTAGCCGGTTTTACCCAGAAAAACCACAAAATTCAATTCTCCAACCAAAACGTTTCCAAACTCAACCAAACTTTCCAGACCTGCTAATTAGACCCTAATAAACATTTTTCAAGTGATAAAACAAAGCTTCATGCACGAAATCAAAATCCACCATTAAAGCTCCAAGCTTTGAGTTCTAAACTCAAACTTGAGCAAATCCCACAAACATGCATTCAAACCTGGTTAATTCTACTTAAATATGCATGATTAAGCTTCTGAAAACAAACAAAAACAACAGCAACAACACAGTAACAGATTACACAACATTTCTTCAAAATCACATATTTTACATAGAAACTCAAAGCTTTGCACAACCTATCTAACATGCTTTCAAAACCACTTAAATAACCCTAATCTAACAAGATTTAAACTACAGAAATCAAGACAAACTTACAGCAGCCACAGCAACTAACAATTAAGCATGCATCAACAATACTCATCATTTTTTTCCAAGAAACAAAGAAATAAAGTTAGAGAGACCTACCACAACAAAGGATTACTTGAATAAAGGTTGAAACTAGCTGAAAATCAAAGCAAAAATCCAGCTTCAAGCACCCTTATGCCCAGTCGAAATAGAGAGAAAAAGAGAGAGAGAAAGCTTTTTCCAATTTTTTGTAATTTTTTGCTAAGTGTTGAGAATGAGAAGAAAAAAAAAATAAATGCCACATATACCACTTTATTTCAGCCACTAATTAAACAAATAAACATTTATTTTTCAATTTAATCAAGTCACTAAAAGACAAAAGTCATTGGGGCAAAAAGACCATTTTGCCCCTCCACACTAAAATCACATAAAAATCACTAAAGGGGTATTTTGGGAAATTCTAAATTCTCGGCCATTCCCGACATTCCCAATGTCTAATAAGCCGTCCCAAAATACTAACATACTAAGTTGTGATTTCTACTGAGCCAAACGCCGAGTTCCAAAATACCGGGCACCGGAAATGCAAAATATGAAAACTACTGAATAACATAACCATGCATTTCTGAATTCCATAAATAACAGTATAATAAATTATTTAAATAGCTATAAATAATTTTTCATAAATAATCATGATTAACTGCTAATTTCCAAATTAACTAAGCGGGCTTTACAAGACACCTCCAGCCCTCGGATACTTCTCCCGGTTAAAACATGGTCTTCTGGTCGAGACAATTCCAACCCTTAGACTCCTAGTCGAGACCCCTCCAGCCTTCAAATGCCTCTCCCAGTCAAGACATGGTCTTTTGGTTGAGACACCTCTAGCCTTTGAAAGCCCCTCTCAGTCAAGATAAGGCATTCCAATCGATACGCCTCTCAACCCTTGGATGTTTTTCTTAGTTAAGACTTGGTTTTCTGATCCAAACAACTCTGCTCAAGGGCTCTACATGATAAAGAGATACATCTTGAGCAAGATAAAAATAACAATGCCCTCTAAACTTAGTGCAATTCTCTCCAAGTTCTGATTCCACCTAGCCCTCTAGTCTTGGTGCAATTCTCTTAAAGTCTTAATGTTTCCTAGGCTTAGGCAATTGAGAATAAGACCAATGTATTTAGGGTTTAATGCAACTGTTTCTAAGTCCTAATGTCTCCTAGGCTTAGGCACTTGAGAATAAAAACAATGCCCTGTGGACTTGATGCAATTCTCTCCAAGTCCTAATGTTGCCTAGGCTACATGTCAATCCAAAAGCTTGATTCTACTTCTTTGAGATGGGATTGAAACTGATCCCAGGAATTCGAGCAACAAAATCCTTGAATGATTTTTTGAAGCGAAGAAAATCTTGGCAACTACGAGGAATTTCAAAAAAATCAAAGAAAAACAAAAATAAGGGAAATGAAACTCTTATCTTTATACATAGGGTTTTTATAAGTGTCGACATCTCCCGTTGAGATCATGACACATGGAAAAAGGAGGCTAGAGGTTGCCCCATCGAAAGGTTCACAAGGAGCATTGGTAAATGTCCCTTAAATAGGCAAACACTAAAGGGTTTTTGATGATGTGGCACCTTAGAAATCCAAAATAATGATAACCAATCACCCTTCATAAAACTCAAGAAGGAAATTCAAATTTCACTCGCAACATGACAACTCGACTGTCCTTCAGGATAATTTTGATGCCTGATAAACAACAGCCATTGCAAAATTAAAGGCATGTGCTATAGGATGATTTTTTCACCTAAAATAATGAGTTCATACTCATATTTGATTGACATGTGGACCTAGTTCCCTAATGGAAAAGGATAACGTGTCAACACTACCAACCCCAGTTGGGTTATCCTTGCATGATCAAAACTTGTGATAAGGTGTGACCAAGATAGGGTCTAGTCTCACACTATGCAAGGCATAGTAAGAGAAAGCAGGACACTGAGAGAAGTTAGCATAGTCAAGACATATATCGATTATATGTGATGACCAAGTGTGTTAATTCTATTTTTGGCATATTTAATTGACAAAAATATTTTATTATTTATTATTATTTTCGGCTGGTATGTTTAATTTGGTTTCCTTATTTTGTGTATCCAAACTTGGAAGAAAAGTTGTCTAGCTTTCCTATTTATGAAAATTGAGGTAAAAATAGTAAGTTTGATTACACAATTAATTTTTATCTAACCAGCTAGTATATTCTGATCTTGTGTGAGTTTCCCATTTTCTTAGATCAAATTTCTTAAAGAGAAAACTAGAGCTAAACTTTCTTTTTCTATAAAAGCAAATTTGTACTTACTGCCCACGATTCTGTAGGTATAGAAATAGAAATTCCTGGGCTGATTGAAGATTTATTTTAGGGAAGTTTCTAGTAGGCTAGGGTCCTGTTCAGACCGTGTGTAAGTTGTCAATAAGGTGTATATTGATTGTAAATACACCTTATAGCACCTAGGTTTAGTATCTCTTTCATACACTTAGAATTGTATTCACATCTTAAGGAAAGAGTGTCTTTGTTTTGTAGAGAAGAGTTGTTTGACTCTTACTTTGTTTATTTGTAGTTTGTATTGTCTTGAGTTTGTATTCAAGTCTACAAAGAAGAAAAACATCAGTGCAACCTTCAGGAGAAGGTTTTACAAAGCTTTCGGGAGATTGCTTTTCAAGTTTTGCATTGGGAGGAAGCAAGCACTCAACCTTTGGGAGAAGGTTTTACAAAGCTTTCGGGAGATTGGTTTCCAAGTCTTGCATCGGGAGGATTCAAGCACTCTTCAAGGTGATCGAAGGGATTTCGAGCTCTTGGAGTTTTATCAAGATTCGGTTAGTAGGTGGAATACATCAAGCTTGCGGCATATAATAAAAGAAAGTCTATTTATGCATAAGTCAATTACTTTGTATTATTGAGACCGATCTAATGAATCTTATCTCTGGGCGTGGTCCCGTGGACTAGTAACAATATGAAAGGATTGTTGAAACCACGTACAAAAACCTTGTGTTTTTTTTTTCTTTTCTGCACTGTTTGTTTTTCTAGTTTCTTCTAGAGTTACAAAGTTGTTTTCTGTAACTACGGAAAAACTGTTTTCAGTACTAGTTTTATTATTCCGCATTTAATTGAACATTTAATTAAATAATAAAACTGGGAATATTAAAATACGGAATTTCAAAGTGTTTCTCCCCCATGCCCTAAACCGCATCTTCACAAGCGGCTGGTCCGAATGACTAATGTGCACAACAACTCATTCAAAACCCGAAAGTTCTATCTTATGAGTACATGAATGCTCAATACACGACCGATATAGTCGTAGGCGTTCTATTCTATAAACCTCAATAGGTTTGTGCATCAATAAAGTCCTAAGAGGTTTATGCGTTTCTGAAATAGTCACCCAATATGTGAGTAACACCACTGAACCTGTGAGTTCATATGCTACTCAGAATGTGAACAGACAATGTGCGATTACAGTAGTCACAACTGTTCAAATATTGATTGAGAATAGAAGAAAATGTCCTTTCATTTATTTTATGAAATTTTTTTATTTGAATTAAATGTAACTAATAATGTAACAGTCTTGTCTGACCGAGTATGTAAACTAAGGGATCACATACTTCCTATATAAAAGAATGATCTAATCTGAATAAGATTAATCATAAGATCTTCAAAAGTAGACTAAGCAGACCAAGCTTTGACAAAACCACTAAAATCCATGTGTTTTTTATATTGTTGTTGTTTATATTATAGTAATCATTATTTTCATATTGAGTATTCTCCAATTTGGGTGAATACTCACAGTTTTGATACGTGGGTTGTAACGTCCTAAATAATTAGGCACGCTACCCAAAATACTTATGGAATCCTAATCCCCTAATTCGGGATTACTAATCAAAAATAGCGGAGAATTTAAACTTTTAAATTAATCGGAATGAAAATAAAACTTGTAATACTTTTAAACTTTTAAACCGTTGGGATCCCAAAAATATTTACCAACTTATTACAAGTCCTTTCTTTCTAGCCGACCTAAGCGGCAAAATAGAATACAAAAGTCAACACTGTTAGACCCATAACCCGCTTGGTCTGAAGTGGCATGAACATGTACATTCCTCGCCCTGCTCCTGAAACTCATGGTTGATCAGCTAATGTCTTACCCTTTCCTGCACAGTAGAGCACCTGTGAGCCAAGCCCAGCAATACAGTATATAACATAACAATAATAATATGCTCATCATACTGTATAAACGATGAAGCCATTTATATATGTCTGTGTGTCACAGACCTGCATGTCACACTCACATGCCTATTTATGTCTACGTGGCGTAGACCTATGTGTTGCGCTCACACATCTCTTTATATCTACGTGGCGTAGACCTACGTGTTGCTCTCACACATCTAGTTACAATAAGGCCCTAGAATAGTTCATCTCGGTTCTGATTACCGAGTCCAACTTGATTATGCCTTGAACGCATAACCCTTAATCTTAATATGTATAACACATAACTGATGGTGCCCACTGCACCATTGATCTATCTACTGTAGACCTGCATGTTACGCTCACATGCCTATTTATGTCTACGTGGCGTAGACCTACGTGTTGCTCTCCCACGTCTATATACGATAAGGCCTTAGTAGGGTTTACCTCGGTTTTGCTTACCGAGCCTAACCTGGTTATGCCTTGCTCGCATAACCCTATTCTTATATATATACGTAATCCATACATTACGTTCTTTCAATGGTTTATCCTGGTGATATATACCAGGTCTAACCCAGTTATGTCTCATTCACATAACTTATAACATAAATGCGTGTATTCAACATTTACTACAACATATATAATCTTAGGGTAATAACCCTAACTTACAAACAAGTTATCACTCATATAATACACTTCTATATACTCAGATAACATTTACTAAGAATGTTAACCCTAACTAATGCTTTCACTGGATTCTTAATATTCTAGGGTAATAACCCTAGACCGCATTAAAATTAACTCAAGGTACCAACTTACCGAGTCTAGCTTAATTATGCCTTAAGCGCATAATGCATAATCTCAATATATACATTTATCCAACATGGCATAGTATTTATACAACATATATCACTACGGTAATAACCCTAGGCTATTAAACCGCTCATGTTAGGGTAATAACCCTAATCTCGGTTACTAAACTTTCATGCATATCATTCACAATATAAGTGCCACTGCGCATACTCTACGTGCTAATCACTGTCTTACCTGATGTCCTGCAATGCTAGAGATTCCAAATCCCCGGGTGCTCCTGATCAGGTGCCGGTAATCCTAGTCACACAATCAGGGATTTCACAAATAGGGTTAACCCCTGATTTCATTTTCATAAAATATTCACATGGCATTTAAAATTCACATATTCAGATAGAGCTCGAAAAGAGCTTTCCAACGGTATATAGAACTCCCAAATCGGAGTCCGGATCACAAAGTTATGGCCAATAGAAGTTTGCAAAAAGGGTCTGCCCAGAAAGAAATGGGCGCACCGCGGCATGCTAAATACCATGCCGCGGCACCTGGGTTCAAAACCCAGAAAACTCAAAAACCAGCAACGATTTTCATGCCCAAAACTCATCCAAATCACCCCAATTCACAACCAAACTCTCAAATCAACAAATAGGGTTGCTAGCAATTATTAAGGGGTCAAAATAACATATTTCATGCATCAATTCCAACATAAAACCCCCAAAACCAGATTGCATATATATCACAAAATCATGTTTAACTAAGGAACTTCAAGCTCTTGAACAAGAGCTTCATCCTCAACAACTCAAATAATTTTCCAGCAATAACACATCTTAGAAACACATGATTCCAAGCTAGAAAATACCATAAAATCTCTGCCCAAATTCATCAAAGAAGCATACAACAACAATAAGCTCAATTTTAACAAGATTACCACTAATCCACTTAACATGCAACAAAGAACATTCAAAACTTAAAACATGCTTTTACCCCAAGAATTTCAGCAAGAATTCAACAATCAATTTCAAATAATTTCAGCAAGAAACTACCTCAATCCCAAGCTTAAAATCCTTCCAAATCAAGCTCCAAAATCAAGTAACACCAAGCAATTTTCTTCAATTCTTAAAATTGAAATTCAAGAGAGCATGAGAGGGAGAGAGGGTCGGGTAAGAGAAAGGGATAACACCAGAAATTAATCCCATTTTTTCCAATAAAAAATTATCTTTATCCATCATAGAAAATAAAGGTCAAATGACCAAAGTGCCCTTAGGGCTAATGCACACTTATTCACCCACACAAGGGTATTTATGTCATTCCACACTCATTTATTTCCAAATAAATTTCAGATTTCATATTATCAAATAAAATGCCAAATAATTCAATTCAAATTGCATTTCGGGCCCGAACCCCGTTCAGCCCGAAATACCCGGTTGTGACTATACCGCGCCAACCTGTCAGAACACACCTGAAAAGACAACACAGGCATACTATATAATAATATAGTTCTATTAAGCACGTAATTAAATTAATTTCATCAATTTACCCTTCTCGAGTCATAATTACCAAAATGCCCCTGACTCACCAACGGGGTCTTTAACATACTAAAATTCATATAAATTCACATATATTGAACTATATAATAATATAATTCCTCAATTACTCATAATTGTCTAGTTAGGGCTTTGCTAATCCTTTTTCTTAATTCTGGGTATTACATGGGTGTTCTTAACCTCAAGAATCAACAGGGTTTATCCTTGAGATTAGTCAACAATTAGTCTTAGGAAGCGAGAGGTATAGGCTTTAAGAGTCAAGCAAGTGATAACTGTTGGGAATATTTTACTAGGATCTAGATTTACTAACAAGTATGTTTCATTAACATCCTAAATATGAATATCTCTAAAAACAATGAAATTAAACACATAAGAGTTTTAGGAAACCTTACATTGATTGCAGCGGAATATAATGACTCCTTCCTCTCAAATCTCTAACACTTGTTCCTTTCTATCGTAGAGTATTATCAAGATCTGAGCCTGGATCTCTTTCTCTCCTCTAGGTTGGTTACCACCGTCTTACCCACAATGATTGAGTACGTGACTTGCTATGTGTGGGTATGGCACTCTATCACTATAGGTCGACTATGAAGAACAATGTGTTGGGTTTTATGCCCTAAATAAAACTCCATTTCAATGTAATCCATTGTATTCAATATCAATAAAGAAACATAAGTATTTTTCATTCATTTGTATGTTTTGGTTCATCTTATCAATTGCTTGTCTATTTGATTTATAAATTCATCCAATCCCTTTTCACATACTTGATCCTGTTTATTGTGTTGTCAACACAGTGGAAAGTAAACATGACTATGTGAATAAAGATTCCTAGATTTATCAGAACACTGGAGTTTTACTGATATGATAATCTACAACAGAGTTTACTTGCATTTGAAAAATTGCTATGTTCTTTCCAGAGCATTGGTTAAAGTAAAGCTTGGGTTGGGTGCATGGAGTATGCATCGGAAGGGACCGATATTGAACTTTGACATAGATTAATCAAATGATATTAATCCTGATATGATTAGGTTCAATCTCAAGAGTGTTATTCGTGCTCTTTGATTTTTTAGTTAAGCCTACTTTTGGGTTAGGGTGATACGTACATTTTGGGAACACGGTAGTGCAATTGAGTGGGAGCGCTAACATAAATATGGAATCTATAGCTTCTATCTGGCAAATAGAAAGTAAAGGATGATTTCCTTCGAGCTTGACCAAACGAAAATAAATGGTGGAGTACTCATTTCACTTAGCTGAAATATCATTTATGCGGGGTTAAGTGTTTTAAGGATAAAATACATTGTAGGGTGTTACGGTAATCTAATCCCTTTACAGTGTAGATCATCTATATAGAGGATCATTGATCAAATTAGGATTATAACAATGGATAACTAATGACGTGTCTATATGGTGGAACATATAGAGCGTTGTATATACTAAGAGTGCAATTCTAAGTTCTATGCGTGGATTCAACGAAGAATTAATAAGTCAGTGAATTTAGGATGTAAATTCTTGATCTCCTTATTGGAAGCTCGGATATATAGACCCATGGTCCCCCCACTAGTTGAGACAATATTACTTGTAAGACTCATTTAATTGGTTTTGATTAATTAATTATAATTCTCAAATTAGACTATGTCTATTTGTGAATTTTTCACTAAGCAAGGGCGAAATAGTAAAGAAAGAGTTTTTAGGGGCATATTTGTTAATTAAGATACTTTGTTTGGTCTAATTAATAAATATGATAAATGACAATATTATTTAATAATTATTTATAGATATTAAATAGTTGAAATTGACATTTAAATGTTTGAATTTGAAAATTAGCGTTTTTGAGAAAATGAGATGCAGAAATGATAAAACAGCGAAATTGCAAAAGTGAGGCCCAAATCCACTAGTCATGGCCGGCCACCTTTGTAGGCTTTATCATTTAATATTTTCATTATTTTAATGCCAAATAATTTAAACCTAACCCTATGTGGCATGCTATAAATAAATAGTGATGGCTTCAGGAAAAAGTGACTTTTGCATCTTGTTTCCTTCAGAGGAAAACCTGAGCCTTTCACTCTAACCTAGCCGCCACTCTTCCTCCTTCTTCTTCATTGAATATTTTGAACCCTCTTAGTGATAGAGTAGTGCCCACACATAGTAAGTAGTACCTCAATCATAGTGAGGAAGATCGTGAAGAAAGACATTCAACAAGAAGGACATTCGGGCTCAGATCTTGATAATACTCTGCGACAGAAAGGATACAAGGGTTAGAGATCTGAGTGGAATGAGACATATTATTCCGCTGCACCCAATGTAAGATTTCTCATACTTTATATGTGTTTATTTATAATCGTTTTAGAAGTTCATATTTAGGGTGTTAATCAACATACTTGTGAGTAGATCTAAGATCCTGGTAAAATAATTTCCAACACAATGAAGAAGGCTTGAAAACTGTATAGAAAGTGTCTCTCATCTACTAGTTATTTGACAGAGTTAGAAACTAGATTTTGGCAGGTTGAAAGTGTTGGATGAGATGAAAGCATCATGTTCTTTTTATAGTGTTTCAACGAGGGCTTAAGTTTGAATTATATGGATTAAAAAAAATAAAATATTGGACAAAAAATACATTAAGGCCAGCCACTAATAGGGACCACTTTCTAGTTATAATTTTGCCGTTGTATTTCAACTACTTATTCTTCTTTCAATGATACCATATTTTCCAATTCAATCCTATAAATGCCAACACTATTTATTTAATAATTATAATTAATTATCAAATAAAATTTCTATTTATATTATTTATTAATTAGACCATACAAAGTTTCTTAATTAATAAACAGACCCCAAAACTTATTTTCTTCACAATTAAGCCCTTGCTTAGTGAAAATTCATAAATAAGACATAGTTTAATTTTAGAATTATAATTGATTAATTAAAGCCAATTAACTGAGTCTGCAAGCAGTATTATCTCAACTAGTGAGGGACCATGGGCCTATATAACCGAGCTTCCAATAAGTAGATCTAGAATTTACCAAGTAAATTTCCTAACTTATTAATTCCTCCTTGTGTCACTATAGATTCAAAAATGAATTGCACTCTCAATTATATAGAACACTCTATATGTACCAAGATATAGATATGTTATGATTATCTATTGTTACAATCCTAATAATCAAATATCCTCTATAGATGATCTACACTAAATAGGGATAAATTTACCGTTCTACCCTTCAATGTATTTTATCCTTAAAACACTTAGCTACCTATAAATGATATTTCAGTAAACTAATTTAATTACTCAAATGAGGCCTCAATCATTTATTTCTATTCAACCAAGCTCGAAGGAAATCATCGTTTCACTTCTAAATACTTATAGAAGCTATAGATTCCATATCTATGATCAGCACTCCCACTCAATTGAACTACCATATTCCCAAGATGTAAATATCTGTCATAAACATTGGTTAGATTCCACGAACAACTTCAAGAACATAAATAATACAACTAAGCTGAACCTAACCATATCAGGATTAAGATCCATATACCTAAGATCAACTAGTGATATTGACTTAGAAAGAAATAATGGTAAGTTTAGGATATCTTATCTAAGATCAATATCGGTCCAATCTAATGTATACTCCATACATCTGATACTGGTAAACTTAGCCAATTCCCTAGAAAGGACATAACATTTATCCAAGGTATAAGTATACTTTATCGCCCATTATCATGTCAGTTTAAATCCAGTGAACCAACAAATCATAGGAATTAAACTTTTAAACATATAATCATGATTATATTCCACTGTGCTGATGACAATATAATCATGAACAAATATATATATGTTCTGGACTTAATAGAATTTATACATTAAACATAATCATGAAATAAATCATGTGAACCATGCAATATAAAATGATTTTTGATCTTTTATTAATTAGTAAATCTAATTATATTGAAATGTGTTTTATTTAGGGCAGACAACCCAACAATAACCGAATCGACACATATGACCCGGGGCTGCTCGAACAAATCCTAGCTCGGGTGATCACTAGGCTACAATTTATAAGAGACTACTCAACCACGAGCCTTAAGAAGTTACTCGACCATGGTGACCTTGAAGTCACTCAACCATCACCAAGAATGAGCTCACTTGGCCATAATGACCTTAAAGTTACTTGGACATGACCATTTAAGAGATCATTCGACAAAGGCAATGAAATTTCACTCGACAAAGGAGGTATTAATTTTGTAGATCTCTCTTTCATCTTTCTATAACAACTTGAATCGCCTCAATCGAGTTAATATTGAGGGAGTTATGCTCAAAATATGGAAGGAGGCAGCAAGTGGGTGACATGCGAGCCCATATGTGTGTTTGTGTGTGGGTGGGTGGGGAGGCTCGCATGCAAGCCCATGGTGTGAGAGGAGTTCGTGTCCGAGCCCATGTGTGTGTGTGTGGGGGGGGAGGGGGAGGTTACATGCGAGCCCATGGTGTGAGAGGGGCTCGCGTAAGATCCCGTGTGTGTATGTGCATGCATGTGGGGAGGCTCGCATGCGAGCCCATGGTGTAAGAGGAGCTTTCATGCGAGCCCATGTGCATGTGTGTGTGTGAGCCTTACATGCGAGCCCATGAGTGTGTGCATGGTCTGAGCAATGTGAAGTGATGATGATTCAGAAGATGTAGAATATTAGAATGAGGCGATTAGCCATGACAAAGATCAAGTTGGCAAAGACACAGATCTAAACACTCCTATATTTGGAGATGACGATTTAGAAGAGAACCTTTCTAATGATGTTGATGAAGATCTTTAAGAGACCTCAAAAGATGATCCTCAAGACACATCAAAGGGTTATCATCAAGATAAGATTGTTGAAGGCGGTGTAGGAAAAAAATACTTTTGATGAGTCAGATACCATGGCCAAAAAATTCCTATTAACTGAAACCAAGCTATCATGTCAGGACCAGTTCAACGAGATATTTCTTAGGAAGATGACAAGAATGGAGGCTGTGATGACAACTCTAACCAAAGGAATCCCTAATGTGCAAACACCTCTCCAACAACTGATGCTCCTGGAAGAGTTGACCAAAAAGATCCTGGAACCTCAAATCCACGCAAGGATAAAGGGAAAGAGATAGTGCCTGAGCAGAATAAGAAAGAAAATCATGCTTCAGGGCAGGGTGACCAAACTAATTCTAGAGGCACACTCGCACATAAACATAAGACTGATGCCAAAGGCAAGAAGTCTACTTCACAGAAGGACAAGCATCGTCACAAAAATTCCAGTAGTCAAAGTTATGATGTTGATGAGGTGTATCTAATCTCAGACAGCAACAGTGGAAGTCTCTCCACAAATGATCTTTGAAGAAGATTAATTGAGAAGAAAGAGAAAGCAAGAACAAGAAAAGGCAGACCCTGCAGGAACAATTTGAGAAATCATATCAATTTGATGGATGCGGGACCACAACATTGGAGCAGATCACACTTTAGGACCACTCCTAAATGTGATATACTTGTCAACAACATGTATGAAGGATTTAATGGTACCAAGTCCATATTGCGGCTAGAGATAAGCCCATCTTGTCTATGCTTCAAAGGATTCGAATGTACTTAATGGAAAGACTTTCTTAAAATAGATGCTCTGTAGTCAATGTGGCCGTCTAACATAGCACCAAAAGTTTCAAAACAACTCGAGAAGAACAAGATTGACGCACGGGCTCATTTGTCGACACTTTCAGAACATGTATGGTAGCATATTTTTGGTGGATTTGAATCACTGGATTTGTTCTTGCAAAAAGTGGGAATTAAATGGGATTCTTTGTAGTCATGCCATGCTCTCATATTCAAAGCTCATAAATAACCAAAAGTTACTCGAGCTAGAAATGAAACAGATATATCCAAGTATTCAGTTGCAAATAAATATATTTTCTACTTGAACATTATACTATCAAAGCTTCACACATAAAGTATAAAGTAATTAATACTATCAAATGACTTTAATCTAATCGCCATTAGAATTTAGAGTCCAAAAAAAAAAATTGTCACTTTTGAATACAGAATCAAATAAATAATCATAAAAATTCCCATAATAAACTTTAATAGCTCTTACTTAGATGCAACCAGTACAAAAAAAGAAATAAAGCATAATTATAAATGTTTCAGCAAATATAAATGATTACTCATTTTCAAAAATCAACATAAATATACCAAAGATAAACCAATAAAAAAATCTAACTCAAATTGATTGACAGTTAAATTATTAGAAGAATAGAACAAATAGCATTGACACAACATACAAACACTCATAATTGTGAGAAATGACTATAAAGCTTCACATATACAAGTACGGAGTAATACTATCAAATGACTTTTATCCAATCCTCATTAGAACTTTGTGTCTAAAAAATAAAAGTTGTCACTTTAATATAAAACCAGATAAATAAACATAAAAAACCTTCATAATAAAACCCTTACTTAGAAGAAACCAATACAATAAAAAATAATCAAGCATAATCATTATTGTTTGTGCAAATACCAAAGATTACTCGTTCAAAGATCAATACCTAACAATACCAAACATTTCAATATAACAATGAAGATGCAACCAATACAGTGAAAAGAAAATCAAGCATAATTATGAAATAATGCGTGTGTTTAGAAATAATGTAGGTGTGTGTATGGAAATAATGCAGGTGTGTGTGTGTGTTGAGATTGTTGGCAGATTTGAATGGTGTGTGTGTGTGTTAAGATTGTTGGTAAATTTAAATAGTGTGTGTGTGTTTATACTGTGTGTGTGT
Source organism: Cannabis sativa (assembly GCF_029168945.1). Taxonomy (NCBI): domain Eukaryota; kingdom Viridiplantae; phylum Streptophyta; class Magnoliopsida; order Rosales; family Cannabaceae; genus Cannabis; species Cannabis sativa. Next base: position 7,450,335 of record NC_083601.1, on the reverse strand, counting down.
GTTGAGATTGTTGGCATATATGAATGGTGTGTGTGTGTGTGTTTATATTGATTTGCTTTTGATGTTTATTGATACTCATAGGTTAATGACACACCACTTGAAGACCCTGGACACTACGCTAGAAATACAGATCCTACACCTCATCAATCACTAATCAGCAACTGCCACACCTTCTTCACAACCAAGCAACTCAGCAACAATGGTACAATATCAAAGTCCTCTCAAATAATAATTTATTTTATACTTTTCGACTGTTTGTGCATTCATAATCACATTTTGTCATTCATTGTAGTAAAGGATATCCTAACAAATTGCACCAACTCCCTGAGGGATTATGCACTATGCAAACAACATCAAAGACTAGTGGTGAAGTATTTTGAGTTGTATTTTGAGAAGTATTTTAAGTAGTATTTTGAGTAGTATGAAGGTCATACCAAAGCATCAACTTACAATATTTTAAGATGTAATTGGTGTTTATATGATAAAAATTAATGAAACTTCATGTCAAATAACTTTCTTTGTAAAGTCAAAAGTTACATCTTTTATGAAATGTAACTGGACTCGTAATGTTGTTATGTTAGACAGGATGTTTTAGTTATGGGAATTTGTTATGTGAGTCAATTAGTTACAAGCTCTTATTCCCAATGTATAGGTTAATGAGCTACAAGCTCTTATTTCCAAGTGTGTGGGTCAATGAGCTGTAAGCTCTTGGCTCTCTCATCTTGAACAACTTTTATTATGTACTCTGTTTATCCCGAGATGAATTTATTGTCTCGTCAGTCTTACATGTTCATAGTTGTTATTCTTTTCTCGCATCTGCTTATGTGGCAGCGAGTTTGAATATTTCTATCAATTATAATTCTTGAAACGAGTTATTTAAATTGCATTTAATAATGTAATTTAATAATAGAATTATTGATCTGATTCATATTCTTTTCTGGTACATGTGTCAGCTTCTTGTTGGTAGCTGAAATTTAGGTATAACACTTATTAATTATCGATAAATAAAAATAAACTAAATTAATTTTTTATTAATTACTAATAAAAAATAGATTTTTAAAATTTTAAAATAATTTTTATTTAAATTATATATGTGGTATTTATGTAGCAATTGTTAGACTTTTTATTTGGGCTTACATTGAATTTTATTGGTTTTATTAAAACTTGAATTGAATTAGATAGTTCTTTGCTGTGTTAGCCCATATTGTTGGTGATCAATAGCTAATGGACTTAGCATCTGTGCGTGTAAAGTCTAGGTGAAGTAGAAGTGTGGGCTTTTCTAATTAACTGAAGCCTTTGATGAGTAGGCCCAGTCCAACTAGAGTTATGTAGCTAAGTCCCTTCCCTAACTCTATAAATACATATTGTCTCATCACAATTGTATACTTTTTGATAATCAGATAAAATAAAAACTACTTCTGATTTAGAGATCTAGGGAGGAAGACTTAGTTGATTGTATTGTATTATCAAATTGTGATAATTGCTATGGATCAATCAAGTACGCATACATAATTATCATATACTATTATCATGTTCTATATTATATACAAATTGATCTTGGGTTTATTATTGATTTATCTAATAAGTGGTATCAGATTACCAATTGTATATGATTTAGGACCTATAATTTGTGTAACAATTAATATGTATATGTTAATTTTCTCTAATTATATATTAATTTCGTTATTATTTTTTGTTTAATTTTTCGTTATTTAGTCTTAAAATTTTAGAGGTTTTATTTCTCGTTAAATTTTTTTTCTATTGAAATATTATATGTATGAAATTATTATGTATTGGTTGAGAATTTCATGTTTAAAGTTTTAGGGCTTATATATTTCCATTATGAAATTAATTTTGTGTTTTTTGATTTTATTGATTATAATCTGAAATTGATTGTGCATATCTCATCAATAATTATTTTAAAATGTTTCTACACGTTTAATTTTCGAATTGGATGAGATAATCGGATTCCTTTGGCACTAACTATTTTATTAAACATATAAAAGAAAAGAAAAATTACCTTTTATACTATTTTTTAAAAAAAAAATTACGGTTTTGGTTGCTCTTAAAGTTTTAATATAGGTTGTTGTGTAAATTTTGGTTACGATTTAAGTTGTTTCGTTCATTTTTATGTGGATTGCTATGTGAATTTCCGTAAAAATACAAAAAAAAAAACAAATAATTTAAAGTATAAAAATGAAAAAAAGGAGATAATAAAAGTACAATAATCATAGTGCAGGTTAAAAATCTTATTTTTTTTTCTAATATTTATATTTATAGTTAAAAAATTAATTAGATTGATTTATTAAATTTTTTTTTCTATTTAGTGGTGCTTACAATTAAAATATAGTGATCACAGTAACTTTAAATGTAATAGTGATTATAAGTAAAATACAATTATAATAAGAACTTTGATTGTAGTGACAACTACACATTTATAAGAGTAATTTGGGCATAACCTCCTTAAGTGGTTAGGTTTTTACAATTAACCCTCTATTCTAAAATTTTGGTGGTAAAACCCCCTAAATTCGTGTTTGGGCATAACTGCCATGGTGGAATGTTCACGTGTACACAGTGTACACGTGGTACAATTTTATTGGTCCACGTAAATAAATATTTAAAAAATAAAAAATTAATCATTTAAAAAAAATAAAAAAAAATTATTTTTCTCTAAAAATTAAAAAAATAATTTTAAAAAATAAAAATTAAAAAAAAAAAACCCTAATTATTTTTTCTTTTTCTTTTTTTTTTCCTCCTCCAGTTGGCATCAGACAAAAGCAATCTCTCCCTACAATATCAATGTAAAAGGTAAGATCACATTTCAAAAAATTTATAATAACCCATGTCATTATTCACTAAAATACTTTTTGGGTGATTACCATATATCATCATCACCATGTTACAAATACTACAGTAGGTAAAGAGAAAACATATATATGGGTTTCAAAATTCCACAATAAATAGGCAAAGTTAAGCACGCATGTGAATGAGGAACAGTGAATTACAGACCTATTTCGATGAAGCAAGTGGGTTCTCCACCGAAACCCACAAAGCTTTACAAAGGGGTTAGGCAACGACATTGGGGGAAATGGGTCGCTGAGATCCGTCTCCCTAAGAATCAGACTAGGCTTTGGCTTGGCACCTTCGATACAGCGGAGGAAGCCACCTTGGCCTATGATCGTGCCACTTACAAGCTCAGAGGTGATTTCGCTAGGCTTAATTTCCCACACCTCCACCACCAGGGCTCCGCCAAGTTCGGTGATTTCAAGCCTCTTCACTCCTCCGTTGATGCAAAGCTTCAGGCCATTTGTCAAAACCTAGCCAAATCATAGACGCAGTGGTGGTGGTGAGCAGTTGTGATTTTGTTGAGGTTGATGGTGGTGATGCTAGAAGAAGAAGGAGGAGGAGGAGGAGTGTCAGGATAGAAGAAGAAGAAGAAAGAAAAGAGAAGAAAAAGAAAAAGAAAAAGAAAAATAATTTTTATTTTTTAAAATTGTTTTTTTTTTAATTTTTAATTTTTTAATTTTTAAAGAAAAATAATTTTATTTATATTATTTTTAAAATAATTAATTTTTACCACCAAAATTTTAAAATTAGGGGTTAGTTACAAAAACTTTGCCACTGTTATGGCACAAATTACTCAATTTATAATAAAGTATCTAAACTAGTGCATGAAATTAAAAATTTAAAACCACACGGCTGTGTTGCCTAGTAGTGTACTACTTATTGTAATGTAAATTTTGCATAAGATATTATTATTTTCATTTTGGATAAACTAAGAATTGATAATAGACAAAATAAAAACTATAAAGTAAAAGATAAAATGTCTGAGCCCGGGTTCGAACCGGGGACCTCTAGTGTGTGAGACTAGCGTGATAACCAACTACACCACCCAGACGACATGCTATGTTTCCTACTATTTTACAATAAAATCATTTATTTTTGTTTGTCAGATATAGAAATACCACTTCGGGAATACGCAGTATCTTTATATATTAAAAGTGTCTATCTAACGGCATTTCTTGGTTTAACAGAATATACTTTAAAATAAAAGAATATTCTGTTAAATTTAACGATTAGGTTTGATCTACCGTTAACAAATAAACCCAATAATTAAACCCAAAAAATTAAACAATCTTTTAAATATTAATAATCTCTTTTTAAATTAAAAAGAAAAAAAAATCATCTTAACCACATATCTCTCTAACAAACCTATCTGGGAGAATATTAGTAATTTTTTTTATTTATTTTTTAAAAAAGAAAAATCTTTATATATTAAAGTTAACCTCAAGTTATCTAATGTTTTCTCTAGATAAGCATAGGAAGCAGAAATACCACTTCTATCTTTGTGTGATTGCAGATATACCACTTTTGTCATTGACCCACTTTTTAGCTTTATAAATAGAGATGTTCATATAATATTAACACTTTACAGAATATTTATAGATATAAACTTACATTACAATGCTATGTTAAAAAAAGAACTAAATAGAATAATCTACTACTCCAATAATAAATTTATTTACAATTTTATAATTACACTAATATTATTTTTAATACATTATTAAATAATATTTCAAATATAAATATTTAATTTTTTCAAACAAAAAATTTGTAATCTTTAAAAATAAAATACATTCAAAATCTTAAAAAAACCAAAATCTTAAATAAAACTAGCAATACGTGGCTCGGCACGTGCATTCACCTAGTATTATTTCTACAAGCTAATCTTGCATTTGCATGCATTGCCTTCTTTTAAAGAGAAATATAGAGGCTGATTGACTTCGTAGTTTAAAAACTACCGTTTTTAAAAACTAATAGGACGGTTTGGTAAAAAATTTTAAAAATAATTTTTTAAAATTGAGTTTAAAAAAATTAGATTACAAAAAACATCAAAATATTATTTTCAATTTTCATAAACAATTTTTTTTTTGTCTAACATATTATATTTTATATTTTTACTCGTACTTAGATTCTAGACCCGAAAATCATACCCGAACTCGAACCCGGATGGGTTCATGTCATAGTATGGTGTTAAAATATTAATTTTTTTTAGTAAGGAAAAATCTAAAAATAGTTTTAAAAAATTTGTGTCAAACACCATTAAATTTTTAAAATGACAAAAAATTGTTTTCTATTCTCACTTTTTAAAACACAATTTTAAAAACTGAAAATTGAAAACACAACCAAACAATTACGTTCCATTTTCGTAAATGACCGGCTTCTTTCTACTTTTTTTATTTATTTATTCACTTTTTTATTTCCTTTTTTTCCTCACATACATCTCTTCGCCCAGCAACCAGTGTAATTATTATTTTGAATAAATAGCACTTTTGTCCCCTTTACCCTACCAAAATTTTCCTCCTAATATATACTGCTTGTTACGAATACTCCTCAAATTATAATGAATGCAGAAACGTAGTCCTTCCGTTCACTTCTGTTTGGTTTTGCCATTTAATGACTTACATGAATGGAGACCACTGGAGTGTAAATGTGGTTTAGAATGTGTTGAATGAACTTCCTTGACAGAAGATAATCCACACAGAAAGTTTTTTGAGTGTCCAAGATGGAAGATTTGTTTAATTTTTTTTGGGTATTGTTTGGGTATTGAAAATTGTTAATGGGTTTTTGTTTAGTTTTGACAGAGTAATATTTAGATTGGGTGCCGTTTTTTAAAATGGATTGACCCACCAACTTCAAGGAATGATATAAATTTAGTTAAAAGGCTAGAGATTGAGAAAAATTTAATGCACTGCAAAATTATGTTAAAAAATCCGATGAAGAAATTAGAAGATTGAAGAAATATTTCAAATTTGGCATATATATGTTGTTGTTGCACTTTTGTTGTGTTCTTATTTTTATTAGATTTGTTAAAATTTTTCTTTTTTTAATATTGTACTCTTGACAAACCAAAATAAAGATGTAATTTTTTTTTGTTTGATACATTGTTGTTGTTGAGATTAATACTGATATTTGGTGAGATTTTTAATATTTAAAATTTATGAAAGACTAATCTATATATGTAGTACATATCAAAGATGAGTAGTGAACTTTACAATAAATCTACTAAACACCAATTAAAATTTGATGTCATTTGAGAAACTTAGAAGAAATTTTATTAAAGAATCACTTATTTTCATATGAAATTAGAGAGTGAGAAATAAAGAGGAAATAAAATGAACAAGTAGAGCAATTAATAGATGTCTGATAACTCTAGAAATTAGAGTTATTTTTCACATTTTTTTTACTAAAAATTGGTTTAGTTCTTAAGTTTTTAATTAATTTAGTAAGTTTTTAATTATTTTTGAATTTATTAGCTTTATTGTAATTTTATATGTTTTTGTGTGTTTTTATAATTATTTTATTATAATATGTTATGTGGTATTTATTTTTAATTTTATTTTAGTTTCTAATTAATTTTATGTATTTTTAGGTGTGTTTAGAAGAAAAAGATTGGGATTAAATTGAAGAAATATTGAAGAAATGGAGCTAAAAGTGCAATTTTTAAAAAAGAAATCTCATCAGCCTTATGCAAGGCCCACTTGCGGTCAAAGTCAGCTTCCCATCACAGCCGTCCACGTCTTGATCCGAAGGTCCACACGCGTGCGTGAGCCACACTCCAGACAGGCGCAAGTGGGCGTCAGATCCTCCTGCTGCTTTTCTTCCACGCGGGGCCCACGAGCAGCTGCAGCCCTCTCCTTCCGCCACGCATGCACCTGGGCCGCCCCCAACAAAGAAACCAACAAGACGCACGCGCTGGAATTCCGTCGCCTTCAAATTTCTCCAACCAGCCCTCGCCACGTGTACCTGCTGAGAACAAAGAGAAAAAAGGCAGTTAAATTAATTGCTTTATTCCTATTTTCTCATACACATAAAAGCAACAAAATCCATATATTTCTCCCACAACTTACACCTAAATATTCATTTACTCTTCCCAATTTATTTCACCTAAATAAACCTTCCTAATTTATTTTTACCCTATCCTTTTCACTATTTTTTCCATCCAAACAAATATTTATTTTTTCCAATACTCTTACACATACTCTATTTATCCCTTCTCTTCCCAACACTAATTAAATTAATCATTTTATTTATTTTATTTTGATTAATTTAATTCTCTAATTTTGCCTATAAATATGGTGTTAGAAGACCATTTCAAAACACATCTCTTCACCCTCCTAAACACCTCTTCAACCCAAAACACTTCTCCATTCCACACTCTTCATTTTTACCATTTTTTTTCTACCATTTTTACACTTTGAAGAGCATGTCAAGTATGTTTATCTTTTGTAATTTTTATCTAGTTATGAGCTTCTAATCTTTTTTTCAAGATTATTAAGATGATGATGAAGCAAAATGTAACTAGATAGTGTTTATGTTTGTATGTTGATTTCCCATTTGTGCTATAAAGTTCATGGATTTTTCTATCAAAAATATGTTTTTTTTCATCTTTAATATCATGTATTTTTTATTGTTAAAGCATATTTCTACTTAGTTCTTCATTATGCAAAAATATAATACTCTTTGATTAAATGTCTTTCATTAAATTGTTTACATCTAATTCTTAGAATATAAGTGTTATATTTTGCCTAAACATAGTTTCTTTGATTTTGTGTAGTTTCATTAAATTGTAACACATTTAATGCTTAGAAATTATACATTTTATAAGTGAAGAAAAATCCTACCTTTTTGAAAATAACTTGTACTTAAATGAAAAATATATTTTGGAAAATATGGTGAGATTTATTTCAACTATATCTAAAACTTCGGAATCAATATACTTATAAATATTATTGAACTTGCATTTTGTGGATTCTAATTAGGGGTGAAAATCGGTCGGTTATGGTCGGTTTTTAAAATTTTATAACCGACCGGTCGGTTACGGTTTTTATTTTACGAAAACCGTAACCGACCGTTTAGAAATTATAACCGTATAAAACCGACCGTACGGTTTTTGGCGGTTTTCGGTTTGACGGTTTTAGGCGGTTTTTGGCGGTTTTGGGCGGTTTTTGGCGGTTTTGACGGTTTTTTGGTTAAACTATTTTTTTATTTCAAGAACCGAAACCGACCGCCGTGTCAAAAAAACCGAAACCGAAACCGACCGCCAAATTCGGTGATGACGTGGAACCGAAAATTCGGTTACGGTCTGGTCGGTTTGATGGTCGGTTTCGGTTTTTCGGTTTTTATGAACACCCCTAATTCTAATATCTTAATAATCTTATTTTACACATCTTATTTGAAAATCATTTTCATACTCACTCATCTTTAATCTTAAGTATTTTAGTTACTTGTCTTTTATATTATTTTGCAAAACCAAAATCCTATCAAATATTTGGAGCTAGGTTAGAATATTCTTATTTTGTTTGAAATAGTTTCTTTTGATGTTAGTCAACTCCCATGGGTTCGACCTTGCACTTACATGAACACTATATTCCGAAACGATTCGTGCACTTGCGAGTATAAATATTAAAACACTCACTTTTGAGGACAACAATGTCATAAAGCATTACTACAGTATATGGAGACATAAATGAGACTTTCACTATTCAATTAGTGTATTTGTACTATATATGATATTTTTCTTTCTTGTTTCAATAGATCCAAACTAATCACTGTTAAAACAAGTGGATTCAAGACCAATTTAGACATGTTCTATTCAGTGTATGCTCCTACCTAAACCAAATTCATATTGCATGCTAGAGTAAACACTGTTGGATATATTTTATGAGGATCTAGATTTACTAATAAGTATGTTTCATTAACATCCTAATATGAATTCTAAAACAATGAAATAAACACATAAGAGTTTAAGAAAACCTTACATTGGGTGCAACGGAATATAATGACTCCTTCCGTTCAAATATCTAGCCCTTGATTCCTTTCTGTAGCAGAGCATTATCAATATCTGAACCTGGATCTCTTTCTCTCCTTCCTTTGATGCTGAATCTCCTTCCTTTGATGTTGGATCATCTTTTCTTGAAGCCATCACTACCTATTTATAGGTAACCACCTAGGTTTAAGTTAGAGTTATTTAGCATTAAAATAATGAAAAAATAAATGATAAAAGCCTACAATAGTGGCCGGCCTGGGCTTTGGATAATGGGTCTCACTTATGCAATTTTGCTGTTTTATCATTTCTGCATCTCATTTTCTCAAAAACGCCAATTTTCAAATTCAACCATTTAAATACCAATTCTAATTATTTAATAACTAAAATTAATTATTAAATAATATTGTCAATTAATATATTTATTAATTAGACATATAAAGTCTCTTAATTAATAAATAAACCTAGAATCTCTTTTCTTTTACAATTTCGCCCTTGCTTAGTGAAAATTCATAAACTAGACATAGTCTAACTTTAGAATTATAATTGATTAATCAAAATCAATTAACTGAGTCTTACAAGCAGTATGGTCTCAACTAGTATGGGGACCATGAGTCTATATATCCGAGCTTCCAATAAGCAGATCAAGAATTTATTAACTTAAACTCACTGACTTATTAATTCTTCGTTGAATCCACGCATAGCACTTACAATTGCACTCTCAGTATATAAAACGCTCTATATATTCCACGATATAGACACATCATTAGTTATCCATTGTTATAACCCTAATGTGATCAATGATCCTCTATATAGATGATTTACACTGTAAAGGGATTAAATTACCGTAACACCCTACAATGTATTTTATCCTTAAAATACTTAACCCTGTATAAATGATATTTCAGCTAAGTGAAATGAGATCTCCACCATTTATTTTTCGTTTGGTTAAGCTCGAAGGAAATCATCCTTTACTTTCTATTCGCCAGATAGAAGCTATAGATTCCATATTTATGTTAGCGCTCCCACTCAATTGCACTACCGTGTTCCCAAAATGTACGTATCACCCTAACCCAAAAGTAGGCTTAACTAACAAATCAAAGAACACGAATAACACTCTTGAGATTGAACCTAATCATATCAGGATTAAGATCATTTGATCTAGGATCAACAGGTGATATTGAATTGAATGGATATTACGGTAAATTCTAATATATCTAATCAAAGTTCAATATCGGCCCCTTCCGATGTATACTCCATACATCCGATGCTGGTAAACTTTGCCAATGTCCTGGAAAGGACATAACACTTATCCAAGGTGTAAGAATACATATCGCTGATTATACCATGTCAGTCTAAATCCAGTGTTCTGACAAATCAGGGAATAAACTTTCGAACATATAATTAAGATTATATTCCACTGTGTTGATAACACTATAATCATTAACAAATTGATATGTTCTGGACTTAACTAGAATTCATACATTATGTACATATAATCATGAAATAAATCATGTGAACCATGCAACATTAAATGTTATTTCTGATCTTTATTAATAAGTAAATCTGATTATATTGAAATGAGTTTTATTTAGGGCATAAACCCAACAAACACATATATCCATATTTGGTACAAAACATATTCATAGAATAATATTGAAATGTTAAACATCAAAACAAACTGAATCCTCCATGATAAACCTTTAAACCCATTGCTGAAAATAGTACCATTTCTGTTCAAACAACATGAATTGAAAATAAAGATGTAAAATTGTGCTTTGAAATAGATCTTCATGTTACCACATGACACTTTTCAACAAATTCCCATAACTAAAACATCCTGTCTAACATAACAACATTACAAGTCGAGTTACATTTCATAAAAGATGTAACTTTTGACTTTACAAAGAAAGTTATTTGACATGAAATTTCATTAATTTTTATCATATAAACACCAATTACATCTTAAAATATTGTAAGTTGATGCTTTGGTATGATCTTCATACTACTCAAAATACTACTTAAAATACTTCTCAAAATACAACTCAAAATACTTCACCACTAGTCTTTGATGTTGTTTTCATAATCCATAATCCCTCAGTGAGTTGGTGCAATTTGTTGGGATATCCTTTACTACAATGAATGAAAAAAATGTGATTATGAATGCACAAACAGTCGAAAAGTATAAAATAAATTATTATTTGAGAGGACTTTGATATTGTACCATTGTTGCTGAGTTGCTTGGTTGTGAAGAAGGTGTGGCAGTTGCTGATTAGTGATTGATGAGGTGTAGGATTTGTATTTCTAGCGTAGTGTCCAGGGTCTTCAAGTGGTGTGTCATTAACCTATGAGTATCAATAAACATCAAAAGCAAATCAATATAAACACACACACACACACACCATTCATATATGCCAACAATCTCAACACACACACAGTATAAACACACACACACCATTTAAATTTACCAACAATCTTAACACACACACACACCATTCAAATCTGCCAACAATCTCAACACACACACACACACCTGCATTATTTCCATACACACACCTACATTATTTCTAAACACACGCATTATTTCATAATTATGCTTGATTTTCTTTTCACTGTATTGGTTGCATCTTCATTGTTATATTGAAATGTTTGGTATTGTTAGGTATTGATCTTTGAACGAGTAATCTTTGGTATTTGCACAAACAATAATGATTATGCTTGATTATTTTTTATTGTATTGGTTTCTTCTAAGTAAGGGTTTTATTATGAAGATTTTTTATGTTTATTTATCTGGTTTTATATTAAAGTGACAACTTTTATTATTTTTTAGACACAAAGTTCTAATGAGAATTGGATAAAAGTCATTTGATAGTATTACTCCGTACTTGTATATGTGAAGCTTTATAGTCATTTCTCACAATTATGAGTGTTTGTATGTTGTGTCAATGCTATTTGTTCTATTCTTCTAATAATTTAACTGTCATTCAATTTGAGTTAGATTTCTTTTTTGGTTTATCTTTGGTATATTTATGTTGATTTTTAAAAATAAGTAATCATTTATATTTACTGAAACATTTGTAATTATGCTTTATTTCTTTTCTTTATACTGGTTGCATCTAAGTAAGAGCTATTAAAGTTTATTATGGGAATTTTTATGATTATTTATTTGATTCTGTATTCAAAAGTGACAATTTTTTTTGGACTCTAAATTCTAATGGCGATTAGATGAAAGTCATTTAATAGTATTAATTACTTTATACTTTATGTGTGAAGCTTTGATAGTATAATGTTCAAGTAGAAAATATATTTATTTGCAACTGAATACTTGGATATATCTGTTTCATTTCTAGCTCGAGTAACTTTTGGTTATTTATGAGCTTTGAATATGAGAGCATGGCATGACTACAAAGAATCCCATTTAATTCCCACTTTTTGCAAGAACAAATCCAGTGATTCAAAACCACCAAAAATATGCTACCATACATGTTCTCCACTTGGTGAATCAAATTTTCTGAAAGTGTCGACAAATGAGCCCGTGCGTCAATCTTGTTCTTCTCGAGTTGTTTTGAAACTTTTGGTGCTATGTTAGACGGCCACATTGACTACAGAGCATCTATTTTAAGAAAGTCTTTCCATTAAGTACATTCGAATCCTTTGAAGCATAGACAAGATGGGCTTATCTCTAGCCGCAATATGGACTTGGTACCATTAAATCCTTCATACATGTTGTTGACAAGTATATCACATTTAGGAGTGGTCCTAAAGTGTGATCTGCTCCAATGTTGTGGTCCCGCATCCATCAAATTGATATGATTTCTCAAATTGTTCCTGCAGGGTCTGCCTTTTCTTGTTCTTGCTTTCTCTTTCTTCTCAATTAATCTTCTTCAAAGATCATTTGTGGAGAGACTTCCACTGTTGCTGTCTGAGATTAGATACACCTCATCAACATCATAACTTTGACTACTGGAATTTTTGTGACGATGCTTGTCCTTCTGTGAAGTAGACTTCTTGCCTTTGGCATCAGTCTTATGTTTATGTGCGAGTGTGCCTCTAGAATTAGTTTGGTCACCCTGCCCTGAAGCATGATTTTCTTTCTTATTCTGCTCAGGCACTATCTCTTTCCCTTTATCCTTGCGTGGATTTGAGGTTCCAGGATCTTTTTGGTCAACTCTTCCAGGAGCATCAGTTGTTGGAGAGGTGTTTGCACATTAGCTCATTGACTCACACACTTGGAAAGAAGAGCTTGCAGCTCATTAACCTACACATCGGGAATAAGAGCTTGTAACTAATTGACTCACATATTTGTGTGTGAAGAGAATAATTACATTCATCGAGCTCACTCTTTATACGTTGAAGTAACCACCTCGCTAATACCATCATGGTAAAAGAGGACTACGAGGAGCATTATATTTAGGGATTATTTCACAATTATTCAAAAATAACAAAAAAATTACAAAAATACGGTTGTACAAATTTTTAATATTTTTGCAATTTTTATGATTTTATTTACAGAAAATACGGTCTTTTTATGTTGTACTCTTGTTAATTTGTTGTTGATTTTTTATTATTTGTATGTTATTTTTTTGTTGTTGTTTTGATGTTATTTTTATGTAGTTTTCTTATTATTTTCGTGTTGTTTTTATAGAAAACTATAAAATTGTAAAAAAAATTCTTTAAACGTAAAAATATAATTTTTTTTACAAAAAATAGTGGCTTATGTAATTATCCCTTATATTTATACTTAACACTTTTCCTACAAAGACAGTAAAGAAGGACAACTCATCCTCAGCGAGAAACAACCAGCATAGTTAGCATAACCATTTAAGGATAATGACAAAAGAACGGTTGGGTAGTTATTAAATATTATTCCATATGCATAAAAATGAAACGTGAAGAATGTCCATGTTTCATGAATTGTCATCCTATACACCTATTGTTATCCGTATTTTCGTAAGCATAATACGTGGATATTAATTAAGGAAGGTCGATGAGTCATTAGGCTGCCCGTGTGCCTCACTTAGCGTCCCGAGCGGATGAAGGCACTAACCTCGCGAGGAAGGCCTCTGTGAAAGAAATCCAAATAAGGATGACCTTGAGGTGATACGCGTCCGAAGCCCAGCCAGTACAGTCGGTACGATCTGATACCCATAAAAGCCACATGGGAAATATGCCACCTACCAATCCAACGGTGAGAATTCGTCCTTAAGAAGATCCATCCAAGATGCCACCTTGTGATTGAAGACTTACTCTTCATTAAGAAACACATTTCTGTAACCCTATTATTAACTCCAGATTATTCCTACTAAGCTTTCTTTTCTTCAAGAGGAACACGACGGAAAGGAGTAAAAGTCCGTTGTAGCTGTATTTGTGTAAACAGTTACTGGCCAACGAGCTTAATAAAATAGACTCGTGGACTAAGAATAGTTAACGCATAAACCACGTAAAAATCTCTTGTTTGTTATTTTAATTACTCAGTAAATACCTATAAATGGGGACAAAATTCAAGGTAAAAGGGATGACCAATTTAAGAAAAAAAAAAGAAAGATATTGTTATGTGGACTATATAGATTTTAACCACAAAATCAAGTAAAAATATTCGATATTTATTTATTATTATAATAAATCCTATGATATATTTATTACACAAAAGAACATTAATGTTTTTGGTTAACGAAATTCTGTGATAACAATAAGAAAAATATTTTTTTTTCTTGCTAAATAATTTTGTAAAATTTTAAAAGTTTACAAAAATGGTAAATTTCCATAGTGAAATTTGTTTGGACAAAGATAAAGAACATAGTTATAATAGTTTAGGGTAAATATCTTAAATTAAATAGCCTAAAAGAAATAAATAAGATAGAAAAATCACGTCTTTCCTACTTTTCCTTTTTCTTTTTCATTTTCTTGTTGACGGTGTCATTGATATCCTCTCTATCAAATCGTCTTGAGTTACTTCTAAACCACGAAAAACAATTTCTAGGGTTTATCACAGAATTCAGATTCACTCTCACTCCCACTCTGCATGTCAAAAACCTCGAATTGATACCTCTCACCATTTTCAATCACCGCCATGTCTATCTGAGTCTGACCTTCACACTGCTCTCTCCTCAATTTCTCTCTTTCAATGGACGAGTCTCTCAAAAATCTCCCTACCAGCCATTTGCTCGGTTCAGTTCCTGTACGTATTGTTCATTACTATTAATGTTTTGTAATAATTGCATTTTCCCATGTCTATGATTTACTCTCCTTTTTCTTTTTAGTTTTAATGGGAAATTTATTTAAGTATAATTTTGTCGTTTAATGATCTAGTAAATGAAGTGATCGAGATTGATCAGATGTTGTTGAATTTCTTTTATCCTTTGTTTTCTGAGAAATTGAAGGAAAGATGGGTGTAGACTCTAGATATGTGAAGTCTTGAAAAAAAATCTCTTATGATTTGACAGAACTAATGTCTTGCCCTTTTCGCTTGTGGGATTTTCTGTTGTGTTCTTTTTCCCTTCCCCATGAAGAATGGTAAACAATGGCAAGCTAAATTTTAACCCGTCTTTTTAATTACGTAGTATTAATTGGCAAAGCCAATTTTCCCCCCTTTTCCAAACGGTTTATTCAATTATCGTGGGTACTATGAAATTACCTGTTTATGAGAACCCATACTTTCTAATTATGGTTATTACATGTAAGAGCAACCTAGTTTTTAACTTATCTAGTATTTTTCGATTGATTAATGATGGAAAAACACATTTGTAGGTACTATTAATATTTACTTACATGTGTTTTTGTGTCTTTGGGTAAATAGGCTGTTATAGATGAAGGAAAGGGAAATAATACAACAAGCTATGAAGGTATGTGTACTATCATTTTTTAACTCACTGAGTCTTTCCTATAATAAAGGAAGAACAGAGAAGAAATAACTTTTCTAAAAAATGGCAAATTTTGTTCAAAGTGTTATTAAACTGAAGCTTCTGATCGATACAAGGAGAAGAAGAGTGTTGTATGGTGAGTGATGGTATTGACATGGTTGGTAGCATAGGCAATCTCCATCAAAACCTAGAAAAACTAAGCCCATCTTATCTCCAATCTAATCTCAACAAAGACACCCTTCATGGTTGGTATTGACATGTGATGCAGCTGAGCAAGAATGTGGTATTGTGAAAGATGTGGTTACTTATATGATAATGGATGATCTTCAAGTCAAGCCTATCTCAATCAATGCTGTGCTTAATTCCCTTAGGAATGTTGAGGAGCATGCTCTTCTAGAAAAGACTGTTTCAGTTGGCATTCATGAGGGTTTGAGGTTGTTGAAGGCTTCTCTGCACACTAAAACAGCTCTTACTCAATGTTTCCTTGTAGATGCCAATGCTTCAAGGAGAAATAATGTTATCACCTTTTGATAGTTCAAGGGGGTGTTTTTTTTTTACTTTGGTTCCTTAATAATTAGTTATGGAATGTTATTTTGGATTGATGGGAGAATTTTTTGATTATGGCCACTGAATTATTATGTTTTACTTTTCTTTATGCATGTTTTTTTATGTTTTGTTGCTCCTCTTGGTTTAGGTAATTTTGTACAAGAATTGTGTTAAAAATGGAATCGATTTATTTATTTATTTATTTTTTTGATGAATAAAAACTCACTGAGTCTTTCCTTAGGTACAAGTTATCCTCAATCTAGGTCTATTTCTCTCTAACATATTCCTGCGTATTTTTTGTTTTTTTTTTTTTGTGCTACAGTGCCATCAGCTAATATGCAAATTTTTCCACCAACTAATGGAGGAGACAGGGGAAGGGGATATCAAACTCTTGAAAGTCCAGGTCCAAGTGGTAAATTGTTTGATAAATTAACTGATTTTGTCAAGTATACACATGAAGATTCGCGCTAAGCTTTATGCCGAATATTGGTTTCAAATTGATGTTTGCTTATTTCATTGCTGGTTTGGGAGATTGCATTTGTTTATTTAGGTAAATAATAGGGCTGTTCTGATTTTATCCTTGGACTGCAATTGGGTTAAAGTTAACTATTTTTTGTATTTTATCATGAATCATGTTTTTGTGTGGAACACCCCACCCACCCAAAAGACACCCTATTCTATTCTGTTTTATTAATTATTATTTCTTGTTCACAACTGTTCACTTTTTCTTTTAACTGTAGAACCCTTTGAACAACAACCCGCAAACAGCTGGAAGGGAGTATTTAGTGTCTCATCGTATACACAATATTTCAATGTAGATACAGACCTTGTCTTAAACAGATTGCTAGGTTCTCTACATCCTATTGGCGGGGACTTTTTTACCAAGATTGATGCTAACCCTGACCTGTGAGTTCTGATCTTTGTTTCTGGTCATTAATATTGATTCCAAATTTTACATTTGGTTGCAAAACTGTGAAGTATTATTAGGCATGATTATGTATCCTTGAACCTCAGACATAGATAGGAAACATCAAATTGCAGCAAAAGTAAATACAAGTTGGTTTTAAAGATTTGAAGAACTTCCTATTTCTCATTGACATAGAGCAGTAGAATTATTAATGTCCTACAGGACAACTCGATAGGAGATAAGTTTCTGATAGATATGGAAGAAAACAAACATCAAATGTTGAAACTAGGATTAGCTACATTAACATGCTTGTGGTATATTTGTTTGAAATCTAAAACTAGTCCTTGATTGTGTACCTTAAATCATAAATTATTTGATCTTTTATAATATGATGACTAGAGATATTCAGTTGTTTGTTGGAGCAGTGTCTGGTTGGAAGTTGATTATTAGGTCACTTCGAGTCTGTCAAGTGGAAGTGGTTGTGTGTGTGTGTGTAAAAGGTAATTTGTTGCTTGAGTCTGTCAAGTGGAAGTAGTTGAGTGGGTGTGTTGTGAGTAAAAGGCTTATAGTTCAAACCCTATTCTAGGCTACTTAATATCAAATGACAAACAACAAGTAAAATTTTCGTTTCTTTTCTTCTCATCTAACCACTTCTTGATATAATTTTGATCTGTAGTTATGGGCTAATATGGATCTCCACGACATTGGTATTTGTACTTGCTTCCCTTGGAAACTGTGCAACCTACCTCATGCAAAAGAACACTGACAACACTACTACTTGGAGCTTTAATGTTAGCTATGTAAATGTAGCAGCCGGATCAATTTATGGCTATGCAGCTGTGGTGCCATTGTTATTTTATTTCCTTCTTCAGTACATGGGTTCCAATCCTAGTCTCATTAAGTTTTGGTGCATGTGGGGATACTCTCTCTTCATTTTTGTTCTGGCTTCTGTAAGTAGCTGCTTTCTCTTAATGCTCTTTTTTTCATTGTGTTGTCTTATTTCCCGGTAGAGAGTAATGAAAAAGAAGGCCACATTTTAACTCTCAACACGTTCTTTGTTGAACTAATTGAATTCTACTAATTAAGCAAAAAATATGTTTATTCTTGGCTTAGTGAGCAAAAAACTGTAGTCAATTTAGGGGAAAATTTTGCAATTGAGAAAGCTTAGCAATTGTCATTTGCTCATTATTTGCAAACTTGCACAATATGTTCCTTCAAAGCCATCTAATATATAATTTGATGGAAAATTTTCAGTTTCTGCTGGTAATACCGGTCGAGTTTCTCCGCTGGTTGATTATCATTCTCACTGGTGCTGCCTCAGCTTGTTTTGTTGCCACGAATCTGAAGTCCTATATAGAGGGAAGTGATCTTAAGATAGTGGTTGTTGCAGCATTTGCCTTGCAATTAGCTTTGGGTGTTTTCATCAAGGTCTGGTTCTTTCCATGAGGTTAAATTGCCACACCTAAATTTCAAGCAATTGTATCTGGGTTATGCGAAATTGAAAAGAAAAGAAAAGTACTAGAAGAAATTTGTGTGGGATATTTGGTTTGGTTAATCAGAGTTAAATTTGTCCGGAAAAGACACATTTTGCTGTATTTTAGAATCACTGACTTGTTTACACTATAAATGGGCATCATTATGCTAGTGAGGTGGGCTTTTTTATTTGCAGCTCACTATTTCGTTCTTTTTGGGAGTTTTTTTTTCCCTTTGGAGGACTCTTTTGGGGTTTTCATTTGTAATTTACAGCCATGGACTATTTCGTTGCTTGTATGTGGTTGTGTGGTGCAAGTACAGTTTGCCTTACAAAAATATTTCACCTTCATATCATTCTGTCCTCTTCCCTTCATTGAAACGAAGTCATCTTTGTCCTATCTAAAAATAATAAGAAAGGTTGTATTTTTAAATGTTTGGCTGTTATTTCCCCTATACTCATCAAATGTAAAGACATTACTTTTTACGAGTTAATCTCCATGCAAATTTATTTTTAATATATTTCAGAACGAACAAGTAAAGGATTTCATTTTATTTTTTGAAGGACACCTAATAGGATTGATAGTCATATTTGAGGTTGAGGTTATGTGCATCAAGTTGGTTTTATTAATATCAATATATATAAAGGAGAATTTCATGTGGCACTTTCAAATCTATATCTATCGACAGAATTCTTGGTTTATGAGAAATTTATGGGTGATTTTTTATTTATATATAATAAAATAAATTCCATTAAATTAAAAAAAATACGATTGGGTTTTTTTTAATTATTTATTGTATTAATTTCCTATTACAATTTAGACATTCCCATGGGATCACACATAATATTTCAATCCGCACTTCTCTTTTTTCTTCTTCACAACTTACTAACAAAATATATAAGTAATAATAATAATAAAAAAGACGCGTGGCTTTTATCAAAGTTCACAAAACCAAGCATCAATGGCGAAAAAAACCCAATAAAGTTTACAGCTAACAAATGATTCTAAGTGCTCGGCATATGCATTAGTTTTCAGGAGCAAATTTTTTTAAAGTTACGTAATAATTGACATTTATGCTACAA
Source organism: Cannabis sativa (assembly GCF_029168945.1). Classification (NCBI taxonomy): domain Eukaryota; kingdom Viridiplantae; phylum Streptophyta; class Magnoliopsida; order Rosales; family Cannabaceae; genus Cannabis; species Cannabis sativa. The sequence continues at coordinate 7,430,641 of NC_083601.1, read as the reverse complement.
ACACAATATACAAAAAATAAAGAAGAATATAGAAGAAAGAATAGATCATTATTCACATCTAGAAAGGCAGTAGAGATAACAATAATAGAAACTTTTCATTTTTTTTTCTTTTTTTTAATCAATTTTTTTTTCTTTTTGAATAAAGATAAATATGAAATTTTAATCGTATAGAGTTTTATTTTAATAAAATATAGTATTTTAAAATAATTTAAATTCAAATAATTTAACAGTATTTTGTTATAGAATACTATCACTTTTTGTTAAACATGGTTTTCAATTTTTGTCGACACTACCATATTCAATTTATCAACGAAAAAATAAACAATCTAAATATATGCGGATCCGGCTAGAATGAAAAGTGCAAAATACAAAAATTACACTATTGTCTCTATTGAAGCAAATGAAGATTGAAATCCACCAATGATTATCATTAGTTTTCTTGTCTATCATTTTTAGACAAATGCTATCTTCAATTATCAACAATTTATAGATTCATTTTTAATTTTCTTTTTATCTTACACCCATTTAAGTAATGTTTCTTTAAGTATTGAAACATCAATTTTTAATTTATTTTTGGATTAACTTAAGAACATATTTAAATCATCAAACTTTCTTAAACACTAATATATTGCATTCGGTATTCACTTTTAATTGACAACATTATAAACTATAATATTTAGATACACTTAATGAGAATCTCACCTAATAACTAATAATATTCTTTATTTAATTTTTAATTGTATCACGTTCAAATAACATAGAAAAAAACTAGCATACGTGTCTCGCACGTAACTTTTTGCTAGTATATCTAAATGTGTTTAGATAACAAAATTATTGGTTTATGAGAAATTATTGGGTCAAAAAAAAAATTCTATTAAAAAATAACAGTAATCCCCAGTGTATTTTTAAATGCTTATTCTCTCTTAAACGATTGAGGATAGAAGTTTTAGGCCTAAAGGATTGAGGAGGAAGTTTCGCCATTCAAGAAGGATTGAAGAAAGTAAACTATATAAAGTTGCGACTGAATGAGGAAATTTTGCAATTGAGGATGGAAGCTTTGCGATTGAGAGAGGTAGTGATTTGGGTTTGGTGGTGCAACTGATTTGGGCCCACCAGAGTAAGCTATAGGTGAGTCGATTTGGGCATGCGATTGACTCTCTTCTCATTCATTTATCATTTTGTGATTGACTCATCAACTTTTGATAGAAATCCATAATGTTTGATCTTTTTTATGATTGAGTTTTTAGTTATTTTATTTTGTTCCAAATTGTATGTTTGAGAATTTGTAATTGTTGTCTTGGTTTTAAGAATTATCAAAGTTAAAGCCTTAAGAAGATAAAAGCTGCAAAATCTTCTTCTTTCAGTGGCAATCTTTTCACTATAGTGTTCACCATTCTCTTCTTTCTCGTGATACTCTTTCATGGCAATATTTCATATTTTCTGTTTACAGAGACTTTTATTAGCACTATTGTTGAACTATTGATTTGTTGTTCTGTCATCAATGTTTAAAGTTACAAGCATAGCATAGATGAGCATTAACTAATACAATATCTTTGGAGTTTAATGAATTTAGGAAGATTGCAAAATAACCTTTAGTCACTTTTGAATGTAATGGGGTCTCACATGCTTTAGTGGAGATTTAATTCTCTGCACATTTATTTAAGTTTTGCTTCCCAGTTTCTTTTATGCTTTACTTGATGCAATACCTGAGTTTTTCTATTCTATCTTATATTTGTCATTCCTAGGATTGGATTTGGCAAGTTACTGAGAGGATTACCAAGATAAAGGATGCACATAAATGCTTAATTTGATCTTAGTTTCACCATCACGTTTGTAGTTTAAATTGAATTTAGTGATGTTCTCAAATTCTTAAAAAAAAGCCAAGAAATTTGAGGGTGAGAAAGTTAAGAAAAAGTGGACTCACATGCTTTAGTTAAGAATTGTATTTTGATGTTTCTGAGAAAAAGACTCCTATTCACATGAACATTGAGATTTTATATTTTACAGGTACACTTTCGAATCTTTGAATTGGCCTCTCATATTACAAAGATATTTCATTGGATATTTTTATTTGTGCCTAATATTTTGGCATCTTCTATTTATGTTCCTCAAGACTAATCATTAATCAATGCATCCAATTCATTAGCATTTTTCTTCATAACTTTACTATAATCACTAACATCCCACCACCTTAAAAATGGTATAGCATTAGCATCAACCAATCATTCTGAAAGATATACTTTCTTCTTCGTGATTTTGGGACAATAGGAAATACATGTACAACCAAATTATTCCTTTAGCTAACCTATTTTGATATTAGTTTGATTCTTTTGGTTTACTCTGGTAACAGGTAAGATTTTTATTATAAAATATTTGAACTTTTAATTATAAAAAATTAAAATATTTAATAATACAATTTATAATATTTTTTTAAATGTGACTTGAGAATAAAGTGAGATATGTTATGATATTTGAATACTCATTAGTTATCTAGCTTATAAGTATAAAAATATACTATATATAATTAATCTAATGGGTGACTATTCAATGGTTACATTTTTATTGTAATCATATGGTTACATTTTTTTTTTTAACCTGTAATAGCAGGTTACTAATAGGTAGACTTTCATTTTTTAGATTTAATTAATTATAATTAACTATTTTCTTAAAATAATTAATTAAATAGTAGATACTCCTTTTTTAGAATTATTTAATTATAATTAACTATTTTCTTGAAATAATTAATTAAATATTTAACAAGACCTCTTTTAGCAATTAATATTTATATTTAAATCCTTACTTGAATTATTTTAATAATTAAACCATTTAATTATAATATTTACAATAAAATTTATTTTTTTTACAAAAATTAAACTTCTTTTGAAACAAATTAAAATTCTCTTCTTATAATAAATTTTCAAATAATTAATTATTTTTAAATGATATTTAATTATTTTGTTACAATTATATGAATTAAGTATGAGGCCTAAAGTTAATGAATCGATAACAAGTGCAGCCATTTTTTTTAAAAAAATCCTTCAACTTATTTCATTTTTTACTTTTTAAATATTTAAATAAAAAAATTAAATAATTAAGTGAAATAATTTAAAATTAAGATTACAAGTATAATAAAATTTAAATTATGAAATTATATGTGTATAATTTTAAATTATAAAAAGTTTTGTTATAAAATTGTAAATAATTTAAGTATAAAAAAATAAATTGCTAAAAAGATCCTTATATAGTAATAAATTGTAAAAAATTAATTAATAATTATAATTAATTTAATTTTAAAATATAATTAATCTTAATTAAAGTTTTATAAGGAAATAAATGATTAGGTCACTTTCAGGTTACAAGTTATTTATTATTTATTTTTATTTAATTTCTAAATTAATCACAACCATTTAATAGTAATCTAATGGCTTAAAAAAATGTAACCATGATGGTTACAATAAAAATGTAACCATTGAAACCTCTTCCTTAATCTAATTGTCAAATTATAGTTCTAATTCAAATATTTTAGCTTTTCTTGTTTTATATTCTTCATTCCATCTATTTTACATCTTGCAATACTAATTATTAAAATATATATTAACATAATCAGGTATCTTTTACAATACGTTTTATTAAAAATATATATATTTTTTTTGATAGAAATGTATATTTCTTTTCTTTATATATTAAAAGTGGTTATGTAACGGCAATTCTTGGTTTAACGATTTATTTTAACGTTTAATTTTTTTATAGCAAAGTTAACGTCGAGTTAACGGAACCGTTAACTTAGAAAAAAAAAATCTACTTTTTCTAACCCTAACAATTACTGCTAATGATGGGGATCCGAGAAGGAGGCGGCTAGAAATATTCAACAAGAAACAATCAAAACAGAAAAACTAATTATTAAGAATCCCCATCCCTATAATCGATCTGTGAAGGAAATAATTTCTTCACCGACGAAGAAGCAAAGGAAGATATGGATGGCTTCTCACTCAGGACACTGTCGATTTGCTAACGATTTCAAACGAGGTCTTTGACCCAGACCCATGAATACGACTCAGACCTTATTGTTTTTCGCTACAAAACATTCAATTTCGAAGAACCTATGATGATCTCAATAAAAAATGTTTTCACGATTTCTAATTAAATTATTTTTATTATACATATAATACGTAAGATATACTTCTGTTTTGCTTTGGTCTTCTTTAGATTTTCATGCAAAATTGATGAGGAGAAGAGGAACACAGTGAGACTATGGTGGTGACACCAGAGAAGAAGGATGATAACACTGCACTCTGCACAGAAACTCAAGGAACTCTTTTGGGTTGGAAAGATAAGAAAAATGAAGCCTTAAGAAAGTGAATCAACCCCATTTTTCAGGAACAAAGAGAAGGTTCTGCTCACTTGCTTCCGAAGAATCAACTTCAGTCAACCCCATAGTGGAAAGATGAATGAGGAAATCACCTTTTTGCATCAAAGCAGCCTTGTTCCAGTCAAAATAGTGATTAGTTGCACGCCAAACTGCTCGAGCATATTTGCAACCAAAAAGGACATGACCAATAGACTCCCAAGCTTGACGACAGAGAGAACAAGTGGAATCGGTAATAACATTCCTACGAACCAACGATGTAGCAACAGGGAGAGCATCATGGCACACCCTCCAGGCAAAAATTTTAATTTTCTGTGACAGCTTTAACTTCCAAAAAAAGGTCCACCAGGCTGTGGGTGAAGTGGAGACCGAAGAAACATCAACTTCTTTTAATGATGCAGCAAAATGGTAACCAGAATTAACATTGTAAATGCCTGATGAATAATGATGCCAAATAAGCCGATCGGTTGTTGAGAAAAAAACTAAGAGGGACCGTGAGTATCCTCTCCACATCTATCCTTGAAAAATACTGGTGTAACAAGTCACAATTCCATTGTCTATCTTCAGAAATAAAATTAGCAACAACAACGTTTGAAGGACTTGAGTAGTGAGTCGGGAGGAAGTTGGAGTGACCGGGAATCCATGGATCACGAGCACAGATTATGTTCCTGCCCTCACCAACTTTCCATCGCAGCCCAGCACTTAGAAGTTCTCAACCGAAAAGGATACCTTGCCATGTAAGTGAAGGAGAATGACCTTGTGGAGCTTCAAGGAAGGAGTTGTTCTGGAAATATCGACTTTTCAGCAATCTACTCAAAAGAGAGTTAGGATTGTCAAGAAGTCGCTAAGCTTGCTTTGCAAGAAGCGCTTGGTTATAGTGTACAAACGACCGAAACCCCATACCACCCTCAATCTTAGTCTTACATAACAGTTTCCAATTACACCAATGAATTTTTGTGCCTTTGTCATTTGAACCCCACCAAAAATTAGACATCATCATTTCTAGCTGATTACATATGTTATTTGGTAATTTGAAACAACTCATGAGATAAGTTGGAATAGATTGCACCACAGCCTTGAGGAGAATTTCTTTTCCCCCAACCGAAAAGATCTTGTCATTCCATGTTCTCATTAGTCTCCAAATCTTTTCTTTGACTTCACTAAATAGGCGTTGTTTATCTTGGTCAGTATAAGCTGGTAATCCTAGGTACTTTTCATGGCAGTCGCGAATTGGCATAGACAACACTCGATGAAACTGAATTTGCGCAGCCAAAGTTGTGTTTGGTGAGAAAGAGAGGACAGATTTATCCGGATTTAAGACTTGGCCTGAAGCTTTGTGATAGATGTCCAAAGATCTCTTGATAGCATTGCAAGAACTTTCAGTAGCATTGCAAAAAAGTAAGCTATCCTCTGCAAAAAGCAGATGTGAAATTGGTGTAGATCTTCTAGAAAGTGAGTAACCATGGAGACGGCCCAACCGCTCCTCATGTTGCAGCAAGCAAGATAGACCCTCGAAACAAATCAGAAATAAATATGGCGACAAAGGGCAGCCTTGTCGGAGTCCTCTTGTTGGGGTAACCGATCCAGTGAGCTCACCATTCAAGAGAAAAGTGAAGTGGTTTTTTGTCAAGCAGTTCATAATCAAAGATACCCAACCATTAGCAAACCCCATTTGCTCCATAACAACTTTGATGAAATTCCATTCAACTCGATCGAATGCCTTACTCATATCCAACTTTATAGCAGCCACTCCTTTACGACCTGAAGTTTTGAGTTTAATACCATGAATTAACTCAAAAGCAACCAATATGTTGTCTGTTATAAGTCGATTTGGAAGAAAAGCGCTTTGTGTTTCTGAAATAACATGTGGTAGGACATTCTTAAGTCGAGCAACAAGGACTTTAGTGATCAGCTTGGAAATGACATTGCTAAGGCTAATTGGCCTGAAATCCTTCATGTACTGGGCCTTTTTTATTTTCGGTATGAGAGTGATGATAGTAGAGTTGAGCGGCGTTGGGTCAGCTCCTTCATTGAGAACACTTAGGACAGCAGCAGTGACCATATTACCAACAATATCCCAGTTGTTTTGGTAGAACATAGCAGACATACCATCAATCTCCGGACTTTTGTCAGATCCCATAGAATGAAGAGCAAGTTCTACATCAGCTTGTGTAAATGGTTTGAGTAAGGACTCATTCATATCAACAGTGACCGAAACTGGAATAGTATCCAAAGTAGCAGCCAAAGCCTCATTATTCGTGGGAGAATGCTGGAAGATGTGGGAAAAATATTCTTGAATGACCATGCTCATATCCAATTTGGAAGTGACTGTTGTACCATCTTCAGTTTTGAGAGATGAAATTTTGTTGTTTGATTTCCTAGCCGAGGCCTTGGAGTGAAAGAATTTTGTATTTTTATCTCCCAATTGCATCCAATCAATCCGAGATCGTTGTTGCCAGTAAATCTTCTCTTGTTCGAGCAAATCATCAAGAATGGATTCATTATGTTTCAAGGCAGCAGCAGTATCATTATTCAGAGAAAAGGAATTATTCAAGTTGTCAACCTTCTTTTGGGCAGCTGCTATATTATGTTTCAGACGACCATATTTCTTAATGTGCCAACTTTGCAGTGAGGTAGCACATGAATCCAGATTTTTAAGCACTCATTGGATGGGATCCAAAGGCTGATCAGATAGCCAACAATTAGAGATGATGACTTTACTTTCAGGGTCCGAAAGCCATAGTTTTTCAAAACGAAACCTGCTATGCCGCTTATGGTGTTGTGAAGTTAAGCCTGTAAAAAGGTCAGCTGTGATGGCACGATGATCAGAGTTAAAATAGTCCAGGTGAGACACTGTAGGTTGGCTGAAGGATGAAGTCCAAACATCATTGACAAAACACCAATCTAAACGCTCTTTTAAAGAGTTTACTGATGTTCTGTTTTTAGCCCAGGTATAACAGTCGCCATGGAAAGGGGGATCTGTGAGATGACAGTGATCAAGGGCCCTTCGAAATGCAGTCATTTGTGATTCACTTCGCAAACTGCCCCCTAATTTATTTTGGTTGGATAAGATCTCGTTGAAGTCGCCAATAATTAACCAAGGTTGTGAAGGAGCTATATCCGCAAGTCTACAAAGTAAAGTCCATGAATCGGGTCGATGTTGAACAACCGGTGAACCATAAAAAGCTGTGAAATGGAAATTTTGTCCACCAGTATCAGTCACAAAACAATCAAAGAAACAGGAGCCAAAAGTGTTGAGGTTAACTTCAATGTTGTCTTTCCATAAAAGCATGAGACCACCGCTTAAACCAATTCGAGGAGCATCCAAGCCATTGTTAAAATTTAAAAGTTGTCGAATGCGAATTAAAGAGTTGGTGTTGAGTCGAGTCTCCATAAGAAAGAGAACATGGGGAGATTGCTGAGAAACAAGCAATCTAAGATGTCTTAACGCTCTCGGGTTCCCTAATCCCCGCACGTTCCAACTTAAGATTTTTATAATCCCTTGTGGGATTACAAAGCAATCTTCGCAGAATCGTCAGAGTCACCATCTGAATCCATGGAAGTGGAGGAAACATTCTAGTGAGAGCAGTCCCCTGTTGACGAGGAAGGGAAAAAAGCAGAACTTTGTTGGTTGCGGCATCTCTTAAGTAATTGTCTCATTGACGTACCATCCGAATGCTTCTTGAAAACTCTGTTGGGGTGAAGATTTTCCTTATTAGTTTTGGGTTGAGGGTAAGAAGTGGAAAGAAGAGGTGGTGGGGTGGTAAAGAGAGAGGACGAGAAGACAGAGGATGAAGGTACGGAAGGTTTGGTATTAGCATTTGAAGACAGTGTATTTGGGGGGTAAATAGCAATTGGAATGTGAGGAGAAGAGGCCAAGCTGATGTCAGAGGTATATATATGTTGGAGATTTATGCTTTGTGAAGGGAAGAAGAGTGTGTTGTTGGTAGCATCAGAAGTGAGAGGAAGAGTAGAAGGGGGGACATGACTAGGGAGAGACAAATTGGAAGCACCAGTGGTGTGGGAGGGTGGGTGTATAATGGTTGGGGCAGAGATTTGTGTTACTAGCAGACTTGGGAGAAGGTTAGAAGGGTTGGTAAAATTCATAGGCGTTGAAGAAGGAACTGAAGATGATTCACCATGGTAAAGAGTCTTTGGTTGGGGCAGAGATCTCACACCAAGATTGGGTACAGTGGAAACCAGAGATTTACGAGCCAAACGAGTCAATAGTGGCCATGCATTCCCTTTAGAAAAATCTGAACGATACTTGTCATAGCCATTGGTTGGTAACTTGGCTCCCTTCAACCACGGGCCATATTCGAAGTCTTCATCATTGCCATTGTCCACCCTTTCCATGAAAGCCACACATTTTTCAAAGGGGTGTCCAAGTCTTCCACATTCAAAACAAAACTCAGGCAGTCTTTCATAACGAAAGTCAATCCAAAAATCATCTTTGATCCTAGGCAGACTGATCATGTGTCCTCGAAGGAGTGGTTTGTTCACAAGTAATCTTACTCTAATCCTCAAGAAAGGACCCCAACCCTCATCAAGAGATTCCTCATGGACGTCAATAAACTCCCCAATGATATTTCCCAAGGCAGTGGCAAACAATTTAGACTTACTAAGGAAAGGGAGGCGGTAGATTTGGACCCAAAAATGAGTGCTTGATAAATTATTCACTGTGACATTTTGTAGAGCACTTGGGGAGCAGAAGACAATTAGGTGATTTTGGAAATGCCAAGGCTCTTTATGCAGAACCCGCAATTCGTCGCCTGCGCAACCAAATGTAACTTTGAACATACCATCTCCATATTCAGAAACAATTGCAGGAAACCTACCCTTCCAATGACCACCCATTTGGTCGATGAAGATAGGAGGGTGGACATAATTATTAGTGAGTATTTGTGCAATAAGAATGTGGCCAGAATTGTTTGAAGGAGCAGGGGTAACATCAACAGGCAGAGCAACAACCGAACTTTCTTCATTAGTTAAATTTAAAGTTGAATCCAGAGACTGCAGAAGGGGATCCATAACAGGTTGGTGAATAAAAGTGCAGAGAAAATCGAGCAAAAGACCAGCAGTTAGGTTATCATCGAGAGAAGGGATGATGAAGAAAACTGAATGCAGATAAAGCGGGGGAAGGGAGAATTTTGAAAAAATAATTAAAAAGCAAAAAAAGTAGTTCAAATTCTATAACTGCAACAGACCCAAACAGGGCACCATTTTTTTCTTTTAAAATTCTATATTAAAAGACTTTACTTAATAATTCTTTTTCTTTATTTTAAGATGACACTTTTTTTTTTTTGCTATTTTTTAAAATTTTACAAAACGTATATATTGTTCCTTTGAATTTTCTAGAAACAAATAATAAATGTTAAAGTCATATATTGTTATGACTTATCATAAATTATTTCTTCATATTAAGGATAACTATTATATGAGTGTATATATTAAGATTAACGTATTTTTATTATTAATAACAATGTACATATTTATATAGACACAACTATGTTTTACCTAACACACAGTTTACTTTTATAAAACAAAAACCTTAAATAAAACTAACATTTACGTGGTTCGGTACGTAACTTTTACCTAGTATAAATATAAATATGATATATATGTATATGCACAAATTATAAAATACTGTGTGTTTTTTTTAAACAGAACATTTAAGACATTACTACAATAGAGTAAACATTTTATTAGTTAGCAAACAACATATTATATGCATTAAAAGATACATTTTTATAAAAAATGGTAGAATATAGTTCATCCAAAAATTAATTATTTACATGTATTGAATATCCATAAAAATAACTTCACAAAATAGTTATATTATTTTTTATTCTCTTAATCACTTTATATTAAAAAAATTCAATTAGATCATAATAATAAATTAAATTATATATAATTATTTGTTATATTATTTATAATTAAATTATATAGCACTTAACATAAAACTAAGCATACGTGTCTTGCACGTAGCTTTTTTCTAGTATATATATATAGAAGAAGTATGAGTGGTGACGTGGCAGTCTAAAATCTCTTCAAAGTTATATTTTTTTTCTCCTTAATTCTCTTATTTTTTTTAATATTTTATTAGAACATAAATTTACTAATTAATATTTTACTATTATTTTAATAAATTTTCTATAAAAATATCTATATTATATTAATTATTTTTTAAAAAATACATAATAATAAATATAAACTAAATTAGTAATATTAAATTAAATAATTATTTAATTATTTATATATGTATTCATAATTATATATATGTGTGAAGTTTTTTTTTACTTTGCAGAATATAGAAAAAGTATTTTTTTTTTTTATAGAAAAAATTTACTATGAATTAAACATTATGAATTGAGCAAAAAAAATCAGGTGTGAGATTACAGATTAACAATAAACCTTTTCTTGTAAGGAGATTAACAATAAACTTTGATTCTCGATTCAAATGTTATTTTTCAATTTTATTTTCATATATTCATAATTCTCATTCCATAAACTTTCTACTAATATTTTTCAATCAATGAAACGAAAAGACAAACTTTAATTCCCTTATGAAAAATCAAACTCTCAATCTCAATAATCAATAGAAATAACATCAAATTTCAAGTTCTCAAAATTTATAAAAATAAATAAATAAATAAAAACAGATCTCATAAACACAAACCCAAACATTAGAACCCCAGTAAAAATACTAAAACTCAAACATTAAAAACACACACAATAAAATTTGAACTCGGAATTTAACACACACATCAGAATAAAAATTAAACCATAAATATAGATTTATGCTACTATTTTTCGAATTCCAGTATTTATTAGCAACAAATTCAATATTTTAAGTATTTATGTCACAAAATTAAAATTTTAATATAATTTTACTAAGTAATTATTATTAATGGATTTTTTTAGTTTTTTATGTTGGCTTCAACAGAATATTTTAATTATTTAACAGAATATTTTTTTATTAATCTATATATATATCTCTAAAGTAGAAGCATAAAACGGTGACATGGCATTTTAAAATGACTTAAAACATGTTTATCTATTTTCTCATTTTTTTTCTAATTATTTAAAACATATTCATCTATATAAAAAACCTAAAATATCTATATAAAAATAATTAAGAATATATCAATATATATAGTCTCTTATAAATTTGTTGCCTACTATTTTAAAAGTTTTGGTACTATATTCTTACAGTTTTTTCCGTTTATAATTATATGATGAGTTTTATTCATTTTTATCAATTATTTTTGTAGATCTCTATTTTGAGATACTATATTCTCACATTTCTTTCCGTTTATAATTATATAGTGAGTTTTATTCAATTTTATCAATTTTTTTTTTTGTGAATTTCTATTTTAATTTAGTCTTTTATTACCCTATATTATTTGACAATAACTCTTCTTTCTTTTTTTATTTTACATCACAAATTATATGATGAGTTTTTTTTATATAGATTTGTCAATTTTTTTTGAGATCTCTATTCTCGGTGAGAGTTTTTTTAATTTTTTTTGGTCCTTACTATAAAGATAAATGGTATTTTAAAAATTATTTAAAAAGTATGTATATTTTTTAAAAGGTATTTTTTTATTTGGGTCCCTAAAATAAGTGGACCTTAGGCACAGGCCTAGCTCGCCGAGTTTTTTATCTCACAGATTTGTTAATTTTTTTTTTTTTGAAATCTTTATTCTTGATGAGGATTTTTCAATTTTTAATCTTTTTATCTCTATTTTGGTTTTGGTTTTGGTTTAGTCTTTTATTACCTTATATTTTTTGATAATATTCTTTTTCTTTCTTTGTTAGGTCACAAATTATATGATAAGGCAATTAAAGAATTTATAACAAAATCATTTACTTATGTATAAAAACGTTAATAGTTAATTAACTCAAGTATATGATTTATTTTATGTATAGAACAAACTTATTTTGATCAACAGTGATAACTACAAATAAAATACGATAATGATAGCAACTTTGAATGCAGTGGCGACTACAAGTGAGATACAGTGATGACATCAGTTTTGAATGGCAACACTTTTAAAATCATATGATAAGTTTTTTTTATAGATTTATCAATTGGTTTTTTTAGATCTCTATTTTGTGTGAGGATTTTCTAACCTCTATTATTTTTATTTTACTATAACGTTTGAAAATATCTTTTTGTTGTTTTCTTTTTTAGATAAAAAATTGTATAATGAATTTTTCTACCGTATTAATTTATTTTTTTTGTATAAAAATTAAATTTAGTAAAATAATTACTCATACTATTAAAAAAATATATCAACTTTAATATATTTTTATAACTTAATTAGCAATAAACAAAATAAAACCGCACGTGAAGCAGGTTTGTTTCATACTTAGTTTATAGCTATTTAACTATTTTCTTAAAAAATTATATCATCTTCTTTTAATATTCTATTTTCTCTATTAAAATATAAAAGATGATAACAACTAATTAATAATATTTTAATAAGTAAGTTACAACACATAATAAATTACCTAATAATCTAATAACAATTCATATGATAAATTTTACATGCATATGTATTTAGATTCAATTTTAGTTCATTATGCGTCTTATATATTCGAGATCAATAACCAGTAAATGATGTACTAACTTTGTTGATGATACATAGTCAAAATTAATAATTAATAATAATCAATAACATCTGTTGCTAAGTTTATAAAGAACACATGTTCAAGATACATAACCAATAACAATTAATATTTTTTAAATTTTCAATAATACATATTTAAGATCAATAACCAATAACAATTATTAACTTTCAAACTTTTTCAATAACACGTATTCAAGATCAATAACTGATAACAGTTAGTAACTTTCAAACCTTTCAATAATATATATATTCAGGATCAATAATCAAAACGATCAATAATTTCTAAACATTGGTAATTTTTTCTTTTTTTATAATTCCTCTCCGATCAAATGATACATTTACAATATATTAATAATTTAGAACTGCGAAGAAGGAATGATAAAGTGACTTCCTCTTTGAGAAAGAAGAATTACATGACAGAGGGTGGAATGAAGTATAGATGTGTCGAGTGCGGTAAGAAAATTATCTTTAATTTTATAATTGCTATTAGATTTTAATTTTTTTTAGAAAAAAAAAAATTAAATCACTTGAACTAATTTTGGACTTGCACACTTATTCAACACTTAAAGTATTGATAATAAGATTGAGTGTAGAATATTAAATAAGTTATTCTTACTGTTTTTTATTAATTAAGGTTATGTCATATGTGTATAATATTTTTAAATTATAAGTGGTTTTATTAAAATATTTTAATAATTTAAGTCCAAAAAAATTCATTTTTAAAAGATTATTATTTAGTAACAAATTGTAAAAAATTAATTAATGATTATTAGTAATTTCATTTTAAATATATAATTTTAATTAAGATTTTATAAGGAAATAAATTTTCAGGTTACCATCAGGTTACAAGTTATTTATTTAAGGGATATTGGCGGCTAAACTACCTGAACTTTACGTTTTGTAACACTTAACCACAAAAACCGAATTTTTGGCGGCTAAACTACCTAAACCCTGGTTCCGTTTTGCTCTGCACACCTCCGTCCAAAAATCACAGTTAAGTGCCACAGTGGACTGTCCACGTGTACACACTTGTACACGTGGCAAATTTTTAGTGGTCCACGTAATATTAATTTTAAAAAATAATTATAAATATTTTAAAAAGTTAGAAAATAAAACAAAATTTATTTTTTTTTTCTTTTTTACTTTTTTTTTAATTTAAAAAAATTAATTTTTTTTTCTTTTTCTTCTTCTTCTTTCTTCTTCTTCTTCTTCTTCTTCTTCTTCTTCTTCTTCTTCTTTCTTCTTTCTTCTTCTTTTTCTGCAGAAACTCTCTTTCTCTCTCTAACCCCTTTCTCTTTCTATATACATATATATACATGTGTGAAGAGATCAAATTAAATAAAGATGGTGAAACCTGGCCAGGATTGCTCAAGAAGTTCATTGATTTCAATGTTCTGCACTCATTTCACAAGCTCCTGCCATTACCCCATCGACAAGGTCTCTGCATTGCTGAATCACTTCCCTTCGATTAGAATCTTGATCATGGTGAGGTAAGTGAGGTGGTTGTGTTTGTAACCGCGTTGTTGGGCAGTCCAGCGAAAGATGTCGAAGGCCAGATTTGGGTCTAATTAAGCCCATAAGGCGTCGCTTATTTGGAGAGGTGAAAACCCATGTTTCAAAATCTGAACCCATATTTCGAATTGCTTCTTGAGTGGAGTTCTGGTTCGGGATGCGATTGGATAATTAGGGATTTGGGGCTCTGCTGTTGGTGGGTTTAGGTTTTCTGGGTTTTGAGTGGGTGAGGAAGAAAAAGTGGGTTGGGAAGAAGAAGAAAGAAGAAGAAAAAGAAAAAAAAAGTAAAAAAAAAAAATAATTTTTTAATTTTTTTTAATTAAAAAAAAGTAACAAAGAAAAAAAAATAAAAGAATTTTTGTTTTTTTTTTTTAATTTTTTTAAATATTTATAATTATTTTTTAAAACTAATATTACGTGGACCACTAAAAATTTGATACGTGTACAAGTGTGTACACGTGGACAGTCTACCGTCGCACTTAACTGTGATTTTTGGACGGAGGTGTGCAGAGCAAAACGGAACTAGGGTTTAGGTAGTTTAGCCGCCAAAAATTCAGTTTTTGTGGTTAAGTGTTACAAAACGTAAAGTTCAGGTGGTTTAGCCGCCAATATCCCTTTATTTATTTATTTATTTTTAATTTTAAATTAATCACAACCATTCAATAGTGATCAAAAGGCTAAAAATATATGTAACCATAATAGTTACATATTTGATGTAACCATTGAAACCTCTTCCATATATATAAATATATATATATATATCTTCTCTTGATTTTTTATTTTCATCATATGTCTCTCTTTGTATTAATATTTTCTTTTTGTTCATGTCTCCTAAATATGGGTGTTATTTTTAATATTTTATTTGTTTATTTTGTTGTTTGTAACTCTATTTGTTTAATATTTTCTTTTGTTCATGTCTCCTAAACAGGATTGCCGACAAGTGAAAAACCTAATAACAGCTTCAATTTATAGTCTTGACTTATCATGGTTGTCTCACAGGAATAACCCGAATACCTCTCCCGGTATCCATATATCACATTGTCTAATCAAGCAAGCTCATGTCATAGCCTATCATCCATATATTGCACCACCTAATCAGGTGAGCTTGTATATCACATTGCCTAATCAGACAATCTTTAAATCGTTGCCTAATAAGACAATATTTTTATCATTGCCTACTCAGAATATCTATACATCGTTGCCTAATAAGACAACCTTTTTATCATTTCCTAATTAGGCAATCTTTTCATTATGTAACCATAGTAGCCGTGTCTTAATCTCAATATCAACCAATTCTCAACAACAGTAATTGCTTTGCAACATAACATACTATTCAGTACAACATACTTTTCTTACCTTTAATCCAGAATCATGCATATCGGCCAACCTAAGTGGAGAAACATTCCTGATGATCTCGGTCCTATGTCGCAACAACGGTTAACCAATAAGTGTCTATCCGAAAATACTTCTCAATATCTACATAAGACAATCTAGGTTTTTCTCCAAACACCGCGGTATAGATACAGTAAAATAAAACTTATATTTTGGCTCTAAAATATACACCATGTTGTAAAGCTCATTGCAAGCTTTGAAATGGTATATAGAACGTCTAAAATAGATACCCGAGTGAAAAATTATGACCAAAATACGATTTTTGATCTTCCCGAAATTACTAGAAATGGCAAACCATTTGGTAAAATAGTTAACCGTTTCTTGGCACAAAACGGTTGACCGTTTGTACCAAACGGTGGACCATTTCGTAGTAGGGGACGAGAATCCCAAATTTTACACTCTCCAAAACACCACCGAAGTCTATCCAAATTATTCCAAACTTCAAAGAACACACATATACCATATATACTACCGTCTCAACGTAACAGAAATTAAAAATGAGCCCTTAAATGAGAAATGCCATTAAAACTCGAGTTTGAGTTTTAAAACCACCTCAAATTCAACAAGTAAACATCGAAACTAATCTCATAGCTACCAAAAAACAGATTCATGAAATCAAAATCCCTATAACTACTCTAAATCACAAAGTCAACATATAAAATCAATTATTTTTAACTTAAAACGAAACCAATTCTTACCTTAAGCTCTCCCTCTTCAATGATAAACTATCGTGCTACTACCGAAGCTTGAATCACTAGGTTTTCTGATTGAAAATCGAAGAAAGTTTGATACTAAGGGTGAGAGTTTCGTCACACTGAAGGAGGAAGCTTTTGTTCGTACTATTTCTTAAGTTTAATTTAAAACATATATATAATATATTAAATTGATAAAAATAAAGTTTAATAATAATAATAATATATTAACAATAATAAAACTTTATTATTAATAATAATTATTTTATTATTTTTTAATCATTAAGAAATCTTTAACTTTAGGGTATTTAGTCAACTCTGAGTAGCCCAAATTACTCTGATAATTCTATAATCAACTTATCTCAATAATCCAATCAATATTACTAACTAAAACTATTATGAAAATATTGGCCTGCGATCGGGTCTCCAAGGTCGTCGAACCTGAAAATATTTTTATGTCACAAATAACTTACATTATATCCACATATTCTAAATAAATCTTCGTATTAATAAATTACGCTTATTTATCCACTTATAGCAAAATTTATAATTTATACTAAATTAGGTTAGCATGATTGAAATCCTACTCATTACTACTTAATTAACCCATAATATAATAATAAACCTTAATTATTAATAATTAGGTTTTTGGAATATTACAAGGCCAATGGATCTGACCCTAGATTCAATCAATTCTGCCTCGAAAGTGACAGAAGGATTCTGAGGAGTCTTGGATTTGCGAGCTTTGTGAGCTATAAGTTCAAATTCCAGATCACCTAGTGAAAAAACAACAGTGATTGGTGGTAAACATATTGGCCTCGCTAAGGGGATAGTAACTAAACTAGGTGATTCAAGCTAAGCAATTTCTCACAAACAACAACGTTTACCCTCAATGACTTCTTGTAAAAATCGTCTATAGTGGTTAGAAGCTTCTTCCTGGTTAGACCTAATGAGATGGTTCCTAATTTTCGCGTCATTAATTTCAAGTATGGTTTGAGGTTCTTGAGTTTGAGGCTTAAAAGCTATGGAAGGAAATTGAGGACAGTCTGATTCTAAGGGTTATGTTATTATAAATTCTACGTTAAATTGGGGCATGATCATAGAGAATCATGCCCTAAGTCCTAGAAAAATAGAGCACAAACAAAACCCAAGACCCGTGAATGACATAACCTTAAATTTTCTAGCCCTAGGTTACTCAAACCTTCATATACAGTTTACCCAAACCATGCGAACTAAAGAAAACACACATACTAAGAAATTAAGATTGGAAGCATAAAATAAAGTCAGTAAAATGAAACATTACTTACTGGTTGGATGAGAGATTTCGGGTGTTAAAATTAATCACGATGAAAACTCCGAATCCAGAGAAACTGGATCTTGACGATTCTAAAATCGAGGGATGTAATCGGATGAAACTCAAAGAAAGAAGGTGAAAGACAGAGAGGGTATGCAAGTTTAGGGAAGATGTTGGTTTAGAAATTTTCGAAGCATGAAGGTTTTGTGGGCAGAAATGGCAAAAATGAGGGGAAATTTGAAATTTATACCCAAACAATGGTAATCATTAGATTAAGAGAAGGATAAATCTAACGGAAGGGAACTAACCGAGAAAGGAACAGTCACAACATTAAATGCTGAAATAATTTGCCTCGAAGTCTTGAACTGCTAAAATAAAATCATGCAAAATTTAAATGGAAAAATACGATTGTACCCTTGAAGGCATTTAAAAAGTCATTTTCTTTAAAAAAGTACATTTTAGGGTGTAATTGTTATACCTAAATTTCGGCTAGCAATAAGAAGCTGACACGTGTATTAGACCTGGAATATGAACCAGCCTAAATTGTGCATTATTAAATGCACATCAATTAACTCGTCTCGGGAAACAATTATAGAAATATTTGGACTTGCCGCTTTATAGGTAATAGCGAGACACAAGTAAAAACTACTAACTGATGAGACTAGCGAGACCAACAAGTCCATCTCGGGATAAACTGAATGTACAATGAAGACAGATCATAACAAGTGAACAAAGAGCTTACAACTCATTGATCCTCATACTCGTAAATAAGAGCTTGGAACTCATTAACCTACATACTCGTGAGTATGCTTAAGGGATGAAAACAACTTCAACATTTACTCACCTCACTTTTGATGTATGAAAATAACCACCTCGCTAATACCTTTCTCAACGACTAAGGAGAACTGCGAGATGCATTGTAGTTCAACACTTAACATTTATCTTACTAAGATGAAGGATGATATTCAAATTACAACAACCATGCTACACAGTCAGCATAACTGTCTACAAATAGAGACAAAGAGTGATTAAGCAGTTATTTATTATTATCTCATGTGCATAAAGATGAAATATGGGGAATGTCTACATTTCATGAACGATTATGAATAAGTAGATTTCAAAGGAAATAATTGTCGCCCTATGCATCTAGAAATAGGGATAGAACTAAGAGTAAAAGGAACTACCAATTTAGGGAGAAAAAAGAGATACTGTTGCTAAATTGTATCAATGTATTTTGTATTCAAACATATTTATCCTTAATAAGATGGACTCATAGACTATGAAGAATTAACTTCAAAACCACGTAAAAACTTTCATGTTATTTATTACTTTCTAGATAATTAATTGCTATATAATTAATTTTGCAGTCTACTTATTACTACAAAAAAAGTCTAATATTTTAGTTAACAAAAATTTACATTAACAACTTAAATAGTCATATTTTATATATAAAGATATATATATATATATATACATTATATAATATTTTAGAGACAATTCAATACAATAACTTGATTAGTATATATGTTATAACGTTAAAAGTTTGATAAGATATTTTTTTTTCTTCTTTTTCAATTGTTGAAATTTTATTAGACTAATCTTTTAATTTTTAATAGTGATGATAGTGTAAACTGCCTAAACCGCACCGCACTGTACCACACATTTTTGCGATTTTATTTTTCTTAGTTTTAAAATCTTGCGATGCAGTTACAGTTTGAGAAATTACAAAAATCACATATACGATTTGATTTTAAAAAAAAAATAGCCTAAACTCGTACCACATGCAAACACTCCTACCAATAGTACTCATTACTCAAAACAAATATTTTACTCAGGGGTCGTCTTAAGGTATTAAGAGACTTAAGGAAAAATTTGAAATGAGGCATTTTTCTTTTACAAAAAATTAAAATAAATATTATTTAATTTTTTTGAGATATTAATTATTTACTATATATTTTGACACAATATAATTGAACTTTTTTATCTCCATATAACAAGTAATTTTTCTCACCACATAAGTTAACTTAAAGTAATATTTGGTTATAATAGCTTCTTTATAGAAGTGCTATATATTTTAGGACTTTTGTAAATAAAAAAATCAATAGTATGTCAAAGATTATGTTATTTTTTTTAATATATGTTATAAGCTTTATAAATTTAAGAAGATACACAATATTAATAAATATACTTTTTATTTAAGCTATAATATTGTCATTAAAATTTTAAGTTTATAATATTCTTGGTAGTTATTTTTTTTTTAAATATTTGATTTATTTATTATTATTACAATAGATTTTTAGAAAATTACCCCATATACTGTTTTTTAACATTTTTTTTTTAATTTACGGTTTGGATTGCTATGGTAGTTTCTCTGGTGGTTTCTAAATGGGTTGTTATGTAAATTTTGATTGCAATTTAGGTTACTTCGTTAGTTGCTATGATAGTTTTTATGTGAAATTCTATAAAAATCTAAAAAAAAAAATCTGTTTTGAAGTATAAAATGAAAAAATTCCTAGATTTTTTTATCCGTTTGATTACACCTAGAGTAATTTTTAAAAAATTAGTTACTAAACATAATCTTTGCTCCTTACTAAAAATATTTACAACATAATATTTATTCTTTTTTTTAGATAATGTACCTTTTTTAAGAAGAAAATTCCAACACTTTTCTATAGATCTATCCCTAAAATATATGTTATATTTTTTTAGTTAATGCATTAATATAGGATATATACTATTTTAGACCCTGTATTTTGCAAAAGTTACCAATTGGACCATCTATTTTGTTAAATGACAAAATAGATCCTATATTTTCCAAAATAGTAAAAATAAGACCCTGAGCTCAATTTTTAAAAATTTTATTTTTTGATATAACCAACTTTAAGACAATTTCTAACACGAACAGATACAGAAAATGTAACTAGTTTTGTCATAACATCTCTAGATTAGATTATTATTAAGTTTATTTTGACAAAAAAGTCAGTTCAGTGTCCTATTTGTATAACTTTAGAAAATACAGGGTCCATTTTGTCATTTACAAAACAGAGGGTCCAATTGGTAACTTTTGCAAAACACAGGGTCCAAAATAGTATTTACCCTCGAATATATTTTAAAATATCATAGTCTTATTAAATAAATAAACCCTACATATAGGGATGAGCATCCGATCCAATCCACCATTTTTTCCTCATCCGATCTAATCCAATCAGTAATTGGATTTGAAAAATCATCATCCGATTTAATTCAATTAGACCTCAAAATCCAATCTAATCCAATCTAATTACTAATTGGATTGGATCGGTTTTTAATTAGATATCCAATTACACACATAAATTTCAATATTAACTTAAAAATATGAAGAAAAATACGTAAAAACTAAGTATCACCTTTTATTTAAGCTTAATACTTCATAAACATACCATCGTTATAAGTGTAATGTAGCCAAAAGTTTTAAATAATTAAAACAACAACATTTCTAAGGAATCGAAATAGAACCAAACATCATGAAATAAATACACAAAACAACCAAGTATTACAAATTCAACATACAAAAAAAATCTAATAAAAATATAATTAATATATATTATATTTTTCAATATTTTTTATTATATAAATAATTTTTTAACATATATAAATGTAATTAGATTGGATCGATTTTTAATTGGATTTTGAGATTGACATCCAATAACTGATTCAATCCAATTAGAATCTAAATTTTAACATCCAATCCAATCGAATTATAATTAGATATCAAACTTTTTGTAATTAGATTGGTTTAATTAAATGATGCCCACCTTTTTTTTTTGAATGAATGGACGTCTATTAATAAGAAAAGAAACTAGACCTCATGGTCATTACAGAATAAATGTTTCGGAATTTGAGAGATAGGTAACCAACCGAATCGATTGTGGGTGAACGCCCACTTCGCCACATTATGGGCAACAAAATTACAAGTTCTGGAAATACACGAAAACAAGCAACCATTAAAATATCCAGAGAGCTCTAAGCAACAATTAGAGTAATTCTCAATCTCCCAATAAGACGAAGTGCGGTTGAGGGAGTTGATCACGACCCGAGAGTCACTCTCTACGATGACAAATTTATGACCGTTGAGCTTTGCGGTTTCTAGAGCTAAGCAAACAGCTGCCGCTTCTCCACAAAGAGCATCTGCATAGTCCAGTCTAGCTGAATGCACCCAGACCACCTCACCCAAATGGTTTCTGGCAACCACAGCAATACCGGAACTACCCAGACCAACTCTTACATCACAATTCAGCTTCAGCCAGTCCTGGGGAGGATGGCGCCAGTCTTCCCTCTGGATCGGGACCACATCAGGTAATAAAGTACCTTTCAGATTTGTGAAAATACAAAGGGTAGAGTCAATACAATTGTCCAAGTTAGGAGAGTAGTTATTATGGATCTTATCATTCCTGGCACGCCATATAGTATCCACCACAACTGACGCATAAATAAAGACTTCTTCCACATTTAAACCTTTGGAACCGAGCCCCCACAGGAACTTGACCCAATCCCAAACACAAATATCAGAACCAGTAACAGGATAAATCCCCCAGGGGGACGATCTCCAAAGGTGAAACGCAAAGTCACAAGAAAGGAATAAATGCTCAGCAGATTCCTCTTCCCTTCCACATAAAAAGCAGATCACTTCCTCAATATAGAATCTTTTCTTAATGATGGCTCTAAGAGGGAGGGTATTTGACAAAATACACCACCAAAGGACTTTGTGTCTCTCCAGGATTTTACTGTTCCAAAGTCTATTCCAAAGAGAAGGGGCAACATCACAACTAGGAGCTCTCTGTAAAGCTTGAATAAGATAGGCCGACTTGCACGAGAACCTTACATTACGGTCCTTGGTCCAAATCCACTTATCAGAACCATTACCAGAAGGATGGCCCCCTTTCAGAATGGCAGCTATTGTATCCTGATCAAACAAGCCTGTCAACTTTTGGATGTCCCATTTCCCATCACTAGTTAAAATGTCTGCCACCTTATTGAACCCATCTGAAGAACTCCCATTTGATTTTGGAATGAAAGATTTTCCATGCGTCACCCAAGGATCTTCCCAAATTCTCTTATCCTTGCCATCAGATACCACTTTGCACGCTCCTTGCCGGAGGATGTTAGTCGCTTTCACAACATTCTTCCAAAACCAGGAGTCCGAGTCTTTATACTTGCAATGAAAAAGCTCATTCCCTTTTAAATACTTGGCTTCCAAAATCCTACAACACAGAGATTGACTTCCAGTAAGTAAGTTCCACTCCCACTTAGCCAGGAAGGCTAGATTCATCTCTTTTGTTTTCCTAAAACCAAGGCCTCCTCTAGATTTGGGAAGACAAAGCTTATCCCAGGCTTTCAAGTGTAATCCATGGTTCCCTTTCTCAAAACCCCACCAGAAGTCACGGACCATACCATCAATCCTGGTAACCAGTCGATTAGAGAGTTTGGTGGTTTGCATGGCATACATAGGCTACGAGAGACCCACAGACTTAATCAGAGTCGCCCGGCCAGCTTTCGAAAGCAATTTCGCCTTGCACCCTTGTAACTTAGAAGTTAGGTTGTCCATAATAAAATTGAAATCAACATCCTTTTGCTTTGAACGAAAAAGAGGGAGCCCCAAGTACTTAACATTACCATCCGAGCTCCCAATTCCCAAAGCTTCCTTAATCTCCTTTCTCACACCAACCAGAGTATTATTGCCGAAAAAGATAGATGTTTTGAGCTTATTGACCTGTTGGCCTGACTTAGCACAAAAATTCACAAGGCACTGCCAAAAATTTTTAGCTTCTACCACTGAGGCTCTACCAACCAGGATCAAATCATCCGCTAAGAAAATGTGGGTTAGAATGGGGCCTCCCCTAGATAGACTGATACCTTTAATGTTACCGCTCCTCAAGGCCTCTTCTAGCAGTCTTGACAAAATCTCTGCAGCCCAAATAAAAAGGTAGGGGATAAAGGGTCCCCTTGACGAAGGCCACAAGACGGGGTGATCCTCGCAACCTGACCACCGTTCAGACACACACTCAGAGAAGTGGTCGAAATACATTGAGAAATCCAGTTTCTAAACATGGGAGGCACATCAAAACAACAAAGCACATGATCAATGAACTGCCATCTTATCTTATCATAAGCTTTCACTAAATCAATCTTGATGGCGAAAAAACCTCCTTTTCCTTGTTTCCTTTTAAACGAGTGAATGATCTCTTGCACAATGACATTATTATCTTGGATGTTCCTACCCGGCACGAAAGCAGACTGTGTCGGACAGATAATTCTAGGCAAAATAGGCTTGATCCTATTGGCAATAATTTTGGAGATCACCTTATAAGACACATTGCAAAGGGAAATCGGTCTAAAGTGATTTGTCCTCTTAGGGTTCTGAACTTTGGGAATGAGCACTAAGTTAGTAGCGTTCACCCCCTTATGCATAACACCTGTGGAGAAAAAATTAGAGACAGCCTCACAAAAGTCATCTCCAACCGCCTCCCAGTAGTGTTTAAAGAAGGTAACCGACATTCCATCTGGACCGGGAGCTTTGTTAGAACCCATGGCAAAAAGAGTTCTTCGAATTTAATCATAATCAGGGGCCTTGACTAACTCCTCCTTCTCCATAGGGGATAGACAATCATTTATCAAGTTAGAGCAATTAAGACCCGACCCAGATCCATTATCAGTGAAAATATCTTTCAAGAACCTGGTGAATTCATTGCCAATAGCGCTACGCCTAGTAAGCCAGACATTATTACTATCCAATATACTCTCAATAGCGTTGTGTCTACCTCTAATAGTAGCAGAGAGAAAGAAAAATTTGGAACATTTGTCCCCCTCTCTAAGCCATGAAACACGGGCTCTTTGTTTCCAATAGATTTCCCTTCTTTCTAAGGCCTCATTGAGGGCCTTACGAACCTCACACTCCACCTTCCAGTCTCTAGAGCCAACAGGCAGTCTTTGCAGAGTATTAAGCTTACATTCCAAGTTTTTAATAGAAGCATCAACTTTACCATACTGAGTCTTATGCCAGTGAATTAAAGCCACCCGAGTGGCCCCGATCTTTTTAAACATTCTAGCCGGGGCCCAATTATGCACCACAGAGTTCCAAGCTTGAGAGACCACCAGCTTACTCCTTTCATCACGGGTCCAACCCTCTTCAAATCTAAAGGTTCTTCTAAATTTTTCAACATCTCCTCCAAAGAACAGGCAAAGAGGTCGATGATCTGAATTACAAGTCTGT
The DNA here is from genome assembly GCF_029168945.1 of Cannabis sativa. Lineage (NCBI taxonomy): Eukaryota > Viridiplantae > Streptophyta > Magnoliopsida > Rosales > Cannabaceae > Cannabis > Cannabis sativa. The sequence goes on along the minus strand of NC_083601.1, from coordinate 7,405,500 downwards.
ACGGAACGCAGGATAGCCTTTGGGAAAAGTTTGATCTAATCACCATTCACAATTCCCTTATCTAACGCGGATTTAATATGGCTCACACCTGACCGGTGGTTATCCCAAGTTAATTGATCTCCTTGAATGGGAAAATTAATGAGACCCTTTGAATTCACCAAATTTGAGATGAATGGGATAAACTGATCCCTCCCTTTCGAACCTTTTCTTTCAGATTCTTTTAGAACAAAATTAGTGTCACCAACAATCAACCAAGGCCCTCCGAATCTCTCCCCTTCCCTCATAATCTCAGTCCAAAAGGACTTTTTTGCATGGAAGTACGGGGGGCCATACACACAGGAAAGAAGCCAAGGATTTGAGGGAGGATCTGAGTACACTAAGCCAGAAATATGGTGACGAGAACATGATATACTTGCAAAATCAAATCCGGATTTCCAGGCTAAAATAATACCCCCAGCAGTACCAATACCAGGCATAGAAATATGAAAATAGAAATGAAGTTTGTTCAAAATACGTACTAGTGGCTTTGCATCCACTTTTAGCTCGGACAAGAAGATAAAATCAGGAGCGTACGACCGAGCCAGGGACTTCAATTCGCGAACCGTAGAGGTCTGTCCCAACCCTCTACAGTTCCAAGCCACTGCCACTGCTCTCATGGCTCCTGTGGAGGAGAAACATCCTCCTCCACAGGGGTACAAGAGTGAACCGACACCTCATCATCTTGGTTCGGCCCAAACAAATCCCAAAGAAAGACACGCACCACATCAAGAAGATGGAACAACACATCCAAAAGACTAGAGCAAACTGTCGCCAAGCCCTCAACAAGCATCCTTTTCATGAAAGGAGAATTGCTTTCATATAGCCCAATGACCGACAGGGCACCAAAATCCCCGCCAATTTTACGAATTTCAATATGGTCAAGCTCATCAAATTTTCCAAGTATTTGAATAAATATCTTTTGAGCTTGGAAATAAATGGCGAAAGCTCTCCCCTCCATATCAAGGCAATTAACAACATTACCCAAAAATGAGCCATTAATTGAGCCAACAACGTGGCCCAACCGAATAGGCCCATTGATCACACACACGGCCATAGGCGTTGTACCACTACAACCAAATAAATAACATTTAAGAACCAACCCTATGGGCATACCACAATTGGAAATAAACTCACCCAATGGCCCAAAAATATGAACAAACCACATCAACTAAGGCAACCCACACACGCCAAAACTATTCAAGCCTCCAAGCCCTAAAGCTAGCCCAATACAACCCACAAACAAAGGCCCACAAAGCAAAGAAGAAACCTCCACCTCAGGCACCGCACCACATAAGCCACACAACTTACAAAAAATCAAACGGTCAACATGTAAACAAGGTACGTGAACGACACCCTTTACATGCACACCAACAAGATAACACAAACTATTAACAAAAATGACAATCCCACCTACACGCATAGCTTCTGAAAAGCTGGGAAACAAAAAGGTGGGCAATCCCACCTAATCTCTACAAATTTTAACCAATACATAAAACTCTAACAAAAACCAAATATATATGTTTTATAAAAAAAAAACTAAATATATATTATATACTTTAAAATTTAAAAACAACTAAAATATGAGAGAGACAAAAATTGAACCTAGCACCCTCACATTAATATAAATCCTTTCTTACTAATTGTCCTAAAGATATTTTGATGAAAATTATTGAACTAATATGTGTATATATTATATTTTTATTTTTATACATATAATTTTCATGTTAATTTGTAGAGCTCTTTAAAATTGTGGGGCGTAGAACTTAGGCCTTGACTGCCCCACTCTCCTAAACAATCATCTTTGTCCCAAAAAGTCAAATCATCTATATAAATATAAATAACAGGTGACAGGTGATAGGTGACAGGTGTCCATAAGAAAAGGGTTTTCCTCGTTTTAGTTTATTCATGCATGGCAAGTGTATCAGTAAAAATGACCCGTGAAGTGATAAAGTAGACTATTATAAAAGTATTGCTACTATAAATCAATAATATTCATCACTATACCACACTATAAAGTGGTGTGTTGTGAATAATCAACAATACTACAAAAGCCGATACCATTGGCACCACCAAAAAACAACATTATGAAACAAATATATATATATTAAATTAAAATATATAAAACTTAATAATTAACTATACTAATATTAATATCACACAAATTAATAATGCTACCTAGAGTATTTTGCATTATTTTGTATGATAAGGTGAGAATTTTAAGGTAGGAAATAGGAATCATAGTATCATAGGGTGAGAGCAAACTATTATCATTGATAGATATAGATAGATAGACATAATATAAATAAGTGAGGGACCGCATGACAGGGATCTAATCTGATGAATCATAAATAAACAAATACTGTACATCACAAATCTACTTGTCGTGTCCTCCACTAACCACTACTACTACTACCCTTCGGCGCCTCTATTATTTAATCCATTCCTACCACGTCACCGTAACTGCATTTACTTAAATGCCCTCACTCTGTTCACACATGGCGTTCTCTCATTGGACGCAGCTGAAGGCCGATACTTTCGGGCTTACCTCCAATGGCAGCAGCACCACCTCCTTCTTTCCGTCTTACTCACTCGCCAGCACCTGATGATAAATATCATTGTCGAGACTGAATCTGGAGCAACCCTATCAAAACATATAACACAAACCGACTCGCCGAGTTTTCCCTACTGAGTTCGAGTCGCCGCCGATTTCTCCTTCATTTTACCATTGAACGACATGGATCGTTCTCGAGCTTTCGTCAAAGACGTCAAACGTCTCATCATCAAGGTCGGTCGCTCACACTCATTCACTCACTTTTTTCTATTTTCTTTTTACGTCTTTTGTTCACTTGAACCCTAAATTTCTACCTCCATTAATCCTAAACGTTGAAATTGAGAGGCAAAGATGAGTGTTTTTCTTTCATTGATTTTCGGTTTTACTTTTGTTAATAATATTTGGTGCTGTTCGAATTGAAAATGGAGAAATGATACTTTGGTTTTCATATTAATTTATACTGATTACAGCTTTAAGTAGAGTACTTCTGGGTTTGAATAATTTTGATACTTGAAACTTGTTTGTTAATTTAACTTATGAATAGTATGATATTTGGTTTTAATTAATTATTTTTTTTTAAAAAAAAAGTAATTAAATTAAAGATAAATACTTGTTTTGTTGATTGGTTGATTTTCTGATATTGTGCTTTATTATTTTTTTTTTTGAAGGTTGGAACCGCGGTTGTCACTCGAGCTGATGGAAGATTGGCGCTTGGAAGACTAGGTGCCCTTTGTGAACAGGTCATTTCTATATTATGTATTTACTGTTTCTTACAATTTGAAAAATGCGATTTTATGTTAATTTTTTTAAATTTCTTGCAGATTAAAGAGCTGAATTCTCAAGGGTATGAAGTCATTTTGGTGACATCAGGTGCTGTTGGTCTTGGTCGTCAAAGACTTAGATACAGGAAATTGGTTAACAGCAGGTATCTCTTGTTTTCTTCAATTTGATGATTGCTGTTGTTTTCGCTTTTGAAGTATTCAGTTAGTTTTGATAAGTAAAATTCTTGCAGTTTCGCTGATCTCCAAAAACCACAAGGTGAAATTGATGGGAAGGCCTGTGCTGCGGTTGGACAAAATAGTCTTATGGCTCTGTATGACACATTGTTTCTTCAGGTGTTTTCTTGTTTTCTAAGCTTAACTGGAGTTTCATGTGTACTTTGGAATTTGGATTTAATTACTTACTGACAAAGTTTGATGATTGCTGGGCGAAGTAGTTTTAATTAATTAAATTTTCTTTTCTACCCTGCAGCTTGATGTGACATCAGCCCAGCTTCTTGTAACAGATCATGATTTTAGGGATAAAGATTTCAGAAAGCAACTGAGTGAAACTGTGAATTCGCTGATTGCTCTAAGGGTTGTTCCGATTCTTAATGAAAATGATGCAGTCAGTACCAGAAGAGCTCCATATGAGGTACATTTGTTTTTCATATCCCCGTTGACTGTTTCAAAAGTTACCGTGAAGTTTTGTTCATGAGCGCTCTTTGCAGGATTCCTCTGGGATTTTTTGGGATAATGATAGTTTGTCAGCTCTTCTGGCTTTAGAATTGAAGGCTGATCTCCTTGTATTATTGAGTGATGTGGAGGGACTTTATAGTGGCCCTCCGAGTGATCCAAAATCAAAGCTTATCGATACATACGTTAAAGAAAAACATCAAGATGAAATTACTTTTGGAGACAAATCTCGAGTAGGAAGAGGAGGTATGACTGCAAAAGTAAAAGCAGCTGTCAATGCAGCTTATGCTGGAATTCCAGTTATTATCACCAGGTTTGCTTTTCTGCTATATGTTTATGAAGTATTTTTCAACCTGTTCGAGTAGAATTTACAATTTTATGACGTGCACATTACACATCATGGTATTAACATAGTTTGATCATCTTTGAGCCAATGTGTATGCTGTGTCAATATTCAATAATATATTTCTTGTTTCATTTTGAAGTGGATATGCTCCTGAAAACCTTATTAAAGTCCTCCAAGGGCAGCGAATTGGTACCCTCTTTCACCAGGATGCCCGTTCATTAGTCCCTCTCAAAGAAGTTGATGCACGTCAGATGGCAGTTGCTGCCAGGGAAAGTTCAAGACGCCTTCAGGTAGCTTTTTGAAGTTTCTTGTTCCAAACATAATGTTTCCCTGTTAGTAGAAAAGAAAAACATAATAGGTTTCTGTTTCCTTTTATTGTTGTGTCCTTGCCTCCAATACATTTTCTTTAGGAGTATAATTTACTTGGTGACATTGGTTTGTAGGCCTTATCTTCAGAAGAAAGGAAAAAAATTTTGCTCGACGTAGCTGATGCCTTGGAGGCTAATCAAGAGCTCATTAAGGCTGAAAATGAACTTGATATTTCTGAAGCACAGCTGGCAGGATATGAAAAACCCTTGGTAGCTCGGCTGGGTTTGAGTGCAGCAAAGGCATGTACTAGGTTCCAGTTGTTATTTTGTGTGTTGATTTATGTGCATTTTGGTTCCTCTCGAGATGGCTCTTGTATATAATTTTTCATGTTTCCCTTTTGTTTTTTTTTTCTCTTCCCTTTCCCATTTCTATCTCAAAAAATGGTTTCTTATTTGACTATTATATGCATATATACATATGTGTAGATATTCTTTTGCTCACCTTGCTGATGAAAGTTTTGCTGTGGTTGACAGATTAAAACCCTTGCAAAAAATATGCGTGCTATTGCAAACATGGAAGATCCAATTGGTCGCGTTTTGAAGAGAACTGAGGTAAATGAATAGAGTGGTAGGACGATTAAGTCAAATCTTTTTTATTCACAGAGCACACTGCAGATTCGGATTTTATTCTAGGAATTGAATCAAAACTCAACCATTTTCTTTTAAATGTTTTACGCTTGAAATGTTGGCGGTCTTCACTATGAGAGCAGTGAAAGATGGTCTGTGGTTTGAATATCTTTTTGAATTTTATTACCCTGTCTTCTCTCTCTCTCTCTCTCTTCTATTTATATATATAAATGCTTTATAAAGGAGTTTACTTATTTCCATGACTATTGTTTTTTCTGTCTTTCTTCTACTTCTTTTTTTTAAACGTCTATACATGTAAACATATTTTCTTTAAATAAAAATGATATATATTTTTTTTTCATGACTAATCTTCTATTCTATATCACTTTTTTATTTCATGTATGATTTCTCATGGCCACTCTTCTATATAGATTGCAGATGGTCTTGTACTAGAGAAAACATCCAGTCCCCTGGGAGTTCTCCTAATTGTTTTCGAGTCTCGTCCTGATGCACTAGTACAGGTAAAGGGAACCCTCAACCTTCGTTGCTCTTTAATTTTTATGTTAGTATGGTACCAGTCGTTTGGGTGAGCAAGCTAGCTCTGTCTGTCTGTAATAAAACTTTTATTCCTCTACTATCAAGCAAGGCACTTGAACACATTTGTTGGCTTCTCTACAGACTTATTAATGACTTTTAATCCCCATCATAACTTTATCCTAAACATTAGGAAAGCCCTTTTTCTCGTAATGCTAAGTATTTCCACCTTTTTATAAACTAAACTTGAGTATATTCTCATCATCATTAGTATCTGTATATTGTTTTGTTTAAATAGATTGCTTCACTAGCAATCCGTAGTGGGAATGGACTTATTTTGAAAGGTGGAAAGGAGGCAAAGCGATCCAATGCTATTCTGCACAAGGTTAGTTTCTTATATTCAATTGATCAATACATAATATAATATACTTTGAAAGAACATAATATAATATACTTGAAATTCTTGTGCTTGTCTTCCCATCATTCCTTGGCTTATGCGTTGTTTATAGGTTATTACCGAAGCTATTCCAGATAATGTTGGCGGAAAACTTATCGGACTTGTGACGTCAAGAGAAGAGATTCCTGATCTACTTAAGGTGGAAATATCCTAGAATAATTACTTATTTATTGTTATTCTTTTCTTTTTATGCATGAACTTCAATGGGAAAATTGAGTCAGATGAAGTTAAGAAGGTTGCGTAATTATTTTTTGTTATAGCTTGACGATGTGATAGATCTAGTGATCCCAAGAGGCAGCAATAAGCTGGTATCCCAAATAACAAGCTCAACCAAGATTCCTGTCCTGGGTCATGCTGGTAATATGAATTGAACCTGCCATAACTCTGTTATTTATAGTTGTTTTTCTGTTTTGAACATGGGTCTGGATTTTGTAGTAAGCAACAACATTTTGTTTTCTTCAGATGGAATCTGCCATGTTTATATTGATAAATCTGCAAACATGGATATGGCAAAGCAAATTGTCCTGGATGCAAAACTGGACTATCCGGCAGCTTGTAATGCCATGGTAATCTATTTATTCTTTATTTCACATAAATTAACTTATCTGCTTTAAGTGCCAGCCCAAGTTTGGAAAACCTTTGTCATTATTGCCTTGCATGATTTGACATGTTCCTTATTTTTTGTGCATTCCACTCTCAGGAAACTCTCCTTGTTCACAAGGATCTGGCACAAACAGGTTCTTTTAATGAGCTTATTGTTGACCTTCGCACTGAAGGTACAGTTTCTAATAAAATATATATATATATTTCTTTTCACCAAGTATTCATTCCAAAAAAATTAAGTACAAAGAATAACCATATCTATTCCAACCACCTTTCCAATAGCCAGATGCAAAGCTAAAATAATAAGCCAGCTTCTTACATAACGGTTATTGTAATTTTTGTCCCAATCAGGTTTTCATGTCTTGAGCCATCGATGTTAATTAAGACTACATTACTCAAACTAAAATTATTTATGGACCTTCTAGAAGAAGGCTTTGGAATTTTCTAGAGGCACAACTTACCGGAACTACTGTTTTGCAGGTGTTACTTTATTTGGCGGGCCTAGGGCAAGTTACTTGCTGAACATTCCTGAGGCACGTTCATTTCATCATGAGTACAGTTCACTGGCTTGCACTATTGAGTTTGTGGATGATGTCTACACAGCCATTGATCACATACATAAGCATGGAAGGCATGTCTGCATTTGCTTTTAGAAAGCATGTTATCTTCTTCAAATCCTTTTAATTATGTGATTTATATAGAAACAGATCTTTAATATTCCAAATTCACTACTTTCAACAGTGCACATACTGATTGCATAGTTACGGAAGATTCAAAAGTTGCGGAAGTTTTTCTACACCAAGTTGACAGGTGATACTATGCAAAAGCTTATCTTATTCCACAATAGATACCATTAGCTTGATAGTTGTCTATGATTGAGAAGAGTTGTTTATTATGTTATGTTAGTGATGAATCGACGTGGTAACACTATGGTATTTGGTTCTATATCTCTGGGAACTAATGAATTTGGCTTGTTATAAACATTGCAGTGCTGCTGTCTTCCACAATGCAAGCACAAGATTTTGTGATGGCTCACGATTTGGATTGGGCGCAGAGGTATCATATTGTGTGACAGTTACACAAAAGTTAAGAATTTTTCTCATGGTGGCTTTGTATTTGATTCCCTACAATTTCCGTGCAGGTTGGAATAAGCACAAGTCGAATTCATGCTCGTGGTCCAGTAGGAGTAGAAGGCTTGTTAACAACCCGATGGTATGGTTTAGTTGTTTTTACAAATTATGGATTCAGCATGTGCTTTTCGTATTGATTTATCGTTTTACAAAATTTTAAATTATTTCTTTTACGAGCAGAAGAACTAATAAAGAAATGGCCTGTTACAATTGCAGGATCCTAAAAGGAAATGGGCAAGTGGTAAATGGTGACAAAGCGATTTCATACACCTTCAAGGATCTGTCAATTGAATCCTAAGTTATTTGGATGGGATGGAATGAATCACAAGAATCAAACCCCGGCACTGTGTCGGGTTTTAACTCTCTTGTCAACAGAGTTGATCGATGGGGAGAGAATAGGGAAGCAAGAGGATTTTTTCTTTGTGCTTTGCTAAGTTCATTTTAGTGTAGTGAATTACTAGAGAGAGAATATGGAAAGGAAGTTGTTCCTCTTTGTCGTTTGCTGCGTTGCGTCTATATTAGTGTAGTGAATTTGCTAGGCTTAATTTGGTAACTAAATTTCATTGCTATGGAACAATCACAAGCGAGGCTTGGTTTGGTATATCTAATAAATAATAATAATAATAATGATAATTTCCTTGAGTTTATTTTATCACGGAGCTACCCTGGTTTGCACTTTTACCTTAGTTTCAACCTAAAAAGTGTTTTGAGTTTAGCTGTTAGAATTTCGTTCCGTATCATAAGTATGTAGTATTAGAAAAATGGTCCGAGATAATTAAGGCATAACTTCATTATCAAAAAGAAAAAAAAACTAAACTAAGGCATACTCTGTTCTTTCCAGCGACGGAGGGAGAATTTGTAAGATGGGGGTAAAATTGTAGAAAAATTAACTGGGGGGTTAATTATAAATAACTATATATATATTTTACGTATTTAATATATACAAAATAGTATACAATTTTTTTTTCTTAGAAGAGTTACGGCCCCCAACTCCATGACTCCTTCCGTCATTGGTTCTTTCCCTGTGCATGTGTTCTTTCCCTTGGTTGGAATGAGCATAAAATAAATAAAAATTAGAGAGGCAAATAAGAGTTGATATGGATCTTAAGGAAACCAAGTTGAAGACAGAAACATGGCTGGCAGAAGCTTCAGCCACATCACATGCGGGGCAATGTAGGCCTTCAAAACCATGATCCCCAACTGATCATACACGACTAACCACTTGAATTGATCCAATAAGATAAAAAAGAAAAGTATTGAGGAGAAAATTTAGACTATGTTATTGATATTATTGACTGCTCAAACGATTACAATTTACAATTAATGTTTGGCTATTTATACACAAATTGTGGGATACAAAAGGAATAAAATCAAGGAATATACAGCTGTACCAAATCCCTGATTTTTAGGAAAATGTATAACAAACTTGTACTGCAGCCAATCATTTGCAACGTGTCAATACAATTGGTGGTCCTCATCATCGTGACATTCTTTTGCTGCATATTCAATATTTTCAACATGCCCCCTCAAGCTGTGTTGTGGAGTATGTGTAACAGCAAGCTTGTTTTTGAGATAATGGAACTGAGCTATACTTAGTGATTTTGTGAGCAAATCAGCAACTTGTTCTTGTGTGGGTATGTACCTGACTTCAACTTCTTCGCTTAACACCTTCTCTTTGATAAAGTGCACATCAATTTCGATGTGCTTGGTTCTAGAATGGAAGACCGGATTAAATGTTAACTGTCTCGCCCCTGAGTTGTCACACCAGATTATTGCAGGCCCTCTGTGTTTAATACCGATTTCAGTGAAGAGGGATTGCAGCCACACAACTGTTGGGTTTTATGCCCTAAATAAAACTCATTTCAATATAATCAGATTTACTTATTAATATAGATCAGAAATAACATTTAATGTTGCATGGTTCACATGATTTATTTCATGATTATATGTACATAATGTATAAATTCATCTGAAACCCTTTTCACATACTTGATCATGTTTATTGTGCCGTCAACACATTGGAAAGTAAACATGACTATGTGAATAAAGTTTCCTAGATTTATCAGACATAGGGTTTTACTGATATGATAATCTATAACAGAGTTTACTTGCATTTGGAGAAGTGCTATGTTCTTTCCAGAGCATTGGTTAAAGTAAAGCTCAGGTTGGATGCATGGAGTATGCATCGGAAGGGACCGATATTGAACTTTCACTTAGATTTATTAAACTTACCGTAATATCTATTCAAGTCAATATCGCCTAGTTGATCCTAGATCAAATGATCTTAATCCTGATATGATTAGGCTCAATCTTGAAAGGCTATTCGTGTTCTTTGATTTGTTAGTTAAGCCTACTTTTAGGTCAGGGTGATACGTACATTTTGGGAACACGGTAGTGCAATTGAGTGGGAGCGCTAACATAAACATGGAATCTATAGCTTCTATCTGGCGAATAGTAAGCAAAGGATGATCTCCTTCGAGCTTGACCAAACGAACATAAATGGTGGAGTACTCATTTCACATAAGCTGAAATATCATTTATACGGGGTCAAGTGTTTTAAGGATAAAATACATAGTAGGGTGTAACGGTAATTTAATCCTTTATAGTGTAGATCATTCATATAGAGGATCATTGATCACATTAGGATTATAACAATGGATAACTAATGATGTGTCTATATGGTGGAATATAGAGCATTCAATATACTGAGAGTGCAATTCTAAGTTCTACGCGTGGATTCAACGAAGAATTAATAAGTTAGTGAATTTTAGTGCTAAATTCTTGATCTACTTATTGGAAGCTCGGTTATATAGACCCATGGTCCCCCCACTAGTTGAGATAATATTTCTTGTAAGACTCATGTAATTGGTTTTGATTAATCAATTATAATTCTCAAATTAGACTATGTCTATTTGTGAATTTTTCACTAAGTAAGGGCGAAATTGTAAAGAAAGAGTTTTAGGGGCATATTTGTTAATTATGATACTTTGTATGGTTCAATTAATAAATATGATAAATGACAATATTATTTAATAATTATTTATAGTTATTAAATAGTTAGAATTGGCATTTAAATGGTTGAATTAGAAAATTGGCGTTTTTGAGAAAATCAGATGCAGAAAAGATAAAACTGCAAAATTGCAAAAAGTGAGGCCCAAATCCACCTTGCATGGCCGGCCACTTTTGTAGGGTTTTCCCTCTGATATTTTCATTATTTTAATGTCAAATAATTCAAACCTGACCCTAGTGGAAAGCTATAAATAGATAGTGAAGGCTTCAGGAAATTTACACACTTAAATTTTCTATTTTTCCTTCAGAGAAAAACCTGAGCCCTTCTCTCTCCCTATCTTTGGCCGAATCCACTCTCTCTCTCTTCCTCATTGAGATTTCGAAATCCTTAGTGTATGAGTAGTGCCCACACATAGCAAGTGATACCTCAATCATAGTGAGGAAGATCGTGAAGAAAGACTTTCAGCAAGAAGGAGGTTTCAGCATCAAAGATTCAGAGAAAGAGATCCAGGTTCAGATATTGATAATGCTCTGCTACAGAAAGGAATCAAGGGCTAGATATCTGAACGGAAGGAGTCATTATATTCCGCTGCAACCAATGTAAGGTCTCTTTAACTTTATATGTGTTTAATTTCATCGTTTTAGAAAGTTCATATTTAGGGTGTTAATCAACATACTTGTGAGTAGATCTAAGATCCTGGTAAAATAATTTCCAACAACAACTTCTGTACAAGCTTGAGCCAAGGCTCTATATTCCGCCTCAGTACTTGAACGAGCTACTGACTTTTGCTTTCGAGAGCTCCAACTTACCAGATTATTGCCGAAATAAATACAGTAACTCGTTGTAGATTTTCGATCATCCAAGGAACTTGCCCAATCGGAGTCACAAAATCCTTCAATGGTCAGATTTGCTGCCCAAGTGAATAGAATTCCTTCTCCAATTGATCCAACCAAATACCGAAGGATTTTCTTGCAAGCACTCCAATGGTTCTGAGTTGGTGCTTGAAGAAATTAGCTTAGTTTGTTCACGGAATAAGCAATGTCAGGCCTACTAAGAGTGAGATATTGCAGACCGCCTATGACGCTGTGATAGAGTGTGTGATGCTCAAAGGGAGCACTATCTTGTAAGCTTAACTTGTTGCTTTGATTCATTGGAGTAGGACATGATTTGGCTTGAAGCATGTTAGTTTTTCTTAACAGATCAGTAGTATATTTGTTTTGAGATAAGTGCAGACCATGAGGCCCCCTACTTTTCAAAACCAAGAAAGTATGTGACTGATCCGAGAGACTTGAGAGCAAACTGACCTTGAAGTTTAGAGATAATAGCAGTGACTTGAGAGGCATTATTTCCAGTGAGAAGAATATCGTCGACATAAACTAATACAAATAAGAGAGCATCACCTTGGTTGTAAAAGAATAATGATGTATCTGCCACTGAGTTTTTGAAACCAAGGCCTAGAAGTGAACTTTTGAGTTTGTCGAACCATGCGCGGGGGGCTTGTTTCAAGCCATAGAGAGCCTTTTGAAGCTTGCAGACACCATTGGGAAACTGAGGATCAATAAAACCAGCAGGCTGTTCCATGTAAACTTCTTCTTGGAGAGTGCCGTTGAGAAAGGCGTTGTTGATATCAATTTGTTGAATGTCCCAATCAAAAGTTACAACAATGGAGAGAATGACTCGGATTGTAGATGGTTTCACAACGGGACTGAAAGTTTCAAAAAAGTCTATACCGGGTTGTTGTTGAAACCCCTTTGCGACAAGTTGAGCCTTGTATCGGTTTACACTGCTGTCTAAATTATATTTAACTCGATACACCCATTTGTTTTCAACAACATGCATATGAGGTAACCTTGGAACAATTATCCAAGTTCCATTTTTCTTAAGGGCATAGTACTCTTCCTTCATGGCATTGTTCCATTTTGGAGAATTTAAGGCTTGTTCAAGGGATTCTGGAAGGCAATCGGCAGTGGATAAATGAGAAGTAGAGGCTAAGAGGATTTTTGGTTTAAAAATGCCGGCCTTGGATCTTGTGATCATGGGATGAGAGGACTTATTTGGACAATGGGTTTCGGTTGAGGTGTTGGGCTGTATTGGAGATGAATTAGGAATGGAGATGGGCAAATTTGTGTCAATTGGGATTTTGGAGTAAGAGTTTGAAGTGTCAGGAGTCTTACTTTGATTATTGCTGGAGGCAGCCTTAGAAACTGGTGCAGAAGGATGTAGAGTAGGTGTTGTTGAGCAATGGTCCATTTCAGCATCATTATGTCCTTCATCATGTTCCCGTTCCTGTTCAAGGTTAGATAAAAAAGGCAACCATTGACTATATTGGACTTGACTAAGACATGTGTTAATATCAGAACTTTTAAAATGAGACACACTAAAGCCTGAAGCAAAGGGAAAATCAGATTCGTTGAAAGTTACACTTTGGACAATATATACTCTACCTGAAGGATGAAGGCATTTATAGCCTTTGTGATTGGGACTATACCCAAGGAAAACACACTTTGTTGATCGAAAGTCTAATTTATGTTGATTGTAGTCACGAAGATGAGGAAAAGCGGCACAACCGAAAACTTTGAGAAAATGCAGATTTGGTTTGACTTTAAAAAGCACTTCAGTGGGTGATTTTTGATTTAATGTTGGAGTTGAAAGATGGTTTATAAGAAAGGTTGATGTGCTGAAGGCTTCCCACCAATAGTGGAGAGGAATGGAGGCTTGAGTGAGCAATGTGAGACCCATTTCTACTATGTGGCGGTGTTTTCTTTCGGATTTTCCATTTTGAGGATGTGTGTGTGGGCATGGATGCCTAAAGTGGATTCCTAGAGAGGCTAGAAAATTGGCAAGGCTTCTATATTCGCCTCCCCAATCTGAGTGCAGCACTTTGATTTTGCACTCAAATTTTCTTTCAGCAAACTTTTGAAAGACAATGAATGTTTCTTTAACATCTGATTTTAATTTTAATGGATAAATCCATGTAAAGTTGCTAAACTCATCTATGAAATGGACATAGTATCTATATCCATCTTTAGACAATATTGGTGAAGGGCCCCAAACATCTGAGTGAATAATTTCAAGAGGTTTTGTGGCTGTTTTGGTAGATGAAGAGTAGTGCTTGTGTTTTGATTTGCCTATATGGCATGCATCACAGAATTTAGGCTGAGATTGAAAATAAACTTTTTCATTTCTTAACATGACTTTCATTACATTTAAACTTGGATGTCCAAGTCTCATGTGCCAAATGTTGATATCAGCACTGTTACTGTTTTGAACAAACAAAGATTGAGCAAATTTTTCATGCTCTTTAGATTTAAAAAGACTCTTACAACTTGACTCTAAAACAGGACTAGACTCTGAGATAAAACTCTTTTTGGAATTAGGAGAAACAGAAACATAAGTACTGGAGCGACTTGAAGGATTGGATCCGAAACATGATGTAGGACTATGAAGCTGATATAAACCATTGCTAAGCATTCCCCGAGCTACCTCCTTCTTCGTAGCCAGTTCCTTGACAATGCAACAATCAGAATAAAACTCAACATACACAGGGTTATCATGAGTTAGCTGGGATATAGAAATAAGATTTTTAGTCATTTGAGGGACACATAAAATATTTTTCAAAAGCATAGAAACAGAGTTTTTGTGAGCATGTGGAATATTAATTCCAATCTCAATTATAGGAAGAGGTTGACCATTACCAATCAAGAGTTGAGTACTACCTTTGTGCTCAGATTTGTTCTGCAGATTGTGAGCATCAGAGGTGATATGGTTTGTGGCCCCACTGTCTATGTACCAGGAGTTGTCTTGGTTGGCTTCAGCAGAGGAAGAGAGAAAGGCCTGTTGACCTTGTCCAGATTGTTGCTGGTTTGTAAAATTGCTTTGGTTGTTCTGGTTTGCATTAGGAGCTGTGGCCTGAAAGTTTATGTCAAACCGATGATAGCACTTTCCTGCCACATGACCCACACGGTTGCAGAGTTGGCAAACTGGACGATTTCCTCTGCCTCCTCGACCTCGACCACGACCACGAGAAGGGTAACCACGGTTTTGACTGCCATTAGAAGGTCCACCACGACCACGAAAGTGAGCTGCAAAGTTGGCACTGGGAGTGAGAGTTTCACCTGCGATAGGGGCATTCATTTGCTCTAATCACATTTCTTGGCTTTGCAAGAGAAACTGGACTCTCTTGAAGTGTTATAGGGTCAGATCGAGAGGTTAGAGTTATGACCACAGGGTCATAGTCATGTCCTAGGCCTCCTAGGATGTAGAGTATCAGTTCTTCATCTGAAATTAGTTGACCTGCAGCACAGAGATTTTCAGCTAGAGTAGTCATTTTTAGCATATAATCATGAATAGATAAATTTCCCTTTTTAAGGGATTGAAGTTGAAACCGGATTTGGAGGGTGCGAGCCTTTGACTGAGTGGTAAACAGACACTCAAGAGTATGCCAGACTTCAAAGGAGGTGGTACACCTGACTATATGGCCAAACATAGTCTCTGAGATTGAGTTGAGTATCCAACTCATAATGGCCTAATTTGTTCTTCTCCATAAAGCATACCCAACATTGAGTTGTCGTGGTTCTCCAGGGACAGGTCCTCCGATGGTGTTGTCAACGAACTGAGGGGGACAAACTCTTGTGCCGAGAATAAACCCTTCGAGATCATGAGCATGAAGAGCGGGAAGGACTTGAGACTTCCAGAAAGAGTAGTTGCCTCTGTCGAGCTTCAAGGTGAGAGGAGCAAGGTTCTGAAAGATTGAGACTGGAGCAGTTGCAAGAGCTGCTTGAACCGGAGCGTGAGTTTCAGCGGTGGTTTGAGCAGGGACGTCTTGAGCACCACCGATGGTTGATGAGGAATCGTAAGGGCTGGCCATGGATAGTGAAGAGTCGGCTCTGATACCAAGATAAAAAAGGAGAGTACTGAGGAGAAAATTTAGACTATGTTATTGATATTATTGACTGCTCAAACGGTTACAATTTACAATTAATGCTTGGCTATTTATACACAAATTGTGGGATACAGAAGAAACAAAATCAAGGAATATACAGCTGTACCAAATCCCTGATTTTTAGGAAAAGGTATAACAAACTTGTATTGCAGCCCATCATTTGCAACGTGTCAATACAGTTGGTGGTCCTCATCATCGTGACATTCTTTTGCTGCATATTCAATATTTTCAACACAACATAACCAAACACTGCATTCACACAAGCATCCACAAATAAAGTAAGTAGAGTCTCATTCATTGGAACACACAGCATGGTGGGGGAAGGAACTACCAACATCCTCACTCCGAAAAGGTTGTTTGACCATATACTGAACTAAATGGCATTTTATTGGTTGTAATCAATCAAAAATCTAATTTTGGAAGAAAAAAAAAATCTACTTTTCTTCAGAGTACATTTTTGAAGAAACGTAGATTATTTTTCAATAAGTTAGGAGTAAATTTATATTTTAAATATATATTTGAAAACTCCCGATATTGTGAATTTTTAAAGCATATATGGTCATATATATTTATTTAACATAAACTTTAAGCTAAAGGTATAAAATTGTATAAACTCATAAAATATCGATGAAATGAAACTATACACAGACCACCCCCACTTCGTCTATGGAAAATAAGAACACAATTCTCGATTTATATAATGATAAAAAAAAAAAAAAAAAAAAAAAAAAAAAAACTCAAATCAAAGGTTTGTCAATTGAAATAGAAAGTACGTCTACATTTCTACCAAAAATCTATTTGTTGTATCCTATCATTGAAAGAGCAAATATATTGTTCCATACATGATACAGGGTGTTATTTCTGTCATTAACAAACAACTATATGGCCATCTCCTCCAACATAAATCAAGTATGCATTCTTTTATGCTTGGACGAATTTCTTAAGTTTCTCCAACCACAACAAATATTCTCTACTGTCTTTGTTGATCATGTACTCATGCAAGAAGTTTGTTGTGCTGGGCTTGATTCCTCTAATCTCCAAGTACTTGTGGAATGACTTCTGCAGATTCTCATCCAAATCACTGGACACACAAGAGATTCAAATCAATTAGAAAACAAAATTGTATTGTATTGAAAATTAACAGCTAGTGATGCTAAACATTCAAACATTCTCTACACAGACTTACTGGAAGTCAGGCCCTTCATAGGCAATTTCATCACCAGAGTTTTCTGGATGTTTCACAGTCAAGCTTTCAATTGCAATTTCATCAGGGTAGGCAGTGCAACTGAACTCTAGTGCAGGTCCACTCTTCTTGGAGACATTTACAACTAGTGGAATGCTAGATTGAATAGATTTTTCATCATCGTCTCCATCATCACCATCGTCATTTTGTCCACCAGTGACTAGATCAGGCATATGAACTTCAACTTGAATATCTTCTCCTTGATATTTTCTCTTTAGGGTTATGGTTTGTAGTCCAGGATTATCTTGAATTTCAAAAGGGAAACCATTTGGAACCTCTTCAACCTACAAAATAAGTAACCATATTTCTGAGCTTGTTAGCACAAAAGGCAAAGGAATAATTTCCCCTACTTCAAAAGTTTGGTTAGCTGACCCAAGAATGAGATATACTTGTAATGAACTGAAATTATATCTGAGACTCAAAAAAAGCTAACCTCACATTTCTTGCCTCAAAAAATGCATTTTAATTAAAACCAAACAACCCATCAATGCAATAGATTAATGTAAAGTCTCACCCGGTCCTGATCGTCAGTTTCTGTGGCGCAATGGATTTCTGACTCGATTACTCGGAGAAGCGACTCGTCTGAGCTGGGTTTCTTTGACTCGGTGGAGTAGTGAAAGGCTGGAACCAAAGGGGAGTGAGAGTGGTGATTTTGAGAAAAATTAGTATGGTTTATGGCAACCACAACCAAAGACTGGTAATTCCTCTGAGTCCGGACAGCCCGAAAAGCTAATGGAGCCAAGGAAGACGCTGATTTGCGAATAAGGGAAGTAAAAGCAGCCATTTCTGTGGTTGTATGTTAATTTTTCCCAAGTCGGAAAGAACAGAATGAAGGTTTTAGAAAATCAGAAAGAAAGGGTTTTAGGGTTTAAGGAAACAAAGAAGCGTGAATGTTTATGGTTTAGGGCTTCTTCAGAGGGCTCAGTGGGCCACTTATTGGGCTGGAAATGAATCGTATCATCACAATGGCCCAGTGTCGTTTATTAAATCCAAACGACAATAATTTTGTGTTATGTGTTTTATCAAAATGTAAAGGTCTAAAATGACTTTAAATTTTAAAATTAAATTAGTAAATGTCTTTTTCTAAAAAAAAAATTAAAAAAATAATGAAATATAATAAATTAGGTGATAAAAATTATAAAAAATATATTTATTATATATTATTTTATTAAAATGAAATGAGTGGAGATCTTCCTTGCGAATGAGCGCCCTAGCGCGAAAGCCGTTGCTTGTTAGCGCATACGTTTTCTTGCTTGTTAATTACCAAGAACTTCATTGCCACTAGTGGCGAAGATAAATTCTACAATCCTACCCAAAAACAACTCGGAGCCTAAAGAAAAGAGAGTTCAGTCTACAAGAAGCTGGCAGAGCTTTAGCCATTACATCCATCTATCCTACCTACACAAAAATCTTTTTTTTTTGTTCGTTCTTCGATATATATAATAATTAAATTAGTTTGTATAATTTTTTTAGTATTATATATTATTATATTGTAACAAAATAAATAAATATATTAGATCATTAAATATATATAACAGTATTTAATAAATCGTATCACTGAAAATTAATATATTGTAGTAATAAAATTATATACCATAAAGAAATTATAACAATACTAAATTAATACTTAAAAAATATATATATCATGCTAACGAAATTATATATACCACTATTTTTTTTGACAATTATATATATACCACTATTAAAATATGTATACATACCAAAAAATTTATATATAATATAATAAAAATTAAATATCATCTTAAATAAATGTTATACTCTAGACTACAAAAATTATATACCATACAACAAAATATATATACCTATAATAAAAAATAAAACAACAAAATAATATAGTATTATTTAAAAAAAAATTGTATACACCATATTAACAAAATTATATACAATCACCATAAAATAATTATAACATACTTATAAAATTATATATCACATTTATATTTAATAAAATAAAAATTAAACATGCATGATATAAAATAAAACTATATACTATATAATAAAATGTCATACACAATAAATCATAAATTTTAATATAAACATTATAAGTAATAACGATATTTATACATAATAACATAATTAATTTATGAACTTTGAACATTCTTTAAAATTAAATTAATTCAATCCTGATATATCTCTGCATGGAATGATGAACAAGAAATAAATATCTTATGTGTGTAAATAATATTAGTAATGTTCATTGTTATTCTTATATTTTGATAATTTGATGCAATTTCTTTAAAAAAAAATTGGGTCTTCAAAACTCAATCTTCATTTGCATCAATAATAAATTATTTTAATGATTTTTTATTTGTAATCATATAAATACAATATATATAGGGTAATACTATGGTAGGACCTAGCAAAAGTTCCCTACCGGTAGGAAACTTTTTTTTTTACCGTTGATTTTAGATCTTGTGGTTATTATGTTGTAAGGTATATACTCTTATTATAGGACTGCTTGTATATAATTTAAACTTTATACATATTATAATAATATTTAATAATATATTTATTTTAAAAAATAAAATAATATTAATAATTAACAAATTTATTAATTTATTAATTTAATTTTTTAATTATTATTATTATTTTCTAAAATTAATTTAAATTATTTTTATATAGATATTTATTTTCAAAAGTTTCTCTGATGTAGGCTCGCTTGAATGATTTTAGATGCTCATTAATTGGAACCGTACCAACTTGCTTCTCCTAAACTCGGTTTTTTTGACAAAAAAAAATAATATCTAACCAAATTAATTAATTTTTTTTTTTTGATAAGTGACGTCTCAAAAGAGCAGCAAAACAACAACAAGATAAAAACTACTGAAAAAACAGTTAATAATACTAGAACTATGCACAACCTAAAAGCAAAACAAATAAAAAACTAGGTGTAAACATAAAAAAAAAAAAACCAACAGTAAATTATGCAAAACCAAAAAATGAGAAGCCCAAAAAAATGAGTTTAGAAAATATAATTTTTTTTTTTGAAAATAAATACCAATATTAAAATAATTCAAAGTAACATTTAAAAAAAATAATAATTTAAAAAAATTAATAAATTTTTTAATTATTAATATTATTTTTTTAAAAAAAATATCATTAAATATTATTATAATATGTATAAAGTTTTAATTGTATATAAGCAGTCCTATCGTAAGAGTATACACCTTACATCATAATAACCACATGTGTTGTCGAGTGAATTTCGCAACACCAAAATGTATTATTTAATTAATATAAAAAGAGAATTTTCAGGGAAGTGACAAGTGCGAGTATTCGACCTAAAATGGCGAGTACTCGACTGGGAATGCAAGAACAATCAACAAGGCTGGAAAATATCAATAAGACAAAGAATTATAGTGGTTCAGTCAGATTGTGATTTGCTTAGTCCACTGTAGCAAAGGATTCATAGGTGCCATTTTCATGGTGGATCACCCCTTTATATACAAAGTAGGTGTCCAATCGGTTACATACAGATCACATTCATTGTTAATCCATTATTTACATATTGAATTGCCATAATTAAACACAAACAACGTTAACATTAATAAATGAGTGACAGTTACTAAGTCCATCAACGTATGCGTCTTCCGCATCTGCGAGTTGACCGTTCATGTTCCGTTTGTTGAGCTCGCAAGACTATTATGACGTTAGGGACTGTCCGAGTCTTTAAGCAATCGTCTCTTGTAGACCTCGCATATCGAGCTGATAGAACCTAGACATGTGAGCCTATAGCGGTTTATCAAGGCTATTGGGTCGTTGGGACCAAATTGCATCATAGAGAGTTGGTCTCTATGCTTTCGCAGAAATATAGAGGGGATACTCGCATATGTCCTGACACATGCGAGTTGGATCTACCCTGCATAATGCGAATTACGGTTACGTGATTCGACTTAGGTCGTACTCGCAGTATCTCACTGGTTTTATCCTGGGCGAGGTCTAAACTTCGAGAAGTCTCTCACGAACATTTCAGCTTTCATTGGAAATCTGAATACACGTGTCCTTTAAATAGGAGTCTGGTCTCGAGTTTCTAGGTGAGAGAAATCTCACTATAACACATGCCCCTAGTTTCGCGACGTGACAGGAGCGGTCACTGAGGGAAACTATTACTCGAGAGACAGGTGAAAGGTTGTCACGAGGAGGTGACCTTTTGGTTGTCCCGTCGAGGGTCTCGAAAAATGACGGCTGTAATTATTACTTTTTATTACATTTATGGTGCCACGTCACAAAACTCCTCGATTTTTGTGTAGGCGTGGCCATCGTTGGCCGTTAGATTGGGCGACCTTAGGCATTCTGGCTGCCACGTGTCGTAATCCCAATTAATAAGGGATATGGGTATTTAAACCCTTTGATACGAATCAAAAACTCCCATTTTTCCTTCTTGCTCTTAACTTCCTCTTTCCCTCCATTACAGAAACTTCAAAAATCCATTTCCAGATTTTCTACCACTTTTTCCACAATATTCTCAATCTCAGAAGTGATCGAGAGCAATCGCAGAAATCAAAACTAAAGGTTAGTTTTCAAGTCATTGCATTTTCGTTTTCTGTTTGGAGAAAATATGCTTTACTTTCTGGGTTCGGGTAATTTAAAGGCTTTTTAGGAATGTATGCTTGTAGGTGCTTATGAGGCTATGTGTTTTAGGTAAGAAAACCTGGGTAAATTCATAGAATATGACCTGTAAACTGACATAACCGCACACAATTCATAGGCACTGTTTCACGTCTTGAATACTCGCGGATATTCGGATGAACAACTTGAATATTCGCTGGTGTTCAGATGAACAACTTGAATACTCCCGTATTGTCAAGATTTACTTCCATTTGACTGTTAGCTAGATCTTTTAGGATTTTTATATGTCGCGGGCTGAGTTGCGAGGGTATTAATCGCTATTCCAAATGGTGGATGTGTCACAGTATTCTAATGGTCATATATGCGATTATATGCCCCTTGAGATACTGAGGTACACCCAGCCATTTGCAATATGCGATGATACTCAAATGATCGTACTCTTTGGCTGATAGGTAGTCTCGGAACGGTGGGGGTCTCCCAGTAACTTCAGGGTTATGCTCGAAAATGCATACCCCTTGAGTCACTGGGAAACTCCCAGCCGTTTCTGGAGGTATACCGCTTGGCCGAGGATGCGTGAATTACTTGTCCAAGATAGTTTTATCTCTTCTCGCATATTGAGGGGATGGTCAGTATTCGCAAGGAGGCTGACCATTCTGTCGAGTGCGACTTTATAATCTAATGCGGGTGGGATCACTTACTTTGCTTTTCACACATCCATCACGCTGAAAAGATCTTCTATCTTTCAGATGAGCGATTTGTCGGATAGCCAACAGCTCGGCTCCGGAGGCCGTGCATTTGACGGTGAAGCTGACCAGGAGGAGGACAGTTTTCTCCCCACTTCGCTTTCCGAAGAGGAGGCCGCTCCAATAGAGCTAGGCCCGATGTCTTCTGTGGACATCGAGAAGATGGTGCAAGAACTCGCAGAACCTGGGACCATCGATATTCGAGACAGCGAATCCACGGTGTCAGCACGCGACTACCTTATACACTCGAGGCATGCTCCTTACATCGAGGTAGAGGAGATGGACGAGGAATGGACGACTCTAGTTCGCGAGTCAGGTGAGGAAGAGGAGGAGGCAGAAGGGAGTGGGACAGATTCGGTCGACGATTCCCAGCTGAACGAGCCCTTCGCGTGTGAGGATTTAATCTCGAGAGTTTCCAAATCAGACTTCACCACCTTTGTGAGGTTAAATTTGCTGCAACTCGCATTTCAGCGACCTAAGCCATCTCAGAGAGCGCATCTTCCATTTACTAACCCTGCGATCATTCCCACAGAGGATGTGGTAGTCTTAATACCCATTCTTCGGTGTGGGGTATCGGTCCCCTTTCACCCCTTCATCGCAGCTATTCTCAGGCGATATGATGTATCGCCCTTTCAGCTAACTCCCAACAGCTACCGCACTGCCCTAGCCTTCTATGCGATGTACATGGAGTATGTCCATAGGGCTCCCTTAGTAGAAGAGTTCAGCTATTTCTACGACATAAAAAGCGTAGGTCTTCATAATGGCTTCTACTGCTTTAGCAAATGGGCGACTTCTGAAATCAACGGAGTTGAAGGAATGGTGTCGAACATGGGGGATTGGAAATCGAAGTGGTTTTATGTCTTTAAAGTTCCTGGGATTAGGACTGACTTTAATCGCAGACCTAGTATGTCGCGTATTTCTTGACTTAGACATTTTTTGCATTACTTTTGTGATCTTTTGCTTACTCGCTCTTTGTTGTTATCGCAGATAGACCAGTTCGACCGACCCTTGACGCGACTAGCAAGGAGACAGCTGAAATCCTCGGGAGCCTTCCAGTACAAGATCGCGACTGGCGATTACTGTGTACAACTGCGAAGTTGTGAGAACATCAGCTGATTCCTGAGAATGGAAGTCTTCAAAGGGAGCCAGTATACAAAGAACCATCCGAGAGGCAGCAAGAGCGAATAGACAAGCGCCTTTCTAAGCAAACTCCTCGACAAATTTCAGGTAATTCATCTCTTGTTATAAACTGACAGGTAGGGTTTGACTTATACTTATCTTTCATTTATATTCGCAGATATGACTTTTCTGAAGTCTTCCCCTGTCTTGAAGATCAAACCGAAGGGTGGAACAACGACGACTTCGCCGGTTGTCGCCCAAAAGAGGAAGAGCGATGCGATGGCTACACTTGTTGCAGACTCTTCCAAGAAGCTGGCCAAGACCACACAGGACAAGGGGAAGAAAGTCGTGATTGATCCACCTGTTCGAGCTCACAACTTCCTAGCCATGCAAGAGAAGTTCCTGGCTGAGATTCCTTATGAGGATCTTGTTACGCGATCTGCCGAGCTGGCCGCGCAGTCGATGACTCTGTTCATAAAAGCTGCTGCTACTCCTTCGAAGGAAGCCGACTCGCTGAAGAGGCAAAATGCTCATTTTCAGGAGAACATAAAAAAGCTGAAGCATGAAGTGGCGAGGATGGAGAAGGAGCTCGAGGAACTCAGCAAGGCCAAGGAGAAAGAGCTCGAAGAACTCAGCAAGGCGAAGGAACAGGCGGAGCTTGAGGTCAAGAAATCGCAGGCGACGATCGTGGAGATGGCCCGCGATTTGGAGACTGAGAAAGAGAATGGGAAGAAGCAGTATGATCAGGCAGTGTCTGATTATATCTATACCACTCTTTCCAAAGTCCCAGATTTCGACTTTTCTCTCCTCGGAATAGAAGCCGCTGAGATGGCTGAGGCTTTTCGTGCCATGTCACCTACTCAGACTCAAGGTGGGGGAGGGAACCTTCTTGATGAGGTCGAGGGCGCACAAGCTGAAGAAGTCGAGAACGAGGTCATCAGCAAAGTCGCGGATGAGACTGCTCCGGATGAGACTACTCCTGCTGCTCCAGATGTTTAGTTATCCTCTAATTTATGTTGTTGTTTAATTTTAATTCTCTCTTTCTTTTTTTTTATATGCGGTACAAGGGTACTCGCGCTTTTGTACTTGGACAAATTTCTTTTCATTTTGGACAAATTTATATCCTCGCGGGGATAGCTATCCTTTAACATTTACGCAGTACATGGGTACTCGCGTTTTTTATATATATATTTGCGACTTCAATTACAGCTTGGTGTAATAAGTAGGAATATTTACAAAGCTGGTAAATTTTTTGAAAATTTAACAAGTAATTTCATTCATATAATCAATAGTACATTCGGGCATATATACCCCCCTATACTTAGGATTTTTCCCTTTTGAATGAAAAATATCTAAGTATAAGTACAAGAGTGAACATAATCAAATAATGCGAGTACTATTGATAATAAAATTTCAAGCTCACGCTATTCCATGCTCGTGGAATCGCAGTTCCATCGAGTGTTGCGAGTCGATACGTTGCATCACCAATTTTATCTGCGATGAGGTATGGTCCTTCCCAATTATCCCCGAAGACCCCATGCGACGGGTTTTTGGTGTTTGGCATTACTCTTCTAAGGACCAAGTCTCTTGCTCGCAGGACTTTTACTTTCACTTTGGAGTTAAAATATCTTGCAGTTCGCTGTTGGTAAGCCGCATTTTTTAGGTGCGCTTTTTCGAGCTTTTCCTCCAAAAGATCAAGGCAGAATAGCTGATTCTCGTTGTTCTGCGGGATGTTGAAAATATCCCTGCGTAGGGAACCTGCCCCAACTTCAACTGGCAACATGGCCTCGCACCCGTAAGAAAGTGAGAAGGGTGTTTCGCCAGTTGTAGATCGAGGGGTTGTATTATAAGACCATAGGACTTGCGATAACTCGTCTGGCCAAGCCCCTTTGCGATCTTCTAGTTTCCCTTTTATGGTGTGTTTGATTATTTTATTAATGGTTTCAGTTTGTCCGTTACTCTGCGGGTAAGCAACTGCGAAAAAAGCCTTTTTAATCCCCAAATCGTCGCATAGCTGTCGCATCTCTTTACAGTCAAACTGTTTTCCATTGTCTGAAATGAGTTTATGCGAAATGCCAAAACGACAAATGATGGAGGTATAGACAAACTCGCGCAATTTCGTTGCTGTGATGGTTGCGAGTGCTTTGGCTTCGGCCCACTTTGTGAAGTAATCAACTGCGACTACAGCATATTTGACTCCGCCTTTTCCTTTGGGTAACTCGCCGATTAAATCGATTCCCCATACTGCAAAGGGCCATGGACTTGTGATAGAATGGAGGTTACTCGGAGGCTGGTGGGTGTAAGTGGCTATTCGCTGACATCTATCACACCTCTTTGCAAACGCGAGAGCATCTTGTCGCAATGTTGGCCAGTAATACCCTTGCCGCATAATTTTTAAAGCAAGGGAATTACCTCCGGTATGATTGCCACAAATCCCCTCATGTACTTCACGAAGTATGTAACCACAGTCTTCTCCAACTGATACATTTGAGAAGCGGTTGACTAAAACTTCTGCGATACAACCTTTGGTCATATATTACATAACGGGCTGCTCCCTGTCGCAATTTTCTCGCTTCTACTTTATCATCGGGTAAGAGCCCCTTCTCAAGATATGCGAGGATAGGAGTCATCCAGGTAATCTCCTGAACATCATCTATCTCCATGATTGCTTCTCGATCTATGGTTGGGTGAGCCAGTACGTCTACCGGAATCACATCGAGTAATTCGGCTTCTCTAGTTGAGGCCAAACGGGCCAATGCGTCTGCGTGGGCATTTTGAGCACGCGGTACTCGAGATACAACTACATTTTTGAACTTCTGCATTATTTCGCGAACGATGGCTAAGTATTTAACCAATCTTCCGCCTCTTGCTAGGTATTCTCCATTCACCTGGCATACCACGATTTGAGAGTCGCTAAAAGCCTGTAGATACTCGACTTTCATTTCGAGGGCCAGTTTCAATCCTGCGATTAAAGCCTCATACTCGGCTTCATTGTTAGATGCAGAAAATTCAAAACGTAAAGCAGCGTGTACCTTGAAATTATTGGGACTGATTAACAAGATCCCACTGCCAGAACCTTCTTTATTTGAGGCTCCATCGACGTACAATGTCCATGCTTCTTTGCCCGCTATTGCAATGTCACTTCTGTCCTCTACAACTGCCACCTCGGTGTTGGGGAATTCAAGTATAAAATCTGCCAAGGCTTGCCCCTTGATCGCAGTTCTCGGTTTATACTTGATGTCGAACTGACTCAACTCCATCGCCCACTTTAACAATCTCCCCGATGCTTCTGGTTTCGCTAAAACTTGTCGTAAGGGGAAGTTTGTCAAAACTTCAATGCTGTGAGCCTGGAAGTAGGGTCGCAATTTTCTTGAGGATATTATCAAGGCGAAAGCCAATTTTTCCATTTGAGGATAACGTGTCTCGGCATCCAGTAATCGCTTACTGACGTAATACACCGGGTATTGGCATCCTTGGTCCTCGCGTATTAGTACTGAACTAATCGCATATTCGGAGACGGCCAAATAGATAGACAAAACTTCTCCGGACAATGGCTTCGATAAGATCGGAGGTTGCCCCAAATGCGTTTTTAAAGCTTGAAAGGCTTGCTCGCATTTTTCGTTCCAATGAAACCTTTTGTTGCCTTTCAAAATCTGAAAAAACTCCTCGCACTTATCAGAAGATCTGGAAATAAAGCGGTTTAAAGTTGCGACTTTACCTGTGAGGCTTTGAACCTCCTTTGGCTTGGTCGGTGATGGCATTTCCACCAATGCCCTGATCTTCGCAGGATTGGCTTCTATTCCTCGCTGATTAACCATAAAACCAAGGAATTTCCCAGAGCCCACCCCAAAGACGCATTTCAACGGATTTAGACGCATCTTGTATCGTCGCAGTATGTCGAACATGGCCTGTAAGTGGGTAAAATGATCCTTCGCATGTTGTGATTTTACGAGCATATCGTCAACATATACTTCCATTGTCTTTCCAATGAGATCTGCGAACATCATATTCACTAGCCTTTGATAAGTCGCACCTGCGTTTATTAAACCAAAAGGCATTACTTTGTAACAGTATAATCCTCGATCAGTAATGAACGAGGTATGCTCTTGGTCTGGTTCATACATCGGGATTTGATTGTATCCCGAGTACGCATCCATGAAGCTCAAAAGTGCGTGACCTGCAGTGGCATCGACAAGCTGGTCAATGCTAGGAAGAGGAAAGCTGTCTTTGGGACAGGCTTTGTTTAGATCCGTAAAGTCAACGCATGTGCGCCATGAGCCATTAGGCTTTGGCACAAGTACGGGGTTTGCTAACCAGTTGGGGTAAAATGACTCCCGTATAAAGTCGCAGGCAAGGAGGCGGTCGACTTCTTCTTTCAGCGCTTGGTACCTCGCGGGGTCCATTTTGCGGCGCTTTTGTCGGACACCTCGCACTTCGGGGTCAATGTTCAAGCGATGACACATGACTTGCGGAGATATCCCGACCATATCTGAATGTTTCCAGGCAAAGATATCAAGATTTTGCTTTAAAAAGGTCGTTAATTGTTCTCGCAGCTGTAAATTTAATTTAGAACCAATTTTTAAAACCTTGTTATTATCTATAGGATCTATAGGTACCTCGATTGTGTCTTCCGCGGCTTGGGCTGCGGCGGTGTGATCGAGGATTCTTGGATCCAAGTCTGGTTCGTCTATGTGCGGCACCTCCTCGATCCTGAGGATCTCCTGTCGAGGAGGTGGTGCTTCCAAAAGGTAGATAACATTTACCGTCCTTTTTTCTGCGAGTTTAACGGCTGCGTTATAACATTCTCGTGAGTCGGATTGGACTCCCCGCACCGAACCTACTCCAGCGGGAGTAGGGAACTTCATCGTCAGATGATAGATCGAGGTTATGATCTTCATCTCTTTCAGGATTGGTCGACCAATTACGACGTTATACGCTGAGTATTGGTCGATTACTACGAAGTCGGCCATTGACTTGGCTGTTACTGGGGCAGTTCCCAAAGTGATTGGGAGCTTGATCATTCCTTTAATTGCTATGACATCTCCCGAAAAGCCATAAATGCTTGATGTCATAGGTCGTAAATCCTTCTCTTGCAACCCCATTTGCTTGAAGGCTTGGAAATTCAGCAGATTCACTGAACTCCCATTGTCAACCAGTATACGATGGACATTGTGCCCACCAATATTGGCGACTATTACCAGTGCGTCAGAATGCGGGTGGTGGACCCATCTCGCATCGCTCTCCATAAAGATGATGTCGTCGCATTCTTTCTTAAAGAGCTTCTCAGGCCGTTCACCAAGATTATTCACATTGGTAAGCGGCTTCTCCTTGGCTTCTCTGGCATACCGTTCTTGTGATTTGCGAGAGTCGCCCGCGATGTGTGGTCCTCCGATTATAGTCAGGATATTGCGAGGTGTTTTGGAGCCACTCGCGTTCTGGTTTTCTCCTCTGTCATCCGCTTGGGGATGACTTTCCTCGCTCCTTTTATACTTGTCGAATTTCCCTCTCCGGATCAGCTCCTCGATTTCATCCTGCAAGACCCAACATTCTAGAGTAGTGTGACCAATGTCCTTGTGGTACTTACAGAATTTTTTAGGATCCCTCCGGTCGCGATTCCCCCTGATGGGGGGCGGCTTCTTGAAGACTCCGTTCCTTTCTTCAACCGCATAGATATTGTAATACCCGGAATTAAAAATGGATTAGCAAAACCCTAACTAGATAATTATGAGTTAATTGAGGAATTATATTATTATATAGTTCAACATATGTGAAATTATATGAATTTAACATGTTAAGACCCCGTTGGTGAGCCAGGGGCATTTTTGTAATTATGACCCGAGAAGGGTAAATTGTTGAGATTAATTTAATTACGTGCTTAATAGAACTATATTATTATATAGTATGCATGTGTTGTCTTTGGAGGTGTGTACTGACAGGTTAGCACGGTATAGTCACACCCGGGAATTTCGGGCCGAACCGGGTTCGGGCCCGAAATGTAAATTGAATTGATTATTTGGCATTTTATTTGACATGTGATAATCTGGAATTTATTTGGCAATATTTGAGTGTGATTTGGCATTTATGCCCTTGAAAATGAATATGTTGGTTTTATAGCCTTAGGGGCAAAATGGTCATTTGACCATAAATGATTTACATTGGATTAATTGGATTTTTTTTTTGGGAAAATGAATTTATTTCTGGTTTCTCTTTTCTCTCACCCTCTCCCTCTCCCTCTCTTACTATATTTAATTTTTGCAACTTGGAAATTGAGGAAAAGCTTGGGATTTTGGGCTTGAAACTTGGAATTTCTTGAATTGGCTTGGAATTGGAAGTGAGGTAGATTCTTTATTGAGTTTTAATTGATTTGCTTGCTGAAAATTCTTTTGAGATGAGCATGAATTAATTTGATAAGCTTGTTATGCATGTATGAGGATTTATAGCTAATTTTGATGAATTTGAGTATGTCTATGCTTGAAACTTTGATGTGGTGATTACTTGAGCTATAGATGGGATTTTAGGGTTCCTCTTTACCTTAAATTCAAAATATGTGTGATTAGTTGTTGCTGAAATTGTTTGGGTAGGCTGAAGTTAAGCTCAAGCTTGAAAGCTTGAATGTTGTGGATTTGAGCATGATTTTTAGGTCAAGTTTGGAGCTTGAAAGTTGTATATGGTTAAATCTGATTTTGGTTGTGGATTTATGCATGAATTTTGTGTTTTTATCCTCTGTTTTGGTTGAGGTTCGAAGTTATGGAAAATTAGCATGTTTAAGACCTTAAAAATGGAGTTTTGGGGTGTTCTAAACCCAGTCGTCGCGATGGGATTTTCGGCCGTCGCGACTGGATCTGGCAGTGAGAAATTCTATTTTTCTCAATTTTGTTTTGGCCATAACTTTTGACTCGGGACTCCGTTTGGGACGTTCTTTATACCGTTGGAAAGCTCTTTTCGAGCTCTATGTGATTATCTGTATTTGAAATGCCATGAATTTATTTTATGAATGTGAAATCAGGGGTTAACCCTATTTGTGAAAATCCCGGATTGTGTGTGACTAGGATTACGGCACACAGTCGGGAGCACCGGGGATTTGGAATCTCTACTATTGCGGGACAACAGGTAAGACAGTGATTAGCACGTAGAGTATGCGTAGTGGCGCTTATGTTGAGAATGATATGCATGAATGTTAAGTAACCGGGATTAGGGTTATTACCCTAATAGGAACGGTTTAATAGCCTAGGGTTATTACCCTAGTGATATATGTGTATAAATGCCATGCCATGTTAATTGAAATGAGATTTAAGGATTATGTGCTCAAGGCATAATCAGGTTGGACTCGGTACTCATAACCGAGATGAACCGCTTCTAAGGCCTTAATGTATTTAGACGTGTGAGAGTAACACGTGGGTCTACGTCACGTAGATTTAATTAGATGTGTGAGCGCAACACATAGGTCTACGCCACGTAGACATAAATGGGCATGATGAATTAATGATCAGGTCTGTGCTATACAGACATATGTGAATGAGCATAATATATTTGTTATGATTTATACTGTCTTGCTGGGCTTGGCTCACGGGTGCTCTCTTGTGCGGGGAAGGGGTAAGGCATTAGCTGATCAGCCATGAGTTTCAGGAGCAGGGCGAAGAATGTACATGTTCATGCCACTTCAGACCAAGCGGGTTATGGGTCTAACAGTGTTGACTTTTGTATTCTGTTTTGCCGCTTAGGTCGGCTAGTAAGAAAGAACTTGTAATAATTTTGTAAATATTTTTGGGATCCCAACTATGTTTGAAAAAGTTTAAATATATTACAAGTTTATTTTCAGTCTGTTTAATATAAAAGTTTAAATTCTACGCTGTTTTTAATTAGTAATCCCGGTTAGGGGATTAGGGTTTCATAAGTATTTTGGGTAGCGTGCCTAATTATTTAGGGCGTTACAATTTGGTATCAGAGCGCCAAGGTTTTTAAACTTCCTGTAGACCGGCCGAACATGTACATTCGTCGTCAGAGATAAGTTTGACTCATGGTGCAGTAAGTATTGAGAGTAAATACTTGACTGTATGTGTGATCATCTGTTTACCGCTTTCCATTTTAGGCAGTATGCAAGCATCTATAGTATGTATGTGTTATGTGATGCCATGTTATAAATGTTAATTATTATGTGTATATGAATGAGGTAAATAGATGAGTTAGGGTTTAAGGCAATAAGTGCGTAAGTGTGGTATCGGTGCTTAACTCGTTGGGGTTGTTGATTTCAGGGGTACTAGTAATGGACCCTCCGCAATCATCCAGACCACAAGGCGAGCAAGTAGAGCCCGGGGTTACCTGAACCGATCCACCAGCACCGCCTCCACCTCCGCAAAATTCGGGGGATAATGTGGAGGCTGTTAATGCTAATCCTCCTGCTGACTGGCAGCAGATGTTTCATGAAATGCGGAGTGTCATACTTCGTCAAGAAGAAGAGTTGCAACGTTTGAGGCAACAAGCTGTCCCAGCTAATCAAGGGTTACCACCAGCTCCTATGCCAGTGGTGGGTAACCAAGGGTATATTATGCCGCACCGGGACTCTGTGTTCGAGCGGTTTGTGAAGCTACAACCTCCGGCTTTTCTGGGAGGCATTGATATTATTAAGGCCGATCAATGGATGAGCACTGTTACCCGTATCCTCGATAATATGGGGGTGATGGGAACTGAGAGGGTGAATTGTGCGGCCTTTATGTTTCAAGATCATGCCCGCGTATGGTGGGATATAGTGAATCAGACTCGAGATGTCAGTGTCATGACATGGGAAGAGTTCAAGAAACTTTTTGAAGAAAAGTTTTATAACGTTGCAGTGAGGACTTCACACCAAGAAGATTTTGTGAAGTTGACTCAGGGGAAAATGTTTGTGGCCGAATATACTCTGGAATTCGATCGGTTATCTAAATTTGCTGGTGATCTGGTGCCTACAGATTTTACCAGAAAGCAGAAATATGTTCGAGGACTAAATGCTACAATTAGTCGGGACTTGAAGATTACCACATCACATAACACTCTGTATAAGAGAGTGGTAGACTTGGCCTTAATTGCTGAGGAGGCCGAGCAGCAAGTAATGAAGGAGTAGGCTGCAAAGGATGCCGCCATGGCATCAAACCCTCCTGCTGGTGGTAATGTTAGTAAGGGGACCGACAGTGGCAACCCTGAGCACAAACGGAAGGCTGAGGCTTCTGGAGCTTCAGGGGGAAATAGAAAGTTTCGGGGAAACAGAGGTGGCCGTCAGGGTCGCGGGTCCTCATTCCGATCATATCCAGAATGTTCTAAATGCAAGAAGCATCATCCTGGTGAGTGCCGAGCCAAGGCATGTTTCCAGTGTGGCATGGTGGGCCACTTTATCAGAGACTGTCCCCAAGCCAAGAGAGAAGAGCCTAAGAAGAATGTTGCTCAGAACCCGGGGTGACTTTTCACTATAACTCAGGCAGATGCTGATGCTAGTCCGTCAGTTGTGACAGGTCAGTTATCTATCAATGGTTGTGCTTATACTGTGTTAATTGATTCGGGAGCTACTCATTCATATGTATCGAGTAGAGTGATAGAAAGTTTACATAAGCCATGTGATATTTATGTTTCGGGGTTTGGAACCCTGTTACCCTCGGGAGACCTGATAATATCCACAAGGTGGATTCGGTCTTTGTCTTTTTGGATTGACGGTTGTGAGTTGACCGCCAATCTAATTGAGCTGCAATTATCTGATTTTGACATAATCCTGGGAATGGATTTTCTGTCTAAATATGGAGCGATGATTGACTGCAAACGGAAGATGGTGGTGTTTGAGCCCGAGAGTGCTAACCCAGCGGTGTTCGTGGGTAAAGTTCAGGGGGCGCGCATACCGAGGATATCGTTGTTGAAAGCTAAAGACCTGATGGGTAGAGGTTGTCTAGGGTTCATAGTTACTACAGTGGACACTAGCCAACCTGTGACATCAGGGCCTGAGCATACGAGATTGGTATGTGAGTTCCTTGATGTCTTTCCAGAAGATTTCTTAGGGATTGCCACTGTTCGGGAAATTGAATTTGTTATTGAGCGCTCCCGGGAGTGGATCCAGTGTCTAAGGCACCATACCGAATGGCTCCAGCTGAGTTGAAGGAATTGAAGATACAGTTGCAAGAATTATTGAATCTGGGATTCATTAGACCGAGCTACTCACCTTGGGGTGCTCCGGTTTTGTTTGTGAAGAAGAAAGACGGAACCCTGCGAATGTGTATTGACTACTGGGAGTTGAACAAGCTTACCATTAAGAACAAGTATCCTTTACCTCGAATTGATGATCTGTTTGATCAACTGAAGGGGAAGACGGTCTTTTCCAAGATCGATCTTCGTTCAGGCTATCATCAGCTGAGAATTCGAGAGGAAGATATCCCAAAAACTGCGTTTCGTACTCGGTATGGACACTATGAATTTCTTGTGATGTCTTTTGGACTCACTAATGCCCCGGCGGCATTCATGGATTTGATGAATCGGGTGTTTAAGGATTACCTGGATAGGTTTGTGATTGTGTTTATCGATGACATTTTGGTGTACTCTGAGACAGAAGAAGAGCACGAGTTGCATCTCAGAGCGGTTTTGCAAAGATTACGGGATCACAAGCTTTATGCTAAGTTCAAAAAGTGTGAATTCTGGTTATCCTGTGTCTCATTTCTGGGGCACATAGTGGATAAAGATGGGATCATGGTGGATCCGGCCAAAATTGAAGCTGTTCGGGATTGGCCAGCACCGAAGTCAGCTACAGAGGTCAGAAGTTTTTTGGGTTTGGCTGGTTATTATCGTCGGTTCGTTGAGGGTTTTTCAAAGATTGCTGTACCCTTAACGGAGCTGACCCGAAAGAACCAGAAGTTTGTTTGGACTGATCGGTGTGAGAAAAGTTTCCTGGAGTTAAAGCAACGCTTGATTACCGCTCCTGTACTAACTCTTCCTTCAGATAAGGAAAAGTTTGTGGTATATTGTGATGCCTCGAGACAGGGTCTCGCCGTGTGCTTATGCGAGTGGGAGGGTAATAGCTTATGCTTCTCGACAGTTAAAGGAGTACGAGCAGAGGTACCCTACTCACGATTTAGAACTCGCAGCAGTGGTATTTGCGCTAAAGATTTGGCGGCATTACCTTTATGGCGAGAAATGTGAGATATACACTGATCATAAAAGTCTGAAATACTTCTTCACCCAGAAGGACTTGAATATGAGACAAAGACGTTGGCTAGAATTGGTGAAGGATTATGATTGTGAGATCCTTTATCATCCTGGTAAAGCCAATGTGGTTGCTGACGCTTTGAGTAGAAAAGGTCAGAGTCAGTTGAGTACTATGAAGCAAATCTCCCGACAGTTAGCAAATGAAATGACTCGAGCTCAGATTGAGTTGGTTGTGGGGCAATTGGCTAATATTACCCTACAATCCACTCTTTTAGAGAGAATTAAAGAAGCACAAAAGCAAGATTCAGAGTTGATAAAAACCCGAGCTAGGGATTTGGCTGGGAAGGCTAGTGATTTCTCAGTAGATGAAACGGGAATGTTGAAATTTGGAAGTCGAGTTTGTGTGCCTATGAATGAAAACATCAAGAAAGAGATCATGGATGAGTCTCACACGACTCCTTATTCAGTTCATCCAGGGTCGACAAAGATGTACCAAGACCTGAAAACCATGTTTTGGTGGCCAGGCATGAAGAATGACATCGCTGAGTATGTTGCAAAGTGCCTTACATGTCAGCAAGTGAAAGCTGAACACCAGCGACCTGCAGGGTTGCGCAACCATGAAAATACCAGAATGGAAATGGGAAGATATAGCTATGGACTTCGTGGTAGGTATGCCTAGAACCACGGGACAATTTGACTCTGTGTGGGTCATAGTGGACAGGTTTACAAAGTCTGCTCACTTTTTACCTGTTCGGACGAATTTCTCCATTGATCAGTATGCTGAGTTATATGTTAGAGAAATTGTGCGCCTGCATGGTGTCCCCAAGTCCATTGTGTCGGATAGAGATCCAAAATTTACATCGAGATTCTGGGAAAGTCTGCATCGAGCTATGGGTACTCAGTTAAAGTTCAGCACAGCTTTTCATCCTCAGACGGATGGACAATCCGAGAGGACCATTCAGATTTTAGAGGACATGCTACGGGCATGTGTGCTTGACTTTGAGGGATCATGGGTAAAGTACCTTCCCCTGATCGAGTTTTCTTATAATAACAGCTATCAGGCAACAATCGGGATGGCTCCTTATGAACTTTTGTATGGAAGAAAATGTAGATCGCCCATTCACTGGGATGAAGTGGGTGAAAGAAAGTTCTTGGGTCCCGAAGCTGTTCAGAAAACAAGTGAGGCAGTTGATAAGATTAGAGCGCGAATGCTCGCGGCTCAGAGTAGGCAAAAGAGTTATGCCGATCCAAAGCGTCGAGATATTGATTTTCAAGTCGGGGACATGGTATTTCTCCGAATATCTCCGATGAAAGGCATAAAACGCTTTGGGAAGAAAGGAAAGCTTAGCCCGAGGTTCATTGGACCTTTTGAAATCCTAGAAAGGATAGGGCAAGTAGCATACAGGTTGGCTATGCCCCCAGCGCTGGCAGCTGTACATAATGTGTTTCATGTTTCAATGCTTCGGAAGTATGTCTCAGACTCGTCCCATGTTCTAAGTTATGAAGCATTGGAACTTCAACCGGACTTATCATACTAGGAACAACCAGTGCAGATACTTGATAGAAGAGAAAAAGTCTTGAGAAGCAAGACAGTGGCACTGGTGAAAGTACTGTGGATGAACAGTAAAGTAGAAGAGGCAACCTGGGAACTCGAGACGGATATGCAGCAGAAATATCCGGAGTTGTTCAGGTAAATTTTGGGACGAAATTTCTATAAGGAGGGGGTAATTGTAATACCCGGAATTAAAAATGGATTAGCAAAACCCTAACTAGATAATTATGAGTTAATTGAGGAATTATATTATTATATAGTTCAACATATGTGAAATTATATGAATTTAACATGTTAAGACCCCGTTGGTGAGCCAGGGGCATTTTTGTAATTATGACCCGAGAAGGGTAAATTGTTGAGATTAATTTAATTACGTGCTTAATAGAACTATATTATTATATAGTATGCATGTGTTGTCTTTTCAGGTGTGTACTGACAGGTTAGCACGGTATAGTCACACCCGGGAATTTCGGGCCGAACCGGGTTCGGGCCCGAAATGTAAATTGAATTGATTATTTGGCATTTTATTTGACATGTGATAATCTGGAATTTATTTGGCAATATTTGAGTGTGATTTGGCATTTATGCCCTTGAAAATGAATATGTTGGTTTTATAGCCTTAGGGGCAAAATGGTCATTTGACCATAAATGATTTACATTGGATTAATTGGATTTTTTTTTGGGAAAATGAATTTATTTCTGGTTTCTCTTTTCTCTCACCCTCTCCCTCTCCCTCTCTTACTATATTGAATTTTTGCAACTTGGAAATTGAGGAAAAGCTTGGGATTTTGGGCTTGAAACTTGGAATTTCTTGAATTGGCTTGGAATTGGAAGTGAGGTAGATTCTTTACTGAGTTTTAATTGATTTGCTTGCTGAAAATTCTTTTGAGATGAGCATGAATTAATTTGATAAGCTTGTTATGCATGTATGAGGATTTATAGCTAATTTTGATGAATTTGAGTATGTCTATGCTTGAAACTTTGATGTGGTGATTACTTGAGCTATAGATGGGATTTTAGGGTTCCTCTTTACCTTTTCAAAATATGTGTGATTAGTTGTTGCTGAAATTGTTTGGGTAGGCTGAAGTTAAGCTCAAGCTTGAAAGCTTGAATGTTGTGGATTTGAGCATGATTTTTAGGTCAAGTTTGGAGCTTGAAAGTTGTATATGGTTAAATCTAATTTTGGTTGTGGATTTATGCATGAATTTTGTGTTTTTATCCTCTGTTTTGGTTGAGGTTCGAAGTTATGGAAAATTAGCATGTTTAAGACCTTAAAAATGGAGTTTTGGGGTGTTCTAAACCCAGTCGTCGCGACGGGATTTTCGGCCGTCGCGACTGGATCTGGCAGTGAGAAATTTTGTTTTTCTCAATTTTGTTTTGGCCATAACTTTTGACTCGGGACTCCGTTTGGGACGTTCTTTATACCGTTGGAAAGCTCTTTTAGAGCTCTATGTGATTATCTGTATTTGAAATGCCATGAATTTATTTTATGAATGTGAAATCAGGGGTTAACCCTATTTGTGAAAATCCCAGATTGTGTGTGACTAGGATTACGGCACACAGTCGGGAGCACCGGGGATTTGGAATCTCTACTATTGCGGGACAACAGGTAAGACAGTGATTAGCACGTAGAGTATGCGCAGTGGCGCTTATGTTGAGAATGATATGCATGAATGTTAAGTAACCGGGATTAGGGTTATTACCCTAATAGGAACGGTTTAATAGCCTAGGGTTATTACCCTAGTGATATATGTGTATAAATGCCATGCCATGTTAATTGAAATGAGATTTAAGGATTATGTGCTCAAGGCATAATCAGGTTGGACTCGGTACTCATAACCGAGATGAACCGCTTCTAAGGCCTTAATGTATTTAGACGTGTGAGAGTAACACGTGGGTCTACGTCACGTAGATTTAATTAGATGTGTGAGCGCAACACATAGGTCTACGCCACGTAGACATAAATGGGCATGATGAATTAATGATCAGGTCTGTGCTATACAGACATATGTGAATGAGCATAATATATTTGTTATGATTTATACTGTCTTGCTGGGCTTGGCTCACGGGTGCTCTACTGTGCAGGAAGGGGTAAGGCATTAGCTGATCAGCCATGAGTTTCAGGAGCAGGGCGAAGAATGTACATGTTCATGCCACTTCAGACCAAGCGGGTTATGGGTCTAACAGTGTTGACTTTTGTATTCTGTTTTGCCGCTTAGGTCGGCTAGTAAGAAAGAACTTGTAATAATTTTGTAAATATTTTTGGGATCCCAACTATGTTTGAAAAAGTTTAAATATATTACAAGTTTATTTTCAGTCTGTTTAATATAAAAGTTTAAATTCTACGCTGTTTTTAATTAGTAATCCCGGTTAGGGGATTAGGGTTTCATAAGTATTTTGGGTAGCGTGCCTAATTATTTAGGGCGTTACAGATATGGTCTCGAGGGACTGCGAGTTCAGTATAATTGACGAAGCGAGGTCCTCCCTTCCTTTTTGGCGAGGACTCCTTCTTTGGTGGTGACTTAGCCAGCTTCGGACTTCGCTGTATGCGCGGGCGTCTTCTCGGGCTTCGGCCCCTGGCGTTCTTCCCTCGCGGACTGCGAGATCGTGACCGCGGTATGGGTGACTGACGTTTGTCCTTCCCCTTCTCTAACTCCGCTAGAGAGTTCTCGATTCTTTTGTGAGGTTCGGCCATGGCGAAGAACTCTACCAAGGACTCCGGCCTTCGAGCTTGTAGTTCCTTCCAAAAGTCGGTCCTCGGCAAGATACCTGTTATCAACATACAAACAAGCGAAGACTCGGGGGCCTTCTCGACCTTTGTTACTTCTGTGTTAAAACGTTTGAAATAGTCTTGTAAAGACTCACCAGGTTCTTGTTTGATGTTGGCCAAAGTCGTATAGGGTGGTCTATACGTCATTGTGGCCTAGAAATGCGTGAGGAATAGGTCGACGAAGGTTTCCCACGTCGATATTGATGCCTCAGGTAATTGGGTGAACCAATCATGAGCATTTTCCTCGAGTGTTGCCGCAAGAATGCGGCACTTCGCGAGTTGTGGTACCTGGTCTACTTCCATTATAGTATTAAATTTTTCTAAATAGTCTATCGGGTTAGAAGTACCTTTATACTTGAGGGATTCGGATAGACGAAACCCTTTCAGAAGTTGAGCCTGCCGCACCTCTGCAGTAAAAGGCGAGGTGCCATGCAGCTTATATATAGGCTTGCGCTGCTGCTCGAGCATCTTTAAAGCTTGCAGAAGCATGCTTTGGTCGATTCCTCCTGTTGCAGGGGCTGGAGTCGCTGCGACTGCTGCGACAAGGTTTGTTGGGATATTAATCCCAGTGGTCGCGATCGGCGCGATAGGCGAGTTATTGTCTGCGTTGACACCCTGATCGCCCGCCTGGGGATCACGGAGTGTCTCGGTATTATGTGGGCCGCGGGAGCGTGCCCTGAAAACTGCGTTGAGATGATCACGTAGATCACCTCAGTGTACTTGATAGCGTCCTCCCTGTTGTGTCTGTACAGAGCCGGACCTGGTATACCTGCTCGGAGTGCGTCCATGCGATGACGAAGAGGCTGACTCTGCGTCGTTGTCTCTCGATGGTCGACTGCGAGGATTACGGCGCTCAGGATCTTCGTCAATTTGTGCGCTCTGGTTAGGAAACCTTGCGGATTGATCTCTTGACATCGGATGGTTCAAGTCCAGAGCTTTAGGGTTAGTTCTTCGTTCCCTGCGTACACGGTTAGTATGACGTCTAGAAGCTGTTACCTGAGGGTTATCGTTGCGAATGGCGGGAAGTCGAGGAGGGCGTCGAGCTCGACTCTGTCCATCTACCTCGGCTTGTAGTGCCTGCAGTTGATCCTGAATTGCAGCATATTGATCAGTGGTGAGCTAGACCATTCCCTCGGATACCACCGCCGGAGTGACGGGGGGAAAATGCATGGTTGCTGGTGGTGTGGACGTGTCTCCGACTTGAGGGCCAGTCGTTTCTGGGAATAGGTTGAGAGGTCTGATATTGCTCCTCCCTACTCCGCCGTTGATGACGTCCACAGGTGGCACTCCAGCTTTAGGCAGTGGTACACTCATCATTCCAATATTGATGGACCCGTTGTTAGCTTCGTTAGCGTGATTTCCAGCCATGATGAATAGTGTTCTTTGAAGTGAATGAAATCTTTAGTCGAGATTCCCACAGACGGCGCCAAATGTTGTCGAGTGAATTTCGCAACACCAAAATGTATTATTTAATTAATATAAAAAGAGAATTTTCAGGGAAGTGACAAGTGCGAGTATTCGACCTAAAATGGCGAGTACTCGACTGGGAATGCAAGAACAATCAACAAGGCTG
The DNA here is from genome assembly GCF_029168945.1 of Cannabis sativa. NCBI lineage: Eukaryota > Viridiplantae > Streptophyta > Magnoliopsida > Rosales > Cannabaceae > Cannabis > Cannabis sativa. Next base: position 7,364,758 of record NC_083601.1, on the reverse strand, counting down.
GAAAATATCAATAAGACAAAGAATTATAGTGGTTCAGTCAGATTGTGATCTGCTTAGTCCACTGTAGCAAAGGATTCGTAGGTGCCATTTTCATGGTGGATCACCCCTTTATATACAAAGTAGGTGTCCAATCGGTTACATACGGATCACATTCATTGTTAATCCATTATTTACATATTGAATTGCCATAATTAAACCCAAACAACGTTAACATTAATAAATGAGTGACAGTTACTAAGTCCATCAACGTATGCGTCTTCCGCATCTGCGAGTTGACCGTTCATGTTCCGTTTGTTGAGCTCGCAAGGCTATTATGACGTTAGGGACTGTCCGAGTCTTTAAGCAATCGTCTCTTGTAGACCTCGCATATCGAGCTGATAGAACCTAGACATGTGAGCCTATAGCGGTTTATCAAGGCTATTGGGTCGTTGGGACCAAATTGCATCATAGAGAGTTGGTCTCTATGCTTTCGCAGAAATATAGAGGGGATACTCGCATCTGTCCTGACACATGCGAGTTGGATCTACCCTGCATAATGCGAATTACGGTTACGTGATTCGACTTAGGTCGTACTCGCAGTATCTCGCTGGTTTTATCCTGGGCGAGGTCTAAACTTCGAGAAGTCTCTCACGGACATTTCAGCTTTCATTGGAAATCTGAATACACGTGTCCTTTAAATAGGAGTCTGGTCTCGAGTTTCTAGGTGAGAGAAATCTCACTATAACAATATGATTTAAAATCAATGGTCATAAAAAGTTCCTTACCGGTAGGAAACTTTTGCTAGATCCTACCATAATCTTGCCCTATATATATATATATATTTTACAAATATAAAATTTTACTTCATTAAATGTTTGCCAAAATCTATAAAAATATTATGTTACTTTTTCATTTTTATCAAAAAATCATAAGAGCATATATGAATATGTATTCATTTTTTTATTATATTTTTATCAGTATATATAATGATGAATATCATGTTTGCATAATGTTCGGAATATATGTATAATTTATATATATATTTTTTTATATTATAGTCACAAATTATATAAAATTTATTATAAATAATAACACATGATACATATAAATATATATATATAAATCTAAGAATAAATATGTAGGAATAAAAACATATAGGCATTTATAATATATAGATAATATAGATGAAAAAAACAAAATGATTATTAAAATATATAAGTCACATCATTATATATATATTTAGTGTATCGTAACTTCTAAACAATTTAATAATTTAAAAAAATATTTATCTTGAACAAAATTCGTGTTGATAATGTGTTATAAAATTATTGTGAATAAAATAAAATATAAAAGAAAAAAAAGAAGAAAATGAAGAGAGAAAATGAAAATTAATACTTTATAATGAAGAATAGTAATTATAATTAATGGTAATTATTTTAAAAGATTTATTTATTATTTATAAAATAATAATAATAATAATAAAATAAATAAATAAAAATGCTTGATCAGACAAAAAAAAAAGTAGTATTGGTGGGAAGCTGTGTCCGTTGGAGAGACGAGAGTATTCATTGTGGTTTTTGAAAATTGGAAGTGAAAGATGAGTCTTTTGAGTTTGTACACTATTATGAAAATCTGAAAGAATCTCTCTCTCTCATGGCACAACTTTCAGGTTGGTAATTTGGGCCTTTGAGAGATGAAGGAACTGTTTGGGAGCCCAGGGAAGTTGAGTGGGTTTGCTCTCAGAATCGGCCAGTTCTCTTTTGCTGCTGCTTCCATTGGAGTTATGGTCTCTGCCCCTGACTTCTTCGACTCCACCGCTTTCTGGTTATTTTCCCCATTATCTCTCTCTCTCTCTCTCTCTCTCTCTCTCTCTCTCTCTTAAACTTTTTTCTCCTCTAAGGTGCATTTTATCTTTTGTTTTTGGGTTTATTTTCAGGGAAATTTTTCATTTTTTTAGTCAAAGAATATAGGACTTTAGATGTACAAGCGAGTTTTTTTTATTATTATTATTTATTTATTTATCTTTTTTTTAGGAAAGGGTCTGTTTGAAAACAACTTTGCATTGCATGCATAGTTAAAGGATTCAGTATATTTTGTGGGTTTAATCGAAGAAGTAGTTTTTCTACCATTATTATTAGTAAAATGGCTCTAACCTTCTTTGGCTTTTTGAAATATGAATTAATGGTCCAATCCACACTCAACCTGAAAATGGTATATTCACAGTTTGTATACACTCATTTTCTTTCCTGTATTTCATTACTAACTCGTGTATGTAATTTCATTTTTAGTTAACTATGCTGATTAATTGTAGTTTATATATATGTTTTTAGTATATAGTTATTGGGACCCCTTTTCAAATTGTGAGCTTTAGTTTAGCTTGATAAAATGTACTTATCAGATTGTTCCATCATTTTCAGTAGAACGAACTCAAGCATCAAAAAAAGTACCTTTCTGAATGAGTATTTGATGAAAATGGCCTATTTTGTTTAAGATTAGAGGACCCCTTTTGTCTTCTTTGCTAGGGAAAGCTAGGTATAGTAGTCATCCAATCAAGTCACTCCATATCACTTGGGGAGTACAATAAAATGATACTTAACGTTATGTTCTCTTGGTGGAAATTATGTCATCTCATGTTAATCCCCATTTACCATATTCATAATTCCAAATCCTTGGAAAAGTTATCTGTAATGAAACACTTTTTATCAGAACTGTGAATTGATATGTTTCGTTTTAGATAGAGAAATATTATGATAGTTTATTTCTACATTTACATCCAAAGGAGTTTGTGAGAGACAACATTGCACACCAAATAACCTCAGCCAAAATGAAACTTCTTAAACACTGATAAAACAAACATGATCACTCACAGCTAAACCTGCCATCATCTCCACAGTTATTCTACTTATTTGGTTACTTTATTTTTTTAGCCTGAAAGTTCTTATTTATTGAAACTGCTACCACACGGGGTAGGGTGTCCCCTAGGGTAACTGATCCATTACAGCCATTGATTCTGGATCATTTAGCAATCGAGTCCGCTAGGACATTGAAGTTTCTAGGCATATAACAAACTTTGTAAAAACTGAAAGATTTAATCAACCTAAGGCCGTCCAAAAGAAGATGAGTAAGTGACCAACCTGGGAAATGTTTACTATTGTTGAGGAAGTCTACCAGAAGTTTGTAATCACTTGTATCTGCATGCAACCTCTATTTTTAGCTGTGTACAAGCTTGAATAACCTCTATTCTAAGGCACTGGAAGCTTGAAAAAAGAACTCATAGATCACTGCGTCTACCAAAGGGGCATTTTCTTAATTGATAGTCTACGTGTATTTGATGTTTGACATGTTGTTTTCATTTAAGAAAATTGAGGGATATACTTAGTGTATTCTCACAATAATACATATCTGACCTTCTGTTTTGATCTGCTCATGTAGTATCTGCTTCTTATATTATATGCTTTTGCTCTCCTTTTTCTATTATTTAGCTTTAGAATAGTTTGGGTTTTCATCTGTTGCAAATGATTTGGTACTTACATAACTTTGTTTCTTTGAATGCAGCTATTTAATTGCATCGATGGGGCTTCAAATTCTTTGGAGTTTTGGACTTGCATGCCTTGATCTGCATGCTTTGAAGTCAAAGAAAAGCTTGTATAATCCTGTTCTAGTGAGCCTCTTTGTTGTTGGTGATTGGGTAAGTTTTTACTCAATTCATCAACTCATTTTTGTGTGCAATGTGCAAAGATACAAATGTGGCAATTTTTTATGATAATGAATTTATTGAGTCATTCGATGTGTAATCAATTTTCTTTTGCCTAATCTTAAGTAATTCTTTGTTAAATTACAAAATTCAGGTTACTTCTATTCTATCACTGGCAGCTGCTAGCTCCTCAGCTGGGGTGACAGTTCTCTATTCGAAAGATTTGAACTACTGCAATTTTCCACCTCATCTTCCATGTCTCAGGTACCAAATTTCTGTTGCCTTGGCTTTTGTATCGTGGTTTTTCCTTGCTGTTTCGTCCCTTGTAATGTTTTGGCTGTTGGGGACAGTATAAAAGGGAACAATCTCTCGTTCAAGCAATGTCCTTCTCGAGTACACCACGAAGCTTTTGATACTAACTGCTTATTGGTTATTATTTGAGTTATAGGTTGTAGTCCAGGTCCGGGATAAAGAGAGGAAATGCTGCACTTTTTCATGCTTCTTGGATCTCTCTTTTCCTGGTGTAGTGGTATGTAGTTGTCCGGAATGAATGTTGTGAATGCATTTTCAATTTTCTCTATGTGAATAGAAAGTACTTGTATGAGTAAAATGATTATTGGTTTTATGAAACAGTAGTTTCTTTCTTAATAGGCATGAAGATACTACTATATAGAGTTCGAGTTCGAATATCCATTTTTTTCCTTTGCAATAGAAGTTTTTATGTACTAGAAATGCCATTTTCTCCACCATAAACTATTGTGCTGAATAATGGAATCTAATAGGCTTACTGGGTAACCCTATTGAAGAAGTGTGACTTTGTCAGGTAATTGTTTTATGTCATTTTTTAAGTAAAGCATAACCTTTATCTCGTTATTGTTTTCTTGCTAATCTATAGATTACTTGTTTTTTTAAGTTTGATTAGTTATTAATTGCGATTGCTACTTTAAACTAGATAAAGTAGTAATGTTAGAAAATTTATCTAGTAGCCAAGCGACAGTGGGCACCATGTTCCAAAATGATGTTTCTTTGTCAATTTACAAAGAATTAGGGTCCCCATTTTTTTAAAGGTAAATTGCGGCATAAATACTTAATGTTTTAGATTTTATACACTTAAATATCTTATCTTTGAAATTCCGTATTTTAATATTCCCAGTTTGATTATTTAATTAAATGATTAATTAAATGCGGAATAATAAAACTGGTACTGAAAACAGTTTTCTGTAGTTACAGAATGCAACTCCGTAACTCCAGAGAAATCCAGAAAAACAAACAGTGCATAAAAGTAAAAACACACAAGATTTTTGTACGTGGTTTCAACAATCCTTTCAGATTGTTACTAGTCCACGGGGCCACGCCCAGAGATAAGATTCATTAGATCGGTATCAAAAATACAAAGTAATTGACTTATGCATAAATAGACTCCCTCTTATTGTATGCCGCAAGCTTGATGTATTCCACCTACTAACCGAATCTTGATAAAACTCCAAGTGCTCGAACTCCATTCGATCACCTTGAAGAGTGCTTGAATCCTCCCGATTCAAGGCTTAAAGGCTATCTCCCGAAAGCCTATACAACCATCTCCCGAAGGTTGTGTGCTTGTATCCTCCCGATGCAAGACTTCAAAAGCAATCTCCCGAAAGCTTGTAAATACCCTTCTCCCGAAGGTGCACTGATGTTCTTCTTCGTTGTAGACTTGAATACAGACTCAAGACAATACAAACAACAAATAAACAGAGTAAGAGTAGAACAACTCTTCTCTACAAAACAAAGACTCTCTTTTCTAAAGATATGAATGAAATTCAAAGATACAAGAGAGGTACCAAGAGAGGTACTAAACAAAGACACTCTTTCCTTAAGATATGAAAGCAATTCTAAGTGTATGAAAGAGATACAAAACCTAGCAGCTATGGGATGTATTTATAATGAATATACATCTCATAGACAGCTTACATTCGGTCTGAACAAGACCTCAACCCACTAGAAACTTCCCTAAAATAATTCTTCAATCAGTCCAGGAATTTCCGTTTCTGTACATACAGAATCGTGGGCAGTAACTACAACTTTCCTTTTATAGAAAAGGAAGGTCTTGCTCCGGTTTTCTCTTCAAGAAACCTGATCTTAGAAAATGGGAAACTCAACACAAGATCAGAATAACAGCTGGTTAGATAAAAAACGAAATGGGTAACCAAACTTACCATTTTTACCTTTTTTCCAAAAATAGGAAAGCTAGACAACTTTCCTTTCAAGTTTGATTTACACAAATATGGAAACCATATCATTATATGCCAGCCGAAATATACATTAAATAATAAAATATTTTTGTCAATTAAATATGCCAAAAATGGAATTAACAATCTCCCCCTTTGGCACTTTGATTGACAAAACATTTTATTATGAGAAAACCTGCATCAAGTGTTAGAAACCAAAGCAAATAACTTTTTAAAGATACAAGAGTATAGAAAATACTCCCCCTGCATGAAAGCTCTCTAACACATAAAACATAGAACTTTTTTTGGACGGAAAAGCTTGCAAACCGAAAACACAGCAACTTTTTCAACGGAAAAGTGCACAAACCACAAACAAGCAACTCCCCCTAAAAACAAGGATCAAGAGTTGTAACACATAATCCACAAAAAAACATACTCCACAAAAAATAAGTACTACTCCCCCTTTTTGTCTATCAAGGAGCCAAAGATAACAAAAACCATGAACAAGGACATAGTAGTTTAAGCATTCACAAATAAAAAGCAAGAGATAGAGAATTGAACCACTTATTCATCATCATTGGGTCGGAAGTATTTCATGATGTTGTCCATCTTCCTGAGAAGTAAGGCTTGACTTGTCTCCATTCTCCCCAAACACAAGTTGAATTCAGCCATTTCTGTAGAAGCAGAAGCAGCAGCAGGTTCAACAGTAACACCAAGGGAAGCAAGGTTGTAAGTCGACTTTCAAGCTTTGGTCTTCGACTTTCTGGCAGTTTTCATCGGAACAGATGACGAACCAGAAGCTCCGGTTGCTGGAGCAGGCGACGCAGGCGGAGTCACCGGAGAAGCAGAAGCAGATCCACGAGTGGGCTTCTTGGATGGTTGGGCATTCTTAGTTTTGGTCATTTTTCTTTGAAACCCTAGACCACAAACCCTCTTACACTTTGAACAATGTTAGACCTTTGAGAAAAAATAGAAGAAGAAGAGAAAGTGGTGATCGTGGGTTTATGGGTAGTTGAGAATATATAACTTTCAATTTTAAATACCCAATTAAAAAAAACTGAAAAGGAAGGTAACTTCCTTACCTTTGACCCACGTGTGGAAGGAAAAAAGGAAACCAAAGAAAAGTTTTTCAAATGTGGTCAATGTTTCCTTAAATGGAAAAAGGAAACCAAATATTCCCACAAAATCTAAGAAATAAAAACCCCACCAAATCCGAAATTGCCACCAAAAAAGGAAACCAAAAATAATTGAATATTTAAGAACAAGTTCCCTAGAATAAGACCAAATCTCCACAAATAAAGGAAACACAAAATAGAGTATACAATTAACACATGTTTCCATAAAATGAAAAAATAAAAGAAAAAAAAAATTTACAAGGATTCGAAAATGAATTCGAAAAAGAAAAAAAAAATATGCCCCCCTTTTTCTTTTATTTTTTTTTTCAAACAATGCCCCCAAAGAAAAATTGCACAAAAAGAACAAGAGAACACACCAAGGCACAAAAAGCACTAATCACCACTTAAGAGCAAAAATTGTGTCTTAGAACATGATGAAACATAACAAAAAAATAACAAAATTTTTAACAATCCTCACTTGACAACTCGATCACGAACCTCCTTTTTTTTTTTTTTTTTTTTTGATTAAATGACAGAAAAATAAGATAACCTTGATATTTTTGCAACTAGAATTCATAATGTCCATTTGTCTTTGTCCCTGATGAAAAAATCAAACTCATAAGAATAATCAGAAATTATTTTATCAAACTAATGAAGTAATAGAATGAGGTCATACCGGTTCACAGGAAAAATTGACTCCATCACTAAGAATATTAAAGCACATCAAACAGTATGTAACAGCTTTATAACACCATTTTCGAGAAGAAACAATTTTTACCACAAACTGTGTCAAGCATTAGTGTGTGAAAGTGTAAGCAGGGAACATTGCCCAATTTGTCAAAAAGACTTTTTCTGATAAATTGTACCCATAGGAGACGCTGTCACACTACCTCAATGGTAGCCCTTTTCAATGGTAGCGTATCTTCTACATAACTCCTAATTACATAGTTCCAACTTACTCAGAGATGGCTTTCACACATTGAGATAGGTAGCTCTATTCATCCAATGGAGCTTGAACACACAGTTTTTGAACAACATTATTCGAAAATGGTAGCTTACATAACACTGTTTGATGAACTTGAATATTCCTGTGAGGAGTGGACAATTTTCCTGACAAACCTGTATGACATCATAATATTACAACATTAGCAATAAAATAATGACTGGAATTCTTATAAGGTTGAAATTTTCTTCTAGGACAAAGACAAGACATTATGAACTCTAAGACAACTCAAATATCAAGGATTATGAAAAACAAAAGCATTAAACAGTACAAACCCCTAAGGATTTCCTTAGAGAAATAAATCGGATCGAGTCAAGAGCCTTAGTAAAAATATCTGCAATTTGTTTGCTAGTTTCAACATATTCTAAGACAAGAATTTTATTTTCCACAAGCTCTCTAATAAAGTGATGACGAATGTCTATGTGCTTTGTGCGAGAGTGTTGAACAGGATTCTTAGAAATGTTTATAGCACTAGTGTTATCACAAAAGATGGTTAAAGTTTTCAAATCAAACCCATAATCTGCCATCATTTGTTTCATCCATAACAATTTGGTACAACAACTACCCGCAGCAATGTACTCAGCCTCTGCTATGGACAGAGAGATTGAGTTTTGCTTCTTGCTATGCCATGAAACCAAATTGTTTCCAAGATAGAAACATCCACCACTAGTACTTTTTCTATCATCAGCATTACACCTTGTCCGGCATCACTAAAGCAAACAAGGTTAGAATTAGTGTCTTTTGAAAACCAAATCCCAAAATCAATAGTGCTATTTACATAGCGAATGATTCTTTTCACAGCAGAAAGATGGGATTCCAGGGGATTTGCCTGATATCGTGCACAAACACCAACACTATAACAAATGTCAGGACGACTAGCAGTAAGATAAAGCAAACTACCTATCATACTTCGATACAAAGTTTGATCTACCTTTACTCCTTGTTCATCTTTGCTTAATTTCAAAGTTGTGCTCATGGGAGTGTTGGTATGTTTGGCTTTCTCAAGACCAAACTTTTTCACCAAATTCTTTGCATACTTGCTTTGAGTGACAAAAGTTCCCTCATCTGATTGCTTCACTTGAAGACCGAGAAAACAAGTGAGTTCACCTACCATACTCATTTCGAACTCCTTTTGCATTTGGGAAACAAAAACCTGCACTTCAGAGTTAGAAGTAGTTCCAAAAACAAGATCATCAACATATGAAAAAATAATATCAAATTGAATGTGTGTGATGAGCTGTGTTTTAATAACATTTCCTTTTCTATAACCATGAGAGTGTAAAAACTCAGATCGACGCTCATACCAAGCACGGGGTGCTTGTTTCATGCCATACAAAGCCTTGTCTAAAACATGATCAAGAAGGTGGGAATCCTTAATCGCTCCATTTTGTTGTGGGATTTTAGGAGCAGAAAGATTATGAAAAATACCATAAGATTTACAGAATTTACCATACACAGTATTTTCAAAATCTTTTCCATGATTACTCTTACCACGAACTATCTTACCAATGTTGCAATCTTTTTGAACTTTTAATTTCAAGCAAAGATACTTAAGAACATCAAAAGTATCAAAGTTTTCTCTAAAAAATTCTACCCATGAAAACCAAGAGAAATCATCAACACACATAAAAATATACCTCTTACCATTCAAGCTTTCAACCTGGATTGGACCCATTAAGTCCATATGTAGGAGTTCGAGAACTCTGGAAGTATTCACATCAGAAACACTCTTATGAGAAATTTTCAGTTGCTTACCAAGCTGACATGGTCCACATTTTCCCAAAGACTCCTTACCTAATTTAGGTAATCCTCGAACAATTCCTGCATTAGACAATCTCCTCTGATTTTTAAAATGAATATGACCAAGTTTTTCATGCCCTAAATCGGTGGTGTTATCAATAACAGAATGACAAGTACCATAGGTAGTGATGGTGTAACAGTTATCATTAGATCTGAACCCTTGCAAGACAATTTCATCAAGAATATTATACACATAACAATGATTACTATCAAAGCTCACAGTATAATCCTGATCACAAATTTGACTAATGCTAAGAAGATTAGCTTTTAGTCCATCAACCAACATGACATTCTTCAGTCTAGGAAGCCCTTCGAAATTGAGAGTTCCTATCCCTATGACTTTTCCAACAAGACCGTTACCAAAAGTAACTTCTTCACACTGCATTGGTCTAATGTTCTCAAGATATTCTTTTTCACCTGTCATGTGTCTAGAACACCCACTATCAAAGTACCACATGTTAGTAGCAATAGTTTTAAAACAAGAAGAACCTACCAAGCATTTATTTTTGACAACCCATTTTTGTTTTTGTAAAACATGTTTATTTCCAAGGTAATTAGATTTAAACATGTTTTGCATAGTGATGCATTTAGGTCGAATGTGACCTTTTCTCCCACAAAAATGGCAAATAGGGATGAAACGTCTTCCATTCCCTTTAGAATTGTCAAACTTACCGTGGTGCTTCTTTTCTGTAACAGCAGAGTGCTTTCTTTGTAGAGACGAAACTCCGTGAGGTAGAAATAGTTCTTCCAGAAACAAAACTATTAGATTTAACAAAAGTGGTATTAGAATTAGGTTGATTAGAAACATAACCCAGACCAACATGATTGGTTTGGCCAGATTTTTGAATTTTTTCAAAGATGGTGGAACCTGGATTTAGCATTTTCACATTCTTTTTAATGTTATCAAGTTCCTTGGTTAAAGAAATAATTTTAGACTCTTTTAAAGATAGTTCAGATTCACAACATTTAAGTTTATCTTCCAACTCATTAATGTTGTTACACAAGACTTTATTATCTTTAACCAGGGAGCGATTTTCAGCATATTTTTCCATCAACTTACCAAATATTACCTTGTAGGATTCAACCATAGAATTCTCATCAATTTCTGACTCATCTGATTCGGATCTAGATTCTTCCTTGTTGTCATCGATCGAGGTATTATTCATGCACATGAATTTTCCTTTTTCCTGCAAATTTCTTGACAAAACACTTGTTAGAGCAACTTTTTCTTTTTCATCTTCACTACTTTCAGAATCATCACTCCAAGTAACATTCAATCCCTTTTTATTTTTCTTTAAGGTATTGGCACATTCAGATTGAATATGACCATACCCTTCACACTCTCTGCAACGAATACTTTTGTTAGATGAAAAAGGTTTAGAGGGATTGTTACTTGAAATGTTACCATTTGAGTTCTTTGAAAAGTTCATTTTATTTCCAACAGATTTCATGTATCTTTGGAAATTTTTTGCTAACAAGGCCATTTCATCATCATTTTCATCATCAGAAACAATAATTTCAGAATCATTGAAAGCATTATCATTGATTTTCTCATTCGAGAGACTTTGCTTACTCTTTTTCTTGATCTGTTGATTCAACTCAAAAGTTCTTAAAGATCCCATGAGTTCCTCAACCTTCATTTTGCCAAAGTCTTTTGCCTCTTCCATTGCAAGCAATTTTGTATCAAACCTGTCAGGAAGAACTCGAACAATTTTTCGAACCAAGACAGATTCATCTAATTTTTCTCCCAAGGCAAAGAACTCATTAGAAATATCAGATAATCTTTCATAAAAATCATTTAAAGTTTCAGTATCTGACATTCTCAATTCATCAAATCTAGTTTGCAACATGGTAAATCGTGATCTCTTTACATCAGGAGTACCTTCAAATTGAATTTGAAGGATTTCCCATGCTTCCTTTGCAGATTCACAAGATGAGATTAATTTAATAAAACCTTCACCAACACCATTAAAAATAGCATGTAAAGCTTTATTATTATAACCAGACAATTTTTCATCTTCAGTGGTCCAACTGAGTTCAGATTTTACCTGAGTAATACCTTTTTCATCATTTTCAGTAGGTTGAGACCAACCTGTAAGAATAGCTCTCCATGCCTTCTCATCTTGCGATTTGATGAATGCTCTCATCCTGACCTTCCAATAAGTATAATTCGACTCATTCAATAGAGGAGGTCTAGAGATGGAACTTCCTTCTGCAAACAAAGACATCTCACACAAAACAAATTAAACGGAATAACCTCAAGATCTCACTAAGAGTTTAGTGACTCGCTCTGATACCAATTGAAATTCCGTATTTTAATATTCCCAGTTTGATTATTTAATTAAATGATTAATTAAATGCGGAATAATAAAGCTGAGTGCGAAAACGATTTTACGTAGTTACAGAATGCAACTCCGTAACTCCAGAGAAACCCAGAAAAACAAACAGTGCATAAAAGTAAAAACACACAAGATTTTTGTACGTGGTTTCAACAATCCTTTCAGATTGTTACTAGTCCACGGGGCCACGCCCAGAGATAAGATTCATTAGATCGGTATCAAAAATACAAAGTAATTGACTTATGCATAAATAGACTCCCTCTTATTGTATGCCGCAAGCTTGATGTATTCCACCTACTAACCGAATCTTGATAAAACTCCAAGTGCTCGAACTCCCTTCGATCACCTTGAAGAGTGCTTGAATCCTCCCGATTCAAGGCTTAAAGGCTATCTCCCGAAAGCCTATACAACCATCTCCCGAAGGTTGTGTGCTTGTATCCTCCCGATGCAAGACTTCAAAAGCAATCTCCCGAAAGCTTGTAAATACCCTTCTCCCGAAGGTGCACTGATGTTCTTCTTCGTTGTAGACTTGAATACAGACTCAAGACAATACAAACAACAAATAAACAGAGTAAGAGTAGAACAACTCTTCTCTACAAAACAAAGACTCCCTTTTCTAAAGATATGAATGAAATTCAAAGATACAAGAGAGGTACCAAGAGAGGTACTAAACAAAGACACTCTTTCCTTAAGATATGAAAGCAATTCTAAGTGTATGAAAGAGATACAAAACCTAGCAGCTATGGGATGTATTTATAATGAATATACATCTCATAGACAGCTTACATTCGGTCTGAACAAGACCTCAACCCACTAGAAACTTCCCTAAAATAATTCTTCAATCAGTCCAGGAATTTCCGTTTCTGTACATACAGAATCGTGGGCAGTAACTACAACTTTCCTTTTATAGAAAAGGAAGGTCTTGCTCCGGTTTTCTCTTCAAGAAACCTGATCTTAGAAAATGGGAAACTCAACACAAGATCAGAATAACAGATGGTTAGATAAAAAACGAAATGGGTAACCAAACTTACCATTTTTACCTTTTTTCCAAAAATAGGAAAGCTAGACAACTTTCCTTTCAAGTTTGATTTACACAAATATGGAAACCATATCATTATATGCCAGCCGAAATATACATTAAATAATAAAATATTTTTGTCAATTAAATATGCCAAAAATGGAATTAACAATCTTTATTTTTAGAAGTAAAAATACCCAATGTTACAATACTACTACTTCCGTTGACTCATAAATATGGACATGTGGAGGGCCTAGATGCATTATATTTATTTATTTCATTTTAAAATGTAATATTCTTAATATCAAAAACTAAATGCTACTTGTTTAAAAAAAAATAATAATAAGAGAGATGCAAAACTAAATTACCATAACTGAGTAAACCGGTCGAGTATATGTGAAAATTACTATGAGAACTTTTTGTTTTTTTTTTTAAAAAAAGTAGCATTTAGTTTCTAATATTAAGAATATTAAGTTTTAAAATAAAAGAAATAAATGTAATACATCTGGACTTTCTACGTGTCCATATTTATGAGTTAACGGAAGTTGTAGTAACAGGTGTAAGAGAATTGTAACATTGAGTATTTTTGCCACTAAAAATAAAGATAAGGTTTTTAAGTATATAAAACGTGAAACATTAGGTATTTATGCTGCAATTTACTATTTTTTTTTTATAAATATGCATTTAGTAACCATTATCTTTCAAAATATTAGAATAATATACAAACTTGGTATTCTACTTTTCTCAATAATCTTCATCTAGTCTAGTATTTATAATTTAAAATCATATATGTTAGTACTCTTGACTGAAATTTAATAAATAAAATAGCTTTAATATACCAAAATTGTCCTAATTTATTTATGTAGATTCTAAATTAAAATTTAAGTACTAATTAAATTGATCGAATTTGTCGATAATTGTGTTAAGAATCATGAGGTTCTATTTCAAAATTAATTAATGATGAGTGGACTAGCACATGTTCTTATATACGATTTAATATTCTATAATTTATTTTATGTGAAACAATGTCTATAATAAATTGTATAAATGCTATGTGTGATTGGAATATAGGGGCCTTGGGTTATAGTTTCAAAGAATCGGGTACTAAGGTAAAAGCAAAGGGAAATTTATATAAATTACTAATTTTTTCCAATTTATTACATTTATACTGTCAGGCTGCATTATTATCTTTTTTACTGTGTATGCTTTTTTTTATACGGCAGTATAGACTTTTTTTTTTTTGAATCAACAATATCGACTTTTTTGTGTACAAGTTTTTTAATTACTTTTACTTACTCGTATCTCTATAAGATTTTCTTACATCAATATTTAAAGTTTTTTGTTTTATTAGAAAAGTTGATTGGATGTGAGATGTGACAAAAGTGACACCTTCTTTACTCTTTTTTTTTTTTAAAAAAATTTTATTCTTTATTATTTTTTAATATTTAATAATTATTATATAAATCTCACTTTCCAATATTTTACTACTCATCTTCTTATTCTATTTTTTTTCCAACCAGAAACTTATCCAACCCTTCAAGGGCTTCACTTAAATCCTTGTTCTCTCTTTCTCTTTCCACTTGATTTGAAGTTAGAAGAGGGATTTGGATTGTTTGGCTCTCTGTTTTCACATGAGGCTAGGTGATGAGTTAGAGTTTTAGTTAAGGTCAAGGATGGATTATTATATATTATATAGATATATAGTTGTTTTGGAGCATAAATGGCTACAACCCAGTTGAGATCTTGAAGTTATTTTTCGAAAGTGAGAGTTGAGAAACGACAAAGGTGGCAAATCAAATCATGATATATAATTATATCATCGTGAGTGTAATATATTTATATTACATGATGCCTTACATGTGACCTTCTTCTTACACATATATTTGTTTTTGTTTAATATTTTTCATCAACATAAACAATCTTAAACTTAACTTCGAGACTATAGAATCTATTTTGTAAAGTCTCCCAAATTTGATAAGGTTTTTTTCTATTGATCTTGTGTTGTTTTAGGGTTTTTTTTTTTTTCAGGTTGATTATATTTTTCATTTCTCTTTTTTTTTTTTTTGTGCATGTTTTTTTTTGTTAGTCCTCCTATTTTATGGTTTTCTGTTTGTTTGACTCTGTGTTTTGTTGTTGTTTTGGTTTTATTTTGTTAACTCTTAAGGAAAGGGTAAATTCCCAGTGGAGATTGTTTAATCTATTGATCTGTTTGAGATCATAATTTAGAAAAGGGTTGTTGAGGTCATTATTTTAGTTCTAATGTTTTTTTATGCTTGTTTTTTATATTCTTTATTTTTTTTTTTTTGTTGTTTTAGTTTTGTTTTAGTAGTGTTTTCTTACTTTTTTTTTTATAGGATTGAGAATCCAAGTACACCCGATCGGAATACTACCATTCCAGAGTTTTTTTATGCTTGTTTTTATATTCTTTATTTTTTATTTTGGTTGTTTTAGTAGTGTTTTCTTATATTTTTTATAGGATTGAAAATCTAAGTACACCCGATCGGAATACTACCATTCCAGAGTTATAAACTCTGGTTATTACTTTGTTATTGAAGATATTAATTTTTTTTTTACTGAAACCCAATTAAATATGTTTTCAAAAACTGTATTGGAGGTTGTTTTTGATTGCGTAGTAGCTGTAAACTTTCTTCAGTGTTTCCTTGTCTTTGTATGCCCGACCTTTTTCAACTTATAAGTGGTGTTTATCTGTTATTAGCTTCGCGTTGTTGATGTCGATTTATGGATCTAGTTTTTTACTGTTGTTTTCAAGTTTTTCTACCATTTTTTTAGCAACAAGCTTTGCATTGTCAACTATGTCGAATTTGTCGTTTTCAAATTCTCTTGTTTTTGACTCTCCTCCTTCTTCTAATTGGTGTTCCAATGTGTATGATTCTGTTGTTGCTGTGTTATTTTCAAGTATTGTTGTGTTGTTTTCGAGCATTGTTACATTCTCTCTTGAAATAATTATGTTCTTTTTCCCATTGTCCATTGCTCTTTATGAGAACTGGTATAGATTCCAGGTCCTATCATTTTTCACAATATTTCATTTACGTGACATTTTTTTTCATATTAAAACAACAGTAAAATAACAGTACAAAACAGTAATTTGTTGTTGATTTAGTAATTTTTTTTTGGGTAAATACCATTTTGGACCCTGTGTTTTGCAAAAGTTACAGATTGGACCCTGTGTTTTGTTAAATGACAAAATGGACCCTGTATTTTCTAAAATAGTAAAAATAGGACCCTGAGCTTAATTTTTGACAACTTTTTTTTTAATGCAACCAACTTGAAGACAATGCTTAATACGAACAGATACAAAAAATGTAAACAGTTTTGTCATAGCATTTTTAGATCGGATTATAATTAAACTTTATTTTGACAAAAAATCAATTCAGGGTCCTATTTGTACTATTTTAGAAAATACATGGTCCATTTTGTTATTTAACAAAACACAGGGTCCAATTGGTAACTTTTGTAAAACAGAGGGTCCAAAATGGTATTTACCTTTTTTTTTTTTTCTTTGCCAGATTTTATGGTTTTTTCCTGGTGTTTCTATTATTCTGGTGTTGATTTGTCCGTCCCCAACCACGAAGGAGAGGTGCCGTTTGTGTTTTGTTATTGTTTACAGTATAAAAGTAAATATATCGGGCTTGGGCAGTATAAAAGAAATAAAAATGGGCTTGGACAGTAAAAATGTAAAGTTTGCTGTGTTCCAGTATTTTTGAAAATATTTGGTAAAAAAACAGTATTTTTGTAAGTTTTCCAAAGCAAAAGGTAAGTGTGTGACAATACCAAATAAGTATTTACTCTTCTAACAATTGAATGTGAGTCGCAGCAAAAACAAAAAAAAAGAGAAAAAAAGAAACAATTGAATGTGTGAGCTGTGTAATTGATAACAATCTTGTTATTTTTTTTATTATTTTAATAAAAAAGTTTATTTTTGCATATTTTGAATATGTAATAGGTTAATAATAATAAGTAACATTATTTTAAAAACAAAAAACTATTAAGAATCCTAAGTGAGATGCAGATGATGAAAGGAAAATCAATTGTATACTCAGACAGTCAATCTTCTATATATTTTTGCCAAAAATCTAGTCTATCATGAAAGATCAAAATATATTGATATAAGGTTGTTTTGGATCAGAGAGAAGATTAAAGATCGAGAAATAGAACTTGAGAATGTACTTAGTGAAGAGAATCTTGCAGATGAAGGAACTAAAGTTCTATCAGTCAGCAAGTTCTAACGTTGTTTGAAATTGCTGAATATTTGCTTCACTTGAAGATAACTAGATCACTCCCCTGAGGTTTTGTCTTGTTTGGTTCTATAAATTAAGGTGGAATTTGTTGTTTGGTAATTCATAGAACAAACACAATAAAAATATAACAGTTTATTTTAACTAACATATGTTAAGTTAGTTAAATGCTACATCATTGATTCAGTAATGTTGGTTGAAATGTTGTAGAATTCTATTTAGTTAGTTAAGTGCATTTGGTTGTTAGTTTGAGTCTTTCATTGCCTATTTAAAGGCTTTAGACTGAATTGAGAGATAGTGAGGTCGAGTGGGTGAGAGATAAAGAAAGAAAAACAGAGTGAAGAGAAGTTGGTAAAACTGGACCAAGATTAGTGTTCTTGAAGTCAAAACTCGAGCTGAGTTTTAGGAATTTCACCTGTAATTATTTTCTAGGGTGCACTTAACAACTCAAGCTTGTAAGTGGGAGAGAGATAAAGAAAGAGAGAAAACAAGAGTGAAGAGAAGTTGGGAAAACTAAACCAAGAGCAGTGTTTTTGGAGTCGAAACTCGAGCTGAGTTTTAGAAATTTCATCTGTAATTGTTTTCTAGGGTGCACTTAACAACTCAAGTTTGTAATTCATCACATTAATAGAGAAAAATCTCAAGGGAGTAATAAGAAGTAGGTCCTTTAATTTGGTCGAACTTCTATAAAAATTCTGTGTTCTTTTACTATATTTTTTCTTTCATTTTTTTATCTAATTAATTTTTCTGGTTTGATTACTTATTTATTTGCTGATGTTGTTGCGATTGGTTTTGATCTATTTGAATGTTATGTGGTTCGAAATCTGTGTTGTAAAATTACAATAATAATAATAATTAGCTAAGAGATAAAGTATGTTAGAAAGAATAAAATTTTTAGTAATGATTTCTTCGTTTTTAGTTAATCCAAAAAAAAAAAATGATTTCTCCATTTTGTCTACATTGGTTTAGAATTTGAAAACTGTTTTATGTTTTTGAATATTAAAATGGTGGGGTTTCATCTAAGACTTCTGGATTGTTTGAGTATTTTTAAAAACAAAATTTGAATACTATTTTGAGTTTTAGGCTAAAAAATGAAAACACAATTTTTATGTTTTTTATGTTTTCAGATCATGGAATCCAAAAAGAGCATTGATATTAAGCACCAGTGGTGCCTAACACTTTCTCGACATGTCGCGTTGCGATTGACTAGCGATACTCTCTAAAAGCTATTATATTAAACTCTATGAGACCCGATACTTAGTTGGACCAATAGCGATATTGACACATAAAAGGGTGTTAGCCAGGCACCAGTGGTGTCCTTTAGCATTTCTTATCCAAAAATTCTCAAATTATTCTTTTATTTTTTTAGTTTGAGATTCTCAACCAATCACATATTCAATTTTTTAAAACTCAAAAACATTAAATCACACTACAACCAATCACATATTTAGAAACAATTTTTATTTAAATTTTTGTTTCTAAAACTCATTTTTAAAAAACACAATTTTTAAATTACAAACCAATCAAAACCCAGTTACCTTTCCAAAAACTTTAAAGAAAATAATGAGACCAAATGTGTCTTATCACATGGTAGACACACAAATCATTTCCCTCGTTACTTTGAATTCCCTATACCTCTCTACATCATATGATAGAGTTGTTATTGTTTGTTATGAACAACTTGATTAAAAAAATAATCACATTATGGACCACTTCACTAACCCATCATTCTTTTAATAATGAGGAGATTTATCCATTAAATGATGATTAAAAAATTTAAAGCCCCCTTCATCATTGAGAGATTAAGAAGACTAAAGGATCATAGGCCATGTAATATTCTAAGGTAGCTACTCCTACACCTAACACTAATTTGGATGGCTCTCAAGAAACTTTTATGGGGGCTATTCTCATTCCATATATATTATTGTCAAAAAGTTTTGGCAAGTTCTATCCTTTAATGCTTTGAGCTATCACTGTCGGTGATACCATAGTGGAATTAGGGGTATAGACTAGAGGATACTAATTGTTATGTATTGGCTGTATTGTATTGCCAATATGTCCACCCCAAAATTGGACATTATCTGTATATGTATTACCAAAGAATAATTGTTGTGTTCGTGAAAAAGTGCTGATGCGAAATCTACACGAGCTGTAGGAAAAGACCTTGTAGCTGTGGGATACTTTTGTTTTTAAGGTGCTGATCTATTTTGTCCTTACCTTGAACAATTATATCATTAGCTAGCATTACTTCATAATTTAGTGAGAGAAAAAATGCTAAAAGGTATTGGTGTTGCTTAAGATGAAGGCATTATATTGTTTTGGTATAATTATGTATTGAATTTTATATAATTTCAATATCATCACTAACTAATTTTAAGGTGACACCTCTTAAAAAAAAATTATGTTTAAACATGCAATACCTCATATGTAGCGCTAGCCGCCACCTGCTTAAAAAAATGGGATAGGGACTTATTTTTTTTTGTCTTTTTCAACTCATTAGGTTTTCTTTTTTGGATGGTGCTAAGTAGCATCAAGAATCTTCATTTTATATCCTACCCATGTAGCTAAATGGGTGAGGTCGTAATTTTCAGGCACATGGTATCTTATAACATCCATTGGAAATACCACTTTTAAGATTACGAATAAATATCATCTTAGGGTTTACGTGACCAATAATTCATAGGTTCTAGATACTAAAGTATCATATCATATGGTTTTGGTCAAATTAACTGCACAGAATATGACCAAAAGTTCGATATAAACTATGATGCCTAAGGCTAATGCCCTATTAAAAAAAAGGAAATTACTATATATTATAAACAATAATGATACATAATACTCATGGATCTGATTGTCACTTTCACACAACAAAATTCCTCAATGGCTTTTGCACCATAAAAGGGATCCGCATTATCCTCTTGGGCTCCCTACGTGGAAATATGGCTCTTATTGTGCTAACCACTTATTTATTTTATTTTTTATACGTATATTTAGATTTCGCGTCCACACACACACCACCATTAGTCAATTGTATTTGATTTTATAAATAGAATTATTATTATTTATTTTTGAAAACTATTATGATACCGCGTTAATAATGTCTTGCGAAGTTAATGTAAGGATGGGCAAGTATATTTTCAGGACCTTTAGTTGTGGAAAAATGGCAAATAGTTGGGATTCCTTGAGAGCCCTTTAAAAAAGGGACCATGGAGAGATAGAGTCATAGATGTCCACATTTGTGTTCTCGGCTATCTATAATCATTAACAAAATTTAATATTAACATTTTCAGTCAATATTTTGCTAATATTTTAAGTTGAAGCATTAACCATACTAGTAATTTCGGTAACACTTTGTAAATATAACTAACAATATTTTATAATATTATCAAACTAAATTACGTGAGATTTGATATTTTTTCTCCAATGTATGTGAGACTTTAACATTTTACATCAGTAATATAAAATTTATATTTGTTAACTTTTTTTTAAATGAATTTGTTATTTTGGCCTTTTTCTGTCTTACATTTATGATGCATTTATCTTTGTCTTACATGAGTAATTGTATAAAAGATTCCTAAACCTTCCAATGTAACTTTCTCCATACACCCGTAGTTGCACACTGATGACTGAACAAGGTTTCCTTACAGGCCATGTAGGGATTGATTTCCACCACCCTCGGAAAGATCAAAATTATTACTTAAATTATGGGCCTCTTTTTCTTCTTTTTTCTTTTTAGGTTGAAGCGTGCTTGGTGAACTTCTTGGCTAAAATCATCTTTTCTTAATGGTGTGCCAAAAACATATGTAATATTAAATTTAGTACAACATTTAATATCATGTAAAATTTATATATCAATAAATATGCTACTTTATTATTACATTTATTTCATTTATTTCAATTGTATTATTTTATTAATTTAAGTAATAATTTTGATCTCTCTGAGGGTGGTCGAAATCAATCCCTACATGGCCTGAAAGGAAAACTTGATAAGTCATCCTTGTGCAACCACGGGTGTATGGAGAAAGTTATATTGGAAGGCTTAGGAATCTTCTATATTACTAATGTAAGACAAAGATAAATGCATCACAAATGTAAGACAGAAAAATGCCAAAATGACAAATTCATTAAAAAAAATCAACAAATATAAATTACATATGCAGATAAACTGACTTGACTTATTTATATATACACTGAAGATAAGATTACACATTTCACAACAAATGATCTCTCATTGAAGACACTGACCCTTCAACATTATGACTCCCATCAGATGGACCAGTACAAACTGATGTTAACACTGTGAGAAGAAAATAAATTTTATATAAAAAAAAAAAGTAAGAAGAAACAAAAAGAACAAACCCTTCTCAGAAACAAAGATAACTTACTACCTAAACACAGTTTGCTAGTTTAAGCAGCAAAAAAGCCCTCCTCACATGACAATCTCTGGCTTCAAAATGCTAGCTTTGATCTCTTTGTGAGGCAAGACCACACCTCCATTGCTGTAGATTTCATCACTCACATGAACATCTTCTCCAAGAATAGTCATGTTCTCCACACGTGCCCACTGCCCCACAGTTGAGTGCCAGCCAATGATACTGCTGGAAATGCAAGCATGCTTCTTGATACGAACCCCCCGCATTACTGTGCAGCGTGAAAGCCTAACTCCTGATTCAACAACACAGCCTGGGCCAATGGCGACATCTGGCCCGATCAAACATCCCTCGCCAATGGTGGCTGTCTCATCAATTAGAACATTACCAACGACATGGGCTCCAGTGGCCAACTTAACGGAAGATTTCTTCCTCAATGAGTCTAAGTAGAGTCTTAGGCCAGTGATGTAGTCCCTAGGCTGTCCAATGTCCATCCAGAACCCGGGAAGCACCATTGCAAAGAGCTTACTTTCGGCTGCAATTTCCGGGAAGACCTCTTTCTCAATTGAGGTGGGCCTCAGTTGAATTCGATCAAGAACTGAAGGGTTTAACAAGTAAATTCCAGCATTAATTTTGTTCCCGACAAACAGTTTTGGTTTTTCTACAAATTTCTCCACTTTCCCTGTTGATTCTTCCATAACTACGACACCATACTTTGATGGCTCGTCTACCTGCACAATACAAAGAAATTATTATAACAACCATTACTAGAAGATAAATGTTACAATAAGCATACAGATGGAACAAACTGAAAAGATTTATTTTAATTCAGGTGTTACCTTGGTCACCATAATGGAAGCCTCTCCTCCATGAGACTTGTGGAATTCAATCATTTCCTTGAGCGGATACTCACTAATGACATCACTGTTAAGGACAAAAAATGGCTCGCCGGACTCGTCTATCAACTTATCCCTAGCAAGCGCCAGAGGACCAGCTGTGCCAAGTGGCTCAGTCTCTTGTGAGCAAGTGATCTTGATCCCGAGCTTTGCCTCAAAATCCTTCAAGAAGTTCAGCATCACCTACATAAGTGGAAAGACAGATTATTATAATTTAGATACCCCATCCAATTATGGAACAAACATTTTAATAACAGAAGTGCATCAATTAGTTACCTCTGGTTGGTAATTGATAGCCAAAACCACTTCACTCACGCCAATAGCCTTAAGAGCTTCAATCTGAAAAACCATTGACACATAGAAAGTTATGGAAAGGACTAAATGAGCAAGTAGCAGAGTACAACCACAACTATATCTCACAATTTAGATGGATGTTTAATACATGTTATAACTCATTTCCTTTTTTCTCTGACCAAGAATTGTTTTGAAAAAAGAGAAGAAGATTTACATGGAACATGGGATGTAATGAAGATTGGAATTTTAGACTGGAAGCAGGATGCAGATTTTACCTGATGCAAGATCATGGGTTTGTTGGCAAAATCAACAAGTGGCTTGGGAACACTGAGTGTCAATGGCCTCAAACGTGTTCCGAACCCTCCAACAAGAATAAGGGCCTTCATTTTCTGTTTCCCTGTTTTGTTTACCTGTCAATTACTGTATCATAAATGAGGCAACTCAACACAGTGAAATACAGACTGAATACAAATAGTATACTCCTAATATAACTAGGTCAAAAAGAAAGAAAAAGCAGAAAGATTGAAACTTAATACGTGTAGATCTAACATAACATCACTAGTATCATATCCCATAGGAAACTTTCAAACTTTAGTTAACGGGTAGCAAACTGATGTTGCCATGAATACAGTAGGCAGAAAAGAGAGAAAAGGCACTAGTTCATTAAATAAGTAGATATGAAAGAGCAAAACAAATTTAAGCAGGGAACAAAGGGAAGAAACCAAGAGATACAAAAAAAGTGTCATAAGACGAATCACGTTGCTAAAATGAGTAAATTAACATCAATCCAAACCAAATGATTTAGCTGGTAGCTTCCAGCTATACTGCGGGCTGGACTTTTAGATGAGACAATGCCAAAGCCGTACACTTGGTTGGGACTGATCTCAGATTAGAATTTGGAACAAAAACCAAAACCTACTACTAATATTCAATTTTATTGCAGTCACAAATTCATCCTTTTAAACTTCAAAAAAGAAAAAGGAGAAAAAAAAAATCTCCTTTGGATTATATTTTAACAAGGTCAACGAAAATTCCTATCTCAGCAATCATAACAAAACAGATCTCAAGCTATACGACAAATTTTCAAAAAACTCAGGATTTCAAAGAAAGAACGAACGAAAAAAAAAAGGAGTCCTACGTATGGAGTTGGCTATACACTTGTTTTTCCATTCTTTTGGTAATATTTTCACCAAACCATCAAACACCCATTCTCAATCAGTTTATCAACGTAATAATTCATAAAAGAATACTTCTTTAGAATTTTTTTATATAAATAAAAAGATAATCATGAATTAAAAATTCACACTTTCAACATAGTACAAAAACCTCAAAGCAAAGAATCATTCTCTTTACTAACACCTGGGACAAAATACACAAACGTTATTTTATTATAAAATTTTATCCTAACCTTATGAAACTGTGTCTCTCTTAAAGAAACAAAATGACCTCATCACTAAAGCACCAAACAACCACCAATTAAATGAAGAATAGCAAAGTAAGGAAAAGAAAAATAAAAACATTGTTACAATCAGATCTGGGAGGGAATATATAATAAAAAAGTACAGCAAAATCAAAATTGAAGGAGATTCGATCAAGAGGAGACAAGGTTAAGAAGGATCAGAAATCCCATAACACATCCACATTGTATAATTCAGCCAAAAAGAAATCAAAAGTAATCGGAAACAAGACCTAAATTTCCGTACATCATTCGGATCCAGAAAATCGCAGAGAGAAAGAGACGAAAGAAACTAGAGTGAGGCAGACAATTACCTTCAGATCTCGGCGAAACGGTCGGAGGAGAAAGGTCTGACTCAACTCGGAGGGGAGTTGGGCGAGTCAGGAGTGAGTCAGAAGCGTCGGTGGAATGAGGTGAGGTCCGAGTGAGCCTCGCCTAACTCGGTAACAGTCCTTCTGTTTCGGATTTGAGCTTTTGTATGCACAGGGGGGCGTTGGTTAAGGAAAGCTTCGCGGGATTTATATATACGCGCTTAATAACTAACGTGTGTTTTTTTCTCTTAATAAAATAATTAAGAAAATTAATAATGGAGAGAAAATATTTCGTAAAGTGGCTTTTTATTGGTTGAAGAAACCGGGGTGACGTGGGCATGGGGTTAGGCTTTGTTTTTGAGGTGGGTGGCTGCCGGGCTTTCGGGGTAGTTTCGTAATTTGTCAGCTTTGCGCTGTGGATAAATTAGTACTGCTTGTTTTTGTTTGGCGACGAAAGGAGGAACACTCGCTCCGTATGTCTTTCACCCGTACTAAATTGTTTTCTTCTTTTATGACAACATTTTCATCTATATTTTTAATACTAGTAATAATTTTTTTTTTTTTAGTTATTTAGTAGGGTGTTCGCGGTGCCGGTTGTGCAGTTTTTGACACCATTTTCATCTATAATTTTCTAATTTCCCAAACTGCACCCGCACCGTAAAACTAAAAAACTGCAGAAATATCACTGCAAAAAATGGTTCAGTGCGGTGCAGTTTTTACGATTTCTGTGGTTTGGACTATCACCAAATAATTAAACTATCACAAATACAACAAATCTTGAGCAACACTTATAAAAAATACCGTAAGGCTAGAAAATAAATATATGAAAAAAATTAAGTTTCAATAATACAATAATTAGTGAGTTTTGGGGTGGACATTCACATATTGGACCTAAATAAATATAAAAGTTCGTATTTTTATAATATACAGTGTGGTACGGTTTGAACCACATATTAACAATTCAAAACCACAAACCGTATCGCACCGCGCGGTTTAGGAAAAATTCAAACCGCGACCGCACCGCAAAGAATTTCAAACCACACTTTTTTTGCGATGCGGTGTGGTATAGGCAGTTTGAGCGGTTTGATGAACACCCCTATTATTTAAAATTTTTATTCTCTAAATTACAACATGTAATTGTTAATGCAGATTTTCGTTAACTAGATTTGAGCCTAAATGGGGATAAACTTGCACATAAAAATAAAACAAAGTAAAGAAAAAAAAAAGTATGAACACGAAAGTTTACGTGGTTTTACAGTTAAAATTCTGCATAGTCCACGAGTTAATCTTATTATATTTCTGATACAGTTCTAGGGTTTTTTCTCTTATGATTTTTCAGTCCCTTTTTCAATATGTCTTGCCTATATTTATAATTACATAGTCAGGCAGTTAATTACATAGTTGACTGATATCTTACAATGATTATCCCCTGAAATCATAGGGTTTGATTACATACCACGTAAAATAAATGTGGTTAATATTAGAATATCAAACAACTGTGATTGGTCCGCTTTTACTAGGTCAATGTAAACGTGTATTAAATATGTTGCAACTCGTATCGTTCTAGGACGTCTCGCCGAGAACATAACAATAATAACTCTGGCAGCGAACTAGAACTTTTCCCACTTCTTGCTGAGGTTGATAATGTAAACCTCGTCATTTTTGCGCTTGAAGACATAACGCTCCATTTGACGATCACAGTTCTTGGCGACAAGATGACCTTCAGCAGTCAGCATCATTTGAATGTCAACTTCTATCTGAGAGAGCTGACTCGATGGAGCTGTGAATCTCCTTGAAAGATGTCTGGAGCTGATTAGTGAAGGTACCACGAGCATGTCTTCCTATGGCGAGATGGACGCCTCGCTATTAGTTGTTTGGGTTTACCCGACTGTTATACTTAGTTTGTATACTGTGTGTTATACATTAAGTGTCTTAACAACCATTATATCTCGCCTACGTCCACTCATGCGTAACGAGGTTGACACCTCGCCTTGCACATCTAATGTCGTATGGTTTTTCGTTAATGCACGATACAACAGTTTGTATATCTTTATCTCACGTAAGACCTTATAATCAGCGAGTTGTAAATATACTCTGTCAATTCTGCATTTAATAAGTTATTCCATTTTCAAACGTGATTACCGTTACATTCATTAATTCATATCCTCCTTAATTTGATACGTGTCCTCCTTTGAAACGATAGCTGACTTTCGGGTATAACAATAATAAATTATATCTCTTGAACTTTATTGACTATTAATTTTTTTTTCATGAATTCCAAACTTCTCTCTAGCTCTTTGCTCTTGCAGCTCTTGAGTTGGTGCCATGGCAAAGACAAGATCCAAGGTGAACGGGAGATAACAAATTGTTACGAAATCAAAGAAAACTCGTAAGAAGGGACCAACATCTACAACTGATATTAAGAAAACGAAGTCTATAGATTCAATTCTTAGTATTGAGCCAATAAATTTCATGGATGAGGATGATATTGAAGGGAAAGGAACTCGTAGTGGAGCGAAGATTTCGGACCAGCTGAGGACATTTTCCAAGCTCCACTAACACCTAAATCATCACTGAGATCAATTCAATACCTGGAGGAGATTTGAGCAGATTTTGCAGCATTCTTGGATGCAAACATCCAATGTAACAGTGCTATTGCACAAGGTAAGAACTCTGTTCCTCCAATTTCGAGATCTAGAAGTGTACAGCGAAATCTTGATAATTCTTTTATGCAATATGTGAAAGAAAAGGTTAGAATTACTATGGAGGACATAAAGGAAGAGATCAATTTTTGGAATTCATCAATTGTATGCTACGTATTGGGAGCCAACTGTCCATTATCCATAATTGATGGATTTGCTAGGCGAGTGTGGAAGGAGAAGGTGGACAAAAGTGGGAATGATTTCATATGAAATCTTTCTCATTAGGTTCACAACAAAAGAAAATAGGGATGCTGTGGTTAATGGAGGATACATTTTCTTCAACAAACTCCATGTTATAATGAAAGCCTGGGACCTGAATGTCAATTTCAGGAAGGAGGACCTAAATGTCATACCCATTTGGGTACAACTGGAGAATCTTGAGCTAACATACTGAGGAGAGAAATCTCTTTTCAAAATTATTGGGCAACTGGGAAATCCAATTATGGTGGACTCAGTTACTGTTATACCTGAAATTCAGCTGTACTTCAGAAAGTGACACATGTCAATCTCGTGTAATATGAACCAACAGATATAATGATAATTATGTCATTAAATGCAAAAAGAAAAAACTCATTAAATATAGAATAAATAGAGTATATTCATAACTCATCGACTGTATGGTATTAAGCGAGACAAGGATGTACAAACTATCAATTCATGTATTGACGAGAAACCATCTTGTTTTGATAAAAACAAAGATGATTTAAAAGTCGGATAGTCAATCTAATACTTGGAAGGCACCCAATGCACAAAAATGAACTTGCTTCGAATCTAATCAGATTCCTAAAACATGTTTGTGCTATGTCTAGTTCATGTCTGAATGTAAAGTTTGACCCATTTTTACTAAGACGGTCCCAAAAACTGAAACCATAGTTGGGAATGTTAACCTAGGCGTTAGGTGAAACCCTAGGTGCCCAGGTTGGCTTCCGAGGTGCATGTTCATGTAATTTTAGCTCCCAAGGCTTGAATTTGATTGCTCCATGTCTTCATGGTACAAACTAAATGATAGTGAGTTGGAAACGAGTTATCGAAGTCAGAACTTCCATCCCAGAGTTCCCAAAGTTAACCTGGGCGTAGGGTTACGGAATCCTCCCAGGTCGACTTACTATGACTCGGGACTACTCAACTTTGAGATGTCATCTTTCTTGTCATGTGTCAAACCTTGATGTCCATGTCATTATGGCTACTTTTTGTGGAAACACCTATGTATGCACCATATGTAATATATATCATACATATTACATATATCATATATTATATACACACATAGATATACATTTATATACGTGTATATATATTATACTCGGGTATGGGAATTCGACCACCATGGTCCCCCGTGGTCGGCTGCTCCGAGAGCCACCATGGCCACGGTGGCCATGGTAGGCCACAGGTCAAATGGGCACAGGAGAAATTGAATCAGAATGGCGCATGTGATAAACAAGTCATCAAGACCCGAGCCCTCACAGTTCGTCATCGTCGGACGGTAATAGGGCCATAACCCTCACGAGTCATCTTCTCCAGCCATAGTACGAACAAGGACCACCGTCCCTTTATCCACATACACGGGTCACAAGACCCGAAGACCCATAATGGGTCTATCCATTCGCATAAGATCAAATAGGATTCAAATCCCTAACTATTGCTCTATGAGAAGCTATGACATCAACGAGAGCATGAGGGAGGACTGATCGGCCCTTGTCGAGGTTCGTCACTACCTAGAGGAGTGAGACCATGGAGGTCTGGGGTGGTGAAAACAATCGAGACGTTAAACGTCCTTAGCGTCTCCATGCATGCAGACCTACTAACTCGTGGGCATGAGACCAAAGACCACAGAAGGTGATCAACGTCGTGCAGGTTGGGGTCAAATTACTCGAGCTAGTGGTGGTGGCGGCTGTAGATGTGGTACATGGCTGGGGTTCGTTCAAACTTGAGCTCCGTGCTTCGTGAGCATTACATCATAAAATAATTTACATAAAAAACAATTTTTAGAAAATTAAAATTACATAAAAAATCCTATGCCCCAATATTAGTTTACATTATTTTCTAGAAAAAATAATAGTGAAACCTAACACTATTACAAAAATATGCTTTAGTGACACCTACTTTTGTGCGGGTTACTAAAAAGTTAGCGGTGAGTTTCAGTGACACACACAAAAAGACTCTAAAAATTTAATGTTAGTGTCCTACAATATGTGTCACTAAAAATATGAAGAGTCACTATAGAGTAATTCCCATAATTACTATTATTTTTTTGAAAAAAAAAATTGTTAGCTTATAGTGACGCGCCATGTGTGATTGGGTAAATGTATCGTGCCATGCCTGGCGTGTCACTGTATAATAACCTTAAATTAATATTTTTTTAAAAAAAACAAAGGCTAGATTACATAAAAAATATATATATTACTAAGCTTTAATTATTCTCTCTATATTTCTCATTTTATTCTCTCATTATTTCTTTTTCCTTATAAATAAAAAATCCTAAATTTTCTAAACACATAATACTCAGCCGCACCCTTCTCTCTTCTCAGCCGCACCATTCTCTCTCAGCCGTACCTTCTCTCTCCCAAGCACCGATGGGACTCTTACCACCGTCGACCACCCTTCTCCTCCCCAGTTCTCTCAATCGCACACTATATATCCTCAGCTCACTCAGTCATCTTCTCTCTCTCTCTCTCTCTCTCTCTCTCTCTCTCTCTCTCTCTCTCTCTCTCTCTCTCTCTCTCTCTCTCTCTCTCTCTCTCTCTCTTCGCGCATGAACCTCCGCCAGGCCGGATGGCCATTGTCGCCCTTCCACCTTGCCTAGGAATCCATTAGCCAAAGTTTTGAGATCTCCATCACGATCGCCCAAGGTAGATAGATTTTTTTCTAATTTTTATTTTTTCTGTCTCTCTCTCTCTCTTGTGATGACAACGTTTATTTTTTATGTGCAGCAATCTCAGCTCGAGGTGACAACGTTTGAAGCTTGCCATGGATCTCAGCTCGGGGTTCGTCTGAATCACGTTGTGGATCTTGGCTTGTGGTTCAGTTGAAGCTCGCCATGGATTTGATTTGTTTTAGTTTTTTTTTTGGTTCTAATGGTCTATTTCTAGGTTATATTTCCATATGTTGTAAATATTATTTCTGTAAAAAAAAAGGGTTAATATTTAGGTACCAATAATGTAATTTATTTTAGTTTTATTGAATTAGTGAGCTCTATAATGTAATAATGTAAATATTGTGTCTGTAAAAAAAATTGGGTTAGGATTTTATTTAGTAACAGATATGAATTTTATTGGAATTATGATAATGGTGTAAGTTATAATTTTTTTATTAATTAAAATTATTATTGTTATATTTGATTATATTTGCATATAATTAATATAAATTATTATTTATAATATATAAAATCTGAATTAAAATATTTAAATATTATTTTATTTTAAAAAATATTTAATATAGTAGCCCTTTTTGTGGGTCACTATATCTCCAAAAATATTAATAAAAAATAAAAAAATATATATAAAAAAGGATATAGTGACACTTTATGTGTGTTGCTGTTTTATTTTTAGTTGATAAAACTTGACTCTATAAGCTTATAGTGACGCGTAGAAAGTGAATGTAAAAGGACTCAGTAACATGCGTGAAATGTCACTAAAAACTATCTTTCCAGTCACCTTCATTAGTGACGCGCGTTGAAGTGTCACTAAACAGTTTTAGAGTTACTCAATGTAGGCCTACACCCAATTTTACCATAAAATTAACAAGTTATATCAACACACACACACTTTCACAATATTATTACCATACATCCACAATATATCACACATACATAAATGCATAAAACCCACACAATATTTAATATATATACATAATGGAACTGCTCTGGTACTAATTGTTAATTTTATGGTACTAAATCAAGTACGCAGTAGAAGAGTTATTTCGGATTATTATTGTACCATATAGCTAAGATCACCATATGTATATAAATTTAACTAAAAAATAAATAGATGAAAAGAATATTTTACCTCTCAAAGCCTATCAAGGTATCATTGATTCTCTTTGCATGTTGTATCCTTGGAACGTTAATGACAAAACTCACACCTTGATCTTCTAGACCTTCCACCACACACAAGGACTAGTGTGTGCTAGTAGGATAATAAATTATATAAAATTCTTGATTAAATCTCAACACATGAGCAAGAACTATTTCTTTAGTGATAGAGAGAAAAATATATATTGGTAAAACCTTTTTAGGCTTTCAGAAAATTCATGTACAAATTCTATTGTTTCAAAAACTATATAGAATTTTATTATGAGGTATATTAAATACCCAATAAAGACTTTGTTTAATAAATTATTTAAACTCAAATTATTTATTATATGATCTTTAATTATTTAAATAAATAATATAACTGAATTCAATTTTGGATATTTATATCTTATAACTTATTGAAGGAATCTCTCAAGTACTTGAGAGAATATCTTAACTGCTTTTCAAATTTAAATATTTATCTATTGAATTAATTAACCCAAAGAGATAAAACTAATAGGGACACCCTACAATAGTAGGGCACATGCACTGTGTCTCGACACAATGGATGTGGCGTCTCCCTTGTTTAAATTAAGACAAGGAATGTGTCTTTTGTCCTGACAACTTTTATCTTTTACCTATTTAGTTAATTTGAAAAATAAATTATTTATTACAAAATAAATAATTACTATTTTGACTATTGAAAATAGATTTTTCTGAACTTCCATATACGACTTTTATCCTACCCTTTGACAGTGTTTCAAGGTGGCGATCTAAGGACCATGGATCTATAATTCTAAGCTTCAATAAACTAGATTTATTTATTGAATCTCATCAATCAAATAATCTTATTTATTAATTACATGATTACTCCACTATAAATATAGAATTAAACTCTTAGTAATTATAGAATTATATTTATAGAGTTTTATTATAGTGTCCATTGATATAATTAAATCCAGTGATTAGCCCTCCTTGTGTTGGTTCATAATTAGTTTTGGTTAAATTATTATTTTACCCTTCTAATTACTTCTTTATCTTTTAGTACCGTTAATTCACTAGTGAAAGTACAGTTTAAATTGAATCTAAAATATAAAAGGAACCATTATTTGATCTGTTAGGAAAGTTAAGATTTCATAATTGTATGTTCTCAGCCATCCACATTTTTAGATTCTTAAAACAAAAGTTGTAAGAATTATTTTCTCAGAGAAACTTTCTTGAGTGAATTAAAGAAACTAATAACGTGAACATGAGTTCATAATGTTGGAAATTATTTTACCAGGATCTAGATTTACTAACAAGTATGTTGGATTAACAACCTAATAAGAATTCTAAAACAATGAAAATAAACACATATAAAGTTAGAAAACCTTACAGTGGGTGCAGCGGAATAATATGACTCCTTCCGTTCAGATCTCTAGCCCTTGATTCCTTTCTGTAGCAGAGCATCACCAAGATATGAACCTGGATCTTCTTTTCTCCTTCTTTGATGCAGAAATTCCATAGTCTTCCATACTATGATTGAGATACCACTTGATGTGTGTGGGCACTACTCATTCACTCAAAGTTTCGAAATTACAAAGAAGAAAAGAGAGAGAGAAGGTGGCGTGTGAGGCTTTTTCTGAGAGAAACAAAGTGATCAAAGATGTGTGTCTTTTTTTCTTCAAGCCAACACTTTCTATTTATAGAAAACCCTCTAGGTTTAGGTTAGAATTGCATGACATTAAAATAATGGAAACTACAAATGGAATTTCCTATGCAAGGGTCGGCCATACAAAGGGTATTGGGCCTCACTTTGCAACTTTCCCATTTTGTTATTTTCCATTCCCATTTTCTCAAAAATGCCAATTTTCCAATTTAACCTTTTAAATGTCAATTCTAATTATTTAATAACTTGGAAATAATTATCAAATAATATTGCCATTTAATATATTTATTAATTTAGACATATAAAATATCTTAATTAATAAATAAACCTAAAATCTATTTTCTTTACAATTTCGCCCTTGCTTAGTGAAAATTCATAAAGTAGACATTGTCTAACTTTTAGAATTTTAATTGATTAATTAAAATCAATTAACTGAGTCTTACAAGCAGCATGGCCTCAACTAGTATGGGGACCATGGGTCTATATAACCGAGCTTCCAATAAGTCGAACCGAATTTACCAAGTAAATTCCCTAACTTATTAATTCCTCATTGAATCCACACTTAGAACTTGGAATTGGACTCTCAGTCATATAGAAACGCTCTATATGTTCCACGATATAGACACGTCATTAGTTATCCATTGTTATAACCCTAATGTGATCAATGATCCTCTATATAGATGATTTACACTGTACACGGATTAAATTACCGTAACACCCTACAATGTATTTTATCCTTAAAACACTTAACCCTGTATAAATGATATTTCACCTAAGTGAAATGAGATCTCCACCATTTATCTTCGTTTGGTTAAGCTCGAAGGAAATCATCCTTTACTTCTATTTGGCAAATAGAAGCTATAGATTCTATATTTATGTTAGCGCTCCCACTCAATTGCATTACCATGTTCCCAAAATGTACGTATCACCCTGATACAAAACTAGGCTTAACTAACAAATCAAAGAACACGAGTAACACTCTTGAAATTGAGCCTAACCATATCAGGATTTCGATCATGTGATCTAGGATCTGTTAGCCCAAGATATGTTTCCAAGAGGGGGGGTGAATTGGAAATTTAAACTAATTTCGGAAAATTAAAACTTTTAACACAAAATTATGCAATTAGTCAATTAATCAAGTAAAAGCAAGTAGTATGGCAAGCAATATATTAAGACAAATAATTAAACTTGTAAAGTAAAGAGTTTAAGGATTAGAAAATGCAAACTCTCGATTTTTACAAGGTTCGGTAGAACTATGCCACCTACGTCCTTGGTCTTCAAAGCTATGGACCTAGCTTTGAGTTCCAATATCGAGCCAAGTTAACGGGCTTGACTAACCCTTACAACCGGGAAATTTTCACCAAGGTATTTCCAAACCTCTTACAATAGTTTTGCACCCCCGAGGACTATTAACCTCTTTCTCGGATTGTTAAAGTGCCAATCTCACTATTTCCGGGTTGTTTACAAAACCGGTGCCAACCTCACCTCAATCACAATATGGAAATGTGTTTGATATACAAGCTAAAATCACTCTAGAAATATGATGATACAATGGAAACCTAGAGTGAAAAGCAAGCACACTTAAGATGAATAAAATCAAATTTTGGCTCAAAGTGTGTGAAATGTGTTGGTTTGGATTTCAAACTTAGAAGCTCCTTAATCTCACTTAGATAGGTTAGATATATGTAATAAATGCTCAACCAACTTGTTTTTTGAAAGAAAAATCGAGTTTATATAGTGTTAAATAAAAAACTAGCCGTTTATAGCCGTTAGCACGTTTCCCGAGGTGAGGTCAGCCATGAACCGGAAGTCCGGATGGGAACCAGTGGCAAAAGTGCCATTTTTCGGGACTTAAACGCGCATAACTTCTTACTCGATTATCCGATTTCAGAAATTCCAACTTTGTTCTCTTAGTTAAACAAAATGTGATTTAGAAATTCAATCAAAAATTTTTTTGAACTATCGTGTGAGAAAACTTGTTGCACAAGTTAGTGAATGGGCCAAAATTCAAATTTATAAAAATTAGTGTGCTATGCAAATCACTTTAACAAGACTAAAGTAGATTTATACCATTTAATTTTGAGTAGTCTTGATGTAGATGAGCCTCCTAGCTTGATTTGCATGTTTTTGATCCCAAGTTGATTTTTTTCCGAGAGTTGACCTTGACTTTGACTTTGACTTTGACTTTCGGGTTGACTTTTTGACTTTGGGATTTTGAAGACCTCTTTTGAATAGGGTCTTGAGTTGTTGATCCCTTGATGAATCTTTTGCTCTTGATATGCTTGTTGAGTCCATTTAGTGTTGCTTTTAAAAGTTTGGTAAAAATACCAAAATATTTATTTTCTCTTTTAAATTTGCTACAAAATCAATAAATCATTAGTAACAAATAATAATCAAATATTTGCTAATCATCAAAACAAGGAGATCGAAAAGTTTGAGTTAACAATCTCCCCCTTTTTGATGATATCAAATATTTGATTATTTTTAAAGGGAAAGAAAAAAAAAATTTAAGCAAAGTAAGTTGGATTAGCTCCCCCTTAATGTGTGCAAGAAAAAAAATTTACCTTTTAATTTTACCTTGCATGAAATTGTAAACTCCCCCTCAATTTTTACTTATGATAAAAGGATTAGATACCAAAAAAAAATTTGAGGTGATGCCAAAAAAAATTAATCAATAGTTGTTCTCCCCCTTTTGATTCATCAAAAAGGGTGGCAAGGAATTCACAAAATATAAAAGAAAAGAGAAAAAAATAATAAAAATAAAAACAAAGCAACAAGCCAATGCATTAAAAAAAACACAACATCCAAAATAACATTCAAACAACAAAAAAAAAAAAAATAAAACAAAGAAAAAGTACCAACTAACACAAAGTCAAAAGGCATGAAGCCTTTGCACACAACCAAAAAAAAATAAAAAGAAACTAAATAAGCCAAAAAAAAATAATGCAAGAACTAGTTTGGTGGGGGGCCAAAGCGATTAATGTATGCCCTCCATTGTGCCATCTCCTCTTGCACATTAGCAAACCCATGAACCATGTCACTCCTCATGGTGTTAATGTCATTGTTGAGGTTGGTGAGTTGTGAGTTGAGATCATTTCGCAAGGTTTGAAATTGGTTGTCAACCGAAGTGTGAAGACGAGTAAACGCTTCCTCAAGGTTGAATTGGGGAAAAGTAGGCATGGGAGGAGCTTGAGGAGGCATCTCTTCTTCTTCTTCTTCTTCTTCTTCTTCACTTTCACTTGCGGGCAAATTAATTTCTTCATCATCACTCTCCAAATCAATTTGCATTCTTTGCCCTCTTTTGGGTGTGAACACCCACTCATTGTTAAGGAATTTGTAACCCATAGCCTTGAAAGTTTTGGATCCTAGAATGTCACTAGAGGTAGGATCATTTTTCTTTTCATGTAGGGTAGGAATTCCTAAGAGAGGAAAAAGGTAGCTAAGAAGAAAACCAAAGGGAAGTGCCTTAATCATATTAGGCTTGTCCACATCAAGTATGAATTTTAAAATAAGATAGCCTAGGTTGATGGGTGTGGTTTTGGCTATAATGAGATGCATGAGTAATTGATCAATGGAATTGATCTCATCTTGGTGGCCACTTCTAGGAGCAAGATTTGCAACAATAAATTTGTGGAGGATTTTAGCCTCTAAAGTGAGTTGGTGTCTTTTTGGTCTCATAATAAAAGGGCCATCACCACAAATATTCCTAGAACACTCATCAAAGTTAAAAATGGCATCATTTTTGAGAGAAAGGTTGGGTTCAAGTAATATGCCACCATTTGGTGCTCCTAACATGTCATTAAGAGATGCTACATTGAGTTCAAAAGCTACTCCTCTAAGGGTTCCTCTAACACCTAAAGGTTCTAATGTAGGTTTAATACAAGCATAAAAACCTTGAACTAGCCTAGGATACAATGGAGTATTAATTTGAATAAAAGATGTCCATCCTAGGGTATCAAAATGATGACTAAAATCAACACAATCAAGGCTAGGGAGATCACAAATT
Organism: Cannabis sativa; assembly: GCF_029168945.1. NCBI lineage: Eukaryota > Viridiplantae > Streptophyta > Magnoliopsida > Rosales > Cannabaceae > Cannabis > Cannabis sativa. Next base: position 7,327,655 of record NC_083601.1, on the reverse strand, counting down.
TTACCTTTGAGAATTTTCCTAGAGGAGAAATCATTGACAAACTTGTTGTGATCTTCATCATTGAAGAAGAGAGTGGGCTCTTGCCTTGCTTTTGCCCTTATTTCCCTTTGTTGAATTGCACTAGCCATTCTCTTGGGAGCTCTTGATGAGGAAGCCATTGAAGAACACACTTCTCCTTTTTTTTTTTTAATTATTGGAAGATGAGAGTGAGGCTTTGAAAGAGAGAATTTTAGAGAAAAGAAAAGAGTGGCTGCTGTATTAGGGTTGAAATATCTGAATGGGGGAGGAAAAATTCGGTGGTAGGGTTTAAAAAGGGAAAAAATCGCATTAAAAAGACGAAACTGCCCCCTTTGCTGATCCTGTGCCATCCGGAATTCCGGATGGTACAACCGGAATTCCGGTTGGTACAGGATCAGAAAAAAAATTTCTAAAAGTGTGCTAAAAAAATCCAATTTTGACCCAAATGACCCCAAACCAATTCTAATACCTTTAATATGATAAAACAAAATTGCTCAAACAAGAAAATCTGAAAAATAATGAAAAATGACGATTTACGGTAAGTTTTTCGAAAATTGCCAAGAAAACTAGAACCGTACCAAAAATGAGTTTTATGCAACGAAATTGAAAAATTCTTTTTCCAGCAGTTTTATAAAATAAAATGTGAGGTGTACAAACTTACGGAATCGAAAAATGTTGAAAAATGAGAGAGTTTGGCGAAAAACACTCTTTTAGGCCTAAAAATCTAAAAATTCAACAAGTGAGGTACCAAAAATTTGTTTCATGCAAATTTCAATCAAGGCAAACCTATAGGCATACTAAATACACTCTATTTCACATATTCAAGCATATAGACACACAAGAAAATCAAATATGCAAAAATTCACATGTTCACTTGTTTAAAAACAAGTCCAAAGTTCACCAAAAATCCACATTTTGACCTATAATTTTAAGTTTTTCAACAAGGATAGTTCATATAGGTCAAGTATCAATAAATTTTCTCATCTATGCATATAAATCTCATTAATATCATATTTGGAACAATTATGCATAAATAAGTAAGTAAAGAGATATGAAATTTTTCATAGCTAGCAAACCTTATATTTCATTTAAGTTGGTCATGCCTAGCTCTCTTCTAATGAAACTAAATCTCTCATCACTAAGAGGCTTGGTGAATATATCCGCTAATTGGAATTCGGTGCTTACAAAGTCTAGCATAATATCACCTCTTTGGATATGATCTCTAAGGAAGTGGTGCCTTATGTCAATATGCTTGGCTCTAGAATGCAATATTGGATTCTTAGAGAGGTTAATGGCACTAGTGTTATCACACTTTATGGGTGTACATTCAAAATCAATATCAAAATCCTTAAGAGTTTGTTTCATCCAAAGTATTTGTGCACAACAACTACCCGCGGCTATATATTCGGCTTCGGTTGTGGATAGAGCTACCGAGTTTTGTTTCTTGCTAAACCATGACACTAAGGAATTTCCTAAAAAGTGACAAGTTCCACTAGTACTTTTTCTATCCGTCTTACAACCGGCAAAGTCGGCATCCGAGTAGCTAACTATTTCAAAGTTTGAGTTCTTGGGGTACCAAAGTCCTAGATTCATTGTGCCTATCAAGTATCTAAATATTCTTTTAACGGCACTTAAGTGGGATTCTTTAGGACAAGATTGGTACCTAGCACAAAGACCAACACTAAACAAAATATCTGGTCTACTAGCGGTTAAATATAATAAAGAGCCAATCATACCTCGATACTTGGTGATGTCCACATTCTTACCGCTTTCATCTTTGTCCATCTTTATGGATGTGCTCATGGGTGTATTCATGGACTTTGCATTTGCCAAGTCAAACTTTTGAAGGAGATCCTTGATGTACTTAGTTTGACCTATGAATATGCCATCCTTTTGTTGCTTGATTTGAAGTCCAAGAAAAAAGTTGAGTTCTCCCATCATGCTCATCTCAAACTCACTATGCATACACTTAGAAAATTCTTCACAAAGAGCATCATTAGTAGCACCAAAGATAATATCATCAACATAAATTTGTACTATAATAATGTCTTTGGATTTTCTTTTTATAAAAAGTGTATTATCCGCTTTTCCCATTGAAAAACCATTTGAAATAAGAAAAGTGCTTAATCTTTCATACCAAGCTCTAGGAGCTTGCTTTAAACCATATAAAGCCTTTTTCAATTTGTAAACATGGTTAGGGTATTTATGATTTTGAAAACCGGGTGGTTGAGAGACATAAACCTCTTCCATAATGTACCCATTTAAGAATGCGCTTTTTACATCCATTTGATACAAGATAAAATTCTTGTGGCATGCAAAAGCCAACAACATTCTAATGGACTCAAGTCTTGCTACGGGGCAAAGGTTTCCTCATAATCAATTCCTTCTTCTTGATTGTAACCTTGGGCCACTAATCTAGCCTTGTTACGCACAATGACCCCATGCTCATCTACCTTATTTCTATAGACCCATTTTGTTCCAATCACCGATTGATGTGACGGTCTTGGAACTAACTCCCAAACATTAAGTCTTATAAATTGATTTATTTCTTCTTGCATAGCTAGAAGCCAAAATTCATCAACTTCGGCCTCTTTAAAATTCTTTGGTTCAATTTGAGAAATAAAAGCAATGAAATTACACAAGTTTCTAAGGGAGTTTCTAGTAGTGACACCTTGAGAAGGATCACCTAGAATTTGGTCTATAGGATGAGCACTTTTGAATTTCCACTCATGTGGAAGGTTAGAGTTCATACCTTGGCTTTCATTTACCTTTTCCACGGGTGGTTCCTCTTTGGGAGTTTGTGAAGGAGCATTAGAAGTCTCTCCAATTTCGAGATTTTGAACCTCATCTCCCAAACCTACAACATCATCATCTAAACTTTTGCTTGTAGGCGGGTTAGTCTCATCAAAAGCAACATGAATAGATTCTTCAACAACATTAGTTCTTTTGTTATAAATTCTATAAGCTTTACTATGTGTTGAATACCCTATAAAAATTCCAACATCGGATTTAGCATCAAATTTTCCAAGGTTGTCCTTGGTGTTTAAAATGTAACATTTGCATCCAAAAACTTTAAAATAGCCAATGTTGGGTTTTCTTCCTTTCCAAAGCTCATAAGGGGTTTTATTCATGTTGGGCCTAATGAAAACACGATTCAAAATATAACAAGAAGTATTGACGGCCTCGGCCCAAAAGTATTTTGGTAATGAAATTTCATTTAGCATTGACCTAGCCATTTCTTGAATTGTTCTATTCTTCCTTTCGACAACTCCATTTTGTTGTGGAGTTCTTGGTGCCGAAAAGTTATGGTTAAAACCATGATCATCACAAAACAATTCTAAGGCATCATTGTCAAACTCACCACCATGGTCACTCCTAACGGAGGTAATAGAATATCCTTTTTCATTTTGCACATTTTTACAAAATTTGACAAAGTTTTCCAAAACATCACTTTTAAGAGTCAAGAAAATAACCCAAGTAAATCTTGAAAAATCATCAACAATTACAAATGCATAGTATTTACCACCAAAACTAGCAATTCTAGAAGGACCAAATAAATCAATATGAAGCAATTGCAAAGGTCTAGTAGTTGAAATTTCTTTCTTGGAATGAAAAGATGTTTTAATTTGTTTTCCAAATTGGCATGCATCACAAAGTTTATCTTTAACAAACGGAATAGATGGCAAACCAATAACAAGATCTTTTCTAACCAATTTTGAAATAGAATCCATACTAGCATGTCCTAATCTTCTATGCCACAACCAAGAATTATCATTCATAACGGTTAAACATTTATTTTTACTATCAAAAGAATCAACATCAATAACATACACATTATCCTTCCTTACTCCAAGGAAAATAACTTCATTGGTTGAAACATTTTCAATGGAGCATTTTGAGGATTCAAACACAACACGAAAACCTATATCACATAATTGACTAATACTAAGCAAGTTATGTTTAAGATTATCAACAAGAAGCACATTTTTAATACATGGAGAGTATATGTTACCGATATCACCAATGCCCAAGATTTTTCCTTTTGAATTGTCTCCAAAAGTGACAAAGCCACTTTCCTTGCTTTTAAAGCTTGAAAATCTTGATGGATCACCGGTCATATGCTTTGAACATCCACTATCCAAGAACCATAAGCTTTGGCTCTTTCTTGTTGATTCCTACAAAAACAAATTCATTTGTTGGCTTTTGGTACCCATATAACTTTGGGTCCATTCATGTTAGTTCTAGAACCCTTTGGTACCCATTTAGTCTTGCCTAGATATGCAAATTTCTTTACATGACAATAGGAAATAGTATGACCATCTCGGTTACAATATGTGCATGTAAAGTGAGGTAGACTAGATGATTTCACAAAAAAGTTTCTCAAAAATTTTTGTTTCTTACTAGGATCATAACCAATACCATTTTTCGAAAAACCACATGATTGGTTTCCCACCATGAGATCATAGCCTTCCTTACCTCTAGTGAAGGTATATATGTCATTTTTTAGGCTTCTCACATGGGCTTTCAAATCAATAATTTCTTTCTTATGTGAAGCACATGTAGCACATTGAGATTTAGCTATAAGTTCTTTTTCATTTATTTTCAAAATCTCAATTTCTTTTAAAAGCATGTTGGTCTTCTCTCTAAGTGGTTTGGTTTTTAACAAGCAATTTACCAAAATCATCAAATAGTTCCTTAAATGAATTAGACAACTCATCATATGACATATCTAAGTTATCATCATCATTTTCGCTATCACAATCATTTTGGTTAGAAATGCTTACCCCATCATCAAGTGCCATCATGCACATGTTTGCCACTTCATTCTTTCCTTCTTCTTCGGAGTCCTCTTCATCACTATTGAGCCAATCCGCCAACATTGCCCTTCCTTTGTATTTGTTCTTCTTTCTCATTGGACAATCCATCTTCATATGTCCGGGCTTCTTGCACTCAAAGCAAATTGGTGGATCATCTTTGCTTTTTCTTTCTTTTGAGTCACTCCCTCTTTGTGGCTTCTTCCCAAAGTTCTTTTTGAATTTCATGAACTTTTTGTATTTCTTAGAGAAGAGTGCCAAGTCCTCCATGTCACTACATAAGCTTTCCTCATCTTCTTCACTAATGGCATGGGAGGATGAAGACTTGAATGCAATAGTCTTCTTTTTCTTCTCAACTTCCTCTTCTTTCGAGCACTCATGAAAATTTCATGGTTCATGAGTTGAGCCAATTAGTTCTTCCAAGGGAAGTGTTGAGAGATCCTTGGCTTCTTGAATAGCAACCACCTTTCCTTGATAAGCCTTGGTGAGACTTCTCAAAATCTTGGTCACCATATCCTTTTGAGTAAGTACCTTGCCAAGAGAGTTCAAACCATTAGTAATTGTAGTGAAGCGAGTATACATATTAGCAATGGTTTCATCCGATTTCATCTTAAAGTTCTCATATTGAGTGGAATAAATTTGAATTTTAGTTTCCTTCATAAAGCACTAGTTCCTTGATGAGTAACTTCAAGCATTTTCCACATATCATAAGCGGTAGAGGCTTGTTCAATATTTTTAAAAATATCTCTATCCAAACCACATATAAGAGCATATTTAGCTTTAGCATTTTTAGAAAGCATTTTCTTATCATTTTCATCATATGCTTCATAAGTCTTAATTACTTCAACACCATTTATGACATGTTTAGCAACATAAGGACCACTAGATACAATATGCCACAAATCATAGTCAATAGATTGAAGGTAAGTTTCCATTCTAATTTTCCAATAAGGAAAATCTACTCCATTGAAGTATGGTGCTCTATTTGTGCTAAAACCTTCTAACATGTTATTTTGTGAATTACTTGGAAACGCCATGCTCTAGATTGTGAAATCTAATCAAATAATTTGAGCCCTTGCTCTGATACCAATTGTTAGCCCAAGATATGTTTCCAAGAGGGGGGGGGGTGAATTGGAAATTTAAACTAATTTCGGAAAATTAAAACTTTTAACACAAAATTATGCAATTAGTCAATTAATCAAGTAAAAGCAAGTAGTATGGCAAGCAATATATTAAGACAAATAATTAAACTTGTAAAGTAAAGAGTTTAAGGATTAGAAAATGCAAACTCTCGATTTTTACAAGGTTCGGTAGAACTATGCCACCTACGTCCTTGGTCTTCAAAGCTATGGACCTAGCTTTGAGTTCCAATATCGAGCCAAGTTAACGGGCTTGACTAACCCTTACAACCGGGAAATTTTCACCAAGGTATTTCCAAACCACTTACAATAGTTTCGCACCCCCGAGGACTATTAACCTCTTTCTCGGATTGTTAAAGTGCCAATCTCACTATTTCCGGGTTGTTTACAAAACCGGTGCCAACCTCACCTCAATCACAATATGGAAATGTGTTTGATATACAAGCTAAAATCACTCTAGAAATATGATGATACAATGGAAACCTAGAGTGAAAAGCAAGCACACTTAAGATGAATAAAATCAAATTTTGGCTCAAAGTGTGTGAAATGTGTTGGTTTGGATTTCAAACTTAGAAGCTCCTTAATCTCACTTAGATAGGTTAGATATATGTAATAAATGCTCAACCAACTTGTTTTTTGAAAGAAAAATCGAGTTTATATAGTGTTTGATAAAAAACTAGCCGTTTATAGCTGTTAGCACGTTTCCCGAGGTGAGGTCAGCCATGAACCGGAAGTCCGGATGGGAACCGGAATTCTGGATTGATTACAACCGGAATTCCGGTTGCCAACCGGAATTCCGGATGGCTGACCAAAGGGCAAAAGTGCCATTTTTCGGGACTTAAACGCGCATAACTTCTTACTCGATTATCCGATTTCAGAAATTCCAACTTTGTTCTCTTAGTTAAACAAAATGTGATTTAGAAATTCAATCAAAATTTTTTTTGAACTATCGTGTGAGAAAACTTGTTGCACAAGTTAGTGAATGGGCCAAGACTAAAGTAGATTTATACCATTTAATTTTGAGTAGTCTTGATGTAGATGAGCCTCCTAGCTTGATTTGCATGTTTTTGATCCCAAGTTGATTTTTTTCCGAGAGTTGACCTTGACTTTGACTTTGACTTTGACTTTCGGGTTGACTTTTTGACTTTGGGATTTTGAAGACCTCTTTTGAATAGGGTCTTGAGTTGTTGATCCCTTAATGAATCTTTTGCTCTTGATATGCTTGTTGAGTCCATTTAGTGTTGCTTTTAAAAGTTTGGTAAAAATACCAAAATATTTATTTTCTCTTTTAAATTTGCTACAAAATCAATAAATCATTAGTAACAAATAATAATCAAATATTTGCTAATCATCAAAACAAGGAGATCGAAAAGTTTGAGTTAACAGGATCAACAGGTGATATTGAATTGAATAGATATTACGGTAAATTTTAACATATCTAATCAAAGTTCAATATCGGTCCCTTCCGATGTATACTCCATACATCCGATACTGGTAAACTTTGCCAATGTCCTGGAAATGACATAACACTTTTCCAAGGTGTAAGAATACATATCGCTGATTATACCATGTCAGTTTAAATCCAGTGTTCTGACAAATCAGGGAATAAACTTTTGAACATATAATAAAGATTATATTCCACTGTGCTGACAACACTATAATCTTTAACCAACTCATATGTTCTGGACTTAAAAAGAATTCATACATTATATACATATAATCATGAAATAAATCATGTGAACCATGCAACATAAAATGTTATTTCTGATATTTATTAATAAGTAAATCTGATTATATGAAATGAGTTTTATTTAGGGCATAAAACCCAATAAACTCCCACTTGCACTAATATAAAACAAAAAGTGCATTTCAAATAATCATTAACACCTTGATATACCAATCAAGTGTAATAGTAGTATACTCCTCGTAATGGGATCTGACAGGTTGAATTAAACACAACCTCTTCTCCACCATTACTCTTCCTTAATCACAAAATCCTTGATAATGTGAAATTCCTCTCTATATGTCTACTCATTTGGGATACTGGATTCTATACTTTTGGGCAACTACTCTTTTGTTATACAGGAAGTAACCCTAGTAGTTAAGGCAAGTTGGAACACTGCCACAAATGTATAGAACTTTCCTTAGACTGAAAAAGTATCTTTCCTGCAACTTTTAACATTCAGTCTCTTTCTGGTAGACCAAGAGATTTTAGATAGGTTTTTACACTTCTCCAAAATCACTACTCCACCCCCAAAGTAATCACAATCTCATCAGCAGACTTTCTAGCACACAGGCAAGTCTCGAAATCTGATGTGGTGTAGTCTAAGAGTTTCAAACAAACACCCTTATTGACTAACATATAGTTCCTCTTCTTAATCTTAAAAATTTACTTGATTGTCTTCCAATGTTCCTCTCCTGGATTAATCTGATACTTACTCATTACTCCCACTCAACAGCAGGTGTCTGGTCTAAGGCATACAAAAAGCATATCTGAGACCTCTCACTGTTGATTCAAGAAATTCTTTCATGGCTTTATCTTTTCTGGAATACTTGAGACTTTTCCTTAGATAAATAAAATCTATGCTTAGAAGTTGTGAAGCTTCTATAGATTGCCATTGGAAAGAAAATGCTCCAACATCTTACTAAAGTAAGTTGCTTACATTAGAGTAAGTAATTACCAGGTATACCACAAGCCATAGGTTTAGATAAACTCAAACTTACAATACTAGGAACAGGAAGTTTTGTTAAGTCCATTGAATAGACTTATGAACGAAAATTTCCTTTCATGTCCTTGTAATAGAAAACTTTAGGTTACTCCATGTGAATGGATCAAACCATAGTTCTCTTGGCTTTCTTCTTAGTTTCTTATCTTGACAATCCATTACTTGTTTAAACTCACAATGGATTTTAATCACTAGTATCTTCCAAGTTATAAGAAGGTAAAGTTCCTTGAAACTCTCCCACTACGACAAGGTACCATGAACTATGTCTAAGAAAACTAAATGGTATAGACTTCTTCAGTTGTGTTAAGACAACAGAGGCAGTGGGATCATCTTGTAAAATAAGATGATAGAACACTTTTGGAATCAAGAAAAAAAAATATCTCCTTTATTTGCTACTTTATTTTCAGACTTAGTCATTTTCTTAGAAAAGCAGTATTTGTTTAAACAAACACTTTCTTATCTAATGACTATGGGATGCTCCACCCCTAATCACTTAGAATAGCTAACAAACATGCAAACCAAGGTTAACAGTTCTAGCTTTTCTTAAGATTTCGATTAGGTCATCCATGAATCTAGTAATGATTTACATTAAGTATACAACCATTGCATCATTCTGAAATTTTATTACCATAGAAGGATTTAGGCAACAACTAGTAACTAATCATCAATATGCAACTCGAATTTCTGGGGAGGTAAGTTTGGATATAATTCAAAAATTAAATTAATGATCTTTGAACTGCATATCTACTAACTTTTTCTCCACCCCTATCAGTTCGCAAGATCTTTAACCACTTACCATTGCTAGAAATTCATGAAATTTTTCAAACATTTCAAAATTCTTTTGCATAAGGTAAAATCTAGAGTGATCGTTTTAAGAATACAACGAAAAACTCATATCCACCCCTGAATGTACATCCATCTGCGAATGAGATGAAATTACTTTCAGTGGATATAGGCATATTAACTATTTGCAGAGAATGATCTTGTCAAAACCACTATGAACAAGATACAAATGCCATAGATTTATAAAAAATGTGGTTGTATCTTTTGATGACTTACTTTAGTTACATCAAAGAGTTCTTAGAATAGTGCAAGTGGATTCTGGTCACAGAATACTAAACTCATACAGTTTAAATCCATTGATAGAAAATGGTTATGAAACACTTATGAAAGTGTAACTGTATAATTAGTAACTCTTTCTTGGACCACCACTACTAATCTAACTCTATGATTTGCCTATACAAGTAGGAGATATCTAAGATTGAGGATTTATATCATTTAGGGATAGAATTTCGGGAATATAATTATATGCGTCATCTAATCTCTTAAGAGAAAATATGACTTTATATGATTTACAGACCATTCATCCAATGATATGTCTTTAAGCTAATTCGAAATGAATAAGCTAAGAGGAATTAGGATAATTTCGTTTTAAATAAGAATCCAACGATGCTCCGATTAGCGAGAGTCAAAGTAATCTTATTTATACAATCTTCTTGTTTCATATTGTAAAATACTAGTCTAAGGTGTCATCAATTGATGAATAGTTAGATGTTGCATATACAATATTTACCTTTCGAGATCTAACACTATTATGTTAGTCTAATGGTGAAAATCCATTAGGGATTTATCTCATTAGAAAAACAAATCAAGTTAGACCAACAATGAAGATTCGAAATTAAACTACAATTTAATAACAGAAAATAACATGGTTCAATACAAATTCATACACAATTCAGAAATTATGAAGCACATAGCAAGTAGGAATGACAAGTGAAAATACTAAAACATACAATCCTAAATAATTTCCAAGGTTTTCAACAAACTGATATCAGTGTCCCGTTTAGGCGAGAGTCAAAGCTATCATTCATTGAATAGAGTTGTCAGCTCATCTAAAATGTCAAACATTCTAGCAACCTTTTATTCAATCAAGATGTGAATCCGCGTTGTCCCGTTTAGGCGAGAGTCAAGGCTATTCTATCTTATGAGCTTCCACCATTGTTTCATATTCTTGCAAGTCTTATACAGTCGCCACCATTACGGTGATCATAAACTATATAAAAAAAACTTACAAGATTACTTATCTTTCGAGATTAAACGGTGCTAACTTGCTAATGAACGTCCTCCATTAGGGAGGATTATTCACTAAAACAATAGCTATGTAAAACCAACAATGGAGATCGAATATCCTTATAATAAAGCTCATTATTTAATGAAGGGTTGTATTTTCTTCTAATATTTATTTTAATCAATTATTTTAAATATATATTTATTTAATTAAAATTTCCAATTTAGAATGAAAAATTCCAAATATAAATTTTAATTTAATATTTATAAATTATACTTAGATGGATAAATAACGTGAATTATTTCCATCTTAGTAATAATTTCCATAAATATTTAGAAATTTATTCAATTTAAGTTGTTTCAAAATTAATTTAAATTAATTTACAACTCAAATTTAATTTTCTATAAATATATATTGCATTTTCGAAAATGCTTTAAAATAAAATAAAAATAAATCCTGGAAAATTACTCTAATTTTATGTTGGCCCAAAATTAATAAAAATTAATTTTCAACAAAAATTATAATTCTCGTATTTAATTAAATATCTAAGAAAAATTTCAAATATTTAAGTATCATGATTAAAAATCAACTTAAATATTAATTTTCTATTTAATTAAATACACTAGAAAAATACTTCAAGCAAAACAGATAATATCTATCTAGACTTTCATAGACTAATTAATCTAATTTCTAATTATAATATATTTTAGTTCATTTATTTTAATTAACCATTAAATGAAAAAGTCATTGATTTAAGTTGGTCCAAAATTAAATAAATAATTTCCAACTTTAATCTATTTTTCAAATAAAATTCGAAATTTCTACATTAAAGAAATGTAATTTCGAAATTTTGGGAAATGATTAATAAAATAAAATAAAATATATTCTGAAAATTATTCAAACTTAAGTTATTCTGAAATAAGATTCCAAACTTAAAATAATTTTCAACTTTAATTAAATAACATGAAAATAACAATATTAAAGTATCATGATGAAAATCAACTTAGATATTAAAATTTTTAATTTAATTAAATGTATTAAATTCAAGAAACAAATAATTAAGTAAAGAGGAAACTTAATTATTAATTCTAGTTTAATACTAGGAAAATATACTAAACTTAGATTGTACCAAAATTAATTAGGAAACAATTAATTTCACAATCTATGATATTTTCCTATTTAATATTAGAAATAATCTATCGTCGATTGGACTATGATTAAAATCAGATCATTGGATCATGATCTGTCAACAAGTTAATCATAGCAATTTAGATCAGATAAATAATAGGTTTGTTAAAAAAAAGTTTTTGAATAAACAATATAAACAAACATTGTCCATGTAACAGATGTGAAAACAAGATATTAATATAATTAAATTATTATTCTTAAACTAACCAAATAAAGGAAACTAATTTTAAAATATCTAGGTTTATTTGAATCAAATAAATTAAATATCTAATAAGATCAATGATTTAAAAGGAAAGAATCTTCAATATCATTTTCAGATCTTATAATTTAATAAAATAAACCAATTTTAAAATAATTTGGTTAGATAATTATTATTTTAGGAATAAAATAATAAATGAATAATAATTACCATAATTATATGTCAAAAAATCTCAAATTAAGCAATATTCAAATCTCTACAAAAATATCTATGTTATTTAAATATTTAAGATATGATTTATAAATTTCTAATAAGGAAAAAATGATATACATAGAAAAAATATCATTTTTAAACTTATAATTTATAAATAATTAAATATTTAACAAAATAATAAATTTTTGAATATTAACAACATTATGGTAAGTATATCTATAAAAATATCTATGTTAATTTCAAATTTATTAATTATTTAATTTGTCATATAAGATAATTTTAATATAATATTTTAAATAAAAAGACAAAGTTATCTTTTAATTTAAAATATCTTAAATATCAAAATATCTAATCTTATAATTAAATAATAAATAAATATTAAAGAAGTTAACAAATTTTTAAATCTGACCATAATAAGAAATATTTAAAATTGGAAACATTCCAAAATAGAAATATTTAAAAATTGAAAAAATTCCAAATTGAAAATATTTAAAATTGGAAACATTTCAATTTAGAAATATTTAAAATTGGAAAAATAAATTTTGGGAAACAATCCCATGAAAAAATTGGATTTTTGGGGAAAAACGTCAAAAATTCGCAATTTGTGGGGAAGCTATGCCCGGGATAAATTTGCATGCAGCAACCATGATTTCCAATCTTCCAAAATTCATATCTTTCTCAATTTTTATCGGAATCGAGTTCCGTAAAAACAAAAATTGCTCAATTTTTCACAAGGAATCCAAATAAAATATTTTCAAAAATTGAAAAAAATATATTTCATGGAAAAATTTCGTACAACATTAACATTCATCACATAAGCACATAAACCAACATGAAACCATCCAAATCAACACAGAAACATACAAATCATCGTTTTAATTCATATTACAAGAAAGTAAATCATTACCATGGCTTTGGTGCCAGTTGTTGGAAATTATTTTACTAGGATCTAGATTTACTAACAAGTATGTTGGATTAACAACCTAATAAGAATTCTAAAACAATGAAAATAAACACATATAAAGTTAGAAAACCTTACAGTGGGTGCAGCGGAATAATATGACTCCTTCCGTTCAGATCTCTAGCCCTTGATTCCTTTCTGTAGCAGAGCATCACCAAGATCTGAACCTGGATCTTCTTTTCTCCTTCTTTGATGCAGAAATTCCATAGTCTTCCATACTATGATTGAGATACCACTTGATGTGTGTGGGCACTACTCATTCACTCAAAGTTTCGAAATTACAAAGAAGAAAAGAGAGAGAGAAGGTGGCGTGTGAGGCTTTTTCTGAGAGAAACAAAGTGATCAAAGATGTGTGTCTTTTTTTCCTCAAGCCAACACTTTCTATTTATAGAAAACCCTCTAGGTTTAGGTTAGAATTGCATGGAATTAAAATAATGGAAACTACAAATGGAATTTCCTATGCAAGGGCCGGCCATACAAAGGGTATTGGGCCTCACTTTGTAACTTTCCCATTTTGTTATTTTCCATTCCCATTTTCTCAAAAATGCCAATTTTCCAATTTAACCTTTTAAATGCCAATTCTAATTATTTAATAACTTGGAAATAATTATCAAATAATATTGCCATTTAATATATTTATTAATTTAGACATATAAAATACCTTAATTAATAAATAAACCTAAAATCTCTTTTCTTTACAATTTCGCCCTTGCTTAGTGAAAATTCATAAAGTAGACATAGTCTAACTTTTAGAATTTTAATTGATTAATTAAAATCAATTAACTGAGTCTTACAAGCAGCATGGCCTCAACTAGTATGGGGACCATGGGTCTATATAACCGAGCTTCCAATAAGTCGAACCGAATTTACCAAGTAAATTCCCTAACTTATTAATTCCTCATTGAATCCACACTTAGAACTTGGAATTGCACTCTCAGTCATATAGAAACGCTCTATATGTTCAACGATATAGACACGTCATTAGTTATCCATTGTTATAACCCTAATGTGATCAATGATCCTCTATATAGATGATTTACACTGTACATGGATTAAATTACCGTAACACCCTACAATGTATTTTATCCTTAAAACACTTAACCTTGTATAAATGATATTTCACCTAAGTGAAATGAGATCTCCACCATTTATCTTCGTTTGGTTAAGCTCGAAGGAAATCATCCTTTACTTCTATTTGCCAAATAGAAGCTATAGATTCCATATTTATGTTAGCGCTCCCACTCAATTGCATTACCGTGTTCCCAAAATATACGTATCACCCTGATACAAAACTAGGCTTAACTAACAAATCAAAGAACACGAGTAACACTCTTGAAATTGAGCCTAACCATATCAGAATTTCGATCATGTGATCTAGGATCAGCAGGTGATATTGAATTGAATAGATATTACGGTAAATTTTAACATATCTAATCAAAGTTCAATATCGGTCCCTTCCGATGTATACTCCATACATCCGATACTGGTAAACTTTGCCAATGTCCTGGAAAGGACATAACACTTTTCCAAGGTGTAAGAATACCTATCGCTGATTATACCATGTCAGTCTAAATCCAGTGTTCTGACAAATCAGGGAATAAACTTTTGAACATATAATAAAGATTATATTCCACTGTGCTGACAACACTATAATCTTTAACCAACTCATATGTTCTGGACTTAAAAAGAATTCATACATTATATACATATAATCATGAAATAAATCATGTGAACCATGCAACATAAAATGTTATTTCTGATCTTTATTAATAAGTAAATCTGATTATATGAAATGAGTTTTATTTAGGGCATAAAACCCAACACATAATTACTCTCGGATCTGTTATTGATCATTGTTATGATATTAATTAGGTCTTTATGATAAATAGTAAGCTTGATAAAGACAACTTTATTCATATTTGTCATTGTGATATATAATCTCTATTATATACGACATCTTCACTTAGATATCATGCTACATCAGTAATTCAAATTAAGATTACTTGCACCGAATAACATGTATCAGTAAACCGTACTAGCAACTGTTGATTAAAGATTTCTAAAATTTAATATGTTGTTGACTGTTTTACTTATGTCTACGTGATCTTAATTCTCTGTACAATACAAGTCATAGCCTCATGTATGACTAATGATTTTTTCGATATTTATATATAAATTATTTAATATGAAACATTAATAATTTAACAAACAGGTACATAAGAATATGTTCAACTCTTATTTTTAATCAAAAATATTTTTACAGGTTTTTCAAGACATAAAACCTAACAATTTTGTTTGGGGCCAGGTTGGGGTTCGGATCCGGGGTCTAGGTTTGGTATCAGGGTTGGCGTCTGGGTCTAGGTTTGGGATAGGGTACGGGGCTGAGTCAGGGTCGGGGTTAGGGTTAAGGTCTAAGTCCGGGTCTAGGTCTAGATTTGGGTCTAGGTTCGGGATCCGAGTCCTGGCCTAGGAATTGGGTCTAGGGCAGATTCTAGGTTTGGGTTTGGGGTTTGGAGCCGTGTTTGGGTCCAGGGCCAAGTCGAGATCGAGGTCCGGGTCTGAGTCCAGGTTGGGATCGTCCGAGTTTGAGGTTTGGGGCTAAGTTGGGGTCTAGAGCCGGGTCGGGGTCGGGGTCGGGGGCGGGTCTGGGTCTCGAGATGGGTCGGGGTCAGAGTTGGGGTCGGGTTTAGGGTCAGGGTCAGAATTGGGTCTGGGTCTGGGTCTCGGCCTAGGTCGGGGTTCGAGTTCGAATCCGAGTCGGGGTCGGGGTTTGGGACCGAGTTTGGTTCAAGTTCGGGTCAGGGGTCCAGATCTAGGTCTGGGATATGGAACCAGGGTCCCCAATCTCAGACCCTTTGTAAATATTATAATATAAGCTAATACAAATCATTTTATATTTATTAAATAATACAATTCACATTTTATTAAAATTTATGATCGTAATAATTAATACGATACAATATATTATCCAAACTGTGTTATTTATTATTTAATACAATACGACCATTATATGACCTATCAAATGAGCTCACAAAGTGTAAATTAATAGTAATTATAAAAATTAACACAATACTTGAATTTGATTGAAATACATATAATCTATTTTCGAAAAGAAAAAAAGAAAAGAATGAATAAATAAAATGTGAGAAACTTTCAATTAACAAAAAAGTAAATGAGTTTTTTTATTTTTATACTTCAAAACAGTTTTTTTTTTTTTTGTATTTTTACGAAATTCTACATAGAAACTCCTATTGCAACTAGCGTTGCAACCTAAATTGCAACAAAAAATCGTACAGAAACCACTATTGCAACTAGCTCTGCCACCACTTTAGAAACCCAAACTGTAAATTTGAAAAAAAAAAAGTTTAAAAAATAATATATAGGATAATTCCCCGAAAATAAAATGGATTAAAGAAAGAATAAATCTATCGTGTGTTATGATAGTTCAATTGTATTTTGTGCTAAATTTCACATAATTTTTGGTATGCCTTATATTTGACACACTTTTTACAAAACTATTAGAATTTATTGCTTTCAAGATGTGCTAAATTAATATAGCAACACCAACGCAGCCATTTAATGAGCTTATATAACCTTGTAGTAATTTTAAACTTTGTAGTGCACCAACTTTGGAGGGAAAAGGGCAAATGCCAAACACCATGTTGGATATAAAAAATTCATTATTACCAACTTTGGTGTGCTTATTGAGATGGTGATATTAAACAAATGTTATAATACACATTGTTTAAATTTATCTTAATCGGACAATATTGGCCATGTGGATCTATACATATTTAAATAGGGAGTATATTATTGACAAGTTAGAATCTTTTCTTGATAATTGAAATATGTGAAAGAAAAAAGATAGAAAATAAATTCACTCGTGCTTATCAATTAAATAAGATTTTGTTTTAAGAATAATGTAGTGAGCAATTTGATACCAATGTAATATGATATTTTAATAGTCATGTCACGTTCACTTGTGAAATTTAATATGAATTGCATAATATCATTACAAGTCATTATGAATTTTAATTACAATTATGTTAGGTAATCTCTCTTTTTCTCTTTGTTTAATAATTCAAAACAACAAAGACTTGAGCGTATGTTTAAGTATTCCAACCTTCTTTGATTGTCCATCTAAGTAAAATACTACAATCTCGTACGGTATACAATATTAATTATATATATATATGCATTATTTGTAGTTATTTAACCATGATAATCCCTTTAAACTAATATTGGGTCCTACAAAATTATTATGCACATTTTTTCTATAAGAAATGGAGAGAATAGAATGGAGATAGTCTTTTTATCTTCTAATGTTAAACAATGTGGAGACGATAATTTTTTATCTCCAAATATTAAACGAGATAGGACCGTAAATAATACTTACGTTCCTATCTTGTTCTCAATAATTTTATTTATTAAAATATAATATGAGAGTGAGATTATTATAAACTTAAAAGAGATCTACAATATATAATGAAAAAGTAGTGTTATTGATAATAGTACTTTATTTTATAATATTTTCTTTATTAAAATGTTAGTCAAATTTGATACAATAGTAAAGGATTATTTCTTTATTATATGTTAATTATTTTTTATATCTTTTTTGTGTTCCCAATAAATATTAAATTAAAATTTATTATAATTTTGTATTGTATCTTTTGTGAGCATAACTACAATTATTGTGTCATAGCAATTTTTTTTTCTCTAAATTATGTACTAATTTGTATCAACAATTTATAGATGGTCAAAGGTCATATGAATATGATGATATATACTGTGATGTAATTGAATAAATAATTTAAAATGTCACAATATTGTAATTGAAAATTCAAAATGAAATCCAACCAAATAACATGGATCTTATGAATCGAAGTTCTAAATACTCCACAAAGAATAAATAAAGCTTCAACTACCCCCAAAGTCCAAACCTTCTTTAGTCATTAATCATACACTACCTAGTGGCCATGCCCCAAAATTATTAAAAAAAAAAAAAATAGAAAGAAAAGAAAAGAATAGAAAGAGATTAAAATATTAGACGTTACCTTTAATTAAGGCATCATATTCTCTTGCATGAGTTGTATTTTGTTTCAACTAATTTGTTTATGTATATTTTAATTGGTAAGGGTACAGCCACCAATCACAGGCAAATTATTAGATTCCATATTTTAGAAGCATATTCCTACGTACATGGATACCAATAAATATTATATTCGAGATCCACAGTCAGTAACAACAGTACAAAATTCCAGCTAATTTTACTCCTTTTTAGGGTAGGGTGAATTTTACATTCAAGTAAGCATATCATAAATACTTTAAATTTTATATATATATACATATATTTTTTTTTGACAAAGTGATTAAAACCACTCATGAATTTACGACGCCCACGTCCGCCACCAGCGCTGGAACCCCATGGGACAAAATTGCTCCCGGAAATTTAGACAATAAAACTATAACATCTTCAAACAACGCTCCTAACTCAATAAAATACTGAAGTTCCACCTGAAAAAAATATCAAAAAACAGCATAAAACTTTAATTAAAAAACTATTCAAACTGAAGAGAATCAACCAACCACCAAAACTAAACAACTATATTTTATTTTATGAATTAAATAAATTATATGTTACCTTTTTACTACACTACTACTAATTTTTGATTTAATTAGGGATAGGTTGTAATGTTTTTTTTTTTATTACACATTGACTTAATATAACTGTAAAATAATTTTAATTGCTAAATACTTTTTTTTATAATTAAAGTATCAAATATAACCTCACATAACTTATTAAGATTAGAGTTCCTAACACACATAATAAGAAGTGGTTATACAGTGTAATTTCCTCATTTAATTAAGTAAAATGTTACATGTTAATATATTAACGATTCAACTCATTGTTAATTTTTAAAAATCATTAAATAATCTTCAAATAACTAACAATTGGAGTTGAAATATCGAGAAGAAAAATAACAGAAATATATTTTTATTTATGTATTTATTTACTTTTTATAATTAAATTATTATTTAGGTTTTTTTTTCATTTTTAAAATTATTTAATAAATTTTTTAGTCTAATGCATGATTTTTTTCCAAATCCTCAATATAGGTCATTGATTTTGGTGCCACAGATCACATGACAGGTAATTCTAGTCTCTTTTCCACTTTTTAGACTCATAGTCCCACTTCTATTGTTACCTTAGCTGATGGATCACCATCTTCTATTCTAGGATGTGCACTGTTGTTCCTACATCTCTGCTCACTATGTCATCAGTCTTATATTTACCTAATTTATCCTTTAGTTTTCTTTCTATTAGTCAACTCACTGGTAATCTAAATTATTGCATCTCATTCTTTCCCGATTATTGTTTTTTCTAGGATCTTAAGACGAAGAAGATTATTGGTAAATGATATGAATCTGGTGGTTTGTATGTTCTTCACCCATTTCCACCAACCCCTATTGCTTGTCCGAGTGTTGCTTACGCTTTTGAGGCTAATTGCCATTTGGGTCATCCATCCATTCCTTTCCTCAAGAAACTTTGTCCCCAATATATTAAGTTGTGTTTATTAGATTGTGAGTCATGTTAATTTGCCAAACATCATCGTGTTAGTTTGAGTCCTTGAGTCAATAAACGTGCTAGTATTTCTTTTGAGTTAGTTCATTCTGATGTTTGGGGTCCTTCTCCTATTTTTCTCAACCTGGATTTAGGTATTTTGTTACTTTTATGGATGATTATTCTCGTGTAACTTGGTTATATTTAATGAAAAATAATAATGAGTTTTTTTCTTTATTCTGTGCTTTTGTGCTGAGATTCAAAATCAATTTAATGTGTTCGATCGTACTTTAAGAAGTGATAATGCCAAAGAGTACACATTTGCTCAATTTCAATTACATGACCTCCAATAGCATGCTTCATGAAACTTCTCAAAATTGTGTTGCAGAATGTACAAACAGACATCTTCTTGAAACTGCACATGCCCTCTTGTTTCAAATGAAAGTTCCTTAACCTTTTTGGCCCAATGCAGTTTCCACATCATGCTTTCTTATTAATTGCATGCCATCCTCTGTACTTAATGGTGAGATTCCATTTAAAATTCTTTTTCCTAGTAAGTCATTATTTTCAGCTGCTCCTTGAGTATTTGGCAGTGTTTGTTTTGCTCGCGATGTCTGTCCACATGTGGCCAAATTAGAACCTAAGGCATTAAAGTGTGTCTTTCTTGGTTATTCTCGTCTTTAGAAAGGGCATAGGTGTTATTGTCGTACTCTCAACAAATATCTAGTTTCTATTGATGTTACCTTTGTGGAAAATACACCTTATATTCACCTTTAACTACTCCTACTCGTCGGGGGAGGATGATGATTTGTTGGTATTAACGGGCACATCCTCTGTGCCTGATACATGTTCTGACGAGTCTCTTGTTCCTTCACCTGCCTCTGTTATACCTCCCACAATGCCTACACCTCCACCACTCCCTTGGCCTCCTATAGTGTACACCAGGCGTCCCCCTCCTCCACATCATGTTTCATGTACTGCACCTGCACCTACATCTTCATCGTCAGATTTAGAACTCAAAGATGATCTTCCCATTGCACTATGTAAAGGTAAACACCAATGTACTTTTTCTATTTCTTTTTTGTTTCTTATAAGCATCTCTCCTCTTCTTCTTGCTCTTTTATTGCTTCTCTTGATTCTATCACTATTCCTAACACTGTTCGTGAAGCAATGTCTCATCTGTTGGAAATTATTTTACCAGGATCTTAGATCTACTCACAAGTATGTTGATTAACACCCTAAATATGAACTTTCTAAAACGATGAAATAAACACATATAAAGTTTAATAAACCTTACATTGGGTGCAGCGGAATAATATGACTCCTTCCGTTCAGATATTTAGCCCTTGATTCCTTTCTGTAGCAGAGCATTTTCAATATCTGAACTTGGATCTCTTTCTCTGATTCTTTAGTGCTGAAACTCCTTCTTGCTGAAAGTCTTTCTTCACGATCTTCCTCACTATGGTTGAGGTATCACTTAATGTGTGTGGGCACTACTCTAACACTAAGAATTTCGAAATTTAAGGAAGAAGAAAGAGAAGAAGAGGTCGGCCAAAGATAGGGAGAGAGAGAGGCTCAGTTTTTTTCTGAATGAAAAGTCAAAAGAAAAGTGTTGAAATTTTTGTGTAAATTTCCTGAAGCCTTCACTATCTATTTATAGCATTCCACTAGGATTAGGTTTGAATTATTTGGCATTTAAAATAATGAAAATATCAGAGGGAAAATCCTACAAAAGCGGCCGGCCATGCCAAGTGGATTTGGGCCTCACTTTTTGCAATTTTGTAGTTTTATCTTTTCTGCATCTGATTTTCTCAAAAACGCCAATTTTCTAATTCAACCATTTAAATGCCAATTCTAACTATTTAATAACTATAAATAATTATTAAATAATATTGTCATTTATCATATTTATTAATTGAACCATACAAAGTATCATAATTAACAAATATGCCCCTAAAACTCTTTCTTTACAATTTCGCCCTTACTTAGTGAAAAATTCACAAATAGACATAGTCTAATTTGAGAATTATAATTGATTAATCAAAACCAAATATATGAGTCTTACAAGCAATATTATCTCAACTAGTGCGGGGACCATGGGTCTATATAACCGAGCTTCCAATAAGTAGATCAAGAATTTATTACTAAAATTCACTAACTTATTAATTCTCCGTTGAATCCACGCATAGAACTTAGAATTGCACTCTCAGTATATAGAATGCTCTATATGTTCCACCATATAGACACATCATTAGTTATCCATTGTTATAATCCTAATTTGATCAAAGATCCTCTATATGAATGATCTACACCGTAAATGGATTAGATTACCGTTACACCCTACAATTTATTAAATCCTTAAAACACTTAACCCCGTATAAATGATATTTCGGCTTATGTGAAATGAGATCTCCACTATTTATTTTCGTTTGGTCAAGCTCGAAGGAGATCATTCTTTACTTACTATTCGCCAGATAGAAGCTATAGATTCCATGTTTATGATAGCGCTCCCACTCAATTGCACTACCGTGTTCCCAAAATGTACGTATCACCCTGACCCAAAAGTAGGCTTAACTAACAAATCAAAGAACACGAATAGCCTCTTGAGATCGTGCCTAATCATAACAGGATTAAGATCATTTGATCTAGGATCAACTAGGCGATATTGACTTGAATAGATATTACAGTAAGTTTAATAAATCTAAGTCAAAGTTCAATATCGGTCCCTTCCGATGCATACTCCATGCATCCAACCTGAGCTTTACTTTAACCAATGCTCTGGAAAGAACATAGCATTTCTCCAAATGCAAGTAAACTCTGTTGTAGATTATCATATCAGTAAAACCCTATGTTTGATAAATCTAGGAAACGTTATTCACATAGTCATGTTTACTTTCCAATGTGTTGACATCACAATAAACAGGATCAAGTATGTGAAAAGGGTTTCAGATGAATTTATACATTATGTACATATAATCATGAAATAAATCATGTGAACCATGCAACATTAAATGTTATTTTTGATCTATATTAATAAGTAAATCTGATTATATTGAAATGAGTTTTATTTAGGGCATAAAACCCAACAAACTCCCACTTGCACTAATATAAAACAAAAAAGTGCATTTCAAATAATCTCAACACCTTGATATACAAATCAAGTGTAGTAGTAGTAAACTCCTCGTAATAGGATCTGAAAGGTTGAATTAAACACAACCTTTTCTCCACCATTACTCTTCTTTAATCACAAAATTATTGATAATGTGAAATTTCTCTCTATATGTCTACTCTCTTGGGATACTGGATTCTATACTTTTGGCAACTACTTCTTGGTTATTCAGGAAGTAACACTAGTAGCTTAGGCAATTTGGAATGGTGCCAAAAATGTATAGAACTTTCCTTAGACTGAATAAGTACCTTTCCTGCAACTTTAACATTCAGTCCCTTCCTGGTAGAGCTAGATACTTCAAATAGGTTTTTACACTTCTCCAAAATCACTATTCCACCCCAGAGTAATCACCATCTTATCAGAAAGATTTTCTAGCACAAAGGCAAATTTTGAAATCTGATGTGGTGTAGTCTAAGAGTTTTAAACACACCCTTATAGACTAACATATAGTTCCTCTTCTTACTCTTAAGATTTACTTGATTGTCTTCCAATGTTCTTCTCCTGGATTAATCTGATACCTACTCATTACTCCCACTCAACAGCAGGTGTTTGGTCTAAGGCATACAAAAGCATATCTAAGACCTCTCACTGTTGATTTAAGAAATTCTTTCATGGCTTTATCTTTTCTGGAATAGTTGAGACTTTTCCTTAGATAAATAAAATCTATGCCTAAGAAGTTGTGAAGATTCATTAGATTACCATTAGAAAGAAAATGCTTCAGCATCTTACTAAAGTAAGTTGCTTGCATTAGAATAAGTAATTACCAGGTATACCACAAGCCATAGGTTTAGATAAACTCAAACCTATAATACTAGGAACAGGAAGTCTTGTTAAGTGCATTGAATAGACTTATACATGAAATTTCCTTTTATGTCCTTGTAATAGAAAGTTTAGGTTAGTCCATGTGAATGGATTAAACCATAGTTCAATTGGCTTTCTTCTTAGTTTCTTATCTTGACAATCCATTACTTTTTTAAACTCACAATGAATTTTAATCACTAGTGTCTCCCAAGTCATAAGAAGGTGAGTTCCTAGAAACTCTCCCACTACGACAAGGTATCGTGAATTATGTATAAGAAAACTAAATGGTATTGATCTCTTCGGTTGTGAGAAGACAACAGAGGCAGTGGGATCATTATATGTCAAATAAGATGACAAAACACTTTTGGAATCAAGAATTAAATATCTCATTTATTTGCTACTTTATTTTCAGGCTTAGTCATTATCTTAGAAAAGTAGTATTTGTTTGAACAAACACTTTCTTATCTATTGACTATGGGATGGTCCACCCCTAATCACTTAGAATAGCTAACAAACCATGGTTAACAGTTCTAACTTTTCTTAAGATTTTGATTAGGTCATCCGTGAATCTAGTAATGATTTACATTAAGTATACAACCATTACATCATTCTGAAATTGCATTACCATAGAAGGAATTAGGCAACGACTAGTAACTAATCATCAATATGCAACTCAAAATTTCTGGGGAGGTAAGTTTGGATATAATTCAAAAATCAATTTAATGATCTTTGAACTGTATATCTACTAACTATTTCTCCACCCCTATCAGTTCGCAAGATCTTTAACCACTTACCGTAATGGTTTTCCACCATTGCTAGAAATTAATGAAATTTTTCAAACATTTCAAATTTCTTGCTAAAAGGTATAATCTAGAGTGATCGTTTAAGAATACAACGAAAAACTCATATCCACCCCTGAATGTACATCCATCTGCGAATGAGATGAACTACTTTCAGTGGATATAGGCATATTAACTCTTTCCAGAGATTGATCTTGTCAAATCCACTATGAACAAGATACAAATGCCATAGATTAATAAAGTGTGGTAGTGTTTTTTGATGACTTAAGTTTAGTTACATCAAAGAGTTCTTAGAATACTGCAAGTGGATCCTGGTCACAGAATACTAAACTCATATTCCATACTGTTTGAATCTATTAATAGAAGATTAAACACGTGAAAGTGTAACTGTATTGTATCCTGGAATTAGAAATATAAGAAAATTTCTGTTTGGAATCTAAAATTAAAGTCAAAGACTTAAATTTATACCAAATATAATGAGTAATTCTTTCTTGGACCACCACCGCGTTGTCATCAACGAAGGGGTCGAGCTCCTCTGTCGTGGGTGTGGGATCCTCCATCATGGGTGCGACATCAATAAAGAGATAGATCAGGGGAAGAGAGATCAGAGATCAGAGGATAAGGAGATGAAGTCGGTGTAATTTTTTTTACAGTTGAGATGGAAAGATCAAGAGGTAGGTTGAAGGAGGTTGTTGTATTTTTTTTTAAAGGGTTGAAAATGTAGAGTTTCGTGAGGTTCTTTAAATACCTCTACAAATAATAATAATAATAATAATAATAATAATAATAATAATAATAATAATAATAATAATAATAATAATAATAATGTAGGGTTAGCATTAATAATGCATACGTGTGATACTTATTTGATGACTTTTTAACTTTATTTTATAAGATCTCTCGTGCCACGTTCAGCAAAACTTGTCACGTCTTTTTTTTTTAAATAAAATAAAAACAAAATTTATTAATTGAATTTATTAGCTTTTAACGTATCCTCTGACTTTTCATGTCTAGCATTCTTAGACATGATAATTTTTTTATGTCCATCAATGTTGGACATGAAAACTCCCCAAGACTTTTCCATGTCCAACACATTTTTTACTAGAGCATTGCTATGAGGCACCCATGTTGCCTATACACCACGATAAAGTGTCTTTTTATAATTGGTTAACGATTTTCTATCGTATGTATTGAAGTAAAACAAGTGGGATTACACCAATATCAATATTACATATCACAAGGATGCTAGGCACCATGGGTGCCCTTCAGCATTTCTCTTTTTTCTTGACATGAAGAAAGGACATGAAATATGTTTTTTTAGAAGTGAATAGTTATTTTGACATCTTATTTTTGCTAATTTTCATATATAATCATACACCATCTCTAATAGAGTGTTATAAATATAATGTATATGTAACTTTTTTTAGCCTATAATTATAATAAAATAGAATTCCAATAATAGTGTATAATATTGTGGACTAAATTTAGTATATGTTAAAATATTAAGCCAAATAATACATAATATATTATGGGTTACTAAATTTATAGTTCAATAATTATCACCTTTTTTATTTACTCTTTGGCCAGTTACTCATGAGTTATTAATATAATTGATTTTCTTTTACATTTTGTTTATTATTTAATAAGATTTTGACATACTTTGATCACAAATTTAAATTTTTTGTTAACTTTTTAAGTTACTTTTACACTAATGTATTAGAATAATTGTAAATTTTGGGTTAAATATAGAATTAACTAATTTTTTGAACTAAATCTAACACAAAATTTACACCATATTGGAGATGATCTTATCCTCTTAGACTATCTTCAATGCAAGATCTAAATTTTGTGGTAATTTTGACATAAAAAATGAGTTTGTGCTATATTTGACCCATTACTTATCATTGCACTTCGATGGGCATAATATTTAAAATAATTAAAAAAAATAATAATAATTATTATTGATAGTCATTCAATATTTTATGGAGAATATACCATTTTTTATTGTTTAAATAATGATAATATAGTAAATAAAGATAAAGTTTTATAAAAGTCAATAAATCATAATAATTTTTTTTTGACGTGGTGAACAAAGTCACACATGATTAACAATGCAACACACCACAATCGGTTGTGGAGCCCCTCGAACCAGAATAGCTCATCGTCTAACCGAAGGGCATGTTTTGCCAAACCATGAGCTGCGAAAAACAAAATGCAAGCCACATAGGACAAAGCTGTCCCCGGAAATATAGACAATAAAACTATAACGTATTTGAACAATACCCCATCACCTTGAAAAACACCTTCCCTTTATTAATAGATGTCGCCAGGGTTAGCGCGACTGAAAAAAAAATATCACAACACCAAACCAAAAAACACAGTTATATTAGAATGACAAACTTCAAAATAAATCTAAAATACAAACTTAAAATTTAACACACAACCCAAATCACTAGCTCAAAATTACTAAAAAACTAAAAAACCAACAAAATTTCAAGAAAAACTAGCCAAAGGTAGTAACAACAAACTAACACCCTGATTAAAATTGCTAAAAATCAATAACAAACAGATTATATTTAAAATTAAAACTTATCGACAAATTCTTTGTAAATATAGGCCCTCCACAAAACAACCTACAAAATAACAAAATTAAACTTCATTACCATATAATATAATGAAAAAGAGTATGCGAAAGAAATGATGGTAAACCAATCCATATTAAAATTAAAAACTCAAAAGGCTTAAAATACTTATCTGTTAAAGTGAAACGGTTGTTGAAGTAGACAACGAGAACACAAATTGGATCAAATCTCTTATCCATCATACCCCAAACCTTTCCTAAAGAAGTAGGAACAAGCCATAAAATGGCACAAAAACCATAAAAAGTACAAAAACTATAAAAACATCAAAACATCAAAAATTATATGAGCGAAATAGTGGGTTATTATTTATAATACAATCTGATTATGTAATAAATATTAACAATTAAAAATTAATTATCTAAACTAATAATAAAATACATAATAAAATTTATTATAAATTAATATAAAATAAAAATAAAATGAAATTTAGTGGGGGCAAAATTGGACACGATTATATTTTGTGCCAAATTTAGCACACTTTTTTAGAACACTCAAAGCATATTTTTTTTTTCTTAAATATGTTAAAATATAACAATATACTATTTTTTTTTTAACATTTCACTAGAGATGCTCTTATTTTTTATAGTCTTCATATACATTTTAATAACAAAGCTAGTTTGTTATAACATCTTTGGTGAAAATATATAAATAATGCTATATTTAGTATAAAATAAATTTATAATATATTTTCATTAAATTTTAGTATTATTATATACTTCAACGGAGAATTACAAAATTTGATTTAACTTTAATATCCAATTAATACTCTTTTAATATTTTATTGAAAATATAAAATTATAATATTTTATTTTTAATTTTATTACTAAAGAAATCTGTTATTTGATGTTCTAGTAAAATATAATTTTAAAATAACAAAAAGAAAATATAAGTTAATATAAAAGTAAAATATTTATTGCGATTAAAATTTATTGTTATGCTATATTATTGTAAGGGTAGCACTTCGTGTTGTCGTGTCATATTTGTGTTCGTATTATGCAGGTTAATATGTTTAATTGTCAACTCTAATTCGATCTATATATATTTCGTATCAAGAATTAATCTCAATCCTAACCCAATTCGTCGTGTTCTCGTGTTGACTATACTCATATTACAATACATGTTGATCAACATGAATATATAGTATCGCATACTTAATTTTTATAAAAATAATTTATCACTAATTATAAATACAATAAATAAAATTCTTATGATCAAGTATAAATTATCTATTTTATACTCTTGTAAGTAATTTTTTTTCTAAGTTATATATTTTCTATGAAAATAAATATATATCAGATATAAATGGTTCGTGTCAATTTCGTGTCACATGCGTGAATCGTAGCCTAGCCCAAATGATAATTGTGTCATTCGAGTTCGACCTAATTTTGATCCGCGTCTATTTTTTATGACCCTAGCTCGTAACAATTCATATTGAGTTCGTCTTATATTGTAGTGTCATGATTTGAATTGCCACTCCTACAATATTGTGTGTTAAATTTAACGTAATTTTTATTATATGCTAAATTTGACACAACTTTTAGCACAATATATTAGAACAGATTTTTTATAAAGTGAGCTATATTTTAATAACGCATCACCAATTTACATCTTCGTTAAATGTACTCTTATACACCCTAACCATTTCTTTTAATTATTTATGTTTTCATTTGTACACATTGTTTTTTTTTTTCTTCCTACATTATTCTTACATGTTGTTGGTAAATTGAAAAATTTAAGATACTGATATGTTTTCATAAGCATTTCTACCATTATGGTCAACAGTGAAATCATTTTCTTAATACAGATTGTAATTTAATTTTAAATTTCACATATTTTAATTCAATATAAAATACATTAAATTTAGATCAAATATTTTTTTTGAAAATAATTTAGATCAAATATTAAATTAGACTAATTATAACATAATGTACTAGTAGTGTTATATCAAAAACACAAATAATCCCCAATAACAATTCTCATTAATTTTCTCATTTCTATGGTAGTTGTATATTTTTGTTATATTATATAGTTCAATCTTAATGAAGAAAAAAAAAATAAAGGTGTGTACTTTTCTATTGAAGCAACTATAAAGTATATAAACTTGTTCAAAAATCTATAAAGATTAAACAAGTAAATTAAAACTGTGGGTTCACACAGAAATTTTCACGATGAGTACAAACGCTGCTTATATTTCTCAAAAAGACAAATTTCCTTCTTATTAGCCTCAATAGTGCTATACGTGTAGACCTTTTCTTCTTTTATATAATTATATATATGCATGTGTATAAGTGTATGATACAATGTATATATTCTCCTATAAATGGTCAAACTAATAGTTAGGCTACTCTTTCAAAACGAAAGTTATCATTTAGTGCTCACATACCAAATAAGGGAAGAATGCATGAAAGTTTAGACACTATTTGAAGTAACCATTTGACTTTTTTTATTCTTTTTCTTTTTTGAAAGTATGCTTTAAATGGCAATCTACCTAGGAAGATTATTACTTTTAGATATCACATAATCCTGCAAAATTTTGTGTAAATCACACGATATATATCTATTTTTATTCTTCTAATTAATTTTCCAAAATGACATACTTTAGAAGCAAAACACACGGCCGGACATTCCATTACAACCAAATTATTGTACTTATTATCAGGTACATAATATGTTCACTAAGATTCAATCCAATCCGCAAAATGCGGATATCCGCACTTACACGGATTGGATTGGATTGAAAAATCTAAAATCCGCACTTGTACGGATTGAATGTTGTACTTTGACCTCAAAAAGTAATCGATCGAATCCAATCCACACTTAATTATATATATTTTTGAAAAATTATAATGTATAATATATATTAAATTTTTAGTAATACTAAAAAAAAAAGATACAAATTTCTAATTTCTTAATCTTTTTTAGTAATATATTGAGTTGGTGTATTTTATTTATTTTATAATAAAATGTTACATTATTATTAAATAATATAATATATAGATTAAATATGTGTAATAAACTAATAATATGTAACATATGACAATTTATATTATTTGTCATTATTTTGTAACATATAGGAGAGTTACTTGTTACTATGAGTAACCTCCACCATTATCACTAACATTAAGAGTGTAAAAGGTGTTACACATCTTAATTTGAAATTCTTAACTCTATAGGAGTTATGGTGTGCATGAGTTACATCTCTTTATTGAGTCCATTGTTAGATAAATTAATATAAACCCAAGATCAATTTGTATATAACATAGAACACAATAGTAATATATAATAATTAGGTATGTGTACCTGATTGATCCATAGCAATTATCTCTGTTTGATCCACAACAGTTACTCCAATTTGATAGTGCAATACTATCAACTAAGTCTTCTTCCCTAGATCTCTAAATCAGAAGCAGTTTATTTTATCTGATTATCAAAAGGTATACAATTGTGATGAGACAATATGTATTTATAGAGTTAGGGAGGGGACTTAGCTACAAAACCCTAGTTGGGGTACAGGCACTTGCTCATCAAAGGCTTCGGTCAACTAGAAAAGCCCACACTTCTGCTTCACCTAGACTTTACACACAGATGCTAAGCCCACTAACAATTGATCACCAACAACATGGGCTAACACGGCAAAGAACTATCCAATCAACCCAAGTTTTAATAAAACCAATAAAACTTAATGTAAGCAAAAATAAAAAGTCTAACATTCTCCCACTTGGGCTACATTAATTTTAATACATATATATTATATTAAAATAATTTTGTTTGAAAATGACTCATGGGTTGAACAACAGGAAAACATTTGTGGCCACTTTAAAAAATGATAGTTCTCTGATAGCATCTCAACATACCGGTCCAATTTAACCTTTGATAATGAACTATGACAGTCATATTGTTTTTAACTCAACAAAAGACATTCATAATCACAAAATACCAAAGTATTAAATCGACATGGTCAATAAGTCTAGTAGTGTGGTAAGGAATTATGTTCAACATGTGATCAATTTAAAATAACATAATATCCTTATCAGTCCTCAATTTCACTGATACCGTGATGCTTAATAAATAAGCTAGTGAAATTAAACATACACTACTTAATAAGTAAGTGTCACTAAACTTGCTTAAAGAATTAAGCCAACAACATATCATTGTCATTAAGCAAATAAATTTAAAAGACAATGATCACAACAATATGAACCACATGCTTTCAATTCAATCATTCTCGAGAATATAACAAAACATAATTGAAAACATATCCATTCAATAATAAAAAATATTGAAACATAAAATGTAGTTCATAACTTTATTCAGAAAATTATAAATAATAATTTCTAAAAACAAACAGAAAACAAAACTCCCACTAATCCAAAAGATCAAAAGATTCTAAAATGCCCATATTAACAACATGTTTATTAAACAACACGACACTTAACCCTTTGGTTAGAGGATCAGCTAACATCGACTCGGTCTTGCAATTTTCAATGACAATGTCTCCTTTCTTGACCAAGTCTTTAATAGTGAGATACTTTATTTCCTTATATTTGGAAGCACTACTAATCTCATTATTCTTTGAAAAGAAAACAGCAGCATTATTATCACAATAGATTAGCATAGGTGTGGAAATAGAATCAACCACTCGTATCTCCGAAATAAAATTCTTCAGCCACAAAGCTTGCAAAGATGCCCCATAACATGCAACAAACTCAGCATACATAGTAGATGATGTGATCAAAGTCTGTTTGACACTCTTCCAAGAAATAGCGACACTCGTCAAGGTGAAAATATAGCCGTAAGTTGACTTTAAATCATCTACACAACCACCAAAATGCGAATGCGAATAACCAACAACTCGAAGATTGTCAACATGCTTATACACAAGCATAAAACTCTTCGTTCTTTGCAAATATCTCAAAACTTTCTTGGCTGCAACCCAATGATCATGGCCAGGATCAGATAAATATCTCCCAAGAACATTTACTACGAAAGCTATGTCAGGTCGAGTGCAAACCTGAGCATACATCAAACTCCCTACTACACTTGCATAAGGGATGTTCTTCATTGCTCCTCTTTCCAAGTCGTTCTTAGGACATTGCTGCTTAGTGAACTTGTCCCCTTTCAGAATAGGAACAGATCAGCTTTACACAAATCCATGTTGAACCTTTTGAGCACACGATTAATGTAAGCTTCTTGAGATAAGCCAAGAACTTTTCGATTCCTGTCACGATGGATCTCAATCCCCAAAACATAGGATGCCTCTCCAAGATCTTTCATATCAAAATTGGAAGACAGAAAATTTTTGGTCTCATTTAGTAGTGACAAATCACTGCTGGCAAGTAAAATGTCATCTACATAAAGAACAAGAAAAATATAACAACTCCCACTGATCTTCATATAAATACACTGATCAAACTTGTTCTCTACGAAACCAAACGATGTCACAACCTTGTCAAACTTCAAGTACCACTGGCGAGATGCCTGTTTGAGACCATAAATGGATCGTTTCAACTTGCAAACTAAGTGTTCTTTTCCTTTCTCCTTGTAGCCTTCAGGTTGAGACATATAGACTTCCTCATTCAATTCTCCATTCAGAAAAGCAGTTTTAACATCCATTTGATGCAATTCTAAATCAAAATGCGCAACTAAGGCCATAATAATTCTGAATGAATCTTTAGTGGAAACAGGTGAGAAAGTTTCAGTGTAATCAATACCTTCTCTTTGAGTAAAGCCTTTAGCCACTAAACGCGCTTTAAACCTTTCAATCTATCCCTTTTTATCCCTTTTAGCCTTTAAAATCCACTTACAACCTATTGGTTTAAAACCATCAGGTAATAAAACTAACTTTCACATATACATTATTTTTGTCCATGAACTTAATCTCATCATCCATAGCTTCTATCCATTTTGAAGAATGTGGACAATTAGGTGCTTCACTATAAGTGAGAGGTTCCACAAAATCACCAAGATTACATTCACCTTCTCCAAGGTAAATAAAATTATCATCACACCTTATTGACATCTTTTGTCTTTGAGATCTCCATATAGGAGGTACTTCTGGAATAACCTCTATTTATTGACCATCATTTTGAATGACATATTCCACAATTAGATTTCTCTGATAACATGACCCTCATCAACAACAAAACCTTCTTCAATAATAGGTTCCTCATCAATAATAGGACCCTCGTCATCTTAGATATTAGGAGCAATATATTCATCAGTAATGGGAGTGTTATCAACTAGAGTAAGAATAAGACTACTATTATCATCTCTTGAAAATGACATAGGAATACAAATTCCTTTAGATGACTCCCCCATTTCAAGAGATGGTGAAGTAATATTTTCAGCAACATCAAATTCCAGAAATTTAGCAGTCTGAGATTCAATAATTCGTGTACCACGAGTAGGACAGTAAAAGCGATAGCCTTTTAATCGCATTGGATAACCAATGAAATAACAACAAACTGTAGTCGGATCTAATGTTTCAAATTAGGAACATAAATCCTTACTTCAGCTGGACAACCCCATACACGAAGATGATTCAGACTAGGCTTCCGCCCAGTCCACAACTCAAAAGGGGTCTTATGAACAGATTTACTGGGAACATGATTTAAAATATAAGTTGCAGTCATAAGTGCTTCACCCCATAAAAACTCTGGAAGATTTGATCTACGCATCATACTTCTAACCATATCCATGAGAGTGCGATTTTTTCGTTTTAGCAACGCCATTTTGCTCAGTGAAGCTGACATATTGTATTGAGAAACTACACAATTTTCTGGAAAATATTCAGCAAAAGGCCTCATGTGTTGTTTAGATTCTAAATAACAACCAGAATATTCTCCTCCGCGATGAAAATGAACATATTTTATGACTCTGCCCAATTATTTCTCAAGAACATTTCGAAAGATTTTGACTTTATCAAAAGCGTTGGATTGTCTTTGATCAGGTAGGTGAGACCATGAGAAGAAAGAAGAAAAAAAAAATATCGATAAAAGTTATAAAATACTTGTTTTAACAACGTGGTGGAATAAGGTCCACTGATGTCATTGTGGATAATCTCTTATAAAGAGTGACTATAGTTAGCAGTCTGCTTTCTTATTTTAGTCAATTTTTCACAAGTACAATCAGCACAAGTATTCCAATCAGAAGCATCAAGAGGAGGAAGTATTTCAGATTTAATTAAACGATCAACCCTTTCTCTGGAAATATGACCCAATCTTTTGTGCCATAACAATAAGGATGTTTCCTTAATATGAGGTCTTTTACCCACAGTATTCACAACATTAAAAGAGGAATCTAAAGGAGCCAATGACAACTTGTAAAGACCATCAGAATAAAAGCAATTTCCAATAATTCGAGAGTCAAGCATAATGTCAACATTATCATTTGCAAAATGAAAAGAATATCCTTGTTTAACCAAAAGCGGAAGCGAAACTAAATTCCTTTTAAAAGTAGGAACATAAAAGGTATTGTTCAGAATAATCTTATCACGAGACTGTAATTCAAGAATAAATGTTCCAACATAGATAACGTCAACTCCAACATCATTGCCCACTTTAAGCTTGGACTCCCTCTCACTTGGCTTCCTGAGATCCCTTAGCCCCTGTAAGGAAGCGGAAACATGAACAGTAGCACCACTGTCTAACCACCAAGAATCAATAGGAACATCAACTAGATTAGATTCAAAATAAACACATGCTAATGGATTACCTGATTGTGCTTGCTTCTTTTCTAACCAAGTCTTAAATTTGTGACAGTCTGTTCTCCGATGCCCCAATTTTTCACAAAAGTAACACTTCACATTAGAGTATTTGGACTTTAAATTGTTATTCTTCTGTTTATTCTTATGCTCCTTACCATTACCATTCTGTTTAGTAGCACCATCATTTTTATTCTTGAATTTTCCTTTTCCTTTGTTGGGCTTGAGGTGAGAAACATAGTTAGCAGATTCATTCTTCTCCCTTTTAAGCTTGCTTTCTTCAGCTACACACTGAGAAATTAGGTCGCTGATAGTCCATGTTTGATTGTAAGTGTTGTGAAATTTTGTCTTGATAAGGCTGAAAGAGGCAGGAAGAGCATGAAGAGCTCGATGAATAATGAAAGAGTCAGGAAGAGGAATATTATGATCTTTCAACTTGGACCGAATATTCACCAATTTCAGAATAAAATCTCTCACTCCTTTTAATTCATCATACTTAATGGTTGTCATGTCATCCATAAGATGTCCAGCTTCAGCGTTTTCACCAGTGTCATATAGTTTTTCTACAGCATTCAAAAACTCTTTGGCATTTGTAGTGTCTGGCAAACCACTCAATAGATGTTCAGGAATGGATCTTTTCATAGTAAGAAGACTAAGACGACTTGACTTTTCCCATTGTGCATGATGAGTTCTCTGGGCGGTATCTTTTGGAGTCGATAAGATCAGCAGGTTTTTCTTCTCGTAGGCACAAGTCCAAATCCATTATGCCTAAAGTAAATTCCACATCTCGTTTCCATGTCTTGAAGTTGGAAACATTCAGAATTCAGATGAAAATGTTATTGTTGTTCGCAGAAAGGAGACCGAAAAATCCAAAAATTAAAACTTGAATAAGCAATATGAGCAATGCATTAGAAAATATTGTAGAGTCAACTGGTCATTATAAACTCCCCTTTGGGGTGAGAATATAACACACACATGATCTACCTTCATGAAGTTAACAACAAAGAAAAAATACATATCATTTAAGAATTTTATTACCTTTGGGCAAATAAAATTCTTAAAAATATGTATTAATTCAAGAAAAAAACTAATAATAAATTTATATATTTAAATTATTACCTTTGGGCAAATAATTAAAATATATACATTTAATATTAACTCACTTCATGGAATGTGAACTAATATATGTAAATACTACCTTTGGGCAAGTAATTACACATATAGTCAACCAAAAGATATAATATTTTCTTCAACATGTGAAATTTGGTGATAAAACAATCATTGAAAATTAATAATTTTCAACCAAATTTCTAAAAGAGATATATAATTGCTTTTATTATATTGATAATCAAAAAATAAAGTGTCCACCATAACACATTATTTTTGTATCAAACAACCAAATTTTATAACTTTAGAACAACAAATAATCAAAAGATGTGAATATAAGAAAATTGGTGGAGACTACATAGTCAAAATAAATTAAATAAGAGAGTGACTATGTCATATGGAACGAGAAGAAACCCAAAAAAATTTCTATGATTTACGGATTTTGAAAAATCATCAAAAATTATTTTTAATAATTTTTTAACTGCATAATTATCATTAAAATAATAATAATTATTAAACGGCGTCAAAAAATTAATTAAAAATCACCAAAAAATCAGAAATCAAATTCTAATAATGCTGGAAAAAAGAATCGTCGAAAACGGAGTCACGAAACTACCTCACTCTCTCTCACTCTCCGACAGCCGCGAGTGGGCTTCGTCCCAGCAGGTTGTCTTCAACCTCCAGCAACCTCCATGGCTGAAAAAAACTGGGTTTTGTGCGACCCGGTTCAGACCCGAGCGGGTCGGGACGAAATTCCGGCCAAAAAAGTGACGAAACGGACGGGAAAAAGTGGGATTTTGATTGGTTTACAATTTCTAATACATGTACACTACTAATTTCGGGTATTAAGGTTTAAATCTCTAGATTTCATGGCAAAAATCCATCCGAAAATTAAGAACTAAAAAAAAAAATTGATGTGATATCAATTCTCGATTGAAACACGAAATAAATTGTGTAAGAACATTGATAAACAATTAATAATGAGAAATCTATAATCAATTTTAGATCAAAAACAATAAAATCAAAAAACACAAATTATAAACCCTAAAACTTTAAAGTTACAATTCTCATAATATACATAATGATTTCATGCATATAATATATCAATAGAACAAGAATTTAATGATGAACAAAACCCCTAAAGTTTTAACATTTAAAAACAAAAAATTCAACATAAAATAATAACGAAATTAATATGTAATTATGGATAATTAACATATACAAATTAATTATACTAATTATATGTTCTAAATCATATACAATAGGTAATCTGATACCACATGTTAGATAAATTAATATAAACCCAAGATCAATTTGTATATAACATAGAACACAATAGTAATATATAATAATTAGGTATGTGTACCTGATTGATCCATAGCAATTATCTCTGTTTGATCCACAGCAGTTACTCCAATTTGATAGTGCAATACTATCAACTAAGTCTTCCTCCCTAGATCTCTAAATCAGAAGCAGTTTATTTTATCTGATTATCAAAAGGTATACAATTGTGATGAGACAATATGTATTTATAGAGTTAGGGAGGGGCCTTAGCTACAAAACCCTAGTTGGGCTGGGCCTGCTCATCAAAGGTTTCAGTCAACTAGAAAAGCCCACACTTCTGCTTCACCTAGACTTTACACACAGATGCTAAGCCCACTAACAATTGATCACCAACAACATGGGCTAACACGGCAAAGAACTATCCAATCAACCCAAGTTTTAATAAAACCAATAAAACTTAATGTAAGCCCAAATAAAAAGTCTAACATCCATAACATCCATGCATGGAGGTTAATTTGAATTTCAAATGGTGATATCCTAAACACTATATAAAAGAGGTCTATGCATGGTGCTCATTTGAGTGTGAGAGAAAAGAAGTTTTCTATCAAAAAAGCGCTTTGCTAGAAAATCCTAAGGCTTGATAATTCCCAAAACTATTTTCATGAGAGTTCTCTTAGTACTTAGAGATAGGGAAAATAAGCTTTTGGACAAAGGTGTAATACCTTGTTCAAGTCATGGTGATCCCCACTAATCTACACTCAAGGTTGTGAGTGAGTGTATATATATTCTTCTCTTGCTATATATATATTATATATATTATATTACATGTGTTGTAATTTTCTCCTTCTACCTTTCATATATATTTGCAATATATATAGTGTATATATGTGTATTGTGTAACATATATTTAATCAATCTCTTTTATTGTCCTTGTATTATTTTTACAATTGAGTTGTATATATCTTGATTTATCTTCCATTGCAATAATATCTCTAACAATCAAAAGCTTATCCCTTTTTAATGGAAGAAGAGATAAATCAAGATTGTGAGAATACAAGGATAAGAGATTTGTGTGAAAACCATTCATGGGTGAGCATGCAATGTGATTTATTATTTTATATAATAGTAATATATATAATATATATGAGTTATATATATGTGATATATGTGTGATTATGAGTTTGTATCATATTAATATATATAGTAGTATATAATATGATATTTAAATTTTATATCATGTTATTATATGTATATATGTGAGATATATAATATATAACATGTATATATGAGTAATATATATTATATATATATGTAGAGCATGTGATATAATATATATTAGTGAGATTAAATATGCAGAAATAATTATTTTTATGTATTTATATGAGACATGCATATATATATATATTATGAGTATATATAATATATTATGCATGTATATTAAACTGTATATATGTTATATATATGTGTGAGATATGTAACATATATAGTTGTGTATTTAATATATATTATGTTTATATGATATATATTAAAGTATATATATGTTACATGTATATGAGATATGTAACATATTTATTTGTGAATTTAATATTAATATTATGTGTATGTTACATATGAGATGTTGATTAGTAACATACATATTATATTAATATATGAGTTACATAGCATGATAATAATGTTGATAGTAATAAAATAGTGTTTATTATTATTGTGAGAATTATTATCATCTATTTTGTGAATAAAGAATATTTTAAATTCTTTTTCAATTTGGTGGTGAACATCTCACTTTATGAGATAATAAAATATGGCTTTTGAGAAGTTACATCTTTTATTGGATTATAAGAGATAATCATCTCATATTATGAGATAAGAAAAGTGAACTATATGAGAGTTACACTTATGAGAATTGTCTTGTCATAGCAAGAACAAATGGATTAAAAGTGGAACCAAACTTGTGAAATGAGTCATAAATTGGAAGAGCAATTTTGGACTCAAATGTAAATAAATCAATGTGGATTCAAAAAATAGTGAAGCAATTTTGAATCTTAAATAATCAAAATTGTAAACAAAATTGATGAGAATTTTGTTAACTTTGGTATAATTTTGAGCTAATCTCAATGAGGAGATAACTTTAAAATTATGGTAAAAATAATCACATTATTTTATGAGTAGTAATGTGAGTTTGACATTTTAGTTTTGTTGAGAAAACTAAAAATATCAAATAGTATTTTTTAAGGTGACCTTAAGAGTCATTTTAAGAGGAAATACACAAAAGTGATATTTTATATACACTTTATGCTAGAAATGTG
Organism: Cannabis sativa; assembly: GCF_029168945.1. Classification (NCBI taxonomy): domain Eukaryota; kingdom Viridiplantae; phylum Streptophyta; class Magnoliopsida; order Rosales; family Cannabaceae; genus Cannabis; species Cannabis sativa. The sequence goes on along the minus strand of NC_083601.1, from coordinate 7,287,956 downwards.
GGGGTGAACCACAAATTTAATCAAAATGTGTTGAGACATTGTTGATTAATTTATTTGATTTTGAATTCAAATTCTAAATCAAGTTGGCTATGTGCATAAGTGAAAATATTGACATATTTGGTGTCAAATTTTTGGTAAAAATAATTTCAAGAAGGAAATTAAATTTAAGAAAAATTATAGAGACAAAGTGGTCTTCTATATTTTAAAATCAGGATATTGTCTTGATAATGAAATGTGAAAGTGTGGGAGTGTATACTCCAATATGAGAAAGTTTAGACATACTTGGTGCCTAAAAATAAAATATGAGAATTTAGACATATTTGATGTCTAAATTGGTGTATTTTTGATATGTTTGGTATATCAAAAATATTGAGAATTTGAGTTGTGTGAAAATTAATCTTTTATGATTGAATTTTCAAAGCTTAAGTACTTAAGGAAAAAAGTGGTCACAAAGTGAACACTATATTTTGGCATGCATGATTCACATGGAATCAATAGTGAGAGGTTATAACAAATCACTTAATCTCCGTACAAGATTAAAGCATGAATTTTCGAGGGATGGGACCTAAACTCCCTTAGTGTTTCTCTCATTGATGGTAACCTATCTTAACACTAGTAAACATCTAGTCTTAAGTTCAATAGGTAATAACAAGTCAATAGAGTGAATATGGTACTCAATTGTCCCATCTATGAATGAGTACATGTTGTGAAAATTGAGGGTTAAAATCGAAAGGTTTTTCAATGGAGCTTAAGCTTAAGAAAACTCACTTAAGCTTAAGAAGTGTCTAAAGAGTGGTGAGACACTGAAACTCCACCTATATGGGCTAGAGGTGGTGCCGCCTCTTATGAGAATTGGGAGTATTCTTTAGAGAGTCCATGAATTGAAATTTTGCATATGGCCATTAACGGTGCAAGAGCGAGACATGCGGTCTTAAGTGAGCATTAGCGAGGGTGTGTGCGTTATCACTGGTTTGAACTAAAGGAATAGTGGTTCAATGCTACGACAACTAAAATTTTATCAAACTTTGTGGTAACTACACTAAGGTGAAATTCAAGTCGAAAGACATTTTACCTAATGCACTTAAGCAAGACCTATTTGAAAGTGTGTATTTAGTCAATCAAAGTGGGGGGAATGTTATATTTTGATATAATATTTTTTGATTAATTAAATAAATGTTACAAAAGTTACAAGTTTGTTACTAAAGAGAATATTTAATCTAGTGGGGGATTGTTATATTATTATTAAATAATATAATATATAGATTAAATATGTGTAATAAACTAATAATATGTAACATATGGCAATTTATATAATTTGTCATTATTTTGTAACATATAGGATAGTTACTTGTTACTATGAGTAACCTCCACTATTATCACCAACATTAAAAGTGTAAAAGGTGTTACACATCTTAATTTGAAATTCTTAACTCTATAGGAGTTATGGTGTGCATGAGTTACATCTCTTTATTGAGTCCATAACATCCATGGAGGTTAATTTGAATTTCAAATGGTGATATCATAAACACTATATAAAGGAGGTCTATGGTGCTCATTTGAGTGTGAGAGAAAAGAAGTTTTCTATCAAAAAAGCACTTTGCTAGAAAACCCTAAGGCTTGATAATTCCCAAAACTATTTTCATGAGAGTTCCCTTAGTGCTTAGAGATAGGAGAAATAAGCTTTTGGACAAAGGTGTAATACCTTGTTCAAGTCATGGTGATCCCCACTAATCTATACTCAAGGTTGTGAGTGAGTGTATATATATTCTTCTCTTGCTATATATATTATATATATTATATTACATGTGTTGTAATTTTCTCCTTCTACCTTTCATATATATATTTGCAATATATATAGTGTATATATGTGTATTGTGTAACATATATTTAATCAATCTCTTTTATTGTCCTTGTATTATTTTTACAATTGAGTTGTATATATCTTGATTTATCTTCCATTACAATAATATCTCTAACATAAAAAACACCAAAAAAATTTATTCTTATTCACATAGATACATACACATTAATTTAAATACATACACTAACTTATTTGTTTTCTGAATAAAAAAAGAAGTCATGGGAGTATTTATTATTTTTATAGCAGCTCTTACAACTCCCATATTAGTAACTTTTAGAGTAACCATCATACAAAACAAAAAACATCTTAGCAACATTTGGAGCAACTTATATTGTTTGTGGGTACATATCTATAATGTATATACTATTATAAAGTGTGATATAAAATTAAGTTACCAGTTATGTTATGGGTATCATAAGAGTATTAAATTGTCATAGAAATAATGTGTAGATACCATAAGTCAATTTATAATTTGTAAAAGGCCAAATTATAAATATCCAAGACTCAATCTATATAAATAGGTAGTGGTCTCCAAAAAATACTAGGGTTCCTGTATTCTCTCTTTCTCCATCAGAGAAAATACTTTAAAGAAATAGTATATTCTTAGAAGATCATAACCTTATGTGCAATCTCCAACAATAGTTTTAGGTTAGCACTACAAAAAATCTCTTTTAGTCACAACAAAATTTGTGACTAAAAGTGAAAAAGTTGTGACTAATTATAAATAATAATTCATATGTTGTGATTAAAAAGTCAGTGACTAAATATAATTCACAAAAATCACAATCATGTTATGACTAAATGTATTTTTAGTCACAATACTTGTTGTGGCTAAAATAAAATAGTGACAACTTGTATCTAAATACTATATTTTAATCATAAGTAATTTTATTTTGTAATTAAAAGTCACATATAATCACAAAAAAATTTATTTTGTAACTAAAAATTTCAGTAAAGATAGTTTTTTTGTAGTGTATTGCTTCGGCTCATGCCGTTATCATCTTCTTTAATTTAACAAAGGTTTTATAGAAATTTAATTTAGAATTTTCTACATTAAAGTACTTTTAAAATATGATTAGATCTCTGCTTATTTGTATTTCTTAAGTGTTTTATAAATCTTAACAATTGATGAATTAATTGAAGATCAAATAATTTTATTTACAAAATTTGAGAATTTTGAAAATTAGAATTTTTATTTCTTTTTGAATAATTCTGCAGCTACAATATTTTTGGCTTAAATTTCAGTTACATATGTCTTCTTAGGACATGTCTATAATAGGTACATGAGTTTCGTCTCTATGTGGTAGGGATATTTTTATAGCCCATATATTTAAAATCTAAGGGTGATAAGGAATGAGTGTATTTCAATAGTAAATCTTTAGAGTGTATTAGATTATTAGTAATTTTTATTTTTTAATAATATTTTGGTACATGTGTGTAAATTATTGTGGACTTGCTTCTTCCAACCAAAAAAAAAATCTCAGTTTTGCTGAATGAAATTGGGTCTTGCTCCTTCCATAAAAAAAAAAAAAATCTCAATTTTGCAAGAGTATTTAGAGTTGATCAATAGTTTGGAAGAGATCAATATTAGATTATTAGAAGATTTCAAACCATATCTCCCAATCCTTTCGCAATTTAAACTGGATACATTCAGTAAACATATTTGGTACCAATGATTTTTTAATTTAATTTTTAAACAAACTTGATCTGACAACTCCAAACTAAAAAAATTATATCTTGTTTGGATAGAAATATATTTTCATTTTCTTATTCTAAAAAAAAAAAAGTCTCCATTAAAGATCAAATTTTCACTAAACTCTTCAATAAACCCATTCATAAAGATCTGAGATTCATGAAGTTTCTCTCTCAAAAATACTAAAATCACCAAGCTCAATTAGACAATCATGGTGACACCCAATTCCCCATCTTTCTTACTATTACAATGGCTTTCTCACTCTGTTTTGTTAAAATTCGATTCTCTGAGATACAAAATGAGGTACGGATGATTGTCCCTATAAACGAATTTGGATTCACACACAAGGGTCGTCTCAAGCTCAATGTTTCGAAGATCTCGATTCCTTGTAAGTATTCAGAGCCTAATCTCGCTTTCTTCCTCTGTACAGGGGAATCGTGGATTCATGTCCTTTAGCGGCTTGAAGATGGTGAGATTGATTGTGCTCTTAGATCTGATATTTTGTATAATGAGACCGATGCAGATCAATCCATGCTTCTTTTCGCTAATTGCAATTCGGGGTCGACGGTCTCAATGAATGTAAGGTCAGCGATGTACAATCTTGACGGAAAAGGAAATGTCTGGTTTACTTTCTATTCTCGTTGTCGTATTTTATTATTGAATTTATGTTTTATACAAGAAACGACTCACCACTGCAGACACTTCAAAATTGGAGATCTATTCTTTATAAACCAGCAAATTTTAAGAAGATTGGTATCTTTAAAATTTGATTTTCATTATAAATGGAAATGAAATAAAAACCATTCATATATCACAAAATTAATTGAATGAAAAAATTAAGGAGAGAAGAAAACCTTAGGAGGGGAAGAAGAAGGAAACTTCTTGCACCGCCCCATAATTATATAAAAAAAAAGAAATTTGTGGCCAAACCCCTTTAAGTTTTAATTAATATACACTTAATTTTCTGTTTTTTTTTTTTTGGTGGTAAAACTCCCTTAACTTAACTTCTGATTGCAAATCCATTGTATTAATTTCAGTGTTAAATGCCAACTAGGACACTAACTTGTATTGTCAATGTGTACATAGATACAGAGGCATGTTTTTATTGGTCTAAAGAATTTTAATTATTTTAATAATTTTTATTATTTTAGTAATTTTCAAATTATTTGAAAATTACAAAAGTAATATTATTAATTGAAAAAAAATATAATATCAGATTTTTTTGTTTCCTTCTTCACCATTAACGACAGACACACCACCATCACCACTAACGGCCACCATCCCCATTACAACCCATCACCAACCATTAACGGCGCCACCATCACCATTGACGACACCACCATCACCATTGACGACACCACCATCACCATTAACGGCACCACCATTGACCGCCATAACAACCACCGCAATTTATTTCGAACGATCTCAAACTCAAATTCAAACACAAACTAAAAAAATAAACTGAAAAACACTATCAATACAAAACAAGAGAAGAAAAGCCCCAATCCCAATCTCAAACAAGAGCAAGAAATGAAAAAAAAAATAGAAAGAGAAAGAAAAAAAATACTAAACTTAGATCTGAACCGCTCTCCACTCTTCCGCCTCCATCAACCTGTATGACAGCCTCCATCCAAAATCTTCATTAATGTCGGTGAGAAAACAGAGGCCACAAATGGCCAAGAACCCCTGTCTCACGCGATTTCTCTCTCACACGATTCTTTGTCAAGACGACCGGAGTACCATCAACTCCCCCAAGACCAATAAATCTCGATCCTATCTCTTCCCTTGATCTGCTGTCCTCCGCCTCCACCGTCTAGCTGTTGGGTTTTATGCCCTAAATAAAACTCCATTTCAATGTAATCTATTTTATTCAACATCAATAAAGAAACAGAAGTATTTTTCATTCATTTGTGTATGTTTCGGTTCACTTTATCAATTGCTTGTCTATTTGATTTATAAATTCATCTTAAACTCTTTTCACATACTTGATCCTGTTTATTGTGTTGTCACACTTTGGAAAGTAAACATGACTATATGAATAAAGTTTCCTAGATTTATCAGACATAGGGTTTTACTGATATGATAATCTACAACAAGAGTTTACTTGCATTTGGAGAAATGCTATGTTCTTTCCAAAACATTGGTTAAAGTAAAGCTCAGGTTGGATGCATGGAGTATGCATCGGAAGGGACCGATATTGAACTTTGACTTAGATTTATTAAACTTACCGTAAAATCTATTCAAGTCAATATCGCCTAGTTGATCCTAGATCAAATGTTCTTAATCCTGTTATGATTAGGCTCAATCTTGAAAGGCTATTCGTGTTCTTTGATTTTTTAGTTAAGCCTACTTTTAGGTCAGGGTGATACGTACATTTTGGGAACACGGTAGTGCAATTGAGTGGGAGCGCTAACATAAACATGGAATCTATAGCTTCTATCTGGCGAATAGTAAGCAAAGGATGATCTCTTTCGAGCTTGACCAAACGAACATAAATGGTAGAGTACTCATTTCACATAAGCTGAAATATCATTTATACGGGGTCAAGTGTTTTAAGGATACATAGTAGGGTGTAACGGTAATCTAATCCCTTTACAGTGTAGATCATTCATATAGAGGATCATTGATCAAATTAGGATTATAACAATAGATAACTAATGATGTGTCTATATGGTGGAACATATAGAGCATTCTATATACTGAGAGTGCAATTCTAAGTTCTATGCGTGGATTCAACGAAGAATTAATAAGTTAGTGAATTTTAGTAATAAATTCTTGATCTACTTATTGGAAGCTCGGTTATATAGACCCATGGTCCCCCCACTAGTTGAGATAATATTGCTTGTAAAACTCATGTAATTGGTTTTGATTAATCAATTATAATTCTCAAATTAGACTATGTCTATTTGTGAATTTTTCACTAAGTAAGGGCGAAATTGTAAAGAAAGAGTTATTAGGGGCATATTTGTTAATTATGATACTTTGTATGGTTCAATTAATAAATATGATAAATGACAATATTATTTAATAATTATTTATAGTTATTAAATAGTTAGAATTGGCATTTAAATGGTTGAATTAGAAAATTGGCGTTTTTGAGAAAATCAGATACCAAAGTGATAAAACTGCAAAATTGCAAAAAGTGAGGCCCAAATCCAATAAGCCATGGCCGGCCACTTTTTTAGGTATTATCCTTTGATATTTTCATTATTTTGATGCCAAATAATTCAAACCTAACCCTAGTGGAATGCTATAAATAGGTAGTGAAGACTTCAGGAAAATTACACTTCTCATTCAGAAAAACCTGAGCCTCTCTCTCTACCTTTGGCCGCCCACGCTCTCTCTCTCTCTCTTCCTCCTTAATATTCCGAAACCGTTAGTGATTAGAGTAGTGCCCACACACACAGTAAGTAATACCTCAATCATAGTGAGGAAGATCGTGAAGAAAGATTTTCAGCAAAAGAAGTTTCAGCATCAAAGATTCAGAGAAAGAGATCCAGGTTCAGATCTTGATAATACTCTGCGACAGAAAGGATACAAGGGTTGGAGATCTGAACGGAAGGAGTCATTTAATTCTGCTGCACCCAATGTAAGGTTTCCTAAACTTTATATGTGTTTATTTCATCGTTTTAGAAAGTTCATATTTAGGGTGTTAATCAACATACTTGTGAGTAGATCTAAGATCTTGGTAAAATAATTTCCAATACTAGCACCTTTGACCTGGGCTGTGTCACCTGCGCGAGAAGATGGAGAGAAGAAGAAAGATTGATAATTTGTTTTTTTAGTTTATTTTTTAACTTTTTATTATTTTATAATATATTTTTTAGTTTTATCGCTCAAAAAAATATATAATTTTTTAAATTTTATATATTTTTTATAATTGTAAGTAATTTGTAAAGATTAAAATAATTAAATTATATGGACTAATAAAAACATGTCACGTGTACATAAATGTACAAGCAATCCAACTTGGCATTTTAGTTGGCATTTAACATTGAAATTTAACTGATACATTGAATTTGCAAACAGAAGCTAAGTTAAGGGAGTTTTGCCATAAAAAAAAAAACAGGGAGTTAAGTATATGATAATTGAAACTTAAAAGAGTTTGGCCGCAAATTTCTCTAAAAAAAATATTGTACTTGTTAATGGACTTTTGAATATTTTTCCAATAATAAGCGATAGAAGCTTTTAACTTTCATTTGGTATCAGTATTCTTTTTTCTTAGAAAAGAAAATAAAAAAGAAAGATTTAATCTACTACATAAAATTACATATTATATAATGTTGACCTTCAAAAATCATATAAATAATTTGTTAAAAAAATGTCAGTATAGTGTAGAGACAAAATTAACGTCATTACTATAAAATTATTCTATATATATATGATAGTATATATATAAAAGTAGGGATATGATTTTGTCCCGTGATGTACTTTCACGGAATGTATTCTGTGGTACATTAGATGGGTCTCAAGGTACATTAAATGAGTGTCAGGGTACGTTTCTACTTTTTAACCTTAATTACCCCTAGATCAATCTCAGTCGTCAGATCAAATAACTCATTCATCTGACGGCTGTCGTACATCACGGATTACAATCCGTGAAAGTACAATAACGGGACAAAATTATATCCCTATAAAAGTATTTAGAGGAGAAGAATGGAACAATATAAAACTAGAGAATAGAAGAACAAACACCCAAAGTGGAGATGGGAATCACCAAAACCTTGAACAAGGTTAAGATTATTTCTCTCTTTATAAAATACTTAGGGCTTTGTGAAAATACTTCTAAGAATTATCAATACTTAGAACTAGCTTTGTGTTTGAAAGATAGAAGATATAAGTGTGTCTTAAAGGATGAACAAAATGATCTCTATTTGTAGTGTTTATGATCACACACTTTGAAATTCAAACATCCTACACCCAATGACTGTTAACATTTCTTAATTGGGTATAAATGAAATTAAATAGATGATTTGAAGGTTACGAGAGTTATTAAAAGTCACCCCATAGTAAAAAAAAAATCAACATTAAAACTGAAAAAAAATAATAACTAATTACTTGTTACTAAATTTTTGAGCTTTTGTAAATAATTCTCCAAACCATTCCAAATCATTATCACTTTATTTAATATCACTTATACACATTATAAATGACAAAATTAAATCCCCAACAGCTATATTTGCATTGTAGCTTTGAATTTCAAAAGATTAAGTTGTTTAACCACTTTTTACACACTTAATTGGTGATCATGTGGAAGTTACAAAATATAGTAACTTCACCTCTTATGTTACAATTTCTATGAATATTACATGTATGTATCTCCCAATCATATTATATTGTAATTATTACATGTATGTAATTACTCTCAATCATATTTATATATTATACTCATAATAATATATATAATATATCACAATTTTAATCTTAAATATTATATTATTTAATAAATAATATAACCGATTTTTTATTTGTGCAATATTGTCTATGGATTTCTCTTATGAATATGTATTTTTCATATTTAATATCATATATTCTTGATTGTTTGAGCATATTTTTACTTAGCTTTTTATTGTGCAAAAATATAATATTTTTTAATTGAATGTTTTCTATTAAATTGTTCTAATCTAATCCTTAGAGTATAAATATTATATTGTGCCTAACACATAATTTCTTTTATTTCTTGTAGTTTCATTAGGTTGTTACACAACTAATACTTAAAAATTATATATTTTATAAGTAAAGAAAAATCTCACTTTTTAGAAAGAAACTTGTGCTTAAATAGAAAATATAATGTGATTTATTTTAATTATAACTAAAACTTAAGAATCAATATATTTATAAATATTATTGAACTTGAATTTTGTAAATTCTAATATCTTAATAATTTTCCTTTACACATCTTATTTGCTAATTATTTTATTCTACTCATATTTTATATTAAATCCTTGTATTACTTATTTTTTATTTTTCTAAAACAAAACCTCATTAAATATTTGAAATTAGGTTAAAATTTAGTTACTTTGTTTTAAATAGTTTCTCTTTCATGTTTTTTTTTCTGATACGGTGATCAAAATCACACAAGATTATCAAAGCAGCAATCCACAATTGGCGACGGTACCTCCTCGAACCAGGATAGCTCATTGTATTTCTCAACTTATCCCAAATAATAAATAAGTGCATTTGACATTGTTTTTTGATAATAGTTTTTTTTTTAAAAAAAACAAAATATTAAGATTAAAATATTGTTTTCTACTTTAAAAATAATTTTTCACTCTCTCACATCACTTTCTTTTTTGTTTTTTTTTTATCTCAAGTCATTTTTTCTTGAGAAATGTTAAAAGACACTAATGGTGCTTAGCACCATCCTACGTATCAATATTACTATTGATGGAATTAAGTATCGAGTCTCATATAATTTACAGGTGTCCAATAACAAGTTCTTTTTTCTTTCATCACTTTCTCTCTGCTTATTTTTCTCTTTTTTGTTTTTTTTTTTTTTTATCTCAAGTCATTTTTTCTTGAGAAATGTTAAAAGACACTAATGGTGCTTAGCACCATCCTACGTATCAATATTACTATTGATGAAATTAAGTATCGAGTCTCATATAATTTACAAGTGTCCAATAACAAGCTCTTTTTTCTTTCATCACTTTCTCTCTGCTTATTTTTCTCTTGTTACTTGCTCTCTCCTTATTTTCTCACACATTCATTTTCTTTCTCCTCATTCATTGTTTATCGTATAATATTTTTAGGTCAAGGTTCGAGGATAGGTTGGGGTTGACATCAGGGTTTGAGGTTCGAGTTTCAGTCCAAGGTTCGGGGCTCGAGCTTTGGATTCGGGGTCTGAGGTCGGGGTCGAGTAGAGGTTTATAGGTTCAGGCCTGGGTTTGGGTCTGGATCTGGGTCCAACTAGCCTTGAGTCTGAGGTTTGAGTTTGGGTGAAGATGCTTTAGGTCTGGGTAGTGGTCCGAGGTCTAAATCTGGGTCCGGGTCCAAATCCGATTCTAAGTAAGTACGGCTCCAAGTTTGAAAAAAAAAATGATTTGCAATAAAATTTTTTTTTTTTTAGCTCCAAAGGGGAAAATGATAAGATTGGTCAAAGAGTATTAGGCTTTACATTCTGTCATCAAAACTTACAGAATATAGACTAGCTACCTTTCTAGTATCTCTCACAATTCAAACTTTGGAACATTATTTCAAACCTTTTCTATTGGAACTTTGTTGATTTGTTTCTCTCAAACTAACGTTGCCTTAAAGGGTGGGCAATATTAATGCATGCACCGTGAAATATGAAAATTACTGCATACAATTTTAAAACTTGTAACATCATTTCAAATTTTAATGATGTTTACAGTAATATTCTATGAAAATATTTAATATAAACATGGTTAGACATAAGAATCATGAAAATTGATACTTCAGTATAGCATAGTTTAAACTTAGCTACATATAGTTTTTCTACTAAAATAGTAATTTTTAATTTAAATGCTCCAGTTTTGATCCATTAAAATAAATAACTAATATATAGTACATATGATTTTATAGTAATAAATCTTACTTGTTTAGGTTTAGAAGTAAGTCTATAATTATTAGGTAGTATAATTATTAAAGTAGTAATTATATTATATTATATTTAAAATATAAAATATATATAATTATGAGATGACAATTAGATATGCATTCATAATATCACTACAAAAAATTTTACTTTTAGTCACAACAAAATTTGTGACCAAAAGTAAAAAAATTATGACTAATTATAAATTATCATTTTTATGTTGTGACTAAAAAATCTGTGATAAAAAGTATTAGTCACAAAAATTACAATTTGTTGTGGCCAAATGTATTTTTAGTCACAATAATTGTTGTGACTAAAACTAAATTAATGACAACTTGTAACTAAAGTTATATTTTAGTCACAAGTAACATTTTGTTGTGACGGTAAAAGTCACATTTAGTCACAAAAAAATTATATTGTGACTAAAAAATTGTCACTTAAATAAGCAATTTTTTGTAGTGTATTATGTTTGACAAAATAATTAGTAATTACACATAAAAAAAATAATATTTTTTAATAATTATATTTAAAATGAATTTTTTTTTATAATTACGTAGTGTAATTACTCAATTTTCACTGGGTCTAGAAGAATTGAAAGGTGTAATTAGAATTTCTCAATAGCCTCAAATTACACCGTTACAGTTTATATAGTCAAACAAACATATTAAATTATATAATTACATTCAATTACACCTGAATTCAATTATACCATCGCTTTCCAAACACACTATTAATATCCAATTTTAAGTTACTTGTTGTTTTTCTCAATGCTCTATTTTCATCATGATCATAAAGTATCATATTATTATTAGTACAATTTAATATTAAATTTTACTTATTTTACTTTAATAATAATTATAAATAAAAATTGCCACCTATTTATAGGGTACTACCTTATGGTAGTTTTAGACAACCTAAAAGCAATACTTAATTTTGTCATTTTTTAAGCAAATATTGCCCCCATTATCTTAACTTATTTATTTATTTATTTTAAAAAAAAAACTACTTTTGAGAGTATTTCAAAAAAGAAGATATATTTTCTATTTTTTCCCTGGAAATTTATGGGAAAAATTCTTATGTAATTTATTTTGTTACACTTAAATTTCAATGTGATTTTTCTGGTATGACAAAAATTCTATTGTTGTTTATTTTAAATTTTTTGGTATCAAATTTTTTTTTTGTAGTTTATTTGCAAATTTTTTAATCATTAGGAGTTTTTTTCATAAATTTAAGAAAATGTAATAGAATTTACTTTTATATGACATAGATATGGAATTAAAAAATAATTAAAGTTAAAAATATGAGAAAAACAATACATAAATTTGATAAAACTTGTAATAATTAAGTTTCGTCGAAAAAGTTACCGGTGCTAGAAAAATTACTGGAAAAGTTATTGTTACCAGAAAATTCATAGTCCCCAAAAAAGTCACCGGAAAAGTCACCATCGCCGAAAAAGTTACTAGAAAAGTTACCAAAAGTAAATGTCTCAAATATATATAAAAAAATATATAGAACTGGTTTCATAACATAATGAATAAAAAGAAGGGTAAATACCATTTTGGACCCTGTGTTTTGCAAAAGTTACTAATTGGACCCTCTATTTTGTTAAATGATAAACTGGACCCTTTGTTTTGTTAAATGGTAAAAATAGGACTCTAAGCTCAATTTTCAATAATTTTATTTATTTTTTAATATATAATTAACTTTAAGACAATTTATAACACGAGCATATACAAAAAATGTAACTGATTTTGTCATAACATCTCTAGATCGGATTATTATTAAGTTTTTATTTTGACAAAAAATCAATTCAGGGTCCTATTTTTACTATTTAACAAAACAAAGGGTCCATTTTATCATTTAACAAAACAGAGGGTCCAATTGGTAACTTTTAAAAAACACAAGGTCCAAAATAGTATTTACCCTAAAAAGAAATTTAATTGCTTCTTTTAGAGGACTAATACTTACCTTACTCGTACTGCAAGTAAACTAAGGTTGTTAATACAAAATAATTTAAATCGGTTATAATTAAAATAGAACCAGTTCTGTAACATAATAAATAATACAAAATAACTCAAACCAATTATAATTAAAATAGAACCGGTTCTATAACTGTAAAGCCCGCTTAGTTAATTTGGAAATTAGCAGTTATTTATGTTAATCAGGAAATTATTTATAGCTATTTAAATAATTTATTATGGATAGTTATGGAATTCAAATATGCATGTGTATGTTATCGGTAGCTTTTATGTTTCGTATTTCCGGTGTCCGGTATTTTGGAACGCGGCGTTTGGCTCAGTAGAAATCACAACTTAGTATGTTAGTATTTTGGGGACGGGTTTTAGACATTGGGAATGTCGGGAATGGCCGGGAATTTAGAATGTCCCAAAAATACCCCTTTAGTATGAATTATGTGATTTTATGGTGGAGGGGCAAAATGGTCTTTTTGCCCCATTAATGTTTTGTCTTATATGATTTATTAATGGAAAAAAAATAAGTGTTTATTTATTAAATGTTGGCTGAAATGGTTTTATTAAGTTGATATATTATGTCATTTATTCTTTTTCTAACACTTAGCTTATTTTGAAAAAGAAATTCCAAAAACTCACACACAATCACTCTCTCTCTTTCGGCCATCTTTGAGCAGCAAGGAGGGGGAATTTTCTTGGTGATTCAAGTCTTCATTGTGTTAATTTTTGTGATCCTTAATTGCTTGTAAGTGGTTCTCAACCTTTCTTGGTGTTTTACTTGTTTTTCTTGAAAAAAAAAGATGATGAATGCATGTGATTGTGGAATGTTGTTGCTGCTGTAATTAGTTCTTATTTTCTGAGTTTAAGCATGTTAGTTTAGGGTTGTTTTGATGCTTGATTGCTAGGTTGAGCATCTTTAGAGGGTTATATGTGAAATTATGTAATTTTGAGAGAAAATGCCATGAATTGTTTCTGTGAATTGCTGGATGTTGTTGTTGATTTTCAGAGGCTATATTATGCTAGTTTAGGTTGATTTTAGCTGGTTTGCATGCTTGTTTTGTGGTTTTGCTCAAGCTTGAGTTTGGAACTCAAAGCTTGAGCTCCAATGGCAAAATTTGTGTATGTGGTTTCTGGGTAGGTTTGATGCCTTGGAAATGTTTATTAGGGTCTAATTAGCAGTGTTGGAAAGTTTGGGATCAATTGGGTTCGAATTGGTCTAGATATGGGAATTTTTGGTTCTTTGCGAGGAACCGGAATTCGGTTGAGCATCCGGAATTCGGATGGGGGTTCGAATTTTCCCGAGCCGGAATTCGGTTGGGCAACGGACTTCGGATGGGGGATTTTTCGAACCCTAGTTTTCCTCGTTTTTGGGTTTTTAGGGGTATTGCCATGCTTTTTATCGATAGGGAAACTTTTAGTTTCAAGTTTTAGTCCGGGAAGTGATTTAGCGTGTCGCTTATAGCGTTGTGATTTTTATGGTTTAGGAGCCGATGTCCGTAGTTCGGCTTCGGTTCCGGTCGGGTTGGCCAAGACACCTGAAATCGGAATCCAGGTAAGATTAGTATAACAGTATGCATATGTAGTTTACATGTTTAGCGTGCATGTAGGAAGCCTGTTAGTTTACATTAGATATGTATTTAGGCTTCGAACCACCCAACCCTGTCACGTCGGTACAGGCTGGAGTATGACCAGCAGCCGGAGTATGACCGGTTCGACCGATCAGTCGACACTTGGTTGGTGGTTCAAAGGTTATCGACCTATCCGTCGGTACAGTGGAGTATGACCAGCGGCGGAGTATGACCGGTTCGACCGATCAGGAGGATACTTGTCAATAGTGCCGTCCCCTGAACGTTCAAAACTCAGTACCATGTTGGACATGGCAGTAGTGCTCAGTACCATGTTGGACATGGCAGTAGCGGGACTCAGTATCGTGTTGGACACGGCAGTCAGTTTTATGTATGATATTATTATGCTTTTCTTGCGAGTACGTCGACTCACGGTTTTCGTTGCATGTGTAGGTAAAGGCAAGGCGATTCTTGATGGACCGTGAGCGAGCTTATGAGATTGTACATGTCGGGGCGGTTAGGCCTGGAGCGTACGATCCTCGGGACAGCACGGCTGAGATTTTGTAATTGTCGTTAGACGACTTTATTTTGATGTAAAAGTTGAACAGTGAAAACGTTTGTAAATATTTTATAAATCGGGATCCCGTGACTTTTTGTTAAAATGGTTTATAGTTAATGAAAAAGCAAAATTTTAATTAATCACGTTTTTCCATAAACCTCGTTGATTAGCAACGAGCTGCACAGTACGTTTAAAAATCACGTAATACGCCTAAGTTAGTTAGGGTGTTACAATTTGGTATCAGAGCCGCCAGGTTGTCTTCCGAAGATCGTCACGACATGTACAATAATCATCAGCAGTTAGCTCGGTTCACGGTTCAGTAAGCCTTTATTGCTTTAGTAGTTTATTTTATTCAGTTATGAAAAAAAGAAAAGCCTGTTAGGAAGCATGTTAGTAGCCTGATAGTAGAATAGGCGCATGTTTCATTTCTAATTTCCAAATTAAGCGGCATTAGTAAGCTCGCCCTGAATACGACCTGATATGCCAACTCTTGGTTTCGCAGGCGGTTCTAGCTAGATGGACGCCAGGCGGACCACGAGGAGTCAGGGCAACTCCGTAGGGTCGAATCAGGGACAGGGAGCTCAGTTTCCCCCACCTGCTAGGGGCCGAGGCAGAGGTCCCCGAGGCAGGGCTCGTGGTCGGGGTGATGAGAACCCGCCACAGGCTGCCCAGGCTCCCCCGGCCGATCAGGGAGCCCGGGTGGGAGTTGCGGTTTGCGGAAATGCAAGCCGGGATCGAAGAGCAAGACCTCGAGATTCGAGAGGTTAAAACGGCGGGGTGCTCCTGCCGGTTCGGTCTTAGGTAGTTCCGGCGGCACACCGCCCTCGCCCTGTGCCGAGATGGTAGTGGCGGCCCACAGATTGGAGCCGTTGTATGAGAGGTTCCGGAAACAAGCACCTCCGGTATTCCTGGGAGGTCCAGATGTGTCGAAAGCCGAGCAGTGGCTTACGGTGATCACCAGAATCTTGAACTTTATGGGTGTCACCGGCAACGACAGAGTGGTGTGCGCCACATTTCAGTTCCAGGAGGATGCCCTGGTATGGTGGGACATGGTGTCTCGGATTCACGATGTCACCACCATGACTTGGGAGAGGTTCGGGAACTTTTCAACGCGAAGTACTACAACGAGGCGGTTAGAAGCGCCAAGAGAAAGGAATTCGTTCACACGACCCGGCGGGAGAACATGAGTGTCACCGAGTATACAACTCGGTTGTGGGTTGGCGAGGTTAGCCTCGGGTATCGTGCCGACCGACTTCAGCAGAAAGGAGAAGTATCTGGACGGGTTGAATCCCAAGATCAGGCATGACCTGATGATTACCACCGACGACAGCACCACCTACGCTCAGATGGTGGAGAAGGCACTGCGAGCTGAGGGCGCAGTGGGGTGCATGTCAGAGTCAGCTAGTACTCCGATTAGTGGCGGAGCTCCTACCCCTCCTGCATCAGGATTTAGCAGGGGGAGTAGTGGTTCGGCCATTGATCGAGGAAGAGGGCACCCATCCGCTTCCGGCGGCTCGAGTCGAACAAGGGGTTCGGGGGAACCGAACGAGAGGGAGTCGTCCCGGTGGTAATGAGACTCGCTTCTCCTATCCCGAGTGCCCTATACGCAAGAGGCATCATCGGGGAGAGTGCAAGGGGCGGTGGATGCTTCCATTGTGGCATGCCGGGCACTTCAAGAGGGAATGTCCCCAGCTTCGGCCAGAGGCACCGAGAGCTCCAGCGATACCCACTCCCGGCCGGGGTATTCGCCATCACGCGGGCCGATGCGGATGCCGGCCCATCGGTTGTTACGGTCGGATTCTTATTAACGACTCGTTTTATTCGGTCTTGTTTGATTACGGGGCTACACGTTCTTATGTGGCGGCCAGAGTCTTTAGTAAGTTGGGTAGACCCTTTGATAGATATGAGTCAGGGTTTGGAACCCTGTTACCTGGCGGAGAATTGGTTATCTCCAATAGGTGGATTAGGTCTATGCCGATCAGGATAGACGGTAGGGAATTAAGCGCTGATCTGATAGAGATGAGCTTAGTCGAATTTGATATTATTTTAGGAATGGATTTCCTATCTAAATATTCGGCGAGCATTGATTGTAAGAGGAAGATGGTGGTCTTCCAACCGGAAAGTGAAGAACCGTTCGTGTTTGTGGGTTCGGTTCAGGGATCTCGGATCCCGGTGATCTCGGCTATGTCAGCGAGAGAATTATTGCACGGTGGGTGCTTAGGGTTTCTGGCCGTGGTGGTGGACACCACTCGGCCAGACACCATTCGGCCAGAGGACATCAGAGTGGTTCGGGAATTTTTGGACGTTTTTCCCGAAGAACTTCCAGGGTTACCACCTCATCGGGAGATTGACTTTGTGATTGACTTGGCACCAGGGGTGGATCCGGTTTCTAAAGCCCCGTATAGGATGGCTCCAGCTGAACTTAAGGAGTTAAAGATTCAGCTCCAGGGGTTGCTTGACATAGGATTCATTCGGCCCAGTGTATCACCTTGGGGAGCCCCGGTTTTGTTCGTGAAGAAGAAGGATGGCTCTATGAGGATGTGCATTGACTACAGAGAGTTGAACAAGCTGACGGTGAAGAATAAATATCCATTACCTAGGATCGATGACTTGTTCGATCAGCTTCAGGGGAAGACGGTCTTTTCTAAGATTGACCTCCGTTCGGGTTATCATCAGTTGAGGATCCGAGAGGAGGACATTCCAAAGACGGCTTTCCGCACTAGGTATGGACACTACGAGTTCCTGGTTATGTCATTCGGACTAACCAATGCTCCTGCAGCATTCATGGACCTGATGAATAGAGTATTCAAGGATTTCCTCGATATCTGTGTAATTGTGTTTATCGACGACATCCTCGTGTACTCTCAGTCAGAAGAGGAGCATGAGTTACATCTTCAGATGGTACTGCAACGACTTCGAGAACATAGACTCTACGCCAAGTTCAAGAAATGTGAGTTCTGGTTGTCTCAGGTGTCCTTCCTAGGGCACATTGTGAGTAAAGATGGGATCAAGGTGGATCCCGGGAAGATTGAATCCGTCAGGGATTGGCCGAGACCGAAGACAGTGACAGAGATCAGAAGCTTCTTGGGGTTAGCTGGGTATTACCGTAGGTTCGTGGAGGGGTTCTCCAAAATTTCAATGCCCCTAACCGAGCTTACAAAGAAGAATCAGCGATTTATCTGGTCAGATAAATGCGAAGCTAGTTTTCAGGAGCTGAAACGAGAGGTTGATTCTTGCTCCGTACTAGCTTTGCCTTCGGACGAGGAGAAGTTCGTGGTCTATTGTGACGCATCCAAACAGGGTTTGGGGTGCGTATTGATGCAAGCCGATCGGGTTATCGCTTACGCCTCCCGTCAGTTAAAGGATTATGAACAGCGATACCCGACTCATGATTTAGAATTGGCCGCTGTGGTTTTTGCACTGAAGATTTGGCGGCATTACTTGTATGGTGAGAAGTGCGAGATCTACACCGACCATAAGAGTCTCAAGTATTTCTTTACTCAGAAAGATTTGAACATGAGACAGAGGCGTTGGTTGGAACTAGTGAAGGATTATGATTGCGAGATCCTCTATCATCCCGGGAAAGCCAATGTAGTGGCCGATGCCCTGAGTAGAAAGGGGCCCGGGCAGGTAGCTAGCATGGTTCAGATCTCACCTCGGCTAGCAGAGGATATGGTCAGGTCCAGCATTGAGTTTGTGGTAGGTCAGCTACACAACTTAACGCCGCAATCCGATACGTTAGAAAGAATAAAAGTTGCTCAGACGACAGATCCGGAGTTAGTGAAGATCCGAGATGAGGTATTGGCTGGTCAAGCCAAGGACTTTTCAGTGTCAGATAGTGGGATGCTTTTGTATAAAGCCAGGGTTTGCGTCCCGAACAGTGTGGACTTGAGGAACGAGATCTTTGAGGAGGCTCATTCTACCCCATATTCTCTGCATCCCGGCACCACCAAGATGTACCAAGACTTGAAACCGTACTTCTGGTGGAACGGTATGAAGAAGAATTTGGTAGAATTCGTATCGAGATGCCTCACATGTCGACGCAGATCAAGGCCGAACATCGAGAGACCGGGGTTGTTGCAGCCTCTAACCCTACCAGAATGGAAATGGGAGGACATTACTATGGATTTTGTGGTCGGGTTACCTAGGACCACGGGTATGTATGATTCCATCTGGGTAGTGGTGGACCGATTTACGAAATCTGCTCATTTTCTGCCGGTCAGAACGACGTTTACAGTGGATCAGTTGGCAGAGTTATATGTCAGGGAGATAGTGAGACTTCACGGGGTACCGAAGTCTATAGTTTCGGACAGGGATCCGAAATTCACCTCCAAATTTTGGCAGAGTTTACAACGGGCAATGGGTACGAAGCTAAAATTCAGTACAGCATTTCATCCTCGGACGGATGGTCGGTCGAGAGGACAATTCGGATATTGGAGGACATGCCGAGAGCTTTGTGTTATGGACTTTGAGGGTTCATGGAATAAATACCTACCGTTAATAGAGTTTTCGTACAACAACAGTTACCAGAGTACGATAGGGATGGCACCCTATGAACTGTTGTACGGTAGGAAGTGCAGATCCCCTATCCACTGGGATGAGACAGGGGAGAGGAAATACCTTGGTCCAGAATCAGTTCAACGGACCAATGAGGCAATAGAGAAGATTAAAGCTAGAATGCTTGCCTCCCAGAGCAGACAGAAGAGTTACGCAGATCCGAAACGTAGGGATGTTGAGTTCCGTGTAGGGGACCATGTGTTTTTGCGAGTATCTCCGATGAAGGGGATTAAACGTTTCGGGAAAAGAGGCAAATTATGCCCTAGGTTTACAGGACCTTTCGAGATTCTCGAGAAGATAGGTCAAGTGGCATATCGGTTAGCATTGCCTCCAGCTTTATCAGCAGTGCACAACGTATTTCATGTCTCAATGTTGAGAAAATACGTTTCAGACCCCTCTCATATACTCAGTTATGAGAGCCTTCAGCTTCAGTCAGATATGTCTTATGAGGAACAGCCAGTGCAGATCCTGGATAGAAAGGATAAAGTCCTTCGGAATAAGACCATAGCGTTGGTCAAGGTTCTCTGGAGAAACAGTAAGGTGGAAGAAGCCACCTGGGAGCTAGAATCAGATATGCGAGCTCAATATCCAGAGTTATTCAGGTTAGATTTCGGGGACGAAATCCTTTTAAGGGGGGGATAGTTGTAAAGCCCGCTTAGTTAATTTGGAAATTAGCAGTTATTTATGTTAATCAGGAAATTATTTATAGCTATTTAAATAATTTATTATGGATAGTTATGGAATTCAAATATGCATGTGTATGTTATCGGTAGCTTTTATGTTTCGTATTTCCGGTGTCCGGTATTTTGGAACGCGGCGTTTGGCTCAGTAGAAATCACAACTTAGTATGTTAGTATTTTGGGGACGGGTTTTAGACATTGGGAATGTCGGGAATGGCCGGGAATTTAGAATGTCCCAAAAATACCCCTTTAGTATGAATTATGTGATTTTATGGTGGAGGGGCAAAATGGTCTTTTTGCCCCATTAATGTTTTGTCTTATATGATTTATTAATGGAAAAAAAATAAGTGTTTATTTATTAAATGTTGGCTGAAATGGTTTTATTAAGTTGATATATTATGTCATTTATTCTTTTTCTAACACTTAGCTTATTTTGAAAAAGAAATTCCAAAAACTCACACACAATCACTCTCTCTCTTTCGGCCATCTTTGAGCAGCAAGGAGGGGGAATTTTCTTGGTGATTCAAGTCTTCATTGTGTTAATTTTTGTGATCCTTAATTGCTTGTAAGTGGTTCTCAACCTTTCTTGGTGTTTTACTTGTTTTTCTTGAAAAAAAAAGATGATGAATGCATGTGATTGTGGAATGTTGTTGCTGCTGTAATTAGTTCTTATTTTCTGAGTTTAAGCATGTTAGTTTAGGGTTGTTTTGATGCTTGATTGCTAGGTTGAGCATGCTAGAGGGTTATATGTGAAATTATGTAATTTTGAGAGAAAATGCCATGAATTGTTTCTGTGAATTGCTGGATGTTGTTGTTGATTTTCAGAGGCTATATTATGCTAGTTTAGGTTGATTTTAGCTGGTTTGCATGCTTGTTTTGTGGTTTTGCTCAAGCTTGAGTTTGGAACTCAAAGCTTGAGCTCCAATGGCAAAATTTGTGTATGTGGTTTCTGGGTAGGTTTGATGCCTTGGAAATGTTTATTAGGGTCTAATTAGCAGGTCTGGAAAGTTTGGGATCAATTGGGTTCGAATTGGTCTAGATATGGGAATTTTTGGTTGCTGCCTGCGAGGAACCGGAATTCCGGTTGAGCATCCGGAATTCCGGATGGGGGTTCAGATTTTCCCAGAACCGGAATTCCGGTTGGGCAACCGGACTTCCGGATGGGGGATTTTTCAGAACCCTAGTTTTCCTCGTTTTTGGGTTTTTAGGGGTATTGCCATGCTTTTTATCGATAGGGAAACTTTTAGTTTCAAGTTTTAGTCCCCGGGAAGTGATTTAGCGTGTCGCTTATAGCGTTGTGATTTTTATGGTTTAGGAGCCGATGTCCGCCGTTCAGCTTCAGTTCCAGTCAGGTTGACCGGCACACCTGAAATCGGAATCCAGGTAAGATTAGTATAACAGTATGCATATGTAGTTTACATGTTTAGCGTGCATGTAGGAAGCCTGTTAGTTTACATTAGATATGTATTTAGGCTTCGAACCACCCAACCCTGTCACGTCGGTACAGGCTGGAGTATGACCGACGGCGGAGTATGACCGGTTCGGCCGATCAGTGACAACTGGTTGGTGGTTCGGTCCATTGACCTATCCCGTCGGTACAGGCTGGAGTATGACCAGCAGCCGGAGTATGACCGGTTCGACCGATCAGGAGGATACTTGTCAATAGTGCCGTCCCCTGAACGTTCAAAACTCAGTACCATGTTGGACATGGCAGTAGTGCTCAGTACCATGTTGGACATGGCAGTAGCGGGACTCAGTATCGTGTTGGACACGGCAGTCAGTTTTATGTATGATATTATTATGCTTTTCTTACTGAGTCTGTCGACTCACAGTTTTCGTTGCATGTGTAGGTAAAGGCAAGGCAGTTGCTGATGGACCGTGAGCGAGCTTATGGGATTGTACATGTCGGGGCGGTTAGGCCTGGAGCGTACGATCCTCGGGACAGCACGGCTGAGATTTTGTAATTGTCGTTAGACGACTTTATTTTGATGTAAAAGTTGAACAGTGAAAACGTTTGTAAATATTTTATAAATCGGGATCCCGTGACTTTTTGTTAAAATGGTTTATAGTTAATGAAAAAGCAAAATTTTAATTAATCACGTTTTTCCATAAACCTCGTTGATTAGCAACGAGCTGCACAGTACGTTTAAAAATCACGTAATACGCCTAAGTTAGTTAGGGTGTTACAATAACAGTGTTATAATAATGAATAAAAATAAATAACACGAAATAATTCAAACTGATTATAACTAAAATAGAACCAATTATATAACATAACGAATAAAAATAAGTAACACGCAATATCTTAAATCGATTACAATTAAAAAATAAAGAGGAAATCAATTCCCAAAATATCGAAATATAAATTAAAAACAAAACTAGTTCAACAATAAAATATGAACATTGTTTTATAATTTAAATATGAATGTGTAAGATGAAAAGTTTGATATTACATCCCTTTTTTTGTTGAAATTTGTTTTTTTTTTCCAAATTTTTATTCTTCACAACTTTTGCTTATCCTCTGTTCTTGTCTATCCTTGTTGCTGGATCTTCTTTTGTTGATTTTTTGTAATTCTTTGTGTGTAATTGCAGTGATGGACTAACAGTCGCTATTTCGTGCAAGGTTTAAGGTCTGGTAAGTTATCATCAATGGAAGTTTTTTGACAAAGAAGTTTCTCTGCAATTAGTGGAATACTTTTCTGATGTTTTTTTTTATTTTTGATTGTTTTATTATGTTCTGATTGAGGTAATGAACCAATGGTTGCTATTTTGTTGAAGGTTAAGCTCAGAAGATCTCATCAATGGAGTTTGTCGATAATAGAGTATCTGCGATTGACAATAGAGAATTGCAATTGTCAAAGATTTTTTAGGTTTTTTTTTTTTGTTTGAATAAACTTTAGATCAATTTTATTAAAATTTTATGAATTTATAGATTCGTTTTAGTTTGTGAATCACGCGGGTGATTCCTGGTTTATAGGATTATCACTTTATTGATGGAAGTTTTGGTTCACGTCAAGAAGATAATGATGTGTCACGATAAGTTGTTGCTTGTTTTTTTTTTTTTTGTAAATATTTTCTTTTTTTTTTTTTTGAATGGAAAATAAATTTTATTAACCAACAAAATCTGTTACCAAACAATGTAACAACTCGGTAGGAACAGACTCCATACCGAAGGTACAACCAGGAAATAACACAGAAGCTCTTGCAAAGTTATGAGCTACCGCATTAGCTGATCGTTTAATAAAATAAATAGAAACATGTTTTAACTCCAACATGAGTTGCTTACATTCAAGAATGATTTGTCCAAACAACGAAAGCATTTTTGTTGAACTTCGTATTGCTTGAACAACCACTAAACAATCTGTCTCAATCGACGCATGTTGCCAGTTTTTCCTTTTAATCCAACTCAGAGCCTCGCGGACTCCGATTGCTTCAGCAATTTCTGGTGTAGCAGCCCCCGAGAAGAAGTCCATTCGGCCTTCAACCAAGAAGCCGTGGTGATCACGAGCTGCCATTCCTAATCCATAGCTGGTTCCCCCTTCAAAAAGAGCAGCGTCAACATTGATCTTGATTCTATTTTCACTTGGAGCGGACCATTTCTCAACCCCATCACCCGTCTGAAGACCAGACCATGATGACTCAATGAGAGTATTTTGAGCATTTGTCCATTGATCAAGATAACCTTTTGCCAATACTACAATTCCTTCAGCGTTTACCAACTTTTTTTGCCAAACAAAATCATTTCTAGCGCTCCATATAGCCCAACAGAGTGTTGCCACCAAACATTTCTTGTTTGAATCCACACCAGAAAAAGTTCCATAGCACCAGTCTAAGAAAGAGGTATGATCATGAAGGATATTTGTTCCAATTCCAACACGGTCCCATACCCTTTTAACATGAGAGCAAGTAACCAGAGCATGGAGAGCAGTTTCTTCTTCAACTCTACAGATCGGGCAGAGAGATTGTACATTCACTCTTTTGGTTTGCAACATACATAACGTTGGAAGACAATTCCTACCTGCACGCCACATTACGTTCTTTACTTTGGGGGGGATTTTAAGCCGCCACATAGTAGTCCAAAACCGTGAAGTAGTGTCATCCTCGTTGTCCCATCTGCCATTAATTTGTTGAAGTACTTTATAGGCACTTTTGACTGAATAGGTACCTGAAGCCTCAAGTGCACAAATCAAAGTATCATCACTAAACGATGGTTGCAAAGGAATCTTCTCAATGAGCTTCCTATCTCTTTCTTCAAAGAGATCTTCCAAGATTTCCAAGTCCCAACCCGTGCCATCCATGGTCATGAGATTGTTCACTTTCGCCTGAAGTAGACTGGGATGAGAGGTAGTGACATAAGGATTCTCTAGGCAAGGTAACCAAGGTTCATTAAGGATGCTGATGCTTGTTCCGTTTCCTACGCACCAACGGAGACCTTTTCTAACAAGTTGTTGAGCTTCCCAAACACTCCGCCAAACATAGCTAGGATTATTCCCTAATGATGCATCCAAATAGGAAGTATGAGGGTAGTAACGAGCCTTAAAGATCCTTGCTACTAATGAATTCGGTTGAGAGATGAGCCGCCAGCCTTGCTTCCCTAGTAGTGACAAGTTGAAGTCTCTGAGATGTCTAAAACCCATTCCTCCCTTCTTCTTATGATTACACAATCGATCCCATGAAAGCCAATGGATTCCCTTCCCAGGCTTATTAGAAGATTGCCACCAAAACTTTGTCATTATTTTTTCCATCTCTCGGGTAGTGTCAATTGGTAACAAGAACACACTCATAGCATAAGATGGAAGAGTTTGGGCCACCGTTTTGATTAATATTTCCTTCCCAGCACGTGAGAGATATTTGGTTTCCCATCCTTCAACTCTTTTGCGGACTCTTTCTTTTAAATAGCCAAAAACCGAAGTCTTGTTGCGAGATATGGTACTTGGAAGGCCCAGATATAGACTATTAGCTCCCGCAATGATCATGCCAAGCCTTTGACTAATGTTGTCACGCATAGCCAAGGTTGTATTGGTACTGAAAAATATAGAAGATTTGGAAAAATTAACCTTCTGTCCTGAAGCTTCTTCAAAAGTACTCAATACTTCCTGAATTCTTGTTGCTTCCTCTGGTGTCGCCTTACAGTATAAGTAGCTGTCATCTGCGAACAACATGTGTGAGATCCGAGGTGCTCCATTTGCAACTTTACAACCATGTAACAGTCCCCGTGCTTCAAATCGACGAATGATCGCTGAAAGGCCCTCAGCACATAGGATAAAAAGATAGGGGGATAGTGGATCCCCCTGTCTTATACCTCTTGAAGGAACTATTGGACCAATCTCATGTTTACCATGAACCACCGTATAGCACGCAGAAGAAACACATTTCAAAAGCAGGCGAGTCCACCAATCCTCAAAGCCCAGTTTTCGGAGCATTGCTTCAAGGAAATTCCACTCTATTCGGTCATACGCTTTACTCATGTCGAGCTTTAAGGCCATGAAACCGTCTTTCCCTTTTCTTTTCCGCTTTAGATAATGCAATACTTCAAAAGAAATAAGCACGTTATCTGAAATAAGTCTTCCCGGGATAAAGGCGCTTTGATTCTCTGACACCAGTCTGTCCATGAATGGTTTCATGCGGTTTACCACCACTTTTGTTATGATCTTGTAGGAAACATTGCACAAGGCTATTGGGCGAAGTTGAGTCATGTTCACAGGTTTCTTTGTTTTCGGAATTAAGACGATATTTGCATCAGCACAACCTTCATCAAACATTCCAGTAGAGAAGAAATTATGAACCATTAGAACCACATCTTTACCCACAATTGACCAGCATTTTTGATAAAAGGCAGGTGTCATACCATCTGGCCCCGGGCTTTTGTCAGGATGCATTTGGAACACCGCTTTCTTAACCTCTTCTTCAGTAACCAACTGCCGAAATTCAACATGAGCCACTTCAGGGATGGAAACCTCTACACAATCAGTAACAGCTTGATGAGAACCTCTAGTCGATTCAAATAAACCATTAAAATAGTTGGTGATGACCGATGATAAGCCACTGTCCCAATCTACCCAATCTCCTTGGTTATTCTGTAATCGATCAATTTGATTATGTCTCTTCCGAGTTGTAGCAGTCTTATGAAAGTAACTACTATTTTGATCGCCTTCTTTCAACCATAACTGTTTTGATCGTTGTTTCCAAAACGCTTCTCGTTGATCAAGTACTTTAAACAATTGCTTCTTGACTTCACTGTATCGCTGAACCGATAGTGTGTCTCTTTTGTTCTTCAGACTAGATAACTCAGTTTTACACTTACGAATTCTCTGTTTAAAATTCCCTGTTATCTCTTTGCCCCAAGGCCCGAGCTTCTCAGCACACAATCTCAATTTTTCAGACAAAGTACTATTCGCTGATATGTTCCAACAATCTCTGATAATTTCACAACAAATAGGCTCTTTGAACCAAGCATTCTCAAATTTAAAGGCAGTACCAGGTGTGAAAGCTTGGTTAATTTCGGGTTCCAAAAAAATTGGACAGTGATCAGAAGATGTTATTTCCAAATTAAATAGAGCAGCAAGGGGAAAAACCTGGGTGAATTGTTCATTGATGAGTGCTCTGTCTAGTCTCACTTCAATCCAGCCGCTTGTTCCACGTCCCTTCTCCCAGGTAAAAGGGTAACCCGAGAGCTCGAGGTCATGAAGATGAGAGTCATTCAGCGCCTGTATGAAACCAGCAATTAAAGGTTGTGGATATCGCCGGCCACCCTTTTTATCTTCTTGTCTCACCACGTTGTTGAGGTCACCTATTACGCACCACGGTAAATTAGAATCTCTTGCGAGATATCGGAGCAAGTCCCATGTGAGATGCCGACGGTTACGCAATGGTTCTCCATATACCCCCGTTAGACGCCAATCTCCTCTTTCAGTCGAGCACACCAGGAAGTCGATGTGGCTTTGAGAGTAACCCAGAATTCTACCATCATTTTGGTTTCTCCAGAGCAAAGCTAGGCCCCCAGCACTTCCACGGGCCTCTACAGTGAAAAGGCCTTCAAAACCCAAAGAACGGCCCACCCTTTGCATTCTATTATTGTCACTTTTAGTTTCACAAAGAAAAATGAAATTAGGTTTCTTTTGAGATACAATCTCCTTAAGGAACTGAATAGCCCGTTGGTTCCCAAGCCCCCGGCAATTCCAACTCAACACATTCATAATTCCCGGCGGGTCTGTGAAACAGAGCCCGCCCCAGACAAGTTTTTTGTATTGCCACCCATTTCAGTAACCATTTCCACATCAAACAAAACTCCTGGCCCATTTGGGTTTGTGTCATTTTTAAAAACTTCCATGTTTTGTGCTTCTAAAAGCCCATGATGGTGGTCAAGGCCCATTCTTCTTTTTTTATTTTCTAGAAAAAGAAGAGCTTCATCAGCATTTACAACACCCGTGTCAAAAGCCTCTCCTTCAAGTTCCGGATTTTGCTCTCCCCCTTGACCTTCCTTATTTATCACTTCAGTTTCCTTCGAAGGGATCTCTATTATTCTTCTTGGGATGTGGTTGACCGGATTCATAGCCGCATTTGATTCATGATTTATTGTATTTGATATCCCTGATTGGCTGCCTCCTGATCTCACGCGATTATGAGTTATCCCAGTTCCAAGATTAGTGGGATTAGACACTGCAGGATTACCGGGATTACGATCGGTGCCGGCTCTGTTCATGCTTCCCGACCTCAGCCACCTCGCACCAGCAGCATAGTTTCTCCGTCTTGGGGCTGCCTTCATCTCCAACCCATACGGTTTTTCAATTTGGTCTATCGGGGTATCAAAGAGTCTATCACAGAATCTCTCAGTGTGTCCCAGCACTCCACATATGAAACAGAATGTAGGGAGGTCTTCATACTTGAATAAAGCATAGCACCACATACCGCCTTGTTTAACAACTTTTTTCTTTCTTTTTAACGGTTGATCGATGTTAACTTTGACATGAATGCGCAGGTAATCTCTCCACACACCTATGAAGTTATTAGGATCAGATTTTACATATGTTCCAATGTAATTCCCAAGTCTCTGGATCACCACTTCCGACATAAAACCCGTAGTCATGTTATGAATTTGCACCCAGAATTCGATCCTGTTCAGAACCACAGACCGGGGGTTTTCGCCTTGCTTCAGCCTCTCGAATATCAAAGGGACTCTATCAAATGTCCACGGACTACCCTCCATTACTCTTTCGATATCTACTTCATGGTAGAATTGGAATAGGTAGAGGTTATGTTCCAATTCTTTCACATACAATCCTCTTCCTGGCTGCCATAACTGTGCCATTTTATTTTGCATTGCTTGGAAATCTATTGACCGATGTGTGAGGAAACGGCCAACCAAACACCACCTGTCGTCTATGTCAGCCGAATCATCATTCCCCCCCTCAAAGATCAACTCTTCTTCCTCTTCATCCTCAATATTAAAAGCTGCATATTGGTCTTCTAGATTGGGTTCGTTATTCATCTTCACGTATCAGGAAAAAAAAAAACAGCAAAACCAATTTAACTAAATAATACAGACACGTACAATACTGTCAAAAGCAGGGCCAACAAAAGCTCAATAAGAACAGTCAAAAAGAATACTCATAACCACTCATAAACAGAGGAAGCAAACAACCATGTCATATGACAAGACAATGTTTGTAAATACTTTCTTAATATAGTATATCATTGAAAAAATTCCTTTTTTTTAACAAGTTATATATATTTTAAGAATAAATATATATATATTTAGTTTTTTTAAAAAAATTTATTTCATCAATGAATAATACTCATTAAAAAAAATATTACATATATATCCTTCAACCTACAAGTTGATCTAACTCATACCCAAAACAAAACCATTATAGTCACGTACACACCCTAACATCCTTAAACAATACACATGATATATATATATATATGGGTGATTATTCAATGGTTATATTTTTATTGTACCCATATAGTTACATTTTTTTTCAGTAATAGCAGGTTAGTAATAGGTAGACTTTCCTTTTTTAGATTTAATTAATTATAATTAACTATTTTCTTAAAATAATTAATTAAATAGACATTCCTTTTTTAGAATTATTTAATTATAATTAACTATTTTCTTAAATTAATTAATTAAATATTTGACAAGACATCTTTTAGCAATTAATATTTATATTTAAATCCTTACTTGAATTATTTTAATAATTAAGCCATTTAATTATAATATTTACAATAAAATTTATTTTTTTTTTTACAAAAATTAAACTTCTTTTGACACAAATTAAAATTCTCTTCTTATAATAAATTTTCAAATAATTAATTATTTTTAAATGATATTTAATTATTTTGTTACAATTATATGAACTAAGTATGAGACCTCAAGCTAATCAATCGATAACAAGTGCAGCCATTTTTTTTCTAAAAAATCCTTAACTTATTTCATTTTTTACTTTTTAAATATTTAAATTAAATAATTAAATAATTAAGTGTAATAATTTAAAATTAAAATTACAAGTATAATAAAATTTAAATTATGAAATTACATGTGTATAATTTTAAATTATAAAAAGTTTTGCTATAAAATTTTAAATAATTTAAGTATAAAAAAATAAATTGCTAAAAGATCCTTATATAGTAATAAATTGCAAAAAATTAATTAATAATTATAATTAATTTAATTTTAAAATATAATTAATCTTAATTAAAGTTTTATAAAGAAATAAATGATTAGGTTACTTTCAGGTTACAAGTTATTTATTATTTATTTTTATTTAATTTCTAAATTAATCACAACCATTTAATAGTAATCCAATGGCTTAAAAAAATGTAACCATGATGGTTACAAGAAAAATGTAACCATGATGGTTACAATAAAAATGTAACCATTGAAACCTCTTCCATATATATATATACTAGCAAAAAGCTACGTGCAAGGCACGTATACTAAATTTTATGTTAGTTTTTTTTTATGTTAGTTGAAAGTGATACAATTAAAAATTAAAGAAAAAATATTATTAGTTATTAGGTGAGATTATTATTATGTGTATCTAAATATTATAGTTTATAATGTTGTCAATTAAAAGTGAATACCGAATGCAATATATTAATGTTTAAGAAAGCTTGATGATTTAAATATGTTATTAAGTTAATCTAAAAATGAATTAAAAATTGATGTTCCAATACTTAAAGAAACATTACTTAAATAGGTGTAAGATAAAAATAAAATTAAAAATCAATCTCTAAATTATTGATAATTGAAGATAGCATTTGTCTGAAAATTGTAGATAAGAAAACTAATGATAGTCATTGGTGGATTTCAATCTTCATTTGCTTCGATAGAGACAATAGTGTAATTTTTGTATTTTGCACTTTTCATTCTAGCCTGGTCCGCATATATTTGGATTGTCCATTTTTTCGTTAATAAATTGAATATGGTAGTGTCGACAAAGCGACGATGTTCCTGCAAACCGTGATATATTTTCATTTAAAATGATTAGACATAGTGTGCATAGTTTATTTAATTAAAAAAATCAACTTATGAAAGACATGTAAAACTATTTTATTTTTTTTAAAATTACACATTTGCAGTATATTTCATTAGTTGGGCAGCAGTACATGAAAATATTTTTTTCACAATATCTGCGAACATGACAGCAGATAGGCTCTTTGTATTGTCATCAAGTTCAACATATGCTATAGCACTGTAAAATGCATAATAAGATTGTTAGTATCTTTTTTTTTCTTAACTTAATTTCAATAACATCATATGTTAGTTGTAATATACCGTGGTGTAGGAAATCCTTCCTAGCCGCATGTTGGCTTGTCACAAATAATTTTTTTATTGCAATTGTATAAATCTATTTTTTTATGACATGCGTCACATGACATGTAATAAAAACTCTAGACAGTATCAGTTATTTTTATTGCCGCCTCAATCCAAAAATATATTTTCTACATCCAAATCAAAAGGTGTTAATAAAAGTAAGATATTGAAATAAAAGTTTTATAAAGTAAATATATATTGTAGTAATCTTTACCTCATTCAGTTGTAGATTTTTCGTCAACTCTGAAATTTAGATGTTAGTCACTATTTCGCTAATATATTTAATTGTGCTTCTAATTTATGAGCACGTGATCAAAAACAGTGTTGTAATGTAGTCTCTGATTTATTTATTTATTTATTTATTTTTTGCATCTAATGCCTCAGGTTTAATTATGATAAGTTATGGTGGGTTTTAGTACATATTTTGCATTAATAGCTAGAACATAGAGAAATTAATAAGATTGGCATTCCTTTTTGTCGCAACATGTACAAAGCAACATAATTATAATAATGCTTTAAGTTGCTTTTATTTTTATTTAACAGAAGACGAAATTATAAATTTTATGACTTTTTAATTATACTCTATGCGCTAAAATATACATTTTTCTTTTAATGAGTGTTTTTATAGGAAAATGGTAATTCTAAAAGAGAAGAAGAAAAAAATCGTAGATGTACAACAACAAAAACCCAATTGTATTTTTATGGATTTAATGAGATGTATTTTATTTATTTTATTATATATAAATAAAAAGTGACCATGAATTTCTCATAAACTATTTTATTTTTAATAATAAATCATTTTATTTTTAATATAAATAAAAAGTCACTCATGAATTTCTCAAAAACCAAGAATTCGGTTATATAGGCAGACTTTATATAGAATAGATATATATATAATATTTAATTAATTAGTTATACATCTACAACTTTGGCGGTAGCAATACTCATAATATAATCAATCTCCTCCGCAACTTCCTTCATGGAAGGTCTGTTTTGTCTGCGTTCCTCTAAACATCCCACGGCCAGAAACCCCAATGCCTTCATAGTATCTCTCTCTAAATCAGTAGTCCCTTCTTTGAGAATCGGATCAACCACATCCATCAACCTCTCTTCCCCTACCATTCTCTGAACATAAACAGCTAAGTTCACATCATCCGATTCTCTCGTGAAATCTATAGCCTTCTGAGAAGTCAAAAGCTCTAACAAAACAACACCAAAACTATAAACATCACTCTTGTCTGTCAACTGATAGTTTCTATAGTATTCTGGGTCAAGGTAACCCAGCGTGCCTTGAGCACAAGTCGAAACATGGCTCATATCTGTATGAGCCAGTCGAGACAGCCCGAAATCCGAAACCTTGGCGCTCATCTTGTAGTCTAATAAAATGTTACTTGACTTCACATCTCGGTGGTATATGGGTGGTACCGCCGAGAAGTGAAGGTAGGATAGACCTTCTGCAGTGTCATGAGCTACACGCAGACGGTTTGTCCATGTTAAATTTTCTCGTTTTTCTCGGAGGTGGTCAAGAAGAGTGCCATTCTCTATGTACTCGTAAACCATGATGGGTTGCTCGAGCTCGACGCAGCAGCCCAGAAGACGAACAAGGTTGCGGTGGTTGACCTGGCAGAGGATCCGAACTTCATTGAGGATTTGGTCTGTACCTTTGGTGTTTCCGAGCTTAGCGCATTTGATGGCTACGGTGGTTCCGTCCAAGAGGAAACCTTTATAGACGTCACCGTAGCCTCCGGAGCCAAGGAGGCGGTCTTTGGAGAAGTTGTTGGTTGCTCTTTTAATCTCTCTGCCTGTGAAGACTTTGGCGGCTCTTCCTCCGGCACCGCTGGCATTCAGTATGTCTTCTCGCTCTTTGGTTAGGCGGTCTTGAGCTTCTTTGATGCGTCTATGACGTTTGTAGAGGATGGCAACGATGGTGGCTACAATCAGAGCTCCTCCAATACCGGAAGTCAAACCTACATGCATAATATTTATTAGTACTAATCAAGTATTGGGTGAAACACTTGTTAGAATTAGAATATCCCCACCTAAATATAAGATACAGTCAATATTTAATTAAGTCCCAAAATCCCAATTATTACGATGAAAGAAACTGTTATGTGAGTCCACCTAAATTTGGGTGCATATCATCACTCTTAAATTTAATTACACCCATTAGGTAAAATTATTGAAAGAATTATAAGAATAACTTTTAGAAGATATAATAAAGATAAATAAGTTTTTTCAAATATGGGGTACGTGTATTAATTAATTATATGCATATCTTCATTAGCTATATACACCCACACCCACACCCACACCCACACCCGTGTGATACAAAACAAAACCAATCCCTAAGTCAACCCACTCACAATGTAAAAAAGTTGACCGTACGTTGTCAACATTAAAATACTGATTTAAATTAAGTTAAATGCTGTCTCTTTCAAGGGTATTACCAAATTTCTACCCATTTCTGTCTTATGTATAATATTATATAAATAAATGTATTTATATATATTTAATATTCATTACGTTCATAGTTTGCACTATATATACTTGGTAAAAATCACCTGTCCAGTGCGTTCCTAGAAAAACAGTCGAAATAGCGTACATACAGAACATGTAAACTAATATTATCTTCAGCACTAACCCGACATAACTTCGACTCAAAATACATTATCTTTGTAAATAATTTAATAATAATTAGATTTACTCAAAAAAAAATTAATAATAATTAGATGAAGAAGAAGAAGTGGCGGCTCACCGGCTATCAGTGCAGTCCGCTTTGAATTTCTGCAACCGTCAAGATCTTGACACGTAACATCTGTCAAAAGAAAAAAATTCAAAGTCAAAACATTAATTTAATTCCAAAACGTCAAACAAAAATATGACACAGCGGTGGAATAGTGAGAAAAGAACAAAAAAAAAATATTTTTTTTTTAAAAAATGACAACTCACTTTTAGTACACAACCCTTGAATAGGATCCCATACGAGCCCCGTGTTACAAAAGCATCGATTGACACCACCATCTGACGTGGCATCGGGCCCACAAGTAGACTTCCCTCCATCCACCGCACAATCGGACTGGCCCCCACACACGGGTTCCCTCGGCGAAACCCACTGGATCTCCAATCCCGGGTCGGGCCACCGACCCACAGGCAAGGTCGGGTTTAAGTTCACGAAGCTCGTGTAGGCGCTGCACCCAGACTCGCGGACTCGGATCATGTACGAGTTCGACGAACCCCCGGCTCTGAACGTACAACACATGAGAGACCTGTCCCTACACGTGGCAAAGCCTCCGCCGTCGGATGAGTTGAGGAAAGTGTTGCAGAGACTGGAGGAAGAGCAATTGAGAGGGGAACGGAGGAGTGAGTCGGAGCAGTTGAGGTACATGATGGTGTTACTGCTGGTCACGTTGAATGGGAGAGACGAGTTGAGTTGGATACCCTGGCGGGAAATATCAGATGTGACGCAGGTGGAGGGTAACAACTGTGAGGGCGCGATGACGAGGCGTTGGGCTGAGGCGGAGATGGAGGTGATTGGGTAGGAGTTGTTGAGTGTGTCGAAGATGAGTGTGCCTGTTTGGCAGCGGATCTTGTAGGACTGGTCCCCACATGTTGAGGTTGTGCTGAGTGGATACGGCACCGTTTTGTTACCGCAGTTGGGGCACTGCTCTATGGAAGTTGCTGAGTCGATGATGAGTGTTAGAATTAGTACGGCCGTGAAGAGGTAGAGGAACCTAGGCGTTGCCATATTAGAAGATAGAGTAGATAGTAATTAATTTTGGAGGAAAGAAGTTGAGACGTTTTGGTTTGCAGGTTGGAGTGTTTTATATCCTTTTGTCTTTGACTTTGTGTGTTATTATGGGAAGGTTTAGGGAAAACATGGAAGATTCTTTTATTTACTTTCTTCTTTTCTCCTCTGACTTTTATATTAATTTCTTCATGTAAAACTAAAATCTTTGAAAAATGTGAAATATTTTGTTAGATTATGGGATCATATTTATCTGCTGGACTGACTTTTGAGATCTTACAAAATCTCTTTATGTAACCTTCTTATTAATCAAATAATTTTCAATAGAAATGCTAAAAGGTAGTCTATATACTGTACCAATAACATTATGAATTAATGTCCAATTTAATACAGCTGTGCTGTGCTGCAGAGAAAAGTAGTTGTTGAAAAGCAGTTGTAGCAGTATTGTAGAAAAAAACTGAACGGAGTGTTTAGTAAATTATAAATTTTGAAGTGTTGCGGGTTTGTTAAGATTTTATTATAGTAACAATAATATTTTAATATATTTCATTAAAAACAAATATATATATATATAAATTATGTTATATAAAATTTTTATTTTCTATTTTTTTAATTATATCTTATAGTATAAATTTATATGCATTTAATAAAAATATTTTTTAATATTATTAAATTATATTTTTATCAATTATAAAAAAATTGTAATTTATAAGAAACTTAGGTTGATATTATTTGTTAATAATGAAAATATAATATAAATATAAAATATTTTTAAAACAAAATAAAAAAAAATTAAAAATTTAAATATTTTTTCTTTCAAAAAAATTATTTTTATTTTTTGTAATATATAATAAATAATTAAATAAATTTTTAGTAAAAAATAATTTATTACAGTCTTTTAATCAAAACAGCTTTTTTCAAAAGTTGGGTTGTACCTGCTTTAGCTTTTAGTTGTAGTTTTTCCATAAATTGTTCAACAAACTGTTTTTTAACTGCTTACCAAACACCCTTTTGTCATAGCTTTTTTGAGAAACAGTTTTTAGCATTTCCAAAAGCTGTGCCAAAATGGTCGTAAATAGTCATTGTGAGTTGTCAAAAAAAAAAATACTAAATAGTCATTGTATCTATCATTTATATTAGAAAAAATTTATTATTGATGCTTAATAATGGTGTATGGTGTTTTAAAATACCACTTTAAAAATATAAGAAAAGTATACTCCAAAAATTCTTAAACTCAAAAATAGTCTCCCCACACTACAACATTCAACACCATTAGCGGCGGACCCCTCCGCCGCTATTGGTGTCCTTTCTGGCCGCTAAAGGATATTAGTGAAGTCCGCCGCTAATGCTTGGTCGTTATTAATAGTATTAGCGGCCAAAAAAGGGTCCGCCGCTAATACTATTAATAGCGGCAGAGCAATAGCGGCGGGACCCCGCCGCTAATGCCCTTTATCAGTTTCGTGTTTCGAGACTGACAAAGGGCATTATCGACGGAGTCCCGCCGCTAATGCTCCGCCGCTAATATCGTCAGAATAAAAAAAAATTAATAAATATTTATAAAAATTTATTTATATATTAATCCTATATATAAATAAATAATTATTTATATAAATATTTAATAAATAAAATCTAATTAATATAATTATAACAATTTAATAAAATTTATTGATAATTTAATAATGTCTCCAAGGTAATTAACTTTAACATATTAATCCTAATAAAATATTGTCTCAAAATTAAACTAAATTATTACAAAACATAAATAAATTATTCATTAACATCTTCATTCAGGTCTCTAATTATAAAATCTTGATCCGGATTATTTTCGTTACGAGTCCCCGAAGCCCATGGCAGAGAAGGCACATATGCTTGGTCTGATGATAAACCCATTGTTAAATTACCGAGCTCAGCTTGGTTGAAAATGGGAGTTGAATAAAATTGGTTCTCCTGCGATGAACTCCCAAATAATCCAAAATCAGCAAAGTTTGAGCCGAGCGGAGGAGACTTTAATGGTGTTCGGTATAAGAACTGATTTCCCGATGGCGGACCACCAACATTGTTCTTCTTTGAGGAAGCTATTTGAGGAAAAGATTGGGGTTGCTGCTGCAAAAAAATTTCAAATTGCTGCTGTGACAAACTTTGGAACTGTTGTTGCGAAGACGGCCGTTGTGGTTGAGGAGGTTGTTGTTGCTGTTCCGGAGGAGCGGCATAACTCTGAGAAGACAAACCACCAGGCGACTGCGACTGACTATACGTTTGAATAAAATTCTCAAAGCGTGGGTTAAATATATGAGCACGTTGTTCAGGCGTCAAATTACCTCCCCAAGTAGCACGCATAGCTGAGAATATTTCTGCCACAGTGCTCATCATTTCAGTAGTTGGTGGGGGAGGCACCGTCGATTGAGTTTGAGGGATTGGTTTCTTTCCTTTGCCCTTGAGCCTTTTATCCACGCCTCTTTGATAGTCAGATCATACATAATTTCTGCCACAGTGCTCATCATTTCAGTATTTAAGTGCATAAAATCTGAAATATTAGGTATTTACGCCGCAATTTACTCTAAATTAAATACAATCATACATAATTTCTTAGTATATAAGTTTTTTATATCAGAAAAGTTATTTGTAGTTTGAATACTCTATGTTAATACTTTGTAGTTTTTTTTTTTCAAAATGGTAGATTTATATATTTATATAAATAAAAATATAAGATAAAGTTGAGAGGAATTAAATTTAAAATCAGTCTACTGAGTAACAAACAAATACCTACACAAATTACGTTGTCTAGCAATTATGTATTGTTTTTATCTTTAATTTTATATAATTTATTCTAAAATTTGAGGGTGGGCTTAAGTCCTTTCTGGGCTCTATGTAGGTCGTCTATGGATACAAGGTTAATTCATATATGAAAGGTTAATTTTATAGTAGTCCTAATTTATTTTTCTAATTTTGAGAGAGTTTCATCTTTTATAAAAAAAAGTATATATCATTTATTTTCTTTATATGAAATAGTAAATAAAAATTTTACATTATTTAAAATTTATTTTATAGTGCTGAACGTAGTATACAAATAAAGCTTATATTTTTTTTAAAGATTAGTTTATATGTATAAATTTGAAAAGCTATTTTAAAGATTTAATTTTTTATTAGTTATTTAGTAGTAATTTTTGTAATAATTACTTTTAAATTTATATAAATTAATATAATTTGATAGGTTATTCTTATAATTTTTTATTTTTAGTTAATAATTTTACAATAATTATTTGGAATAATAATTTTTATATTATATTTATTTATAAATTACCTATTTATATTTTAATTTTTATACACTTAACTCCCTTAACTTCCTTTTATTTATAAATTTAAGATGCCCGTAAAATTTTATTGTATCAAATATTAACTGGGATTGTACACTTGTGTACACGTGACAATAAAACTTCGAAGCAAATAAAAATATATCACGTATACACATGTGTACACAGTGGTAAAATTGGTATTTAACAGTGAGATTTCACTAGCGACTCAAATTTGCCAAGAAAAAAAAGTGAAGTTAAGTTAAAAGGGTTTTCTATCCAAAAAAGATCATGGGTTTCGACACCAATTATCAAAGAATACCAATAAACCCGACCACCACACTCTTGTATATCCAAAGACAATGCAAGTTTAAAAAGATTGTTAGCTAAAGAGTTCACAGAACGATTACAAAAGAAAATTTTAAAAACATTAACACGGTTACAAATAGCATAAATATATTTAAAAATTAGGCCAAACTCAACCAAGAACAAATTTCTCTTCTTCAGGATATGGA
Organism: Cannabis sativa; assembly: GCF_029168945.1. NCBI lineage: Eukaryota > Viridiplantae > Streptophyta > Magnoliopsida > Rosales > Cannabaceae > Cannabis > Cannabis sativa. Next base: position 7,249,144 of record NC_083601.1, on the reverse strand, counting down.
TAACATGTTGACAATCTGATTCGATCTCCATATTGTTGAAGCCAAGATGCAAACATAGAAGTAATTTATATGTTAATTTTACTATTTTTAGTACTTGTCGCAAACAATATCACTATCTTTTTATATATTTTTGAAATAGTAAATTACATTTCTAATTTCAATACTATTACATTGTTTATAATACACATACATCAAAATGTTATATTTTAAATTATATATAACTCAATAAGTGTAAAAAAAAAATAATAAGAAGATTACAAAAATTGAGCAGTATCGCACGAAGCGCGACTAAATTTCCTAATTACTTGTATAAACAGAATTACAAATGAATCAGCACATAATACTACAAGAAGACAGTAGGGCTTGATATTGTTTGTAATCTTTTTTATTGTAACTGAACTAAATGCATTACAATTTTTTTTTTGTTATTATTATTTTTTTAAAAAAAAAACACACCATTTTAACTAGGGCTACATATGGGTCGGATTTTCGGGTTTTCGGATGGTCGGGTTCGGGTTTTCGGATTTTGGGTGTTTAAAATGTGTAACCGAACCCAGTTTCGGGTGGTCGGGTTTGGCGGGTTTCAGGTCGAGTATGGCGGGTTTTGTGGTCAGATTTGGATTAACACCCGAATCAATATTTCCATAAAAATGTACTGTACAGTTTAACTTTCTGGGGCACTGTAAACAAAAATAAAATAAAGGTTGGACTATGGGATGAAAAGTACAAATAATACTATTTTTATTTTTATTTTGATAAAAGTAAAATAAAAAAATAATAAAAAATACAACAAACTGATGCTTGTTTCCCACTTGAATAGACATATCTAATAGAAAATACTTATGTGGATGAGAGATATAACCTACTTTTGTAGGTGATAGAGGTGAAGACATGTAAATGAGAGATTCTTACACTTTTTTATTTTATAATAAATAAAAAATTTGTACCTTCTGACTTTGTAGCACGAAAATATTGTACCTAATTTTCGAGTTTCGAGTTAACACCCGAATTAATATTTGTCTAACTTTAAAACCCGAACCTGACACCCATGTGGAGTATTTTCGGGTTGGACCTGACCCGAACACACAGGTTTTCAAAGTTTTGACTTTTTTAGCAGCGGGTCGGGGCAGGTGGCCGGGTTTTTGGGTTTGCGGGTGTTAGGCTATTTTTAGCCTATATTTTGGATCGTTTTTATGTTCGCTTTTCGTTGTTTTAGGACGGAATTATGCTTGTTTTCTATGTTTTCAGGTTCTTAGAAATAACAAAGGTCTCGAGATGCAAAAGTACAGTAAAAGGCGAGCGGAGCCAAGAAAAACACCAATTTGAGGCGTGACGCACTTCTGGCCGCGGCTATATCTTGAAGGCAAAATGCCAAGTTTTTCATGCTCTAGTCGTCGCGGCGAGGTACACTCTCGCCGCCGCGGCCATAGTGGAATTACAAAGACGTATTTTTAGACGCATATCTGGCCGCGGCGAGCTACAACTTGGCTGCAGCGAGATCCCGTACGGCCAGGGGAAAAATCGTCCGACGAACCCTAAAAATCACATATAAATAAAAAACTGTGATTGGAAATCAGGGGAAGCGACTTGGAGACCTAAAACACAGCAAAAAGCGGCAGGAAGAGCAGAGTAATTCAAAGTGAAGATCCAGAATTCATCCACCAACAGTTTCTTTCTCTATTCCTCTTTAATTTATTTATGCTGAATATTGTCATAAGAATGGTTATGGATTTATTTCTAAACTAAATTTTCCATTTAGGGAGGATGATGAATGTTGTTTAATGTTTTTGCCTAGTTAATGCATAATTGCCATTCCTCCATTCTTGTTTGTGAAATTATTTTTATTTGTGTTTAATTCCATGTGTAAGATTGATCACCTTGTGCATGTTCTATGATCTCAATTCGAAATCTGAAAAGTCAGAATTGAGAATGCTAAAATTGGATAATCGATGTTCTATATGAAACGAGAGTATTCACATGACTTATGTGATAAGTAGATTATTGCTTAATGATGATTTCATGTTAGTTTAATTAAGAAATTAATTAGAGAACATGTGATTTTGAACCTAGAAGATCTGAAAAGGGCTAGGTTAATTTATAATCTGTCATTCACTTCAAGAAAAGGATAGCAATTAGGCATTAACAATTGGGTAAACAAACAACATGATTCTCCTCCCTATTATCTCATCTTGCTCAACTTTCAATTGTGTTATTTAAGTTTTCTGAGTTACTTTCATTCTTTTTCAATCATAAATACTTTTGAGTTGCCAAATAGAATTATAAGTATAGTTTAGTAGTAATTAATCTAATTTCATGTGGTTCGACCTTACTTGCGTGAGTATACTACTTGATTGCGTACACTTGTATAGTATTTAATAATTTCTAAATGTTCAACCTTAATTTTAACTGTATCACAATCAATTCACTTTTTTGTTCAAAAAAAAAAGTCATTGCCCATATCACATATTTCTCCTTTCATGGGCCCACACCATTGAAAACCAAAAACAACAAAAATGTCACTACTGTCATATAATTCGAACTTTTAACATAATTTTGTGCCGAATATGACGTTTTGGTCTACCAGTACAATCCAATAAATGTGTTGTGAAACAACACCTCAGCAAGAACACAATAAACAGAGCAAATGATAATGAAACCAAATCAATACAAACATTGTAATGCAACAAACATAAACCAGCAACAAGAACATTAAATAAGCATCAAGAACACAATTTTAATGAGGTTCGAACAAGGTAATAGTAAATCACCTTGCCTACATCCCCGCCAGAAAACAGCCACAATAATAGCTTTGGAGAGTCTTTATTAACTGAACTTCAATGAGAGATTACAACAGTTACAATTACACAATTTTGAAAGCTTTACTTCTGTAATGAAACTCACTAGTGGTGATGATCACAATCAATGTGTCACACCATTACAGCACTTAAAACACAGCTCAACTCCCTAAACAACTCATACAACTCTCTCTCTTACTATCTATTTTTCCCTCGAAAATTGGCACCCCAAGTTTGAAACAATCGAGTCTTATATAGGGCTCGATCACCAACTGTCATAACAGGCAGTTAGTTAGTTCTGTTATGAGCAGGGGTAGTTTAGGGACTTAATATTTGGCCAACACTTTAACAAAATGAATATTAACCACCTCAGAAAGCAGAGGCCCCTGGGATTAGATTTTCAAATTTAGGTAAGAACGGAAGTTTTCCTTCCTTAAATCATAACCAAGGTCAGCACTAAATAAAAGGGGAAGAAAAGAAAATATATTATACAAAAGAACAATAGAATACTGCTCTAACCATAATATTTATAGTTAAAACCACTCTAAAGCTACTACAACATCCCTTTTCACATAAATAACCTAATATTACAGAGCATCTTATTACACTATATTACTCGTTCAAATTGCATAATCGAAAATGGTAAAAGCAAAGGATTATATACACAGTGGACTAATCAATCTGCCATGGTGTTTATAGTCGTGGTGTACCCTTATGGCACCAAAGAATGAGCAGATGCATATATGTATATGTTCATTCATATACACATTATACATACATATAATGTCTCGAGGATTACCGGTCCGGTCCATTCAACTCCTACCTAACAAAACTGTGCGGAGAAGGAACTCAAGTGGGCGATTCGGCTAAAAGCAGGGTATGCCACCAGCCACAGGCTACATTTTTGGGGACACAACCCTCCATGGTAACTTCAGTAGGAATATTGCGATCATTGGCGTCACCCAACCCAAGCTGCCACATTCATTCAAGAAATATGTTAAATATACAAAGCTAAACTGAAAAAAAGGTTCCAAGGCTCGTATAAGATGGCCCTAATTTGATTAGTACATCAGCCTGGGTATGATACCTGGCCATACTTGTTCCATCCCCAGCAGAACACCTTGCTATCCTCTGAGATGAAAAATGAAAAAGATCATGATGTAAGAATCACTATAGTAAGCATCAACCTGTAACCATAAGTTTACGTTTTCAAACTTCTGAACTCAAATTATAATATTATGCGAACATTTGAAAATCAAAACATTATACGGTGTGATGAAAATTTCTAGTGTCACGCAAAATTTGATCTTTCAAGTTTGCACGACATATGTCAATGGTGGAGTGTTGAATTCAAGATTGTATTATATCTACATACCTGTGATTATAGCGCTATGACGAGCTCCACAAGAGACAATATTTGCATGCATGTTTTCAAGACAAGGAGAATCAAGAAGTCTTGGAAGAGTCTGGATTAAAAAAAAAATGTTGCAAGGTAATCTATCAGCAAAACTTTACGATATAAACACAAGTAAATAATCATTAGAAGATGGATAGAAAAACTTTAATGTAAAGTATCAGCATTCTACACTTACACTGCATAAAAATGCAGAACTAATATTTACTTAACAAGATTTCCAAGAACTTACTGCCACTAGAATTTAATATATAGGAGTGCAAACTAAAAATCATAGAAAACCACCTCGGGCTGATCAATTCCAGTTCCCAGCTGTCCAAACTGATTTCCCCCAAATGCATAAACATCACCATCAGCAGATATGCAGACAGTATGCCACAGTCCTGCAGCAACACCCACTATCCGAATACCCAGTAAGGAAGAAACACAAACTGGGCTCAACTCATCATCCGTACATCCTTGCCCACACTTGAAGGAAACATAACAAGGAAAAGTAAGTTATAATTAACAATTAAACAAAACACGCAGCAAGTAGCCAGCAGAGTGAAAAGTTATCGTTAGCAGAAAACAGAATAGATATATTCCTTGTTGATGAACTTCATCTTGCATATCTACACTGCTTTTTCTCCACCAATTCTACTTTACCTACATATTAATCTGAGAATAGTCAATATGGGAAACTCCAACCAATCAAAGGGGATATAACGATTAATAAGTGAAAGATGGCAGTGAGGAAATGGAGCATATTTTACACATATTGTGTTTGCATATTTTGAGGCTACACTGGATGAGGTTCTTTTCCATGCTCATCATAAATGGTTATGCAATAAAAAAAAAAGTAAACAGAACAGAAGCAACTTAGATTGGTATTCAATTGAATAAGCACTTGATGTATGGTCCATTCTTAAACTTTACCATGACCAAAGCAAACTAGTTTATTTTATATTCACAGCTGCATTGTGTATCAAAAATACAGTAGATTACAAGAAAAGAAAGAAAAATTAAAGACCGACTCTTTCAATGGAGTGTACGTAACCAACCCCAAAGTTTAAAAAGTCCAATTACTCCAAACAAAATAATCAAATACGCTCAATAAACTTTTTTTTTTATATTCAGTCATTACAACTAAAATTGTCTACCATTTATTAAAAGCTTGAGATAGAAAATAATCTGATGAAAGAAAATTAGCAAAAGCTCACTTTTTAAGGGCACTAAGAGAAAGAGTGAGGAGTGAACTTCGAATAGCCTTAACTATATCTTAACATGAACAAAATAAAGAATAAAAATAAAGAAAAATGACTTTAATAAGAAACAAATGCTCTAGCGTAATTCACCTGTCCATAAAGGCTCCAACCAAAAGTAAGAATAGCTCCAGCATCTGTAATGCAGAAATACCATTTGTTTTTTACATTACATAAACAACTTTCAGTATGAAATTTTCAGCTCTTAAAATAAATATTTCAAGCTTTTTCCATTTCTAATTGTTTTTCAATTGACTTCACATTCCAAGAACAAACCATTTTTAATTCTAATTAAACTCACTGACCAATATAATTGGAGAAGTTAAGAAGAGAGAGTGGTAATGCCCACAATTTTATTTAAGAAAATATGGCTCTGTCACCTGTGATTACAACACTGTGCCGCCCTCCACAAGCTATTGATTTCACGTAATTTCCAGGCACTCTATAACCTTGCTCTTCGCCCAAGCTTCCACGGGAGATAGCATTGGATCTGTCATTTCCATAAGGAGATGAATCAATGCAAGGTACAGGATGAGGAGAGGATACCATGCGCATCCGAGAGCCTAAACCAAGCTGCCCTTCACCTCCATAACCCCAACCCCACACCTGTCCTGTATCTGCAACTTAGTGAAAATTAGCATAACTCATAAATCTAGCCAACTTCTCCTTTATATTGTTGAAAAATACCATATGGCAACAAATCAGTAGCTCAACAACAACAATTTTTATTCAAAACGTGATAAATTTACCAGACAGTGCCAAAGTATGCCGTCCTCCAGCAGCAACGCTGGCTATTCGGATTCCTGGATTTAGTGTGACAAGACATGGCAAGGCCGAAAGGTTTTCATCCCCAGATGCAGAACTCTCAGCTACTTGCTTTGCTGCAGATACCCTTCTTCGCTTGGTAGTTTCCTCTCCACCTCCTCTAGCATCATTACCAGAACCTGTTCCTCCACTGGATCGCTCACCCAGAGAACGAGGGCTAACTGTACAAACCAAATGACATACCCTAAAATACATTAGTCTATGACGAAAGGCATATTACACATTGTTATCAGAAGCAGCCAAATTGAAAATATAAATATGTATTTATACATATAAATTCCTTTTCTTTCATGTTTATTTTAACCGTCAAATTGTAATTGAAGCAACCTTGATCTGTCAGAAAAGGGCTCTGCCTTTCAAGGGTATTCTTCTCAGAACTCGAATCTTTATCTCCAATGATCTTTCCTGAGGGAACACACTCTTTCCAACCCCATGTGTAAACTTCTCCACTATCTGCATCAAAGCACACAAGAAAACCTTACATTTCAAGCGATGACTCTATCAAACAGAACAGCAGTAAAAGGTGATAAAACATAAACAATGTTTTTTTTTCTTTCTATGCAATTGAAAAACCAATTACTTGAGTAAGGTGCTTCTCTTGTAAACTTCTTGTCTACATTGTTTGCAACCCCTTGGCTCTTTTAATGGAACATACTTATCAAAGAAAAGTAGAAAAAGTTATTAAATGCAGGAATGTGTCTCTATAACCGCAAGAAGACTTGCAGAATAAATACATGCCCAGGTTTGTTCACATAACTTTTAATCATTACCCTGACAATATTATAACTCGCTGTCAAATTGAGTAAGGAGTTACTATTACCTGTAACTGCAACACAATGGGCCCAACCTGCAGCAGCTTTTACTATAGATGCCTCGGTTGGAAGGGGAAAAGGCTCCGGAATTTCCTTAACAAGTGAATTGAGAAGCATGGTAAATTCCACAGTAAAACAACTAAGTAAAATAAATTAATTTAATTCAGCATTGTGTAATGCTGCTCTACCCCGTGCTTCCCGGATGTTAAATAGCTTTGACCCAGATCATCCGTAGAACCCCATGTGATGAGCTTTCCAGACACTGAATTAGACACCAAACCAGAAGTATAAACACAATTAGCTTGCTTGCTTGCTTGCAATAGATTCCATCAGAAGAAACTTGAACAAGTAAAATTGTCTTGAACAAAAGAAAGGGGTGCAACATTACAGTCTGACCTTAGAAATCCTATATTCAATACTGCATTATAAGGAGATAAAAAGTGGGATGAACTACATTTATGAGGACTATAAATCCGCACCTCTAAAAAGGCAAAAACGAAGAGCTTAATGAACACAACTTAAGTCAATAGAAGAGCCCAACTACGAAACACATAAAACAGAACCAAAGAAAAAGTAAAGAGTGAATTGTTTCCACAGAAAAAGTGAAAGTTTTAAGGTTTAAACATCATTAAACACAATCAAACTAAAACAGAAATAAACTTGTGGTTATAGCTTCTAGGCTTGGCCTTAGTTGTTTGTCATGGGTTCAATTCAATCCCAACCTCATTCTCTTGTGATAGTTAATGTAATAAATAAAAGAAAAGAAATAAACTTTATTCTATTCGACGTTTTCATGACAACCAAAGAGAATAAAAACGTTGTATTTTCCAGCTTATTTTTTAAAAAAAAAAATAATAACACATTTTCTGGCAGAACAAACAAAAGGACAAAGTAGTCTAAGAAAACAGTGTTGTAAGCTTATTGGCCTAAGCTAAGCTAAGCTAATCAAATCAACTTTATTTTTTAATGTTTTAAAACAAAAATAAAACCGCAATGCCAAAAAAAAGACAGTCAAAATCACGGTAAGCCAAGATGGAAGTAATCACCTGAAATGGCCATAGCAAAGCCGCAACCTCCACCGCTAACATCCATCCACGTGTAATTCGGCGGGAGACGCACGGTCGTCGGTGAAAGAAGCGGCGACCTCTGCGGCAAAGCTCCGGGAAGGTAGCCGCACATGTACACAACTCTCTGTTTACTAGCCTCTTCCATTTTCATTCCCTGATCTCTATCCTTATCTCCATCGCCATTCATGGCGGTTCTTCCGAGATAGGAGAGAAAATGGAACGAAAGGGCGAGAATTAAATAGAAAAAATCAAAAAGAAAGAAGATAAGTAAAAATTCAAAAGCAAGACTTTACAGTTTTACTTTACAAGACTCTCAACTCAAAGATGTCGTCTCCTATTTGCTCTGCTAATTTTCTGTTTGGAGAGAGACAAAGAAATTGGTTAAAAAGCCTAAGGTTACTGTGTTCATTGTTGGATTTTGCTTTCTAAGTTTTTTTTTTTTTTTCTTTGTGAAAGTGCCCTAATCGTTTGGTCTATTGTCAATAATAAAATTAAAAAGAAAAAAAAAACATAAAACATAAAGGGCGGGGCGTATCATTTTCAGAAAAACGGGGATGCCAAGTAGGACGAGCCTTGTGGGCAGAGTGACACGTGGCAAATCGTGAGCCCGTAGATGGGTCGAGCATTGATAGCCAGGAATTCTTGGAAGTTTCTGGAAAGTCAGGGGTCTCCAGAGTGGAGAGAGCAAGGGTAAGAGATGGCGTGTTCGATATGGTAGCTTGACACGTATTCGATTCTTACGCCAACTCCAATCATTGTGCCTTGCCACGTGTCACTCCCTTGATTCTCTTCTCCAACTTCCTGTACTTTACTCAATTCATTCATGCCGACCTAAGTTATTTTTTCTAATTCTTTTTTCACAATCCTAATATTACAATTTGAATAGATTTTCCTTAAAAAAAATGAAACTCGGACACCATAACGTGACTCCAAATTCCAAAACAGAAAAACTAAAGAAACTAATGGACGACAATATTCACTTCTAATAGAAATTTTGCTATTTGGTAATCTAAACTCCTTTAATAAAACATTATGGGAGCATTTGGAATGAAATATTCAAAATAATTTTATTATAGGGAATATTATGAAGAAAAAAAAATATGATTGTAAAAAAATGTGTAATATGTAGTTGTGTAGGATAATATGTAATTATATTCTCATTAGTTTGAATTATATTGTTTGGTTGAGTAAATGAATCTTATATATTATTTTAAAAAATTAAAATGAAAATACTTTTTTATTATATCTGTTTAATGTTAATTATACATAAAAATAAAATAATTATCTATTAAGCAATATATTTATTAATTAGTCGCTATATATGTTCAGGTGGTCAACTCGTACTTCATGAGCCAGCTTAAGCCAGCGATTAAGGCTTCGTATTTAGCATCATTGTTAGAGGCTTTAAAGTCGAATTTGATTGCACCGTGAAGCTGTTGCCCCAAGGTGTTATGAGAGAAATGCCTGCACCGAACAACTAGCCATTCAGCCACAAAGTCTGGAAGGGCTTAACCCTTTATGGCAATTCTCGGTTGATATGTGATATTGAATTGGCCAAGTTCAATGGCCCACTTGAGTAGTCAGTCGGAGGCTTCAGGTTTTTGTAAGACCTACCGCAATGGTTGGTTGTACACCTTTATCAAGTATGCTTGGAAGTATGGCCTCAGCTTTCTGAATGATAAAGAGCAAGCTTTAGGTCAGCTTCTCCATGAGTGGGTATCGACTTTCAGGGTCGATCAGTCTCTTGCTAATGTATTATACCGGGTGTTAGATATCGTCTTCTTCTCTTATTAAGACTGCACTCACAACATGTTCTGTGATAGCTGGGTACACGTCTAGCTCCTCATTGTCCAGAGATTTTGACAAGACAGGTGGTTGAGCCAATTATTTTTTTGCTCTTGGAATGCTTTTTCACACTTACTCCTCTATCCACTTGAATTTTTTATTCCCTCTAAGAAGGGCATGCACTTGTCCGTAGATTTGAACACAAATCTTCTTAGTGCGGCAATGCGTCCTGTCAATCTTTGTACTTCCTTGATGGTTGTGGGCAAATTCATGTCCAAAAAGGCTTGGATCTTGTTTGGGTTTGCTTCTATTCCCCTAGCGTTGACTATGAAGTTAAAAAAATTTCTGCGTCTACTCTGAATGAACATTTGAGGGGGTTGAGCTTGTGCTTACGAAGGATCTTGAATCATTCGTCTAGATCTTCCACAAGCCCACTAGCCTTTTTGGACTTATCCAGCATGTCGTCCACATACACCTTCATATTACAACCAATGAGATCTTTGAATATTTTGTTCACAAGCCTCTGGTAGGTGGCTCTTACGTTATTCATCCCAAATGGCATAACTTTGTAGTAGTATAGGCCTAAGTCTATCATGGAGCTTGTGTGCTCTTGACTAGCGAGTGCATCTTGATCTGGTTGTAACATGAGTATGTGTCCATAAAACTTAGGATTTCATGGCCAGCTATGGCGTCCACCAGCTAGTCAATTCTTGGAAAGCGGAAAGTAGTCCTTTGGACATGCTTTTTGTTTGGTTTGGGCACCAGCATAGGGTTGGATACCCAAAGTGGATAGAATGCCTCTGTGATGAAATCATGGGCCTGTAGCTTTTCGACCTCATTTTTGAGTGCTTGGGCGCGTTCTTTGTCCAACAACCTCTTTTTTTGTTGTACAGGTTGGAAGTTTGGATCGATGTTGAGGGCATGAGTCATCACAGAGGGGTCTATTCCGACAATGTCTCCATGTTACCATGCGAAGAGGTCCAAGTTTGCCCTTAAAAATTTTATCAGCACTAATTTTATTTTTGGTGCTAAACCTTTATAAATCTTTAGTCTTCTAGCTGGGGAAGTGGGATCGACCTCCACTTCCTCCAGATTTTCTATAAGTCCAAAGTTGTCTGTAGGATCCCTAAAGCGAGGATCTATGTCTAGGTGGGGGTTGGACTTCATTGCCCTTTGTCAGGCTCTTCTTTAGAGCTCTTGGCGGGCATCTTCTCTTTCTTGGCTTTGGACAAGGCCAAGTTGTAACAATTATGGGTAGACTGTTGGTCTCCCCTCAAACATCCTACTCTATGCCTTGTTGGGAATTTCAGGCAAATGTGGTAGATAGATGTCACTGCCTTTAGGTCATACAGGGCTGGTCGACCTATCATGGAATTGAAAGCTGAGGGTACATCGATTACGACAAACCGTGCCATCAGAGTTCTGGTTGTTGGATTCTCTCCAACGGTCAGGAGCAATGGGATGTACCCCATGGGTGCAATACCTGTGCAAAAGAAGCCATACATTACTTGTGTGCAAGGTCCCAAATAAGTTTGCTAGAGCCCCATATTTTCATATATTGATTTGAAAATAATATTGGAGGAGGCTCCATTGTCCACCATGCATCTTGCGACAGTCGTATTCCCTATTTGTGCAGCAATGACCAGGGGTCATTGTGCAGAAAACTGACTTGAGTAGCATCTCCTTCAGAGAAAGAGATAGTGGGCTCTCTGAGCTTTGGTTGCTTGGAGCCCCTTTCTTTGACGACTAGGATATCGCTTTTAGGCTCATGACAATGTGTCCAAGCATAGTGTTGCCTAGCCTTGTTGGACTAGCTTGCGATGTGGGGTCTGCCGATAATGACCCCTAGGTGACCCGTTACTGGAAGTGGCATACGGTCTTCATTCTGGGCACTTTGTGCCTAAGTTTGGTCATTTGGCATATAACAATGAAAGTGGGGATTGTTCTTCCTTATAAGGAATTTGATCTCCCTCTGCAAATTCTAACACTCATTGGTGTCATGGCCGAAGTCATTATAAAATCAGCAGAACTTTGACATGTCCCTCTTGCTCATCTATCTTTTGATGGGAGGGGGCTTCTTATATGGGACGATTCCCCAAGTGGCCATGAAGATGGTCTCAATTTCTTCGTCATGAGGGTGAAACAGGTGAACTTCTCCTCATTATCTTTCTAGCTTCATGGCATGGGAGAAGTGTTGTACTTCCCCTTTTTGCCATTATTTTTTCCAGAGTTGTTGTTGTTGCGCTTGCCCCCAGTGTTCTTGCCACCAGAGGTTTGCGCATAGGTGCTAGTGCCTGCATGCACCTCTGGCAAGTCGTGGGACTGCAGGGTGTCTTAAGACTGCCTATTACCGACTTGCCCTGTCAGGGCTTGTCAGACAGCTTCCTCCAGCTTGATAAAGTCATCAGCTCAGTCAAGTAACTCCTTCTTGTTGTTAGTTGAGATCCTCTAGATATCTTTCCAAAATTTACTTAATGGAAGGATGCCCCCTAGTATGATCGTATACCAGCCTTCTTCTGTTAGGCCTTTGACTTTGGTGGCCTCGGCCATGAAACTTTGGATGTAATCCTTTAAAGTTTTATCTTGTCATTGTTTGACCTCGACAAGGTCTTCCAGTTGTGATGGTAGCCTCGAGGATGAAAATTGTGTGTAGAATTCTCGAGAAAACTCATTCCAAGAATTAAATCTTCTTGGTGCCAACATAAAGTACCATTGTTGAGTTGTTTCCAACAAGGTTGCTGGGAATATGACATCGCACATTGCTAGTAATTTTTTGGAGATCAAGTTGCATCTCGAAATACTTGATGTGTGCCAATGGGTCTTCTCGCCTAGATACATCTTTCATACCGGCATCTTGAACTTAGGCAAGGGCAAGACATTAATCTATGTCGAGAATGGTGATCCCCTTGACATGTCTAGTTCAAGATTTGAAGGTTTTGGGCTAGCTAGGCCCTTGATCATGTCCCTTAACTTGTCTAGTTATTGTAGGTTGGCCCTTCTTGAATGGGTTGCATCCCGAAATGTGCAAGGGTCTGGCCAACCACTCCTAGTTGCTAGACTGGGCTTGGCCGGCCAGCTCCATTATGGGCAGCTCTTGGTGGCTGACCAGTCCTATACCAGGTAGGGTCTGGCCGCATATGTTGGGTTTTATGCCCTAAATAAAACTCATTTCAATATAATCAGATTTACTTATTAATATAGATCAGAAATAACATTTAATGTTGCATGGTTCACATGATTTATTTCATGATTATATGTATATAATGTATGAATTCATCTGAAACTCTTTTCACATACTTGATCATGTTTATTGTGTTGTCAACACATTGGAAAGTAAACATGACTATGTGAATAAAGTTTCCTAGATTTATCAGACATAGAGTTTTACTGATATGATAATCTACAACAAAGTTTACTTGTTAGCTAGAACTGTTAACCATGGTTTGTTAGCTATTCTAAGTGATTAGGGGTGGACCATCCCATAGTCAATAGATAAGAAAGTGTTTATTTAAACAAATAATACTTTTCTAAGATAATGACTAAGTCTGAAAATAAAGGAGATATTTTTTCTTGATTCCAAAAGTGTTCTATCATCTTATTTGACATATGATGATCCCATTGCCTCTGTTGTCTTGTCACAACCGAAGAGATCAATACCATTTAGTTTTCTTAGACATAATTCACGGTACCTTGTCGTAGTGGGAGAGTTTCTAGGAACTTCACTTCTTATGACTTGGAAGACACTAGTGATTAAAATCCATTGTGAGTTTAAATAAGTAATGGATTGTCAAGATAATAAACTAAGAAAAAAAGCCAATAGAACTATGGTTTAATCCATTCACATGGAGTAACCTAAATTTTTCTATTACAAGGACATAAAAGGAAATTTTAGTTAATAAGTCTATTCAATAGACTTAACAAAACTTCCTGTTCCTAGTATTATAGGTTTGAGTTTATCTAAACCTATGGCTTATGGTATACCTGGTAATTACTTACTCTAATGCAAGCAACTTACTTTAGTAAAATGCTGAAGCATTTTCTTTCTAATGGCAATCTATAGAAGCTTCTCGACTTCTAGGCATAGATTTTATTTATCTAAGGAAAAGTCTTAACTATTCCAGAAAAGATAAAGCCATGAAAGAATTTCTTAAATCAACAGTGAGAGGTCTTAGATATGCTTTTGTATGCCTTAGACCAGACACGTGCTGTTGAGTGGGAGTAATGAGTAGGTATCAGATTAATCCGGGAGAAGAACATTGGAAGACAATCAAGTAAATCTTAAGATTAAGAAGAGGAACTATATGTTAGTCTATAAGGGTGTGTTTAAAACTCTTAGACTACACCACATCAGATTTCGAAATTTGCCTTTGTGCTAGAAAATCTTTCTGATAAGATGGTGATTACTCTGGGGGTGGAATAGTGATTTTGGAGAAGTGTAAAAACCTATCTAAAGTCTCTAGGTCTACCAGGAAGGGACTGAATGTTAAAGTTGCAGGAAAGGTACTTATTCAGTCTAAGGAAAGTTCAATACATCTTTGGCACCATTCCAAATTGCCTTAACTACTAGTGTTACTTCCTGAATAACCAAGAAGTAGTTGCCAAAGGTATAGAATCCAGTATCTCAAGAGAGTAGACATATAGAGAGGAATATCACATTATCAATGATTTTGTGATTAAGGAAGAGTAATAGTAGAGGAAAGATTGTGGTTAATTCAACCTTTCAGATCCTATTACGAGGAGTTTACTACTACTACACTTGATTTGTATATCAAGGTGTTGAGATTATTTAAAATGCACATTTTGTTTTATATTAGTGCATGTGGGAGTTTGTTGGGTTTTATGCCATAAATAAAACTCATTTCAATATAATCAGATTTACTTATTAATATAGATCAGAAATAACATTTAATGTTGCATGGTTCACATGATTTATTTCATGATTATATGTATATAATGTATGAATTCATCTGAAACCCTTTTCACATACTTGATCCTGTTTATTGTGCTGTCAACACATTGGAAAGTAAACATGACTATGTGAATAAAGTTTCCTAGATTTATCAGACATAGGGTTTTACTGATATGATAATCTACAACAAAGTTTACTTGCATTTGGAGAAATGCTATGTTCTTTCCAGAGCAATGGTTAAAGTAAAGCTCAGGTTGGATGCATGGAGTATGCATCGGAAAGGACCGATATTGAACTTTGACTTAGATTTATTAAACTTACAGTAATGTCTATTCAAGTCAATATCGCCTAGTTGATCCTAGATCAAATGATCTTAATCCTGTTATGATTAGGCTCGATCTCGAGAGGCTATTCGTGTTCTTTGATTTGTTAGTTAAGCCTACTTTTAGGTCAGGGTGATTGTTAGGCTATTTTTAGCCTATGTTTTGGATCCAATTTATGTGCATTTTTAGCTGTGTTGGGACGGAATTACGCTTGTTTTCTATGTGTTCAGGTTCTTTGGAATAAAAGAGGTCTCGGGTGCAGAAATCTGTTAAAAGGCGTGCTGAGCCGAAGAAAACTCAATTTTTGAGTTTTTGTGCATATCTGGCCGCGGCTAAACACAACTTGGCCGCGGCTAGATCTCGAGAATTCAGAAGCATCGGTCGCCGCGGCGATGAAGGAGCTCGCGCGGCGAGTTACGAGATACAGAGAGCACCCAAATTTGGCGATTTCTAGCCGCGGCGAGAGGAAGCTTGGCCGCGGCGAGATTCCGTACGGACCAGGGGCATTTTTGTCCATCGAACCCTAAATTTCAATTATAAATAGAAAACTGCGATTGAAAGTCAGGGAGAGCGATTGGGAACCCTAAAACACAGCTGAGAGCGGCAGGAAGAGCACAGAGATTCAAGTGAAGATCCAGAATTCATCCACTGCAGTTCTTTTCTTTATTCCTCGTTAATTTCTTTATGTTGAATATTGCTTTAGGAATGGTTATGGATTTGTTTCTGAACTAAATTTCCCATTTAGGGAGGATGATGATTGTTGTTTAATGTTTTGCCTAGTTAATGTTTAATTACCATTCCTCAATTCTTGTGTGTGAAATTATCTTAATTTGTTCTTAATTTCATGTTTAAGATTGATCACCTTGTGCATGCTCTATGATCTCAATTCGAAATCTGAAAAGTGAGAATTGAGAATGCTAAAATTAAGATAATCGATGTTCTATGTGAAACGAAAGTATTTGCATGACTTATGTGACGAGTAGATTATTACTTAATGCTGATTTCATGTTAGTTTAATTAAGGAATTAATTAGATAACATGTGATTTAGAATCTAGAAGATCTGAAAGGAGCTAGGTTGTTTCATAATCTGTCATTCACTTCAAGAATAGGATAGTAATTAATCATTAACGATTTGGGTAAACAACAACAGGATTCTCCTCCCTATTATCTCATCTTGCTCAACTTTCAATTGTGTTATCAAGTTTTCTGAATTACTTTCATACTTTACTATTTTTAAATCATAATTACTTTTGATACGCGGATAGAATTATAAGTATAGTTTAGTGGTATTTAATCCAATTCCCTGTGGGATCGACCTCACCTGTGTGAGATTTACTACTTGATTGCGTATACTTGCGTAGTGTTTATAAATTATAGCAACAAGTTTTTGGCGCCGTTGCCGGGGAAGATCAAGCTAATGGCCGCAGCTTGAGAGATTACATTCTCCCTACTCTGACGGGAGTGCAGTCATGTATCAGGCCACCGGCAGTGGATGCAAACAATTTCGAGATTAAGCCTGCCATCCTTCAAATGGTGCAGTCTTCAGTTCAGTTTGGTGGTCTCCCTTCTGAAGATCCTAATTTGCATCTCTCTAACTTCATGGAACTTTGTGAAACTTTTAAAGTTAATGGAGTTAGCGATGATGCCATTCGACTGAGGTTGTTCCCATTCTCGCTCAGAGAACGAGCCAAGAGTTGGTTGAATTCTTTGCCACCTAATTCTATTGCTACATGGAATGATCTGGCAACAAAATTCTTGTCAAAGTTCTTTCCTCCAGCTAAGTCTGCAAAGCTAAGAGGAGAAATCAATAATTTCTGCCAACAAGATAATGAATCTCTCCATGAGGCTTGGGAGAGGTTTAAAGATCTGATCAGGAGGTGTCCTCATCATGGTATAGATAAGTGGATGCTGGTTCACAACTTCTACAACGGGTTGGTTGGTAACACTAGAACTCTGATAGATGCAGCAGCTGGTGGAGCTTTTATGAGAAAGAGTGCTAATGAGGCTTACGATCTATTGGAGGAGATGGCTCTAAATAATCAGCAGTGGCCAACTGAAAGGAGTCAAACTAAGAAAGTAGCTGGTGTGCTAGAGGTTGATGCCATCACAAAGTTGACAGCTCAAGTTGAGGCCTTGACAAAGCTGATTGCAGGGCAAGCTAAACAAGCCCAAGTTATTTGTGAGATATGTGGAGGCAACCATCACTTTTCAGAGTGTCAGGCAGATGTGGATAATTTGCCAATGGATCAAGCAAAAGCCATTGGGAACTACTCCCAAAATAATAATTATGGGCACAACCAACAGGGGTTCTACCAGCAGAGAAATCAGCCCCAACAAAACCAACAACAAAGTCCTAGTGGAGGCTCCAATATCCAAGCTGATTTATTGC
Organism: Cannabis sativa; assembly: GCF_029168945.1. Taxonomy (NCBI): domain Eukaryota; kingdom Viridiplantae; phylum Streptophyta; class Magnoliopsida; order Rosales; family Cannabaceae; genus Cannabis; species Cannabis sativa. The sequence goes on along the minus strand of NC_083601.1, from coordinate 7,231,583 downwards.
TCCAATTCATGATGGAGACTAGAGCCTCTATTAAAACTCTAGAAACTCAAATGGAACAATTGTCTACTCAAGTGGCAAACCAAGCTCAAGGAAATTCACCTAGCACTAGTGAGGCAAAAGGAAAAGAGCAATGTAAAGCAATTTCCTTGAGGAGTGGAAAGAGTTATGAAGGACCTAGTGGCAAGCAACCAGTTGAAGATGGGGTTCAGGATCAACAGGCACAGACGCCGGCACCAAAGGAAAAGAAGGCTACTGATAGCCCTGCACCACCACAACAGTCTCCACCAATCAGTATTGATCATCATGTGAAGATACCTTATCCTCAGAGACTCCGAAAGACCAATCTAGACAAGCAGTTTACAAAATTTCTAGAGGTCTTCAAAAGACTACACATCAACATTCCTTTTGCTGAAGCCTTGGAACAAATGCCCCGTTATGTGAAGTTCATGAAGGAGATATTATCTAAGAAGAGAAAAATGGAGGACTATGAAACAGTGGCATTAACTGAGGAGTGTAGCGCCATTTTGCAAAAGAAACTACCGCCCAAGCTTAAAGATCCGGGTAGTTTCAATATTCCATGCTCAATAGGGGGTTCTATACAGACAAAAGCTTTATGTGATCTGGGAGCCAGTATCAACTTAATGCCCCTATCAATGTTCAAAAGATTAAAGTTAGGGGAAGCCAAACCCACAACAGTTACTTTACAAATGGCAGATCGGTCTTTGACTCATCCTCGGGGTATAATTGAAGATGTCTTGGTAAAGGTTGGTAAGTTCATCTTCCCTGCGGATTTCTTAATACTTGACATGGAAGAAGATGAGAATATTCCTATCATCTTGGGAAGACCATTCCTAGCAACGGGAAGAGCATTAATTGATGTACAGAAGGGGGAGTTAAAGTTGCGTGTTCAAAAAGAAGAAGAGACTTTCAAAGTATTTGCTGCAACTGAAATTCCTACTTGTTGTCGACTGGAAGTTGTAAAGGATGGTCGAGAAGTCACTACCATCAAGACGAAAGGGAAGTCTAAAGAACGATTTCGAACTGTTCGACGACGTATGAAAAGACTGTTGTGTGGGAAATATGAAGGTGACTCTCAATCTAAGGAAAGCTTTAAAATTTGCAACATTGGAGGTCAGTTTTCTTCGTTTGGCACAAAGGCCCTCATGGATGCGAGAGGGGGATTCTACCCGCCACCACCTCCACCGCCGCCAAACCCCTTCTAAGGGGCTCAGGTAAGTTTCTCTCACCCTGGTTTATTTTCACACATTGGGGACAATGTGCATTTTAGTTTGGGGGGGAAACTTAATTTATTTTTTCGCATTTATTTGTTTTAGTTTAGTTTGTTTTAGTTTTTTTTTTAGTCTTGCGTGATAGCTAAATTGAAAGATGGATTGAATTGTTGTTATTCACTTGTGCAATGGATTGAAACATAACTGTGTGCTTGACTTGCAACTGTTTGAATTAAATTGGATGTGTGCTAGGAAGTGATTCATGTAGATTTAAAACATTTGCTATTCTCACATATCACTTGTGTTCTATTTGGATTGTGGAATGACTGATTGAACATGGAATAGAATTTGTTTGACGTACTCTCTTGAAGCGAAATCCTTGATGATTTTTGTTTGGAAAGTGATTTAGGCAAATTTTCTTTGGATCGATTGAGCCTTTCAAGCCTACCTAAAAAAGATTTATCCTTAGTATACCCAAAGTTGAGCCTTAGCCTGTTTTAAAATTAAATTTTTTTTTTCACCACTTAACTGAGCTGAATTCGTTATCTTAAACTCTTTTCACCCTGAACATACCTTATTATGCCATGAGCCTTGAAGCAAGTTTGGGGGGAATAAGTGCTGTAAGTGAAAAAAATATAAAGTGTAGGAATGAGAGATTGAAAAAAAAAAGAATAATATTGTGTGTTGTGCCTATGGAAAAAAAAAGAAAAAAATGTGTCTTCTTGAAGAAAAAAAAAGTTAAGAAAATTATGAGGTACACACACAAGAAAAATTGCAATCTCTTATTTCTGTTTGTGGGATATATGGAAAGAAAGCAGAATAAATGTCTAGGCTTGCTTGGTTAATAGTGCTTATGGTATAGTATAGCCTAAATGACTTCTCACCTACCCATGTACCTAAGCCATGTGATGTTAACCGAAAAAAAAACCTATTGATTCCAAATAGAAATTTGTCAACATTAGTAGAGAGAGGTATGTCATTCAAACTTATTGATCATGTGTTAGTGGGATGTTGGAAAGTTAGAACAGTTGTGATATTGATGGAAATTGCGATGTTTTATGTTTGTATGAATTACTTACTTGTAAATTGCACATTCAACTTTAGTTCTTAGAGTTGGCAAGTTGAAATTCTGGTTATTGATGGATTGAAGTTGTGCAGGTGGTGGTAACAATTAAATTGTTGGAAAGTTCAGCTATCATGGTCAGTTTTTTTTAGTTTAGTCTTAGTTTACTCGGGGACGAGTAAAGAGTCAGTTTGGGGGAGTTTGTTAGGCTATTTTTAGCCTATGTTTTGGATCCAATTTATGTGCATTTTTAGCTGTGTTGGGACGGAATTACGCTTGTTTTCTATGTGTTCAGGTTCTTTGGAATAAAAGAGGTCTCGGGTGCAGAAATCTGTTAAAAGGCGTGCTGAGCCGAAGAAAACTCAATTTTTGAGTTTTTGTGCATATCTGGCCGCGGCTAAACACAACTTGGCCGCGGCTAGATCTCGAGAATTCAGAAGCATCAGTCGCCGCGGCGATGAAGAGGCTCGCCGCGGCGAGTTACGAGATACAGAGAGCACCCAAATTTGGCGATTTCTAGCCGCGGCGAGAGGAAGCTTGGCCGCGGCGAGATTCCGTACGGACCAGGGGCATTTTTGTCCATCGAACCCTAAATTTCAATTATAAATAGAAAACTGCGATTGAAAGTCAGGGAGAGCGATTGGGAACCCTAAAACACAGCTGAGAGCGGCAGGAAGAGCACAGAGATTCAAGTGAAGATCCAGAATTCATCCACCAACAGTTCTTTTCTTTATTCCTCGTTAATTTCTTTATGTTGAATATTGCTTTAGGAATGGTTATGGATTTGTTTCTGAACTAAATTTCCCATTTAGGGAGGATGATGATTGTTGTTTAATGTTTTGCCTAGTTAATGTTTAATTACCATTCCTCAATTCTTGTGTGTGAAATTATCTTAATTTGTTCTTAATTTCATGTTTAAGATTGATCACCTTGTGCATGCTCTATGATCTCAATTCGAAATCTGAAAAGTGAGAATTGAGAATGCTAAAATTAAGATAATCGATGTTCTATGTGAAACGAAAGTATTTGCATGACTTATGTGACGAGTAGATTATTACTTAATGCTGATTTCATGTTAGTTTAATTAAGGAATTAATTAGATAACATGTGATTTAGAATCTAGAAGATCTGAAAGGAGCTAGGTTGTTTCATAATCTGTCATTCACTTCAAGAATAGGATAGTAATTAATCATTAACGATTTGGGTAAACAACAACAGGATTCTCCTCCCTATTATCTCATCTTGCTCAACTTTCAATTGTGTTATCAAGTTTTCTGAATTACTTTCATACTTTACTATTTTTAAATCATAATTACTTTTGATCTGCCAGATAGAATTATAAGTATAGTTTAGTGGTATTTAATCCAATTCCCTGTGGGATCGACCTCACCTGTGTGAGATTTACTACTTGATTGCGTATACTTGCGTAGTGTTTATAAATTATAGCAACAGTGATACGTACATTTTGGGAACACGGTAGTGCAATTGAGTGGGAGCGCTAACATAAACATGGAATCTATAGCTTCTATCTGGCGGATAGTAAGTAAAGGATGATCTCCTTCGAGCTTGACCAAAAGAAAATAAATGGTGGAGATCTCAATTCAAATAAGCTGAAATAACATTTATACGGGGTTAAGTGTTTTAAGGATTAAATACATTGTAGGGTGTAACGGTAATCTAATCCCTTTACAGTGTAGATCATTCATATAGAGGATCATTGATCAAATTAGGATTATAACAATGGATAACTAATGATATGTCTATATGGTGGAACATATAGAGCATTCTATATACTGAGAGTGCAATTCTAAGTTCTATGCGTGGATTCAACGAAGAATTAATAAGTCATTGAATTTAGGTTATAAATTCTTGATCTACTTATTGGAAGCTCGGTTATATAGACCCATGGTCCCCCCACTAGTTGAGATAATATTGCTTGTAAGACTCATATAATTGGTTTTGATTAATCAATTATAATTCTCAAATTAGACTATGTCTATTTGTGAATTTTTCACTAAGTAAGGGCGAAATTGTAAAGAAAGAGTTTTAGGGGCATATTTGTTAATTATCATACTTTGTATGGTTCAATTGATAAATATGATAAATGACAATATTATTTAATAATTATTTATAGTTATTAAATAGTTAGAATTGGCATTTAAATGGTTGAATTAGAAAATTGGCGTTTTTGAGAAAATCAGATGCAGAATTGACAAAACTGCAAAATCCAAGTAAGGCCCATTACTCTACATGGCCGACCACTTGGAATGATTTTTCAAACTGATATTTTCATTATTTTAATGCCAAATAATTCAAACCTAACCCTAGTGGAATGCTATAAATAGATAGTGAAGGCTTCAGGAAAATTACACTTAAATTTTCTACTTTTTCATTCAGAAAAAACTGAGCCTCTCTCTCTCCCTATCTTTGGCCGACCACTCCCTCTCTCTCTTCCTCCTTAAGATTTCGAATTCTTAGTGTTAGAGTAGTGCCGACACACAGCAAGTGATACCTCAATCATAGTGAGGAAGATCGTGAAGAAAGACTTTCAGCAAGAAGGATTTTCAGCACTAAAGAATCAGAGAAAGAGATCCAGGTTCAGATATTGATAATGCTCTGCTACAGAAAGGAATCAAGGGCTAGATATCTGAACGGAATGAGTAATTATATTCCGCTGCACCCAATGTAAGGTTTACTAAACTTTATATGTGTTTATTTCATCGTTTTAGAAAGTTCATATGTAGGGTGTTAATCAACATACTTGTGAGTAGATCTAAGATCCTGGTAAAATAATTTCCAACAGCATATTCTCCCCTGATTGGCTAGTGTAGTCTATGCGTTGACAAGGGGTAGATCACATCAGTTGCTAGAGTTAGGTGGATCCAGATACCTGAAGTGACTAGACTCACTTCTCAAGTTGTTTTTTTATGTGTTTCCACACATTCATAGATCTAGCAGATTGAAGATTGACCTCTGGGTTACTTGCTCCCAAAGGCCCCGGGATAGAAGTTCACTCTACTGGCTAGCCAAGGGTGTACCGCCAAGGAGCTAGCCGACCAGAGGTTAACCTACTAGGGGTGTTGTACAGCCTGAGATCCTTGGTTGGTCCCCCAGACAGCTGGTTGTCGAGATTTGGCTGTTCTCGCCACTAGACCTTTGTGGAAAAGCTTATCCTTCTTTGGGTAAGGGAAAGTCTGTCCTGGTTCCTGAGGAACCCAGTTGGACAGTTTGTTGGTAGATGTTCCCTGATTTATTAACTAGTCGCCCTTGGAGATGATCTCTGATTAGATCCTAGCCTCTTCTAGTAGTTCTTTCATTGAATCGCCTTATTATGTCACTAGCTTCTCTATTACGGTGGTCTAGCTGTGCCTGGTGAGATCGGAGGATGTATTCTTCGCATCTCTGTTGTGCAAATACATCGCAACCAGCAGCATGTGGTTCTTCAGTTTGGCCAACTTGACAGACGACTTCTCTAAGTCTAGCTAACTCAAGATCTTCTCCCAAATCTACATGGGGATGGTCAATGGCTGGCTTTTTAATCCCTGGCCCCGTCTCTCCACCATAATACTGGGGACCAGATCCCGTTGTGGTGCCTAAGGGTTTCTCCATGTGGGTCCTTCCTTCAGTGGGAGGCACTTGTGGAGGGTCCTCCCTCGGAGGCATGGGTCGAGTGTTCAGACCCATAGGAATGGTTGTGTCAACTTGGCCAGCTGTGGTGGCCAGATTTGTGGTGCCTACCAAGGTAGTAGGAGTGGCCATATCTATCGAGTTCGTGGAGATTCCAATCATGGATGGAACACGAACATTAGGATCAGTCGCCATAGGATCTTGAGGAAGACCCGAGGAGGCAGATGTCGTAGCCGGAGTTCTGCTTGTGTTAACAATGACGTTGATTAAATAAATTAATAACTCGCTCTCAATGAAAGCACCAAACTGTTGACCTCAGATTTGGCCAACCGACAGCGGAGTCAAATTTAATACTGATGTTTGCCACGTGTTACACAACTAAAATAAAAAAGTAAATAGACACAGGATTTTATAGAGGTTTGGCTCCCTTAGTTAGCGAGTAACGACCTACTCTCCTTTTAGTTGTAATGATACCAGAGATAATACTACTTAGATCACTATAGTAATGAGATCTAAAGTGGCTCTTTTAAGATTACAATGTGATAATCAGAGTTGGCAAATCTCAAGTGAGAATAGAGCAATAGGCGTGTGAGAGAGAGGAATGAGATAAGTTATCAGACTTAGAGCTTAAGGCTTAGGGTTTTAGACTTAGGATTTTAGGGCTTGACTAATGCTCTTTATATAAGAGAGCTTACATTCTTAATATCTCTTAAAATAGGTAAATAAAGCTATTATTTACATAATAAATTAATAAAATACAAATGACTAACTTGCCCCTCAAAAATAGGGAAGTTGCTGATATTTTCCCTCTATTTTGGTGGGATGTTAAGGCCCAATTCGTGGTTTGACTTGCAGTCCGCGGATGAAAGCTACACACCAAAATCTTGTTAGGACAAAGGTTGGTCGGCCATGCACTTACAGAGTGCATGCTGGCCGACCATATGGTGTCCAAAAGTTGGTCGGCCTATGCTAGCCAGAGGGCCGGCCAGGAGTGGCTGACCAGCCCCCTTAAGGTGGTTGGTTCGTCACTTCGTTGTCCCTCCTAAGTACTTGGACCCCTCGATGGTTGAAGCATTGAGTAGATGGCTTGGCCTTCTTGTTGGGGAGTTATTGTTGGAATTATTTTACCAGGATCTTAGATTTACTAACAAGTATGTTATTTAACATCCTAAATATGAAGTTCTAAAACGATATGAAATAAACACATATAAAGTATAAGAAAACTTACAGTGGTTGCAGCGGAATATAATGTCTCCTTCCACTCAGATCTCTAACCCTTGTATCCTTTCTGTAGCAGAGTATCACCAAGATCTGAGCCCGAATGTCCTTCTCTTGAATTTGGATTCTTCACAGCCTTACACACTATGATTGAGATACCACTTGATGTGTGTGGGTACTCACTCACTCACTATAGGCTCAGTTTAGAAGAGAGGAAGAGAGAGAGAAGGTGGCGGCTAAGGTATAGGAAGAAGCTTTGATTTTTTTTATCTAAAGGAATTAATTGCATCATTTTTTTCCTGAAGCCATCACTACCTATTTATAGGAAACCACCTAGATTTAGGTTAGGATTATTTGGCATTAAAATAATAAAAATAAATAAATGGTAAATTGCACTATAAGTGGCCGGCCATGATGTGGATAATGGTCCCCACTTTGCAATTTTTCCATTTTGTCATTTCTCCATCTCATTTTCTCAAAAACGCCAATTTTCCAATTTAACCATTTAAATGACAATTCTAATTATTTAATAACTAAAAATTAATTATTAAATAATTAATGTCATTTAATATATTTATTAATTAGACTAACCAAAGTCTCTTAATTAACAAATGAACCCTAGAAACTCTTTCTTCACAATTAAGCCCTTTGCTTAGTGAAAATTCATAAACTAGACATAGTCTAATTTTACAATTATAATTGATTAATCAAAATCAATTGAGTGAGTCTTACAAGTAGTATTGTCTCAACTAGTATGGGGACCATGGGCCTATATATCTGAACTTCCAATAAGCAGACCCAGAACTTACCAAGTAAATTCACTGACTTATTAATTCCTTGTTGCATCCACTCATAAAACTTGGAATTGCACTCTCAGTTATATAGAACGCTCTATATGTTCCACGATATAGATACGCTATTAGTTATCCATTGTTATAATTCCAATAATCAATGATCCTCTATAGATGATCTACATTGTATAGGGATTAAATTACTGTTACACCCTTCAATGTATTTTATCCTTAAAATACTTAGCCACCTATAAACGATATTTCAGTGAACATAATCACTGAAATGAGTACTCAACCATTTATCTCTATTTAGCCAAGCTCGAAGGAAATCATCATTTCACTTCTATATCTAGAAAGAAGCTATAGATTCCATATCTATGTTTAGCGCTCCCACTCAATTGCACTACCATGTTCCCAAAATGTACGTATCACCCTGACCAAAAAGTGAGCTTAACTAAAAAATCAAAGAACATGTATAATACTCTTGAGATCGAACCTAACCTTGTCAGGATTAAGATCATTTAATCTAGGATCAATTAGGTGATATTGAATTAAATAGATATTACGGTAAATTATCATATCTATACAAAGGTTCAATATCGGTCCCTTCCGATGCATACTCCATGCATCCAACCCAAGCTTTACTTTAACCAATGCCCTGGAAAGAACATAACACTTATCCAAGGTGCAAGTAAACTATGTTGTAGATTATCATATCAGTTAAACCCTGTGTACTGATAAATCTAGGAATATATATTTAATCACATAATCTTGATTACTTTCCACTGTGCTGACGACATAATAAAAAAGAATATAAATGTGATATGGATTTGGATGAATTTATAAATCAAATAAACATATAAATGATAACATGAACCAAATGACACACAATAAGTGATGAAAAAACTTCTGTTTCTTTATTGATATTTAAAAGATAAAGATTACATTGAAATATAGTTTTATTTAGGGCATAAAACCCAACAGTTATACTCCCACGTGGCATTGATTTTTAGTTATTAAATAATTAGAATCGACATTTAAATGGTTAAATTGGAAAATTGGCGTTTTTGAGAAAATGAGATAGATAAATGACAAAATGGCAAAATTGCAAAGTGGGGCTCATTATCCACATCATGGCTGGCCACTTATAGTGCATTTTACCATTTATTTGTTTTATTATTTTAATGCCAAATAATTCTAACCTAAACCTAGGTAGTTTCCTATAACTAGGTAGTGATGGCTTCAGGAAAAATATGATGCATCTAATTCCTTCAGATAAAAAAATTCAAAGCCTTCTTCCTATACCCTAGCCGCCACCTTCTCTCTCTCTTCCTCTCTTCTAAATCGAGCCTATATTGAGTGAGTGAGTGCCCACATACATCAAGTGGTATCTCAATCATAGTGTGTAAGGCTGTGAAGAATCTAGATTCAAGAGAAGGACTTTCGGGCTCAGATCTTGGTGATACTCTGCTACAGAAAAGATACAAGGGTTAGAGATCTGAGTGGAAGGAGACATTGTTTGGTTTTATGCCCTAAATAAAACTCATTTCAATATAATCAGATTTAACATTTAATGTTGCATGGTTCACATGATTATATGTACATAATGTATGAATTCTATTTAAGTCCAGAACATATCAATTTGTTAATGATTATAGTGTTGTCAACACAGTGGAATATAATCTTAATTATATGTTCGAAAGTTTATTCTCTGATTTGTCAGAATACTGGATTTAGACTGACATGGTATAATCAGCTATAGGTATTCTTACACCTTGGATAAGTGTTATGTCCTTTCCAGGGCATTGACAAATTTTACCAGCATCGGATGTATGGAGTATATATCGGAAGGGACCGATATTAAACTTTGATTAGATATATTAGAATTTACCGTAATATCTATTCAATTCAATATCACTTGTTGATCCTAGATCAAATGATCTTAATCCTGATATGATTAGGTTTAATCTCAAGAGTGTTATTCGTGTTCTTTGATTTGTTAGTTAAGCCTACTTTTGGGTCAGGGTGATACGTACATTTTGGGAACACGGTAGTGCAATTGAGTGGGAGCACTAACATAAATATAGAATCTATAGCTTCTATCTGGCGAATAGAAAGTAAAGGATGATTTCCTTCGAGCTTAACCAAACGAAAAATAAATGGTGGAGATCTCATTTTACTTAGCTGAAATATCATTTATACAGGGTTAAGTGTTTTAAGGATAAAATACATTGTAGGGTGTTACAGTAATTTAATCCTTTTACAGTGTAAATCATCTATATAGAGGATCATTGATCACATTAGGGTTATAACAATGGATAACTAATGACGTGTCTATATCGTGGAACATATAGAGCGTTCTATATACTGAGAGTGCAATTCTAAGTTTTATGCGTGGATTCAACGAAGAATAAATAAGTCAGTGAATTTAAGATATAAATTCTTGATCTGCTTATTGGAAGCTCGGATATATAGACCCATGGTCCCCATACTAGTTGAGACCATACTGCTTGTAAGACACAGTTAATTGATTTTGATTAATCAATTATAATTCTAAAGTTAGACTATGTCTACTTTGTGAATTTTCACTAAGCGAGGGCGAAATTGTAAAGAAAAGAGATTCTAGGTTTATTTATTAATTAAGAGACTTTATATGTCTAATTAATAAATATATTAAATGACAATATTATTTAATAATTAATTTTTAGTTATTAAATAATTAGAATTGGCATTTAAATGGTTGAATTTGAAAATTGGCGTTTTTGAGAAAATCATATGCAAGAATGATAAAACAGCAAAATTGCATAAGTGAGGCCCATTATCCAAGCCCATGGCCGGCCACACTTATAGGCTTTTATCATTTATTTTTTCATTATTTTAATGCCAATTAATTCTAACCTAAACCTAAGTGGTTACCTATAAATAGGTAGTGATGGCTTCAGGAAAAGTAGATACATCTTATTCCTTCACAGAAATTTTTCTAGTCGCCACTTCTCTCTTCTTTTCTTCTCTAAATTTCGAATTCCTTGAGTGAATGAGTGAGTGCCCACACACATCAAGTGGTATCTCAATCATAGTGTGTAAGACTGTGGAAAATCAACCAACAAGAAGGAGATTCAACATCAAATGAAGGAGAGAAAGAGATCCAGGTTCAGATATTGATAATGCTCTGCTACAGAAAGGAATCAAGGGCTAGATATCTGAACGGAAGGAGTCATTATATTCCGCTGCACCCAATGTAAGGTTTCCTAAACTTTATATGTATTTATTTCATTGTTTTAGAATTCATATTAGGATGTTAATGAAACATACTTGTTAGTAAATCTAGATCTTGGTAAAATATATCCAACATACATTATATTTCGCTGCAACCACTGTAAGGTTTCTTATACTTTATATGTGTTTATTTCATATCGTTTTAGAAGTTCATATTTAGGATGTTAAATAACATACTTGTTAGTAAATCTAAGATTCTGGTAAAATAATTCCAACAAGTGGCATCAAAGCCATGGTAATTGATTTACTTTCAAGAAATTTGGATTTAAAACGATTTGTGTGTGATTTGGAGGGTTTCATGTTGATCTGTGTGTTATTTCATGATTGATTGATGCTTGTGAAATTTTTATGAAAAATAATTGAATTTTCGTTCTGGAATTATTTTTGTTGGATAGTTTGGAAAAAATTAAGCAATTCACTTTTTTACAGAACTTGATTTTGATTTTATTTGAATTAGTTATGATTTTTTGAAGTTTTGAAAAAAGATAGGGGTGGAGACACCCCATACGCGCGCGGATCCAAGTGTTTACTCGGTCATGCACGCTTCGGACAAGCATCTATTCGAATTTTCTCGATCAGGTGCCTCGGTTCTGTCTGAATGCCAAGCACCGCGCGCGCCCGTCTAGGATGGAAGAGCTAGCCGGCCTCCCTGGCCGAGTTTTCTCGGCCGTTTCCTCTCCTCTGCGCGCATGGGTGGTATGTTGTGCATACCATCCGTACAACTTACAATTTTTTCGTTTTTCTTCATTTTTTTCATGCTTCTTCATGGAATTAATTTCGGATCTTTTGTGTAGTTTTGTATTTTAATTTTTACTTTTCAAATTTTAAATCTAATTATCAGAATTAAATTATTATTTTTTAAAAAATTAATTTAAGATATTAGTGAAATTTGAATTTGAAAATAGGTAAAAATTTATTTTTTTTTGCTTAATTAATTATCTTATTTTTAAAATTTGATTATTTTATCTTGTTTTTAAATTTAAGGTCTGATATTAATATATATATATATATATATATTTTATCTATTCTATTTTTAACTAAATTGACCTTATTTAAGTTTAAAATAAGATTAGTTTAATCATGATATTTTGAATAGAAATAGAATATTATGGTAACTTTAAATTTTGTTATTTTTTTTTTATTTAAATTAAATTATAAAATCAGAAAAATGATATTAAATTATCATTTTATTTTATTGAATATTTAATTTTTTTTAAAATAACATGAAATTTGAAAGGTAGTTAGCATTTTTTTAAAAAGATATTTAGGTTAGTTGAAACCTAATTTTTCAAAATTATAGGTTTAATTTTAAATTTTATTTATTTATTTATTTATTTAATTATTTAATCGAAATAAATATTTTTTTTATTATTTATTTTATTTTCAAAAAATATTAAATAAACTAATTAATTTAAAATTAAATAAATCCTATATCCAACTATCCAACTTGTTGCAGGTGTATGTGTTTTAGCTTGTTTGTAAGTTTTATAAAACCTATTATTGCTTGATCTAAATTGCCATGGTTAACTTGTTGACAGATCCAATGATCTGATTTTAACCCATGGTTCAATTGTCAATAGGTCAAGATAATAATTTGTAACAGGTAAATTTTACATTCTTCTCTCATTTGTGTATGACCTAGTAACATGATAGGATCCATCCAAATCTGTGTGCATGTGTGAGCTTATATGTTTACTTTGAGTTTAGATGCATATAGGTAGTTCATTTATTTTTAATTTATGGACTAGGTTGCTAAATAAAATGTCACACCATGATAGATTTTATTTAGGCCCATTTAGTTTCTGGGCCTATTCAATTAATAACAGTTGTTCATTTTAAGGTTAAATTCCTCTCTTTTGGGCCTTGTATGAGACTTAGGGGGCCAATAGCAGTGGGTACGACATATTGAACCCAGCCCTCCCTCACATGAACAACGCCAACTGTGAAGGCCCATTTTCCTGATTTGAATGACTGTACTAGGTTAATTAAATTAGTTTAACCTAATAAAATTGATTAGCATAATTAATTTCAAAATAAATGGAATTATTTTTCATTCGAATATTTTGAAATTAATTTAAGAAAAACACACTTAGTTTAATGAAATTAATTCAAGATAAACTATATGTATTTTTCTTGTATTTAATTAAATATAGAATTATAACTAACTAGATTCCTTCTGAAGCTTATTTTTTTTAATATTTCATTAAATATTCCTATTTAAGTTGTAAATTAGTTATTTCTAACTAATTTTTTTATCAACTTAAATTTTAATATCTTTTGAATTTCAAAATTAAGTTGAAGAATTCTAGGAATTAGTTATTGAAGATTCTTAGGATATTTTTTTTAAAGTTGAAAATTTGTTAAAATTTTGGATCAACTTAAAATGGAATATTTTTCACATTAGGTGGTTACAACTTAATTTGATATTTAATTAAATTTTGTTTGAAAATAATTTAAGTTGGAAATTTAGTTATTTTTTTTAAATTAATTGTACACGTGGCATTGATATGGCACTGGCGTGACAACTTGCTAAGTAGTCCTTGTTACACCCAAAATTCGACTTGCACTTCAGAGGAGGACACGTGTTAATCTTGGAGAATACGAATCAACGAATATAATGTTAATTATTTTAAAGGATATTAAAATGGAATAACTCATTAAATGCAGAATTTATAGAGTATATCTATAACTCGTTGACTGTAAAGTCTTAAGCGAGACACAGATGTGCAAACTATTAATTCACATATTGACGAGAAACCATTTCGTATCTGAAGATACAATCATGAGAATGACGTCAATGATACATAGCGAGGCATCAACCTCGCTGCATATAAAGAGGTGTCGACGAGACATGTTGACTGTTAGAACACTTATCGTATAATATGCATTATACCAACTAAGTATAACAGTTGTATGAATCTGGACAACGAATAGCGAGACATTCATCTCGCTATAGGAAGACATACTTATGGTACATTCACTAATCAGCTCCAAACATCTTTCAGTGAGATCCACAGCTCTGATGAGTCAGCTCTCTCAGATAGAAGCTGACATTCAAATGATGTTGACTGTTGAAGTTCACCTTGTCACCAAAAACTGCGATTGTCAGATGGAACGTTATGCCTTCAATCGCAAAAACGACAAGATTCACATTATTAACCTCGGAAGGACATGGGAAAAGCTCCAGCTCGCTGTCAGGGTTATTGATCTCAGTGAGATGACCCAGCGAGATACACTTTGCAACGTATCTAAATCCACATCAGCATTGCCCCAGTAAAAGCGGATAAATCACAAATGTGTGATTTTCAAATAATAACCGCATTTATTTTACGTGGGACGTAATCAAATCCCGTAATTTCTGGAAAATATTGTTGTGGGATATGAATTTAATTGTAATTATCTGCCTTCCTATGTAACTATAAATAGGGGCAGAGTGTATTGAACAAGGGACGAGAAATCCTTGAGAGAAAGAACCTTCGTTTTATATCAGAGAAATCTAATAAGATAGACTTGTGAACTATGCAGAATTTTAACTGCAAAACTACGTAAAAAAAACAGTGTGATTTTTGCATTATTCTTCTTATTTTTATTATTTCTGTACAAATTAATCACAAAATAAGCTTTATTATCGTTAACGAAAATTTACAGTAACAGTCCGATCATTATTTTATTTGCCACGTGTGATAAAATTTGACAGAAGAACTAATTTATAACACTGTAAATAGGTCAAGGATTATTTTAGAAAAAATTCAAATAGCACGATAATATGATAAAATATTTTCACGATATATCATTTTCCTTTAAATTTTATTTAGTGGTTCACTTTTGTATGAAATTTAATGCTGAAGGGGTGACTACATATCACTTTCAGGTGTGTCAATAAATGTCTGTGTCATGTTTTACAACTAAATCAATCTCATCAATGCTTCACAATTTGAATATCTTATAGTTGCTGTTGCCAATCTTTTTTTTTGAGCAAAAGTAGGAACTTTATTACTTCAAATCATCCAAAACTAAAGATGAAATTACAAAAGGTAAAGACAAACTAGAAAAAATACGATCAGCCTCAGAAAGAGAGGATCGCGCCAGCTGGTGCGCTACCCTATTAGCAGATCGCTTAACAAAACTCAAAGAGATATTACCAATCTCGGCGCAAAGCGCCTTACATTCTGAAATAATATGGCCATAAGGAGAGACCATATTTTTATTGCTTTGAATATCGCTAATCACTCTCAAACAATCCGATTCTAGAATGACCCCCACCCAACCATTGGACTTTATCCAACTCAAAGCTTCCTTAAATCCGAGAGCTTCCACCTCATGAGGCTGCAAAAGACCAGTCCTTAACACTGTTTTTGCTTGCAGCACCATCCCAGCCGCACAGCGAGCCACTAAACCCATGCCAAACCGAGCTTCGGTAGTGAACAAAGCGCCATCAACATTTACTTTGATGTAAGGAAAATTTGGAGGATACCATTTGTCACACAACACCCTTGATTGCACAGGAAGAGTTTCTTTTTCGAACTGTTGTGCATTGCACCAGTCCGAAAAATTCACATTAGCCACGTGAATTACCTCTTCACTTGAAGGAGAAATAGCATTCCAAACAACCTCATTACGAACTTTCCACACCGCCCAAAGGGTCATAGCAGCTTCGAGGCGCTCGGCTTCACTCCAAGTAGCCAAACCTTCAGCAAACCAACTCCGAAACACCATTGCACCAGGTGCTACGGCCTGAACACGGGTCTGCCGCCAACACGAGCGTGTAAAACTACACCGCACCAGTACATGTAATATAGTTTCAGGGGCAGCATTACATAAAGGACAGAGCATACCGACTTGGATATGTTTAGAGGCCAAAAGAAACTTAGTCGGAAGGCAATTCGCACTTGCTCTCCAAAGGAAATTAAGCACCTTCGGAGGAACTTTAATCGCCCATAACTTCTTCCAAAAATCAGTAGCAGCAATGTCAAGATTATTACCATGAATTTCTTGTTGCAGTCTATACGCACTCTTGACGGAGAACATACCTTTGTCATCCTTTAGCCAATACCAATCCGCCTCCCTAACATAAGCCGAAATAGGAATACGCCAAACCAACTTTTTGTCCCGTTCATTTAAAACATCCGAGAGCACCTCCTGATCCCATTCCAGCTTGTCAATGTGCATTAGAGAACTCACCATTTGCCCATAGAGGCACGGACTAACAGTCTCAATGTACGGATTAATCTCATCCATAAGCCAAGGGTCATTTAGAATGCTAACCCGAGTACCATCACCAATCAAACGCCTTGCGCCAGATCGAACCAAAGCCTGGGCTTCCAACATACTCCGCCATATGTAACTTGGGTTACTTCCTAAAGAAGCAGTAATGTATGAACCAGAGGGGAAATATCTAGCTTTAAAAACTTTCGTAGCTAGAGATTCCTCACAAGACAACAGCCGCCACCCTTGTTTCGCAAGTAACGAGACATTAAAGTCCCGAATATCACGAAACCCCATGCCTCCATGAACCTTGTGTGCCTTGAGCTTGTCCCAACTTAACCAATGAATGCCTTTGGAACTAGTAGACTTCCACCAAAATCTACTAATGGCACTCTCAATTTGATGACAAATGCCCACAGGAAGAAGGAACAAATTCATAGTATAGGCTGGCAATGCTTGAACGACCGCTTTAATAAGAACCTCCTTCCCCGCTCTAGAAAGAAACTTATTATCCCAAGTTTGAATTCTTTTCTGAACCTTCTCCACCACAAAGCTAAAAGCCGCATTTTTATTCCTTCCTATTGAACTAGGAAGCCCCAAATACTTGCTATTTTCTTCAGCCTCTCTAATACCCAAGCTGTTGCATATTGTCTCTTTCATGTGAGATGTCGTATTAGTACTGAAAAAGACTGAAGACTTCCGAAAATTAACTCTCTGTCCCGAAGCATTGGCAAACGTTTGGAGCAATTGCTGAACATTAGCGACCTCTCTTTCAGTAGCCTTGCAATAAAGAAAGCAATCATCTGCGAAGAGCATGTGAGACACTATTGGGGCACCATTGGCGACTTTGCATCCATGAAAAAGCTTCCTTTCCTCGTATCGTCTTATGAGAGCTGACAATCCTTCCGCACAAACAAGAAACAAGTAGGGAGAAATGGGGTCACCTTGTCGAAGCCCCCTACTAGGAATGATCGGACCCAAAGTATAGCCACTACTCACAATATTGTACCGAACCGAAGAAAGACAACCATGAACTAACCGAACCCATTTATCGCTGAACCCCAACCGAGACAACATAGCTCTTAAGAAAAGCCAATCCACTCTATCATAGGCTTTACTAAGATCAAGTTTCAAAGCCATACAACCATCCTTCCCACTCTGCTTACGCTTGAGATAATGAAGAATCTCATAAGACACCATGATGTTATCAGTGATCAGTCTTCCAGGAATAAAAGCACTTTGGTTCAAAGAAATAATCCCAGAGAGTAAACTTTTCAGTCTATTAGCCAATACTTTAGTAATAATTTTTGCAACTACATTACATAAAGATATAGGCCTTAATTCACTCATCTCATCAGGCTTCTTCTTCTTTGGGATCAAGACAATGTTAGTATCATTTAAACCTTCCTGCATCTCCTCAGTCAAGAAAAAATTCTGAACACAAGAAGTCACATCCGCCCCAACAATATGCCAATATTTTTGAAAGAATTTTGGATTCATACCGTCAGGCCCCGGAGACTTATCCGGATGCATCTGAAACAAAGCGTCCTTCACTTCTTGAGCATCAATCGGCCTAATTAAAAAAGCATTCTGTTCCTCAGTAACCTTTGGCGTAACACAACTCAACACTTCATCCCAACTGCCAGGCTCAGCCGAAAAAATATTAGAGAAATAATCAATCATTAAATCACCCAAACCCGCCTCCCAATGCTTGTACACTCCCGTGGCATCTTTCAAACAAACAATATTATTATTACGACGACGAGCAGAAGCTTTGGAATGGAAAAACTTACTGTTTTGATCACCGTTCTTTAGCCACAATTGTTTCGAGCGTTGACGCCAAAAAATCTCCTTCTGATTAAGAGTTTCAAAGAGCTGACTCTTGGTGTCCGCATACAACTTTTTCCCCTCGCTATCACGTCTACTTTTAAGCAACTTGAGATCATTATTACATTGCTTAATTTTTGAAGAAAAATTCCCCGCCATCGTACTTCCCCAAGCCTTTAAATCCTGACCACATTGAGCAATTTTCTCATGCAATTGGTACACACCTGACCGACTCCAACTCTCCCTTATAACAGTCTCACATTCTTCGAACCTTGTCCAAAAATTTTCAAACCGAAAAGGTTGGACCCCAGCCGATTGTGTATGTTGCAGCATGTCTAGGAACAAAGGATTATGGTCCGAAGGAGACACCGCCAAATTAAAAAGCTTAGCTCCAGGATACCGAGACAACCAAGCAAAGTTAATCATAGCCCGATCAAGCCTAGCTTCCATCCATGCCGAAGTGTCTCTACTTTTTTCCCAAGTAAACTGGTGCCCAAGTAAATCAATGTCACATAAGCCGCAATGACGAATCGTCTCTTGAAACCCCTCCAAAAGTCGCCTAGGATAAGCTCTACCCCCTCTTTTTTCAGAATTATGGAGAATATTGTTAAAATCTCCCATCACACACCAAGCTTCTTGATATCTTGCATGAAGGGTACACAACAACTCCCAAGAATTATGTCTACGACTTCGGTTCGGCTCCCCATAGAAACCAGTAAAACGGAACTTTGGTTGACCTTCAAAATGAACGAAACAATCCACATGATTAACGGAGTAAGAGTCAATGACCACTTATTCTTCATTCTTCCATAACAAAGCTAGACCGCCACTTCTTCCTTGGGCCTCTACCACAAAACAACCTTCAAAACCCAACCTCCTACTCAACCCATCAACTCGATCCTTATTACTTAACGTTTCACACAAAAATAAAACTTTGGGCCTTTTCTTGTCAACCAACTCTTTTAGGAACTGAATGTTACGTGGTGGCCCCAGCCCACGACAGTTCCAGCTTAGTATTTTCATAATGTCTGGCGAGACCCTGAACCAAGGCCCGCCACAAAAGAGTTTTTTGGAAGTCCAACATCACTTTGGGCCTGTCCCACGTGGCCCATTACCTCTTCTTCACCCACTTTCCTCTTTTTATTATCATACAACACCACCTCAGCATTCCCACCAATCAATATATCTTTTTCCTTATTCTTTCCATGTATAGATATATTGACATTTCCTTTTTTGCTTCTCAATCTACACGCCTCCTGATCACTCTCCATCCTCCCATTATGCATATCAAAATCATCATTATTATTCAGCAACAATTCCTCTCCCTGATTAGTGGCCACGCCATCTGTGGGATTTGTTTTCATATTGGGTTGGCTTGAATTCTGTCCAGGTTCATTGCGATCAGTACTTCCCGCCGGCTGCCAACCTTTGTTCCTCAACCACCGCGCGCCAAGGTGCTTGTACGATCGTTGTGGCTGAGCAATCATAAAATCTCCGTATGGTTTCGCAATTTGATCCAAAGGTTGTTGAAACAATTTGCTGCAGAACTTGTCTGAATGCCCCATAACTCCACAAATGAAGCAAAAGGTAGGAACTCTTTCATACTTGAAATGGACCCAAAACCAGCTACCATTCTCGTGTGTTAACTTGAGTCTTCTTCTCAGAGGCTTCCTAATATCCAAAGTGACCCGAACCCGAAGGTAATCTCGCCACACACCGATGAAATTCTTAGGATCATTCTCAACAAATTTCCCCATAGTATTTCCTATGCCACGAACAGTTGCTTCTTTCATACAGTCGGGTTTGACATCATGGATTTGAACCCAAATATCAAGATGATTTAATTGGATTAAATTCGGATCCCCTCCTACCGGCAAACGTTGAATAATTAACTGCATCCGATCAAAAGTCCATGGACTACCGTTAATGACTCTTTGGATATCCACTTCGTGATAGAATTGGAACAAGAACCGGTTCTCTTCAAGCTTTTTCACAAACATTCCCATTCCCGGTTGCCATAACGATGCCAAAATGTTTTGCATTTTATCAAAATCGATCACCCGATGAGACAAAAATCTCCCAACTAAACACCATCTGTCATCAATCCCCTCTTCTTCTCCCTCATGGCCGACTGTCAACTCTGATAAGTCTTCCTCTTCAATCTGAAAACTGAAAACATCCTCCCTGCCTCCTCCTCGTACCCCACTCGAACTAGCCATAATCACTCACAATCGGATAACAAGAAACTGTGACAGTAAAAAAACAATCAAAACAAGACAAAAATAACACACCATGTCAATAGACAGGACTCTAAATTTAAATAAGTTTTTAAATCCTCTTTTAACAATTTTTTTTTTTTTTTGGGTATTGTGGACTAATGTTAAAAAAAGAAAAGAAATTCTTGAAAGGAAAAAAGACCGGAAGGCCTCTTGACTCAATATTTAAATTTTTTTCCAATCATACATACATAAATTGTTGTTGCCAATCTGATTTCGAGATTGAAAACTATAATTTATATTTGTTTAAATTTTAAATTTATTATTTAATTAGGTAATATAACTATTATTCGCCGACTATTATTTTAATTTTATTAGTATAATATAATAAAAAATTAAAATTTATTGCATAATAAATAATAACAACTTAAAAAAATATTTTTCAATGTATAATAATATTGAAATTACATTATATGATTGCATATCATCATCATCATTATTATTATTATTAGATAAAATCTAGAAAAGAAAGTCTATTTTTAGTCTATTTACTATTATTAATTTTAATGACAATTATTCTATTATTTTTTTTACTATTAGGTTATTGGTAAAATTCTCTTCTCAATTCTATTACTTTTTTTATTGATATATTTTTAGTTTTTTTATCATACTTATTTATTTAGTATAAGTTTAAAATTTATATAATAACGTATATTAAATTTTAAATTTCTTTGTTAAATAAATAAATTTCTAATATAAAAATATGCTATAATTTAGAATAGATAAGTTACTTAATAAAAAATAATATTAAATCAAAGAAATATATATATATACTAGCAAAAAGCTACATGCGAGGTACGTATACTAAATTTTATGCTAATTTTTTTCTATGTTATTTGAAAGTTATACAATTAAAAATTAAAGAAAAAATGTTATTAGTTATTCGGTGAGATTATTATTATTATTATGTGTACAGGAAGAAATCACAAATTAATTAATCTTATAATTTTAACTTTAATCAAATAAGATTCTAGATATATGAACAATAAATAATCACGTAAAAATAAAAAATAATTATTTGAATAAAGAATTCAATATACAAAGTTATATATATGAATCTCATTAATCAAAAATAATTATTCAATATATGAACAATAATTTGTCACGCTATATGTTTCCCAATAAAGAAATCCACCTCCTCATAGTCAAAAATAAATAATACATGTAATACAGATCTTTGTAATTGAGTACCTAAAATAAATAAAACTTCAGTTATCATAATCGGAAAAGGTTTAAGTGAACTAAATAATGACTAAAAAGATCTAAATTACAAAATGAAAATAACATGTCTATATGAGTATGATTTTTTTGCTATATGAGCATGATTAATCTAAGAGAAAATAGATAAACCTATAAACATATAAATATACTTAATATTAATTTTGACAAAGTAGCAATTCAATTATAAACAATTCTAAATATCAGCTTGACAATTTCAACACACTAATTACTCATTAAATAACCATAATGTATACTTCATGATAATTTTATTTTATTTGATATCAAATGATAGAGATTATTGAGGTTTTCAGCCATGGAAAACACACTATGATCAAAAAGTAATGCTCATTAATTGTATATTTCAAAGAAACCCTAATTTCCATGAATGTCCCTAATAAGATATAAACAATCAAGTTGTAAATTAAAAAAAAAAAAAAGTAGCAAAATTTCAGTTAATATAAGAAATAGAACAAATTGAAGATTTATACAATATTGGAATTTGAACTTTTAGAGGCCATTAGCGAAGGGGCGAAACTCGTTAGATCCCCTAGGAGAACACTACCTTAATAGTCTGAACACAAAAATTGTAGAAATCAAAATATGAATAAATTAGCATCATCAACAAAAGGAAAATTAAAGGGAAAAGACTTAATAATTACGTGACAAATAATTATTGATTGAATTAAAAAGTTAAGATTATAAGATTAATTCAAATTATTATTCATATATTGATTCTAAAAAGAGTAAGAAAAAGAAACATCATTTCTTTGTGCCCAAACTCTTTCGGATTTTACAAACTCTTTGATATTAAGAAAATTGTTGCTTTAATTTTTCATCACACTGGAAATATATTGTTTTAGCTCTATTAGACAACCATATTTCCCCTCCTAAAAAGTCATTTTTTTTTAATAATTGAAAGATGTGATGTTTGAGTAATTACATGTATTGTGTAGTTGAAGATTTGATGTTGAGTAATTTACATGCTGTGTAATTGAAGATTTGATGTTGAGTCATTTCACACTGGAAACATATTGTTTTAGCTCTATTAGACAACCATATTTTCCCTCTTAAAAAGTCATTTTTTTTTATAATTGAAAGATGTGATGTTTGAGTAATTACATGTATTGTGTAGTTGAAGATTTGATGTTGAGTAATTTACATGCTGTGTAATTGAAGATTTGATGTTGAGTCATTTTTTTGTTTTTATTTAATGATGTTTTTTTTTTTTGGATTTAATGGGATTTATTTTATTATATATAAATAAGAAGTGATCCATGAATTTCTCATAAACTATTTTATTTTTAATAATAAATTATTTTATTTTTAATATAAATAAAAAGTCACCCACGAATTTCTCATAAACCAAGAATTCGGTTATATAGGCACACTTTATATAGAATAGATATATGGGTGCACTCTTAATAGGTATTACCCATGAATAGGTAATATTAGAAAATTTTGAGTTTTATGATTAATTTTTCTATTTAATTAGAAAAATTTCTTATTTTTACATTATATGGGTTGAGATTGGTCCATCAGTTGAAAAAAAAAATAATAAAAAAAAATTGGCAAAAAAGTGATAAAAAAATTGAATTCAACTTAAGTATTTTACATATAAACATATTTTTTATATAGTGTAAAAAATAAGTATTTTTTGATATATATTTTTTTTTTTGATTAACTAGCTAAATTAAGCATAGAAATTTAAATTTCTCTTTTATTATTCGCTATCGGACCAAGATCTAATGGTTTGATATTTTTAAAATTAATATTTATAGTTAAATTTATTTATTATCCATTAATTGGTAATACCTATTAAGAAATACTCCATATATATCTTTATATATTAAAAGTGCCTATCTAACGACATTTTTTGGTTTAACAGAATATACTTAAAAATAAAAGAATATTCTGTTAAATTTAACGATTAGGTTTGATCTCCCGTTAATAAATAAACCCAATAATTAAACCAAAAAAATTAAACAATATCTTTTAAATATTAATAATCTCTTTTTAAATTAAAAAAATCATCTTAACCACATATCTCTCTAACAAACCTATCTTGGGAGAATATTAATAATTTTTTTTTTATTTTTTAAAAAAGAAAAATATAGATAAAATATCTAGAAAAGATAATATAAATGTGAGACTGTATATGAGTTGCCCCTTTTGTAATTACCTAGAAAAGATAAAATGTATATATATGTGAGACTGTATATTTAAGAGAATTTAATTCAAAAAAAAATAATATAAATAATTACAGAAGGGGCAACTCATTGCTATCGGGGAAGAAGAAGATTGACTGTATTGGCTTAGAGATTTTTGGGCTTGGGCTTAAAAAAATAAAAAGAAGATGAAATGGGTTGTAATTAGTATTTACCTTATATGTTTGTGTTTATTTTTAGTTTTATTTTTAATTTTACCACCAAGAGGAGAAGGTTGAAAAATATTAAAATATGAAAATATTATTGGTTCTTATTAGTAATTTGCAAAGAATGTGAAAGTCTATAAATATATAGTTGTGTAGCTATTATTAGATATGAAATGAGATAATAGAACTTTTTTCAATTAGAAGATTAATGTATATTTTACTATTAATAACATACATTACTATAACACAACTATGTTTTACTTACTAAATATACTGACACATATTTTATTTTTATGTGGCTTGGCACGTAACAATTACCTAGTGTATATATATATGTGGGGTGGTGAAGAGAATGATTAGAGTATTCGATGTTATATCTTGCTTGTATAGTTTTCACTCAAATAAAATGAATCTAGTTATTATTTAAATAAAATTAATACTAAGTCCATATTTTTTTAAGGAAAAAAAATTCAATGAAACTAAAAGAAAGGGGTAATATAAAAGAGAATAAAAGATACAATTATGAAGAGGTGTATATTAGAATCTTTCAATGCTAATTTCATAACATATCTTGAAACGATATTTAAATATATATTTTTTTTTTTTGGAAAATGCGATATATATTTAAATATTAGAAGTTGAAAGTTTTTTACTTATATAAATAGAAATTTAGTCTATACATTTTTAATTATATATTTAGATTTTTTTTCAATGGTTAGTGAAAGTTTTTTTTAAAAATATAAATGCTTGGTTAGATTTATACAGCTTATTTAGTTAGAATATATTCTATAATTTTTTTTTAAATGTTTAACAAACATTTTCTTTTTGTTTATCTTTTTCATAGGAATGTTTAGATCTTATTATTTATTATTTAGTTAATATAAATTAAAAATGAGAAACAACTAAGAAAAATTTTGAAAAGTTAAAAAATTAAAAAAATAAGAATGAAAAATTAGAAATGTTAAAAAAATGAAAAAAAAAATAGAAAAGTTAAAAATTAGAAAGAAAAATGAGAAAAATAAATAAATTGGTCTTAAGTAATTTTAGACTTTATATTAGTTTAATTTGCGTAAATAACTTAGGAGTCAACTGTCTGTGAGCAGAATCTACTGTACAACAAATCAATTAAATACTTTCCAACATAAATCTATTACAATAATTATGCATATATTTAACTAATTTAATAAATATTAATTATTGCATTAAGAATTATGATAGATAAATTACTTATAAGCAAGGTCGGCTATGATGGAGTGCAAAGTGGGCTACTGTACAAGGCCTAAAAAAAATAAAGAGCCTAATATATTTTTTCTTTAATGCCTAATAATTTTTTTTAATGAACCTAACTTTTGAAAGAGCTAACAATTTGTCATTAGTCACTTCTATCCCAATGCCCAAAGCCTATTTTTAATTCTATTAATGTTTTTATTATTTATTATTTATTACTGCTATTTATTATTTTTTTCAAATTTTTTATATTCTTTTTTATATATGTATATATATATTTTTGTTCTATTGGAATCAATAACAATTTTTATAAATAGTTGGAATTTTTTGGTGTTTTGTAAAATATATAACTGAATGATAATATTTAAAAATATTATTTATAATTACATTTTTTTTATAGGGGCCCAAATTTTAAATTAGAACAGGACCTCCAAAATGTTTAAGACGCCCTTGCTTAAACTAATATTTGGAAAAGAAAAAAAAACAAATAACATGATAATAAATAATAGAAAAGGCATGTTAGACTTGAAAAAAAGTGTGTAATTAAAGAAAAACTCCAAATAATTGAAAATTTAAAAATATATAATTTACCACAAAAAATAATAAGAGAATTCCATATAGAGTCATAGACTATTACATTCCACTCACTGTATTTATGCATCATTATCATTATAATATACAAACCACATATATATACATAAAAAAATAGAGAAAGAATAAAATTAACTATACTAAAGCTTGAAGATGTGTGTAGAAAGCTAAGAGAAGCCAAGCCATTAATGTTTGATGAAGAGAAATGGCTCGTGAATACAAACAAAAGAGAATAAATAAGTATATTGGTTAGGATTATACATATAGGATTATTTTTTAATGGGTATTACTCATGAATGGTTACTAAACAAATTTAACTATAAATATTAATTTTAAAAATATTAAATCATCAAATTTTGATCTAATAACAAATAATAAAAGAGAAATTTGAATTTCTTTGCTTAGTTTAACTAT
Source organism: Cannabis sativa (assembly GCF_029168945.1). Taxonomy (NCBI): domain Eukaryota; kingdom Viridiplantae; phylum Streptophyta; class Magnoliopsida; order Rosales; family Cannabaceae; genus Cannabis; species Cannabis sativa. Next base: position 7,205,247 of record NC_083601.1, on the reverse strand, counting down.
TTAATTAAAAAAAATCTAAAAAAATATCTCTTTTTATACTATATCAAAAATATGTTCATATAAAAATATTTAAGTGAAACTCAACTTTTACTTATCTTTTATTTTTTTGCTAAAAACTTTTTTTAAAATTTTTTTTTTCGACTGATGGAATAATCTCAGCCCATATGATATAAAAATGTGAGATTTTTCTAATTAAATAGAAAAATTAAGCATAAAAACTCAATTTTTTTCCAATTTTACCCGGATAATACCTATTATAGAGTGCACCTATACATTTATTTTGTAAATTTATTTACGTAGATATTTACATAGAATTGGTAATTTTATTTTAAATTGTAATACATATATAAATATTATATTTACTAAAAAATAATTCTGTTATGATATAATATTAATGTTTATTTATTGTTATTATTGTTATATTGATATATTTTGGTATTTTGAATTTTTTTTAGTGTAACTCTATTTAGTTATAATCTCTCAGTTAAAATATAATTTTTTGATTGTAAGTGTATGCTTGGATAAAAATTCTAAAATTTATAGCATCTCAATTTCCCAAAGCCATATAAAAGTTAAACAAAGTTGTATTTTTAAAACAATTTAAATGTAATTACATAATAAAATTAAGTGATAACTATATCTTGCGTTAGGATTTGGGTGCACTTTTAATGGGTATTACCTATGAATGGGTAAAATTAGAAAATTTTGAGTTTTTATGCTTAATTTTTCTATCTAATTAAAAAAAATCTCTCATTTTTATATCATATGGGCTGAGATTGTTCCATTGGTAAAAAAAAAAAAAGTTTTTTAGTAAGAAAAATAAGAAAAGAAAAAGTTAAGTTTAAGTTAAATATTTGTGCATGAACATATTTTTGATATAGTGTAAAAAGAGATATTTTTTTATTTTTTTTTTAATTAAGTAGTTCAATTAAGCATAGAAATTTAAATCTGTGATTTCATTATTTATTATTAGATCAAAATTCGATAGTTTGATATTTTTAAAATTAATATTTGTAGTTAAAAAATGACAAAAGTTAATATACCATACAAATTTTCCTAAAATTTATATGTATATATGATTATTCAGCAAAAAATAATGTATCTATGATTGTCCGAAATAACAATTTTGATATTTTCTTTTTAATTGAAAGTGAAATATACCTCATTATTGGCCTTTTTTTTTTTTTGTTACTCATAATTAACCAACCAAATAATGCAAATGGACCAAAATGTAGACAGTTATGTAGCCAATCGAATTCGAATCGAATACCAACAGAATTCTGTTGAAATTTGACCAAAAACTCCCCCAAAGCATCAAATGACATATCTGACCCATAGGCCCAGCCCAAATAGGCCCACAACGGCCGATAGGTCCGAACCACAAATAATATGAGTGGTTTATCAGGTACGGATCCGTAAAACCACTACAACCAACGCCAAAATTTGGGCCTCATACTCGAATTGGGCCCCTCATTTAAGTGACACCCATGGGGCCCGAATACATTATTCATCTAATTATAAAATTATTGGGTTAATCATTTGATGAGATCAAACTGTTAATTTGATAAGACATGGTTTGTGTGGTTTAAAAATACGTTCTAATAATTGTGAATGGACCTATATTGATCTATACTCCATAGAATGTGTATTAGAGTTGGCGTGGCCTTTATGAAGCTTCACACGTATTGCAATCTCAGGCTAATTCCAATCATTTTATTTTTCCTTGCCAAGTGGCCACTGACCACCATCTTATCTAGTATCTACTACGCCTTCAAACCATCTCCTAAAAATCATGTTATAATTGATATAGAAATCACTATTTATATATAAGAATATTTGTGACATAAAGTATAAGTTTTTGGTTTTATATACTTAATTATTATATATTTTTTTTTCTTCAAATTAATTATTTAAGTTACATTTTCGTTACTTCAAGTATTATTTTTCTATTAAATCTTATCAAACTTAAAATATTTACGGCATAAATATTTAATATTATAAATTTTATATACTTATATACCACATCATGTTTTTTCTTCTGTTAGATTAAATATATAAAATTACATTTTCATTATTTTTATCATTACTTAAATCTTATTAAAATGTATTAAGATGACACGTATCAACATTTAGTTGTTTACTCATATTTTTAATAAAATTAATTATTAAATTAAAAAAATAACTAAATAATAATAAAATTAAAAAAAAAAATTCCGAGAAGAAAAAATAAGGAAAGAGATATATTTATAAATAGTATTTTTTTTTATATATTTTTATGAATTAAATAATATTATTTAATTATTTTTTAAATTTATAATTATTTAATAAATTTTTTTATTGAAAAATACCTAACAAAAAAAAAATACATTTGATTATGTTTTATTTACCGTATAATAAAATTAAAAATTATTTAATAATTTTTTTTATTAAAAATATATGAATAGACTATTAATATATTGACACGTATCAACTTAATCTCTTTTAATAAAATTTAATGAACTGGTAATGACAAAAGTAATATAAACATAACTTTAAATATTTAATCCACTAAATAAATATGTGATATATAAATGTATAAAATTTAAAACATATTTATGCCGCAAATACCATATGTTTGAATATGATTTAACAGAAAAGTATTGATGGAAGTAATAGAAATATAACTTAAGGTATTTAATCAGTTAAAAAAAATAAGTGGAATTTAAGTGTATAAAACTGAAAAACTTATGATATTTATGCCGAAAATATCCCTGTGTATAATATATATATATATGATACTTCTACAATGCACCCCTAAAAGAGGTTCATCGATGCACCTCCTTTTTATTTCGGTATCTGAGAGAATTTTTTAGTCCAATTTTTTCCATAGTCGTCTACGTTGTAATTATTTAAGATATCCTGCAAAATTTAAGAGATTCAGAAAAAATTTAACATGCCGAAAATAAGGTTCAAACAGTCTGTTGCACGCAAGACTCTTTTATTTTATACGCGTGTGAAACAGACTGTTTTAGCCCTATTTTTGACGTGTTAAATTTGTTTGAATTTCTCAAAATTTTGTAGGATGTCCTAAATAACTACAACGTAGCCGACCATGAAAAAAATTGAACTAATTTTTTTTCCTTAATGCTGAAATAGATAGGGGTGCATCGGTGGACCCCTTTTAAATGGTGCATTGTAGAATTTTTCATATATATATATATATATATTTAAAAAAATGAAATAGCAACTTCATTAAAATTTAGCATTTAGAGTATAGAAGTGCTTGAAAATCAATTGGAGCATTGTGCTCAAGAATGCTACGATCAGAGAAAACCGAGAATGTCTAGCTACATAGTGAGCTACTCGATTTCTTGATCGTCTAATAAAATGTAACATGACATTTTGTAGAGATGAAAGTAAAAGTTTACAATTATAAATAACTAAACCATAAACAAAACTCATAGCTTCAACAGTCTCACCTGCATACAGACCTTCATGATACTCGACTTTTAAGTTTAAAAGCATTCTTGAACTATCTCTTGTCACAATTCCAAAGCCATACAACTTATCTTTTTGAAACAAGGCTGCATCAATATTGATCTTGATGTTGTTTGTACCCAGTTTTGCCCATTGCTAATATTTACCATCAATGTTTCCAAGAGATAAAGATGATAAACACAATTTATCGTGAGAACCTCATCATAAAAGGGATTTTTTTTCAGCAAACTATAATAAATCGATAAATAGTATCATCATCATAGATAGAAAAAAACCTGTTGAGCTAGTTACCAAGAAAAATCTCAAAAGCCATGTTAATAAATGATACATTTAGCCAAATTTTGTATTTGTGCTCTTTATTATTTACAAGGATGTAAAATTTGATGTAAAAATAAATTTAATACTAATTAAATATTTATTGAAAATATATAAAAAAAAATATTTTCATTTATCATTTTTCTACATTTTATATAGACACTTATGATAACAATAAAATAATTAAAATGACACAATAATCAATTAAAAAGTATGTAATTAATAGTGATTCAAATATACTTCATAATATATTTTAATTATTTGTTAATTAAGATGTATGATTTGTTTTATTTTGTTTTATTTTGTTTTTTTTTTTATTCTTGTTAGAGATTTTGATTCTGAAAACTATCATTTTCAAATATACTTGTATTTTTTTAATTGACAATTGTATTCTTTTTTAAAAAAATATTAAACTAAAAATCAATTAATAATTAAAAAATTAGTAAAACTAACATTTTTTTTTTCGTTTTTCAAATGACATGGACGCGATGATTAACTAAATAATCAAGTTAGCATTCAGTTAGGCTTGTGTGACAAAACTTAATATAATGACCACTTTATAACGTTGCTAATAATTGAAAAACCATTTTTAGCACATAATAGTACATAAGTTATAGTTTAAGGGAACAAAATATTACTTAACTATTATAAAATAATATAAAATAATATAAAGTAGATGAGAAGAAAGAAGAAGAAGATGAAGAGAGAAAGAGAAAGTGAATGAGAATTTCTGAGTTGTTTATTCCAATGGGGTGAACCCCTATTTATACAAATACAAGAGTGAGATATTAAGAAAACTAAGAAAAAAGGAAACTAAGGAAAAGAGGAATAATGTTCATTACAATTCATGGTAATAAATAAAAGATTTGGACATCCACATAATTATTAATATTTATAACACTCCCCCTTGGATGTCCATAATAACTGACTTATTAAAAATCTTGCTGAAAACTTGATCAAAGGAAAAAGAGTATAGTGTAAACTAACTCCCCCTCATTTAGGCATTTGTGGAGATCTTCTAATCGACGAATTTCGATCTTGTCTGCCGTCTTCTCAAATGTTGATGTTGGTAATAACTTTGTGAATAAGTTTGTAAGATTGACACTTGATTGAATATGTTGAACACCAATATGCATTTTCTTGAAGCGTATAAAGAAGAATTTCGTGGAATGTGTTCTAACTCTATCTCCTTCAATGTACCTCCTTTTAGTTGAACGATGCAAGCAGTATTATCCATAGAGAATTGCTTGGGTTGATACTTCTTTATTGAGTGCAATCCATATGTTTCCCGAATATGCTATGTCAATGATCTCACTCACACACATTCTCTACTTGCTTCATAAAATGCAAGTATGTTAACATGATTTATAGTTGCCTCGTTAACAACCTTGCCAGAAAAACCCAGTGGGACAAAATCTGAACTAGGGAAAAAGAGTACAATATATATTTCATATTCATAACTATTTGTAAGTTGCCTCGTTAAAAACCTTGCCAGGAAAATCCATTGGGACAAAACCTGAACTAAGGGAAAAAGAGTGCAACATGAATATGTCTCCCCCTCATGCACATATGATCCATAATTCTTTTGGTGATAATATATCACATAAGATTATTGTTATCACTTTTAAAATATCACCATATATAATCTTTGATCATATATTTTCTATAACTCTTCCAGAGTATGTATGGACTTCTAAATTATAGATGAGGGGTTCGTGGAACATTAATATTTATCCAACTAATTGTATCATTCATGTGTATATACAATCTTGTTCATACTAAAATTTAACATTTCAAGTAGATATGAACATGATAATATAAATTTCATTTGTGACAATGATGGTACTCCAATACAATATATTTGTTCCATCTTGTTGTATGATCTTAATTTTCATATCAAATGATCATATATCTATAATTCTTAATACATATGAAGTACTTCAGGACTTCAATACTAATGAACAAACTTTATACATTTAATATTTCTTGATATACAAAAGAAATAAAAGTTTGTTCTTCAATTAATCAAAAACTCTTCAAAAGTCTATCACAACGTATAATTTACGTATTTATACTGCATAGACAACCATACGTATTTTTCAAACAATAATTTACTTACATGTCTTTATTTCATACAAAGATCTTTGTCATATAGTGCGCGCGACTTAGAATTTATATCACTTAAGACATGTATTAAATTCTTCTAGAATTTTTAGATAAGCCTTATTTCAAATTCTCACTATATTAGGAGCTCCAAATAAATAATCTTTTGTTGCAACATTTATGTGACGCTTATAAATCCTCATAAAATATATTCCAGGCTATAATCAAATAATGATTATATTTTCTCAATATTTAAGCCTTACTTCAATCAATCTCATGTCTATGCAAACTTTGTACAACAATTCATTATGTACAAATACATATATGCAAATTTCTCATTAGAAATATTTATTTGCACACCCTACAGGTCTTACTTCACTTTATGTGAGTAAATTTGCCTGGATTGCGTCATAATATTTTGGCCAAAAATCAAAATGTAAGTCGATGATTCTCGACAAATCTAATACCATGATCCTTGCTATCTCATGTTAGTTTATTGCATATGCAAACATTCAATATTTATTGTCGACAAAAATTTCAATAAATGATAATTTCCTCCCATATTGACATAACTTATAGAGATCTCTTTAAATTACATATTTTTCAAATATGTTTATCATTTATAGGTACCTATATAGAATCACTTCAGGGATTCAATTATGATAATATGTGTTATGTCTAACTTCTTTTGGGAGTCTCTTCAAGTACCGTTTTCATCACGGTTATCATTTTAATACTTTATAACATTAAGGTATCTCCATGAGTACCTCTAGATTTAACAACTTCAGGGCAAATCAAATGAACATTTACTAATAATTTCTATATTGTTCATTTACGCTTCAGGCGTTTTCAACTCATTCTAACTCAACTTTGAATAATATTGATTTGCAGTTGGTATATATCATTTTGAACTATATTGTTCTTATATACTTTGTGCAAGGATCATTTTTCAAAAATTATCATCGATCCCAACTGCTTCTCTCCCCCTGATCGAGAGAATTTTTAAAAATTGTGATATCTAATAATATTAATACACCTGTAGGGATTTCAATATATCACAATGAATCAATATTTATTTAAACCCATATATACTATATGACATTGAATTTCAGGTTCAATAAACTTCAGGTTCAAGTTCAATACTTATGAACTTAATTCAATTCTAAGAATGAGTCACGCGTGTATAATTAGAAATACATAAATTTACACATTTTGTAAATGCATGATAATATAATCTTATCACATCGATAAGAAACTATGCAATAAAAATCTAACAATGACTCAAGATTGTTAAAGAAATATAATTTAAATATTTTCTATGTGCAAATATATGCACATTCTTCTTTTGAGCCTTATAAATTAACAATGAGAAGAATCTTCTGGTTCTTCAACCGAATTTAGTCAAATTCTTTGACAATTTATTGCATATGGTTGATCATGTCAAAATAATTCAATTCATGAACTTCAAGTTCACTATAATTTGTATTTCAATGAAACTTTCAAAAGGTAATGTAAATTCACTACAACATAATCATTACAAGTTTTATTTTTATATACACGAATAATATAATTATATTATTCTCCAAAACATATACACTCTTCAGGAGTCACTATTATGTTTATCAAACTTTATATTTCTTCAGGAATCACTATCATCAATTCAATGATGTGTATAATTTAAAAGATACATGACAACTTCATCATGTTATTGTAATGGTCAAATAGATATAACCATAATATATCATTCATTTTTCTTGGTATCTTTTTAACAAGTCGTCTAATTTATTAATAGACTATTCATCAGTCTAATTATCATGACTTGATATATTATATATTTAAATGTACAACAAGTACATATAATAAGTTATTTATTATCACTTTCATAACTAGATAAAAGTTATACATCTAGGTACATACAAAGATATTTGCCTACTCAAAGTAGCAATTGTATGTAAGACTTCTTCAGGAAGCTTTTCAAATAATCATTTTGTGATTCTTTATCACTTTGATTATATTGGATCACTAACAAATATTAGTAAATTATATATCCACTTTTGGGAATATGCAAACTGAATTATATAGTAACTATATATATACATATCCTGTACTAACAATAGTTTGAAACTATTGATTTCAAGAAATAATAAAATATGTATATATTAATTTGCTTCTGGCATTACCAATATATGTGAAATCTATATTCTTTGAAATAGAATTTCATGTCTATTCATTCTCTTTAGGTAATGATATTTAAATATTCTAAATGTACAATAAGTTTGTACAATTCACATTCTATTAAATAATCAAGTATACTTTTATCTTGATTATAAGTATGTCCGTACTACAGGTACGCGACCACTATTATTCAATTCCACACATGATATATAAATTTCATGCACTTTGATTATGTGTGGTATCTCATTTAGTTGTTTCCACTTTTTCTGGAAATATTTGAGTAGTAAATAATGTCATTGATTATTTAAAATCATTACATTCACTTCGGGGAATGACATTGAACAAGTAGAACATTATTATAAATTTCTTAAAAATTTATTACTTGTTCATCCATAAAAAATATAAGAAATCATTCAACAATTTCTTTTACGATATTTCAAAGAATATATGAATGCAATTTTTGCATAGTCTCCAAGATGTATGCAAAATTTAATCTTTAACATATGTCAGATTCAATAATTTCCAACATTGTAAGTAATAACAATGTATAATAACATGACTAATACGATGAATCTTTAAAAGTGATTGACTTCAATTCGTATCATTCTCTGCAGGGAATGATGAACAATAAATACTGCCTCATGTATTTAAATAACATTAGTCATGCTCATTGTTATTCTTATACTTTAATGTTTCAATGCAATTTTCTTAACATTCTTTTTGGGTATTCAAAACCCACTATAAAATTGCATCAATAATAATCATTTTTAACGATTCTTTAGTTGTATTCACATAAATACAATCATTTTTTTTCTTCGATAAATATAAAACATTTGCTTCAGGAAATGTTTGTCAAAATCTATATCGATATTAGATTACTTTTCATTGTCCTCAAAGAATACAAGAACATATATATAAATATGTATTCATCTCTTTCATTATATATCCATCAACTATATAATGAATATTACGTTTGCATAATCTTCAGGATATATGCAAGATTTTATTGAGGACGCATAATCATCAGGATATATGCAATATTTTATCGAGGATGCATAATCTTCAGGATATATGCAATATTTTATCGATGATGCATAATCTTTAGGATATATGTAATATTTTATCGATGATACACAATCTTCTGGATATATGTATAATTTATATAGATTTTCTCTATCATATCATATGCACACATATATTGTAAATATTATGAATGATAAGAACATTATATATATATGAAATCAATAATAAATATATAAAAACATATACATACATATATAATATATAAATATATAGATAAAAAGAAAAAGAAACCAAATGATTCTTGAAATTGTTTCAGTCAGAGGAGTTAGATATATAAATATATATATTTAGTGTATTTTGACTTTGAAACAATTCAAAAACTTTAACAAGATACTTACATTGGGACTTGGACAGAGACTCATGCTTGAAGCTTGGGCAGAGACTCGTGCTGATAATGTATTATAAAATAATATAAAATAATATAAAGTAAATGAGAAGAAAGAAGAAGAAGATGAAGAGAGAAAGAGAAAGTGAATGAGAATTTCTGAGTTGTTTATTCCAATGGGGTGAACCCCTATTTATACAAATACAAAAGTGAGATATTAAGAAACTAAGAAAAAAGGAAACTAAGGAAAAGAGGAATGTTCATTACAATTCATGGTAATAAATAAAAGATTTGGACATCCACATAATTATTAATATTTATAACATTAACAACCATATAAATATAATATTGTTTTTTTTTTTAAAAAAAATGATTTTATGTAAAAGGGCAATGGTTCCATACAAAATAATAAACTAAAACTAATTAATATTATATCTGGAGTTTTGTCTTAAAATTTCATTTATAAAAGTTGTTTTATGTGAGAGGTTGTGGTCTATTTAGTATTTTGTGTGGTAATGTTTTATTTACTTGGTCATGTTGCTTCTTACTTATCAGCTATCATTGTTGCCTTGAGGGAACTCTAGACTCTAGTAGGTTAACACTGGGCAAACATAAATATCAAAATACTTTAGGTTGTGTGATGTGTTGAGTCTTAATTGTACATTGAGATTAATGTTTATATGCCCTTTCGATGATTGATATTTACTTCTTGATTAGTAAAATTTTTCTTTATAAAGGAAATTTTAGAGTGGGTTTTTGCCGAAAATATGACTGACACAATTGAAGTGTCTTCTATACCAAATAATATTTTATGTAATGACCGCGAGGTCTACTCCTTATTTTATTGGTTTTAATATATAAATGCTTATTGTTCCAAAAAAAAAAAAAAAATTCTAGAGTTGCAATAACTAAAAATATAATATATTATTATAAGTGCCAAAATAGTAAGGTATCAGTAATACAAATGGATCGAAACTACATAATTATGTAGGTATTTAATCAGATGTGCTATATGTTTTTAATTTTCACATAATAATGTGTGTCACTACATTCATACACATATAACACTCCCTACTTAAGCCATATGGCTTCAAACCAAGATATAAATGGGCCTCATATTTTAAATTGACCCCTCGTACAACCCATTCATGCCCAAATCAAGTACTTAACATATAATGATAATGTACATGAAATTAAGTGACAAGTGCAAGTGCCTTGTTAGATGAGATCAAACCGTTGCATATGATAAAACTGCCATAATTCATGTGGTTGAAACATGTATTCATATAATTGTAAGTGGACCAATATTGGTCTATATATTGGTCAATTTTTACATGATTTAGAAGATGATGGGCTATACTCATCAACCGTTTCGGGGGTTTAAGCCATGTTATGTTATATGGTCATGGTGTGGCTACGAATACTCATCCAATGAGTGATACAAAAATTGAGGACCCCATTCATTTGTTTAATTATTAATATTTTTATTGAATATTTCACTCAATATTTAAAACGATGTATTTCATTACTTACCCCTACCACCTCATCCACATATCATATAAAAACATAAAACATACTCACCAATGTGGGCATTTTTGAGCCTCACATACTATGAATTTATAAAATTTACATGGCATACTGACTTTTGTCATTTTTTTTTTCAAAAATACTGCCAGACGATATTTTTTATTTTTTTACTATATATTTTTACAAGTTTCATACTTCAGTATACTGTGTTTATCTTTTAGGTTTTTTTGGTTTGTTATAGTGTTGTTTTACGGTTATTTTCCATAATTTATTTTTTTAACGTCGATTTCATTGTTCTTGCTCCATCTTGCTGGAATTAATGATTGTTTTCTGAGTGTTCTTATGGTGTTGTGGTGATTCTATCCATGGGTGTGGAAGATGGAGGCTATAAAATACATTTATTTTTCCTTCTCTATGGTTATTTTGTGGCTATTTTTTTTTTTATTTTGGTTCTCTTAAAAATACATTTGACGATCTCACTAAAAAAAAGTTTTGAGGTGTGTAGTTCTTTTATGTTTTTCTAAGTGGTTATATCAGTTTATTGTTTTATATTTGTTTTTGTGTTGTTTTAGTAGTTTTTTTGTTCTGATTTTTTAAGATTGGGCTTGCAAATATAATTGCTATTGCATTGGGTATTGAGGCTGTGCAGAACAGTTTTTAGTTTTTTTAATCATGTTTTCTTTTATTTTGTTTGATTTGTTTTAGTGTTGTTTTATAGTTGTTTTGCCATGATTATCTATTTGATGTTGATTTCACTTTTTTTTTTCTCAGTCTCACCGGAATTAATGCTTGTTTTCCAATTGTTATGGTGTTCCTGTGGTGGTTCTGTCCGTGAGTGTGGAAGATGGTGACCTTATTTTTTTTTTGGTGCTTACAATATAAAAGAAAAAAAATTGGCTAAGACAGTATAAAAGTAATTTCTGCACTGTGGCAGTATTTTTGTAAAAATTAGGCTAAAAGTTAGTATTTTTATAAGTTTTCCATAAATTTTAACTTTGACATAATATTTGTATGGCTAAAAAAAAAAGAAAAGAAATAAGAAATTATATAAGTCAAGCCCATGGATGACCCTTGTGTTTGCCGTTTGGTTAATCATTTATATGATCTCTAATCTAAACAAAACGATTGAGTGGGTATACATTTGGCTTCCAATGATTGTATGTGGGCGGCTCTAAAATTTGAGAGGTGGAACTTATTCTTAGAGGATCATATGGTTCAAAATGTGAAGTACCAATGAGTCCTACCATTGTACGGATTTAGGATACAAATTTGATCACATTTTTCTTTTCCTTTTTTTTTTAAAAAAATATTATTATATTAGTTATTTATTTAAAATTTTTACATTAAAAATACAAAATATTAACTTTATTACCTAAATACCACTACACGGAAAGTAAACTTTTATACACTTCATCTTTATTTTATTACTATTTTACCACATGCACACTCTCCTCATGCATGAGTACACGTGAGTCCTATGACCCTATCAATCAAGCATCCATCACTTCCCTCTCTTTTTTTTCTTCTTTTTCCTTTTATTTTCCATTTCTTTTCAGTTTTTTTTTTTAAAAAAAATTAGTAACCTCAATTGATGAACTTCCCTATCCACGATCCCACCTCCATTTTCCCTCATCTTTTTGTTCTTCAAATTTTTTTTTTCAACTCCCAGTAAACGAATCTCATAACCGTTTTCCCTCTTGTTGTCCATAGCCTACTTTTGAGGGAAGTATACCAGCCCAATCCAAAAAAAATTTGGGCTAAGGTTGCTGGCCGTTGTATACGGTTCAGTGCCGAGGAGTTTTACTTGATCACTGGTATTGATTGTTTTGCTGATTGCAATAAACTGTTGTTTTCCCAAGAATCAAACCAGTTGATTGAGGTTTGTTTCCGTGGTGTAAAAACCATAGATCATAAAGCTATAGAGGATGCTTTCTTGGGAAGTAGGTGGGGTCAGGATGAGTCACTTGGTTTGAAACTATCTGTGTTGTATTTCATCCAATGTTTCCTTATTAGCAATACTCAAGATAAAGAAGTTTCTAGGTTTGATCTAGATGTTGTTGATAGTGGTCGTTGGGATGAGTATTGTTGGGGTAGGGAGTCATTTGAATTGACTAGTGATTCATTCAAAGGAAGAATAGAGCATGGGATAAAAATGAAAAGTAAAAAAGAGGAGAGGGGAGGTCAGTATGATGGTTGGTATAGAGCGTTGGGCTGTCCTTGGATGTTTATTGCTTGGTTTTATGAAGGTTAACCTGCCATGGTAAACACATTTTGCAAAAGAATTTCATCCAGGATTCTAAGAATTCTGAATTGGAGCAATAATGTTGTGACCAAAAATCCAACTTTTAGAGACTTGAAGGGCAAGATTTTTGATTTGTCGTTGAACAAAGTGATTTTTTAGTTTCTTTACTGTTTTGTGCTGATTTATTAATATTTATTTTTTTAATTGTTTTTGTTCCATGTTTTGTTGTTTTGATTATGATTTTCAGTTGAAGTTAAAAACATTCGTCCTACTAATGAGGAGAAGGTATAATTGGAAGACTTATTTTTAGATGAATCTATTGATGATCGCGGTACATCTAAGCAAACATTTGAGAGTGGTTCATCTTCTAAAAAGTCTAATTCAGAGGACATTGAATTGTTGAAATCTAAGTTGGAGCTGGTCATTTCGAATCAATAATCCTTGGCTGAAGACTTCATTTCTTTGAGGTGTTTTGTTGACCTTGATTTCAAGTCTATCATGACTGTAATTAAGGATATACAAAAAAAGGTTAATGTCATTCATCGTCGACCTTTTGATGAGGTATTTATATATACTGTTATTGTTTTAGTTTTTTACTACTGTTATTATTAGTTTTTTTCATGTTTTATTTTAGTTGCAATACTGTTGTTTGATTCAGGGTAAGTCATCTGATGAGTTGGTAACCCAAGATTCTGATGATGATGATGCTAAGGATGATGACAAGGGATTACCTGATCCAGAGAATATTGATTCCGACTCCAATGATGGTGATGAGTTGGGTAAAGATGGTGGTGATGCTGCTGGAGTTGATAAAGTTGTTAGTGATGTTCCTGCTGTCGATGTGAATCAATCTAAGGCTATTGCAGGCAATGAAGAGATGGCTAAGGATGTTGCGAATGTTAAGGCCAAAGAGTCTAGTTTAAAGGGGCATGATTTTTTTTGATGGTTTAAGCCAGCTTGAAATTGATGATGAGCAAGTTGTGTTGGCTGGTTTAGAGGCTGTTGAAGTCACAGTTGAATACCTGTTGTGTTTGTTGTGGTATCTTGACCATTTATGGTATCCAACTTGTTGTAAATATGATCTAACACGAATGTCCAAGCTGTCCAGCTCGCTCATATGGTATTCAAATTTCCTCTCTGTGTATGCTCTTGCTGTTGCGAAGAATGGCTTATCGAGCTTGCTTGCATTCTTCTTGAAGGTTGCTTTCAGGTTACTTAACAGGTGTCATACACAATAGCCATGCGTTATTTCTGGAAATACTTAAGCGACTGCCTTAATTATGCTCTCATGTCTGTCATTGTTTGTAATACCTTAGAATTAAGAAATGGATTAGCGAAACCGTAATTAGATAATTATGAATAAAGTGAGGAACTATATTATTATATAGTTCAGTATATGTGAATTAATATGAATTTTAACGTGTTAAGACCCCGTTGGTGAGCCAGGGTCATTTTAGTAATTGTGACCTGAGAAGGGTAATGTAACGCCCTAATGCTAAGGCACGCTACAGTGCTTTTTCAATTATTGTGCAATCTTTGCTAATCAAAGAAATTTCTCGAAAAACGTGTCAAATTAAAACTTTTGCATTAAAATACTAAACTTTGTAATTTAATAAAATATTTACAAGTGCCGGGATCCCGATTTTTTAAACTTTACAAAATTTACTTTTCAAGCATACATTCCAAAATACACAGAGTTACAGGTCGCACAACGACTTTCAAAATACAACTCCCAGATGTCCCGAGACCGAACACTCCAGGTCGCGCCGCTTGACATGTACAATCTCACCCGAGCTCAGGTTCACTCCTGTTCAGCCTTCGCCTTTCCTTTACCTACACATGGAAGCAGAAACTGTGAGTCAACAGACTCAGTAAGAAATGCATATAACATATCATATAATTTCCGACCTGTAAATAGGCGCCCATACACCTATTTACAGAGCTTAACAGATGAGTATGAACGTTCAAACTACTTGTGCTATTGACCATGATATCACTCCTACCAGCTTTATAATCGAGCTGTAGGACCGGCACTATGTTCGGGCCGCTATGATAGCGTCAACAACACCCAAAAGTATAATTGGCCATGATATCACTCTTAACCAGTACGATGCCTGTACTGCTGAACCGACACGATAGTTGTGTCGCTATGATAGTACCAATTCATACTTTCAAGGGAGAATATCACTCTTAACCAGTACGATGCCTGTACTGCTGAACCGACACAATGATTGTGTCGCTATGATATCACCCGAACACATATAATGATACAAACAGCATGCATATATATCATACATATACATACACCCAAATAATCACATCACACATTATACACAGTTCTTACCTGTTTTTCGAATTCAAGTGTGCTGGCCGACCTGAGCGGAATTTCTGTGCTAGATGGATGCCCTAATCACATATTGAAACCGGGTAAGTCACATGATTAAAACCCTAATCCCGGGAAACCCAAAACCAAAACCCTAGGTTCTGCTATACTCTAAAGGGGTTATTCTAACTCTGGAAATGGGGAAACACCCAACCGAGGCACTGAAATGGACAAAAATTGAGAAAACGAAGTGCTCGGGATTCCTGCCAAAACCGGCTAGCCGGTTTTTGTGGCAGTGCAAACCGGCTAGCCGGTTTGCACCAGTAATCCCAAAACACCTCCTCCATTGCTCAATTTTCCACCAAATGTTACCAAACTTTCCAGAGCTCTTAAACAATGCATAAACAATAAAACCCAGCCAGTATTTCACAGAAAAACACACCAAATCAATTTATGCCATTAAAGCTCAAAGCTTTGATTCAAAACTCAAAATTGCATAGAACCATTAACACCAATTAAAACCAGCTGCAAGGAGTTAAAATCAACCTAAAAGGACCCTAAAATTCAAACCCTAAACCTAACTAAACCTAACAGCCCATCAATTTCAAAATCACCATTTGAACCTAACTAAAAAGCTTGAAACTAAGAAGGGTTTCATTGAATCTTACCTTAGTTTGATTTCTCCCTTTGGATTCCTTGCTGAAACTCAAAAATCACAGCAAACCCCCTTGGTTTGTCCCAGCCGAAAGCAAGAGAGAGAGAGGTTCAAGAGAAAACTAAAATTCCAATTTTTCCTTTTCTTGATTTTTTCTTCAAATGAGACAAAAGGATTTTTAACTAATCCTTTGCTGAAAATCAACTTGCAAGGTGTCATTACTAAGGGCAGCCACCTACCCCTCACCAAATAAGAAAAGACTAAAAAGCCCTTAAGGTTAAAACTTGGTTAATTCTAAAGCTAGGGGTAAAATGGTCAATTCCATAACCCCGCTCAATCCCGATAAAATATTTTCTCCAAAATATTTCCCACTATGAAATAAGGTTCTAAACTTACCCATGTGATCAATCTAGCCATCCATCGCATTTTCCGTTGTCGCCGAACAAAAATTACAAAAATAACATATTACACATATACACTAAATAATACCCCTAGAGTTTAATAAA